>NC_050595.1:13968750-14592500 GCF_013368585.1 Megalops cyprinoides | reverse complement strand
ACTAACACCTAAACAGAAGAAGGTTATAGTGGGCTAAAGAGAAGCAATCATGGAGTGTGAATGATTGGATGAAAGTGATATTCAGTGGTGAATCACGAATCCGCATTGGTCAAGGAGATGATGCTGGAACTTTTGTCTGGTGCCGTTCTAATGAAACATATAAAGATGACTGCATGATGAAAACAATCAAATTTCCCCACTCATTTATGATATGGGGTTGCATGTCAGGTAAAGAACCAGGGGAGATGGCAATCATTACCTCAACAGTCAATGCACAGGTGTACATTGAAATTTAACGCTTTTCTTACTCCATCAATAGAAAATGGGTTTGGTGATGATGAAGTCATTTTTCAGGACGATAATGCATCTTGCCACAGAGCAAAAAGTGTTAAGGCTTTTCCTCAGGAAAGGCATATCAACTCAATAACATGGTCAGCAAACAGTCCGGATCTCAATCCGATTGTAAATTTACGTTGGGTGGGGGGTCCATGACATGGCTCCATCCTGCAAAGCTTATCTGTAAATAACTATTTGAGAAAGTTGTAACCAGGTTGATGGAGAATATTGTTTTTCATTAGTGAAGTCCATGCCTCAAAGAATTCTGGCCGTCATAAAAGCCCGAGGAGGAGCAACATAGTAGTAGCTGCAAATTTTTGTTGATGATTGCATGATTTTTTTCCTCAACATTGAGTGATTCCATAATTTTTTTCATCTACTTGATCTGGAAAAATAAATGCCATTAATAAAAATTTAATTAAATTTGTTTGAGGTATGCTTCATATAGCCAGAATGTTCAGCTATTCAAAAAAAATTGTTTTGTGTCATATCTGTGATTTGTTTATTTGCTATGAAGTAAAAAAGCTGGGTGAACATCCTCTGTGCGGAGATTCCATAATTTTTGCCAGGGGTTGTTTTTAGCCAGACTTTTATTACTACATGTTTGGCAGTGAATTCCATGATGCTCTCACTCATTGCCTTTTATTTTGTTGACGAAAACAGTTAATCAAAATAAGAATATATGACGTTCTGCATTTGTTGCTCGATTGAGCAGCGTCACCATTTACAAGGACTCTCCCTTAGTCTGATATTTTATTCACTTTTAGTGAAATCTGTATTGCTTCCATGTTAACCAAAAGGCACATAGGGAATTTGCAAGCTCCCACTCTGATGTCATTCTCATATTCTGACATGTCATTATGCAAATGTTGTTCTCTCTCAAAAGACTATGTGACATCAGGCTAAAAAAAAAAATACATATTGTACCTTTCTGAGGATAAATGAAAACACTGCACATCGATACATTTTGATATCCTCCATCAGACTGCACCTTTTGCAAGAAACATAGCCAATTCTGCAGCCACATCCAGAAAACCACATACCAACAAGAGATGAATTTCATGAAAGACACAGGAAGAAACCCTTGTCCCAAGCAATTTCATTACTCATCGATTGGTAACACAAGGACTGCAAGAGAGAAGAAAAGAAAAGGACAGATGTACAGCTGAGGTGCAGTGCAGACTAAACCCAGTGACCTTTTGGCACTGTGACTGCTAATCAGAAAAGTGAAAAGTACATGGACGTGGATACCATTGTATTCCTAAATTGAGTTTCAACAGCCTTCAGTGGCCCTGCCATGAGACGTTCTGCGGGGGTGGGGGTGGTGTTGGGGGGGGGGGGGGTGTAGTACAAGCCAGGGGCATAGGAGTTAGGAGTTGCTGAGCTCTTGACAAGGCAAGCCTAATGAGCACTGGACAAGGAGGTACAATGAATCGTTCACCGGATCTGTTGAATAGGTCACACTGGAGTATTAGTGAGTGCTCTTTATCCGACCAAAATTTCTGCACACCTCAAAGCCAGTTTTGGATGAATTTTACTGCTTTACATCATCAATACTGCTAAGAACAGACAATATACTACACACCAGAATGAAATATTTAACACTATAATAAGATAAAGATGGATTTTGAGGCTACAAAGAAATGAGTACATTAAATTCCCAAAACCAAATTGTACTATATATATATATATATATATATATATATATATATATATATATATATATATATATATATATATATATATATACACATACACACACACACACACACACACACATACATACATAAAACAAAACATATTTTATTTTCAGGGGTGACTACTGCCAAGAAAGCCCTTTTAAAGAGCTGGGTAGCCTGGAATCTCACTGAAGCCTACCAAACTACACTACCATTTAGATATGCATTCTAGAGAGGAATCTTCCATCAAGCAATATTACATCAAGCTAGTGTAAACACACTGGCTCTACAGTCCAATGCTATATGTCTCATTAAGGATCTTCTTTAATCACTGCCACTATTGATTACTTTCATACTTAAGTATTCTGTCAGGTTTTATGTCTTCACAGTAGTATGGCACTGACATGTTTTCTAAAATCTTTGCTGAACAGTAATTGAGTAATTTTTATAGCTATGTATGTTTATCTTTGATCCCCTGATCAATACACTCAATGCTTAAAAGAGTAATACTGCGCATTTAGAAAAAGGGTAACACGTACTAACGCAGCAAGCAAGTCTGACTCACAGGCACTGCTTGTGTGGGGAATGCAGCAAAACAAACATTTCATCATTTCAAATATCACTGTAAAAAGCCCCCTTTGAGATGTCCTAAGAATCTACATATACAATAGAATGTAAACTAATGCCACATTTGCAGACATTCTTGTATATTAAAACAGATTCAGTGCTGTTCTTTAATTCCATAACTATGCAGTTCCACTCTACTTTAAATACAAAGTAAACTTTAAAGCAGTTTGTTCTGTCCTAATCAACATGATTCTCAAAACACATCAGAATGAGAAACTTATCAAACAATACCTCCCTGCCCCAAGGTGGATGCTACTCATTCATTTGCCTCTACACACCAACTGTACCGAAATTATGTTACACTAACATAAAGCATACAGAAATAATGACAGAGTGATGAAAACTATCAGATTGAAATGTACTGCTTGAATTTCTTAAAGAATGTGTGGTAAATGGCAAAGTGCTGTGGACCTGTATCTGAGTCACAGGAGCTAATCTGTCAAAAAGCAAGCTTTAGCGACATAAGGAAAAGTTAGAAGATTTATGGATCTATATATTAACGTGAAAAGCAGAATGCAATATTTAGCAAATCTGAGTCACAGCTCACAAAGCAGAGTTCATGACAAAAAGACATTGATGAATGGCATTGCTTCTAACCAAGATCTAGCTATGGAATAAATGGCAGCAAGTTGTTTCAATCACATATTTTTGGCAGTGTATTAATACATGCATGAAGTGCTATTTTTGGAGACCATGCTGAATTAAAAATAGGTCCCCTGGGTGAGTCTTCTTTTGCACTGTTGAGGTCTCAATCAAATGAGATTGTGCTTGTTTCAAACCTGGCTGTAATTTTCAGATTTGCATTTTATGAATGAGGAGTGGGCAAAATACAGGGTGGGATTCTCCAGCTGAGAAGCAATGAGAGGTCTGGTACACAGTGTCTTACTGCCACAGCACACCACCTGCTGAAAAGGTCAGGCTGGTTCTCGGTACTCATGCAGCGATGTTCCCGCCTGCACTTCCTACACATTCATGGAACTGGTAAAATTGTGTCAATGCACTCTAAAAAGTCCCATTCGTGAAGGGATGTGCAATTTTTATGGTTATTAAAATGCAATATATTGCAATGTAAAAAAAAAAAAAAACAAAACATTTTTTTCCCCCCATTATACTAGCCCTCCTACAATAATGAATGCATACGAACAATTTCACATACAAATTGTAAGATATAATGGAATACATACACATTTTCAGATTTCAATAAAAACTTCCCAATGGCACATGGCTCCTATTGTGGAATTTAAAATTTAAAGCAAAATTTACATTTGAATGAACTGAGGAAAAATCTATATTAATCTATATATTTTAAGATGAATAACGTACCATTTAGATAATCCTTTATTATTACTGCATTGTAGGAGAAGGATAATGCTGGCTTTAGGCTTCCAGACAAACTAGTACTTTGTGTCCTGCATAGATAAATATACACCATATATAATATATGCAGCCATGCAAGGGAAAAAAGCTCTCCTCTTACATAAAGCACCTTCATATCCTAGTTGTATCTAGGTATTCTTCAATATTAGCTTAATTCAAATGTAAAAATTTGTAGAAAATCATCTTCTCTAAAATCAAGTGTGCAAATACCACAAACTAATGGCATTTGTATCTAATTAAAATTGGCTAGGCTGGTTATATTCATTTTCCTTTGAAAGTTATACAAATCAATCTATGTTAGTATAATCCACATACTACAGCTGTAGAACAGTGGTTCTCAACGGTGTGCCGTGAGGCAAAGTGAAGTGTGTTGTGGAATTTTGAGATACCCGATGCGTTTTTATATAGGTGTGTGCATGTGCATTTATAATCTGTGAAAAGACTGATGTTTTATATTGTGCTATTAACCCTTTCGCACGTAACTTATTTTTATGCTATGTATTGTGTCACATTACATGGTTCGTTATGTTTTCATTAGCGTTATTAAGTTTCTCATTGTTTTCAGTTAGCATTTGCTATATTTTTTAACGTTAAACCACTGTTTCCTTAAAGCTAAAATTAGTCATAATTTTTCCAATCTAGTGTTCTAATCACACCGGTTTTATCATACGCGCTAAACGGCAAATCACACCGGTATGACCGTACGTGTGAAAGGGTTAATGGAGTGATGTTTTGTTTTATTTTATTTTAGTATGTTGCTATTCATGATGCCGCACTATGTTGGACAAGTTCTTACTCTGATGCACTTCAATGTATTTTTAATAAATTATACGATTGCCTGTCTGATTATCTGTTTGACTAATTAACTAATTATTTGACAGTCTGCTGTAATGCAATATGGGTCAAATCTCGCTAATGACATTATAGCCTGTGTGTGACATTCTTCATAATCGATAACCAACTTTAAGTTGGTGTGCCCTGATGTTCTGGTTTGAACTTTGATGTGCCTTAGCCCCAAAAAGGGTGAAAACCTCTGCTGTAGAAAACAATACGGGCCTTTCCACTGCCTTTTGTGCTGGGCCATAACAAGGACCTTGAGATAATCAGCTGTACTACTTCATCAAGCTAGTGCTAGCTAAACGATACGTTGTTGCCCCTACTACAAGGGACACCCCATCAGGGGAGAACAAGAACAATGAAATTTCTTTAAAAAGATGCAGACACCCTGTAAGCAAAATACAGAGGGGCAAATGGCTGCTGGGATATTCAGGATGGTTAGGGCAGAGATTAACTGATATTTGCTTTATCATCTGTTTAGGTCATCTGACATATGCTCATAGCTTTTTATATAACCTTAAAATACATGTTTGTTCCAAAGTTTGCCTGTCTCCCCTCATCCACTAAAAATAAATGTAGGAAACAGTAGAAATCTTTGTTCTAAAAGCTAATGACATCCATACAAACTAATGTTTGCTCTGCAATGCAATGTAAAATACATATGAAAAAAAAATCCCAAAAGGAGGAAGGGAGGACACACCTAAAATTACTAAAAGGATTTTTTTGATGGATTTAATGTATACAACTCTGTTAACGTTCTTGCTATTCTCCCAAGAAGGCCAGTTGTTTTATTGAAGAAATTAACATTCAAGACCCTGAACAAAAAGGAAAAAACTAAAATGTCTGAGGGAAAAAAATCTTCAGGGAAAGGATCCAAGGAACAAGCATATGAAATATGGGTATTTTAACAGGCAGTAATAATGTCCACTGCAGAGCAGGTGGTCTACATTTCATTTTAACCCATAGTGGATAAGATTTGACCAACAAGATTACATCTACAAAGACACTGGTGAAAATACAGGATGGAGTTCCACAGCAAAGGACACGGGAAAAAAATGTACAATTTGTACAATTTCTCTCACGGTGCATGATTTATAACTGTTCAACTCATGTATATGATTCCAATCTTTACCCCTCCAAGAACACATATAAGAATTGCTCCCCTCTCGCATATAATTAATTCTCCTCCCCATTGAAGTGTGTGGGGCCCATGCTGAGGTAAGTCAGTGAAATAGACCAGATGCACATTATACAGTATTTTGTCCAGGCTAACATCTGACGTAAAATATAAAATGACACACACATCAAAGGTAACAAGAAACAAAACATGGGTCCCACTATCATATTCATACGTGAAAATACTATTAAGGTTTGCTAAATAAATATGCTCAGACCTTAAATAGCCTGAAAATATCCTCATGATGAGATCATTGGGGGTACAACATTTGATTTGTGCCCAACAGATCTCAATGTACAAGCACTGTATCAACATCGGAAGATATTCATTCAAAAATAAATTTAGATCCCTATTATCTTTAAATGGGGTAGCTAGCTAAAACAATGGAACAAATTGCTTGGCTATTCCACGGTTATCCCATCAAGTCATAACAGATGCCAGGAGAGTACACATCTAGTGATATGTGGTATTTTGGCAAGTCTGACTGGCTAACAACTAGCCATCTATCTCCGAGCAGCAGCTTGTTAGCTCTTTATTGTTTATCTACGTTACATATGAAGTACAGCTGTAGAATAGTGAGAACAAGGCTCCCCAGAAGAATTGAAAAAAGGGAGCAAATGGAAAATGTGCACTTGTGCTCAGAGGCATTTTTAATTTCCCTTCAAGGTCTCCATCATTGCTAAAGTAGAAAAAGAGTAACTCTGTTAGCTCTAGGAACTTTTTTTGAATACATATGCAAATCGGAGACAAGCCACCAGTTCTTGCACCCTGTACAAGCTACATTGTACCCACTCGCCATAGAATCTTTCACATAAGTAATGGTATGACAAGTCTCACCATCAGGTCAGAAGAGTTCATTTGAAGGGGGGGAGGGGTGAATTCTCTGATTGGTGTGGGTGTATGATTTCACATAGCGCTTCAATGAATACTGCTTGACAGCCCGCGGCACTAACAATTATTCCACAATGAGAGAAGACTTTTGACTGTGTAATTTGTAAAGCTACTACCATACTGATCATGATCATTACATCAAAAATACTGACCCCTGAATACAGTCATCTGAACATAAGTCACAAATATGAATACAGTCCCTGAGTGTACATGCTCTTTTTAAGGTGTGTGGTATTCATTAAACCATTAAGTGTTAGTGGTTAGACTACACATACACTATATGGACAAAACTATTTGGCCACACCTGTTTTTCAGGGTTTGGGTTAGGCCCCTTATCTCCAGTGAAGGGCAAACTTAATGCTTCAGCATTCCAAGACATTTTGGACAATCCTATGCTTCCAACTTTTTGGCAAAATAGTTTGGGGAAGGCCCTTTTCTATTCCAACATGACTGTCCCCCAGTGCACAAAGCAAGGACTATAAAGACATGGTTTGATGAGTTGGGTGTGGAAGAACTTGACTGGCCTGCAAAGAGCCCTGACCTCAACCTCATTGAGCACCTTTGGGATGAACTGGAACGGAGATTGCTAGCCAGGCCTTCTCGTCCAACATCAGTGTCTGACCTCATAAATGCTCTACAGAATGAATGGGCACAAATTCCCACAGAAACACTCCAAAATCTTGTGGAAAGCCTTCCAAGAAGAGTGGAAGCCGTTATAGCTGCAAAAGGGGGACCGACTCCATATTAAAGCGTATGTATTTAAATACAATGTCATTACAATGTAATGGTCAGGTGTCCGAATACTTTTGTCCATATAGTGTATTTGGCTAACCATTAATGGTTAACATCACCACTAATTACTTTTTGTTGCCAGTCTGTAGCAAAACTTCCTCATTCTAGTAACCATGACAACTCAGAGCAGACAAACTACTGAGTACTCCAACTGAGGGTGACTGCTAAATTGTAAACAGTGAGGGGAGACAGACAGGAAAAACTTCCCTGAAGTCTAAAAGAACACATTTCCCTTTAGCCATCATGCCTGTCTTTTTCCATGATACAGAACACCAATGAAAAGAACTCCTTGGCTTTCAAGGTCTAGAAAATGTTGAATTTTAATATCTAACTGGAAAGCTGATGAGCAGTATGAACCCTGAAGGTACACTTCTTGGATAAATTCTGGATATAGCTCATTTGCCCGGTTTTCATATGAATTTTGGTCTTTCTACTCAAGGACCAATGGGGCCAGCAAACAGAAGGCAGTAATTGTTGTATGCAGAGTGACATTTTCTCTCAGGTAAAACAGGAATGGTCAAATGTTTCCTCCTTCTGGTTTCCTTAATGTTGAGTAAAATTAATACTACTCCATCAGTCTAAGCCTATTTCTGAACCAGTCTTGGGAAATCTTAGTATTATGTGTATAGATTTGGTATTAAGAACATTGATTCATGACTGACCTAAAGTAGGAAGAAAGAAACTGGGAAGTTTACCTTTTCCTAGTGTAGTAACATGTGGGCTATGGGAAGACTTCCTCTTGTGTTTCTCAGCACCTGAGTAAGAGAGATGTTATTATTACTAACAAACCATAGGCACACAGGAAAGCAAACAGATGTTTACCTCAATTTCATGTTGAATTTAATCAGCAATACAAGAGCCAACTTTCTGTTTATGGGTCAAGTGACTATAACTGAGATGGGGGCCACCAGTGACATCTCTCACCCTGAAATTTATGAAAGGGGAAATAAAACACCCCAGGGTCTGGAAGCTTTTGAAGATGGAAAATTAATGATTCTAGGAGGTGTGCGAGTGCATCTGGATTGGGGGTATCTTCAAATTACAGGGTATCATAGAACTACAAGTGCAGCTTTAACAGGGCCAACACAAAGACATAACAAGGGTACACGCTCACTGTAACAGGTGCAAGGTGCAGCCAGTTGACAAGTGATGGACAGTTTGAGACTTGTGCTGTATTGTCTCGCTGGCTTTCAGTGGTGATGAAAGGACCTGGCGAGGGGGGATGGGGGGAGGTTCACAAGGGTGATATCACTTACTGCAGGGAGTGCTCTGGTGGCAGATAAGGTGTGAGAAAGTCAGGACAGACGCAAGTTCAGACTGGCTGGGTGCCGTGTCCAGGCACCCCTCGTCCACATGCTGGTCTGCCCATACCACACCCCTCTCCCTCAGGACCAGCTGCTCTAGGCCCTGGTACTCGGAACCATGGATGGGGGTGGCCAGGCCAGAGTCTTTTAGCGTTCTGTACTGGTTGCGGTATGCTGGAAGCAGGGTGCTTACAATCCTGAAAGGAAAGAGCACATAGATAGTTAATGTTGTCCTTACAGTAATATGGCTGACAAACTGTGGTTCCTCTCCAGCCTCATCCTCAAACAGCTATTGACTTATTGAATATGTTGTCACACATGCTATTTGATACCATTCAGTATGGTAAACTTTGTTCAGGCAGTATTTCATTGAATAACAGCCACAAAGTATGCTGGTAAATAGGTTTGTTTTAATCTTAAGTGCTCTGCAAAGCCACTAATATAAATGTATAACATTTTGAAACATATTTTAGCATCATAAGATAAGATAAGAGATAAGATAAATCTTAATTGATCCCAAAGGAAATTATTGTACCGGAAATTGCTCACTTACAGTGTCAGAAACAATGCAGCAATGAAGATAAAAATAAGAATGATAATAAAAATAAAATAGAATAGAATAAGATAAAGTATATATAAGATAGTAGTATATATTACACAGCATAACAGTAGATACATTTGCGCAAATTAATAACCTGTATTCATGATAACACATTTAAAGAGCAAATCTGAAATGCTGCCTTACTTCTTTGTTTGTTTGTTTTCCTGGTCCTGAAGGCTAATGAGATGAGTCATGTGCTCAATTTGTTGTTTAAGATCCTCTACTTGCAGCTGTAATTTGTGACATTGCAGATCTTTCTGGAGAACCTAGGAAGAGACAAATGGAGACAAGTAAAAGACTGATCAGGCCATTCCAGCTAACTATAGTACAGCCAAATAATTAAAAGCATAGATCCAAAACAAAGGGGCTTGTTTTATGCCACTTCTCTTAGAATGAGCCTTCAAGGTAGCCTTCCTGACGCAGAAAACCCAGAACAACAGTACTGAGAACATCTGACAAGGTGTGCGTCACTGTTCTCTGTGACTTCCTAGAACAGGGAATCGACATAGCTTCAGGTAACTGGCTGTGTGAGAGATGAGTAAATACCATTGATTTCTCTTATTAAGTCATCCACATGAAAAAATAAAGTACTTTGTTCTAATTAAAGGGAGAGCTGGTGGGGGGGAAAAAACAACTGGTTACCTCACAGGAAAGCACGGCTGAGCTCAAACCCCTTTACCCGAACCGTCTGACGTTTTCTCACGTCCGCAGAGTAAAGCAAGACTTTTTTATCTTTAAACACGCAGACTGAGATCCTGGCCTTATCACGTTTCTGTCCCTTCTGCATCGCACCGACCTTGGGAATCTGCCCATCCTGGCCCAGCAGCTTCATCTCGTTCTCCACCCGGTGCAGCCAGCTCTCGTTTTCCAGGAAGTGGTGCCCTACTTCCGACAGCCTTCTCTTGAGATGCTGCCGGTGGGTGAGAAGGGAGGCCAGCCTCCGCTCGTGCTTGCAGGTGGCCTAATGAGAAACATGGAGCCTGTCACTTCCATTAGTTTATCTGCACCAACTGAAGGTTTGGTTTTGGCTTAAGGGTTGCCCGTTTAAGAACACTTCGAAACGCTCAGTTGCTGTAGTTTTATTTTCAGGAGCTGAAATAACACAGAAAGTAGGGATTTTATACAAAACAATGTGGAACTCCTGCGTTGACACTCTTGGTTAGCATCATTTGCACCGAAGTGGCAATTGAATGGTATTTTTTTTCAATGTAGAAAAGCCAGTTACAAAAGAGCTTCATCCCAACAGCGCTGAAGCTCAGGTCAAATCATAGTGTATATAGGGTAGTACAGTATACAAGAAATAATGTATTTCTTTCACTCCATTTACGTCGATCTAGTGCCATCTACAATGGGCTGGGACATGAACTGACTTATGGGAGGATGGGTAAAACAACGTCTGTCTGTCCTACTCTGCTCGGCATGCATGGATGCTGCTGTCAGAGATGGACAGCCATCCTGCCAGACCCTCACCTTCTCAGCCTTGTCTTCGGCACAGAGAAGCTGAATCTGTTGGTGGCACTCCTCTTTGTGGTGCTGTCGCAGCTCGTTCTCCTTCAGCTGTCGCTCGAGATTCAGTAACTCCTTTCGGATCTGAACCCGGCTGGTGAATATTTTCTGTAGGGTCTCTTCCATCCTGTTCATTTTAAAACAAGTTTTACACATCTAAGAATTTAGGCATGTCTTCCACTTTAAAAAAAGGGCCTTCCTAGCTTTCAGCTTGGAACATTCGGGGATGACAGAAGTTTCAGTAATCATCATTTTTCTACAACCATTTTTAATTAATCACATATATGCCCAAAGAACCCATACACTTTTGAAGTATTTATATTAAAAGCACTCGTCAATTCTTAGTTAAAAACATGGATAATCACTGATGGCATGCTATTTGTCAAGGATTTATTTGATTCTTTATAAAGCAATCTTCCACAGAATAGACCAGATATATTTTCTTTAAATCAACCATTTACCACAGATCAAACTTTTAGAATCATTCAAAAGCATCTTCAGTAGAAACATTTCTTGGGAAATGCTTATTTGCAGCAGTATTCTCTATGGAAGAAAATGACAGTTTACAGCTTTGGTGTTATCAGTCATACAGGTTATTAGAACAAAAATTAAAGTAATTAATAAATACAAAAATATTAATTGACAATCCTTGCACACTTTTATTGGCTGAAGCTCTTAGTTCTCTTATGAGAGAGCCTGGGTGAACACTGCAAACAAGGCTGTCCTTTTTGTTAATGTATAAAATATTATTCAATTAAATGAAACTTCTGCTAGTTAAATCACTTTGACGCACTGCACATAACCTTTAATTTACACTTCTGGTCTGTGTGGCCGGGGGAAATAAATAAATAAATAAACATATTGTCAGGGTGATGTGACTGAACTTTTCAATGCAGCCACCATGACGTAGGAGCTGCTACGGCCTTGCCAGACGTCTGAATTTTTTAAGAATGGAAGAAATATGCAGCTCTCTGCCCGTTCATTGTACGAGTTGTGAATTCTGAGGTGGGTGAATGAAAAGCGTGGGAGGAAGAGCCATTCAGCATTATGGATGTCACAGCTGCCCTTGCAGATTTGTCCCAAACAAATAGCATTTCATTTCAAATGGCTGAGAAATCTGACAAGTATGTTTGCCTTATGTTATTCTCTTCCACAAATGCAGCTCTTAGCTGCTTCAATCAAGATTGCAGAGCAATCATCCACCTACGGGGTCTGAGACAGTGTACTGGAAGTGGATTAAATCATTCAAAGGCCTGTTTCTGTCGTAACAGTCGAGTTTTGACCATCTTTTAAAACGTAGTTTTGATTAACCATCTTCAAACCAACACACAGTTATCAAAAGAAATCCAACGAATTTAACAGGCTTCACAGGTTATAGATTCTGCTTGTGAGCACTTTCACTAAATTTAAAGAGCCAAACTTCATCACTAGATTATCAACTATGCCAAACTGTGAAATACATATTGTGCAATGAGATTATATTGTTTTATTTATATATATATATATATATATATATATATATATATATATATATATATATATATACACACATAACAAAAAAAAAAATATATATATACATACATGTATATATACATTTTCATCTCTCTCAATCTCAGCATTTGACAACAAAAACACTAAGCACAAGTCAGAATGCGCTTAGTGTCAATCTCCATCTAGCTTTCTACCCAAGTACATTATACAGGTTTACATGTACTCATTTTGCAGACGTTCTTATCCAGAGTGACCTACAAATTAGACAACATTCAGTGCACACAGACACCATCATCACAACAAAAGTACATCACTGTTTCTATGCTTTTGCACGCCAAAATGTCAAGCTAGCTAGCAGCTACTTCTCAAATACCGCAAGCTTGCTACCTAGCTAAAGCGAAGCACATTTGGGGTTGTAAGAAATGAATATAATACTTTTATCCATATAACTGTTTATTTGGGTGTAGGAAATGGGATTCATTTCTACCCACCTCCGAGTCATTAATGAAGAGTGAACATGAGTCACAAATCCCCATGTGCATTCTCATTCTGTCTTTTATAAGGTTTCTCCTGCTTTGTTCATTGATTTTGAATGGGCTGGACACTCCCTCATGCAGGGGCGCATCGAGTTTCCCCAGCTACGATTGACTCTGCCTGTCAATTCCAACTCCTTTCAGTCAATTCTCTAGCCAAGGCAATATACGTTTGTGAACATTAAAGTAGGTGTCTCAGATTACAATATAATGGTTCAAACAATACATGTATTCACACGTTTCTTCTATGGCGTACTAGTAGACCACTTGGACTGTTTTGTTTTTTAAACAGAATATTCTAGACAGTCTAGCGGCAGTCACAGAACTGTGCTGCTCTTATTATTTTTTTTTTTTTAACTTAATACAAGTTTAGGCAATCATCTATATGGCTCTAATTAAAAATGCATCCACCGGTATGTTAATTATTGTAACGTGTATTTAAACGGACACATTGCAAAGTAAATTTCAAAGTACCTTCCTGCCAGTCTGGCTAGGGAGCTTTATGACTCACCTCTCAAAGTCAGCTTGCTTCTTAGTGGGAATGGATAAAGGATTCAGATATTGAGTGTCTGGCGCATCAATCTTTCTCTCCTCATATTCTTTCAACTTCTGTTTCAGAGCCACAATCTAAAAAGAAAAAAAAAAAAAAATCTCATCAGCAGCTTTCAAACAAGGAAAAAGTACTACAAGACAGAAAATGTCCTACACAAGGGTTAAAGAATGTATTATGGCTTTCCACCTCTAAAAAGAAAGCTTATGAAATAATTGTACTGTAAGTTCTACAGCAGGAGGAATAAGAAAAAAAATAATCTTATGTTACATTTATGGGCAAATTGCTTGCTGTCCAAGTAGAGCCCGAATCTTGGCCATTTTACCTCTGCTCGTTGCTTCTCACATATTACTGCATACTGGCTGATGTGACTGTCAAGGCTGACCACGTTGCTCTTCAGCTAGGGAACACAAACAGTTAATGCATTTAATTTAACATGAACCGGAATGCTTTATGACCAACTAAAAGTAAATTAATAAAACAAAATTTTATGTAATGCCAGGAAGAGAATGAATAAAGCAAAAATGTCTTTATGGAAATGGTAAAGAAAGGTGTTCTTACAGAAGACTTAATCTCTTTGGCTCTGTTTGCATATTTCAGAGTATTGTAGGTGTCCTCATAAGACACTGAGGATGGGCCAACATTGGCAATCATGATGGTGCGGCAGTTTCCTCCCAGGGAGTCTTTCAATAGCCGAGTAAGTTTGCTGTCCCTGTATGGTATATGAGTTTTTTTACTCTGAGGAAAAAAGACAAAAGTAATCATTAGCATTTGGCAACAAACATATTAGTGGGGCAGTTTAGCATAACAATTGTGCATTTTATGATAAAAGCATCAAATTTGGTAGAAAAACTCACAAAGGGGGTCTGATCAGATTTAGAAATGGAGGCGTTTCAAATTCGGCCCCTGAGGGCCATGGCAACCATTTTTCAAAACGGCCGTCAAGTATGGCTTTTGTTAGGTGAAAAAGGATTGAAAGCAGAAACTAGCAACTAATACAATTATATATTTTACCATAAATCAATCTAATTCTGGGGACATATTCACAAAGAAGGTCCTTAAATACTTAGATATGGCCCCTGTAATACCAAATATTACCATACGTAGGTTAATGAATTGAGGTGTAAATTCATGTAGTGTGATCTGAATTAAGAATCATTCAAGAATTTAAATATATATGCATAATAATAACTGATAAAGAGCTGATCTTTTTCTGGTCTCTACCCCAGAGCAATTCACCATAGATGAAACAAAAAGATCCCTCTTTTTAAACAGATCATAGGGTCACAGAGACACGCAAGATAATCCAGCACGGCAAGGTGCCTTTAGAGCTCATTAGGATTAGGATTTTTTTTTCCTCTTTTTTTGATATGCACAACAAGAAACAGAATGAAAAACCAGTGAAGTTAACTTTAAACAACTAGTCTTACCATTTAAAAACTCATCTTAATTTGCTAACTATACAACAAATCTCAAACTGCATTGAAAGGGTGAGGAACCGCCACCATGCCATTCCTGCAGAACTCCTCTGTCGATTAAGCATATTTTGCTGTACTGTCCTGCTCTGCTACCTACCTACCTACCTACTCAAAGTGCAGTGAGGTCTTCATAATTTCCGACACTCTCCCGCACATAAACACAATGCAATACACTGCAGTGATGCTGCTCCACATTTGCATTGCTTAATACAACCGTTTGTACATTGGCAGGCAATAAGTTCATAGCAGGCTTTAGATGCTTCAGTAATTGAGGTCCAGTGTGGCTCCAATATACCATCCTCTGTTTTGACCCAGCCCCATTTAGTTGGACAAGGCAAGAGAGGAGATGGCAGTAATACCTGGCCCCATATATGGCCACCCTGATAGGTTGCCCTCCTCACATGTTGTTTAAGAGCTGCACTTGTAGATGGAATTCAATGAACACTGTGCCTTTTTGAAAAAAAAGCTTTCTCCTGTACTGGTAATATTTTATGTACTGGTTCTGTCATAAAGCAAAACTGTGAACCTTTCAATGGTTTCAGCTACATGTGCTGGAATGTCAGATGGAGCACAGCTCAGCTCCAGAAATGCCTGAGTAAGTTCTGTGAGAACCTTCTACGTTGCCCATTCTGTTTTCTTCCCCTGTCCAACAAAGCTGGACACTGAGTCCCAACCAGTCAGAGCTGCACATGAAATTGCACATGGGCTTGGCCCTGAGAAGGCACGTGCACTTCCAATGTTTCATGCTAAGTACCTGAAGTTCTTCCCTGTTCCAAATGCAACCCAGAGTTCAGTGTCACCAAGACTTTTCACCACAGCAACTGCCAGCACTATGACATCTGTATCAACGGTTCGAATCATGATCTTTTGATGGCCATTCTGTGCAGCATGAGATGTGTGCAAAATCATCCTGCTGTCTGCCTCCTCATGGGTGCATGGAGATAAAGCACATATACCATTAGCATTAGAAAAAGCATACAGATTTTGGATGATTATTTGTTTTTGGTGTCAATTTAATTAGTAACCATCTGTAACACTCTTCAGCAAGTGAATTGTTGCATGAAGCATTGTATCACCTCAGAGAAGTTACTGGGAACATGTTATGACATGATTTACCCTGTCTGAGGTCAAGCAATGTAAAGATAAGAAAAGGACAACACAATGGAACAAATATGCCCCACCTTTCAACTGCATGGTTGTGTGCCATTGGAACACTAAAGGCTGCACTGAGTCAGCACACTGTTTCTCACTGTTCAGGTGTTCCCAGCTGGTGATTTTTTTTTTTACCCCAGCACACATATTTCATTCATGATAGACTATGATCTGGGAGACCAATCTCACTTACATCCATTAGAGTAGACCATGCAAACGATTCAGTGATCTATAAATAGGACTTGACACTATTTCTGGTGAGGGACCTGATTTTATGATGTTTAGAATTCATTTAAATACACAGAAAGGGTGAAATGTCTTTAAAACTTTACAAGTGACGTCAAGCTTCAAATTTAGTTTCTGATGTTAAATGATGAACATCAATGAAACGAATATGCTATTCATTCAGTTAAACACTTCTTTAATTTAAATGGTCTGAATGCAGCTAACAAGAGCATGTGCCGTTGTCAATGTCATGCCACAGAGAAAAGTGACATCGGTCCAAATGATTACAGATACACACACGCACATATATTATATAATATCAGTTTGCAGATTTTTTGTTTTGTTCACTCATGGTTCACTGAGAGAGAGAGGGGGGGGGAGAGAAAATATATCATTCGCCCACCTTTTCCCTTAGCCAAGAAATCGCCAATTATAGAATTATCCAATTATTATCATCCTCCACATCAAGAAATAAAGGGTACAAAAATGAAGAAAACAATCTGACTAGGAAGGCCTCATGCAACGAGGAAGAAATCTTATTTGAGAAATGCTCTGCCCTACTTGTGTAAACCCACATTAACCTCATACTGTAGTCTGCGTGCATTTATAGAGCCCAAACATTGGACAAACTAAACAGGCCCTCCAACATTAACTGCCTGAGATAAACTTAAAAGTGAAGCTGGTTTTCAAGGCCTGCAGCTAGTCCTGTTAACACAGCCACTTTCCCAGGGGTTTCTATCCACCTTGTTCTTTGCGTAAGAGGTACCACAGGCAACTTAATTTATTTGCCTTGGGGGAGGTAGTTATGTTAGTTCATGGTTAGAAACAAGGTTGCTCTTTGGTGTGGAATTAGTGGCTGAAGGTAGTTTGCTACAATAATGTAACTGATATCTGTTCATTTCTTCTTGTTGGTTTCCTTCATTTTGTTGACATATTTGATGGCAAAAGAGTGTAATATTTACATTTACATTTATTCATTTGGCAGACGCTTTTATCCAAAGCGACTTACATAGGTTACAGTTCTTTACAATGTTATCCATTTATATAGCTGGATATTTACTGAGGCAACTGTGGGTTCAGTACCTTGCCCAAGGGTACAGCAGCAGTGTCCCAGCGGGGATTGAACCGGCAACCTTTCGGTTACAAGTCCTGCTCCTTAACCACTATGCTACACTGCCGCTGTATTTAAAATCTAATATGAAAACATTTAGTTTTTAACCAAAGAAGCCCAACACAATTTACAACAGATCAAGATGGCCAGTCAGTAGCTATGCGGCTACTAGGGTTAATATGGCATGCTAGGCAATGTACTAGACCACAGCTGATTTAAATGATCAGTTTGTTATTAAGCAGCTTCAGGAGTTCATGACGAGTTGATCATTTGAATCAGCTGTGTTGGAGCACGGAGAGATCTAAAACATGCAGGACAAGGGGTCCTCCAGGAGAGGTTTGGGAAACGCTGTGCTAGACCAAAAAAAAAAAGAAAACATCTGTTCCTGGATTAAGTAATGGCCAACAAAGGTCAGTCTAAGTCGCTGGTTGGTATTAACTAAACTGCTATAACATCAGAATTGTTACAGCAGGCAAACCAATAAGCTTCGGACATAAGGAAGTATTCATTGGCTTCACCCTGTCTGCGGTCAGTACCTAAGTACAATACATAATGGATAAAAATGCCTAGGGTTGTCAGTTTTTTCATAAGGAGAAAGCAATTTTCACTGGCCAATTTTCATTTTCAGTAATTTTGTCTGATGTCCTCTGCACGTTTTCAAAGCCAAGAAGCCTACTGTTTTGCCAATTGCCTTCAGTAATTTTAGTCTAACGTGAATCGACATCTGATTTTCACAGGGGCCTGAAATTTCACAGCCTAACATGATCTTTGTTGGAATTACAGTAGCACCTCTGGAATGTGCATAAAAACCAAATGAAATGACTGATCGCAGTATGCACCTTGATACTGCAGAAAGATGATTCATTTCAAAAATCAGCATTACTCCTCAGAATTCTTTCCACTTTGAAATCAATGAAGTCTGGACAAGATAAGTGTATGTAATTTGATAGGTAACCAGGCCACCATATCTAAAATAACACTTTTTGGCTATTTATGACTCTAAATATATAATATCCATGTCCGTAAAATTCTCAGCCAGTGATTTCTGAAAACTATAATTTCAGAGACAACCAGTAACTTTGGAATTTCTGATGACATTAATGTACATATTACAGCAGCACATTTGGGAGCTATCATGATTATAGGATTTCTACTGCAGAGAATATCTGAAATTTGCTGCAATGGTGCTACTGTGTAGACGTCGAGTAGGTATGACACATTGCAAGTTTTTCAATTTCATCAACGCGGGTTTTAAATGGGAGTGTGATACGTTTCCTTTCTTCTTTGGATATATTCTGATGTTGTTATGTGTGAAAAAGCCATACAAATTAGATCACAAAACAGATTTCTAGCATTTTATTTATTACACCGTGCACTACATTAAAGATAAATATAGAATCTTCTGAGTGCAGTGTCAAAGGGAACTTTACTAAGATCCAGACTGATTCCTTGTCCTACAAGAGGTATTAGCAATTGTGAATAGCAAAACAGCAAAAACCTGTGGAGCCAGTCTGAAAAAATTTTCAATTTCAATATGTTTTTTGAAGGGGGTGGGGGGGGGGGGGCTTCATAAATCAAAACTAATATGAAAATTGTAATTGTACAAAGTTATCAGGTGTGTCAGTGATACTGCATCAGAATTCATACACAATTGACTAACAGATTCAAAATCACAATGGAATGGCCTACATACCTACTAGCTGTAAATTGACAATGGGTAGAATCTGGGGTAACTGAGGACATTTTTGCCATGTTTCATCAAAATATGTTTTTAGGCATCACTTTCGTGACAGGACCATAGAACAACCCAAAAGCAGAAGGTCCCGTTTGACTTCTCCAGAGGGGCAGAAACAATGCTTAATTTTACAGCCTGTGTCCATAACAAACAGCTGCGATGACACCAATAACAGCATCTCTTTATGACTCCACAAGAAAAATCTCATACCACAATCTTATCTACTGTTCTCCAAATGACAAAGTCAAAGAGCTCTCTTACAGTCTTCCCAGGCTTCAGAAATGAAGCAGTAGTTTTGTCCCCATTCATTTTATAACAAAATGCAACCAAACACGCCAAGAACAGCAGGTGCATTTGTAAAGAAAATACAGCTGTTAAAGTATGAAGCAATCTCAATGAAGTCTACGCAACAACTTCAGAGGAATTTGCTCTAATAAAGACACTGTGCTCTGCAACAGGCCAGTACTAACCCAGCTGTAACCTCATCTCTCTCACGCTGAAACAATGCACAGGAACTGTTGATCTTGTGGGAGCTTCCATTTTACAGAAGGTAAGCTTTATTCACAAAATTCAGTGTTAAATTGGTCATTGTATTAAAACCATAAACTACCTGTCAGGAAAAAAAGAGAGAACAAATTAAGGAACCAGAAGGGTTCTCGGACTACCTGAAAACAATGTATAATGTTGCAATGCCTTTAAAGTACTGCAAAGTCTTGAAAACTTACTGCACTGATGACAAGAGACAAATACAGAGGCCAGCAGCTATCATTCCCTGCAGTAGTGTGGCAGGGATCACATTACTGCACAGAGATGGCACCTTCAGACAGCAGTTACTAAATGTGAGTGGCCTGTTTGTGGCCTCCCTAGGGACAGCTGTAAGCCGAGACAACTCAGTGACAGGTTAATGTATGCGACTGGCATGAAACAATATCCACGTACACTGTACCGGACTCAGCCGAAGAGTAAAGTAGAAACCACTCAATTCACTGCTGCTGGCTGCTGTGGGCTCAGAATGACAATGGAATGAATGAGTAAATGAAATTAATAACATTGTGAAAAAGTACCCGCCAAACAAATAGAGAAAGAAAAAAAAAAACCCCATCATTTTGGTGTAACTGGAAGTGTAACTTGCTTAAACAAATGAAACATAACTGGTAAGCCTGAACACCCCCATCCACACAAAATTCTACAGCAAATGATGGAATATGGTCTGAATTGGGCTTGAGACAGTAAACCGGGGTGCTGACTCCCTGTGGTTATAAAGTATCCCATGGCACTCTTTGCCAAGAGCAGGGGTGGTAACATTGATCAATGCAGGCTCTCTCCAGAGGATTTGTGCAGTACAAGCCATCTGATAAAAGAGACCTCGGATCTGAGGTACATGTGTTCTTTGACCATGCCAGGGTAGAAAGAAAAAACGAAAACAACAACAAAAGGAAATCAGCAGCTGCTTAAAAGGGTTGATGGAAGGTAGGTTCAAGATCAATTTTTCTGCATTTTCACATTGACATTTATGAGCACATGCTCAAATACTGTAGGCTTTTCGGATATTTAACAGCAGAACCCGTCCTCTGACTTAAAGGAGAGAATGTGGTGGGAAGTTAAAATGTAAGTGAAAACAAGAAATTTGGAAAAGTCGGATCTATAAAAGCTCAGCAAACTTGTGTGGGTGATGGCCTCAGGGAACCAATGACACTGAATTGCATTGTGAAAATCACAATATTCAGTTTTGTTCAACATAGCCTGGCAAAACAGCAACTGTCATCATCACACTACAATAACACATATCATGAATGTACATGAGACATCAAGAAGCTGCGGGAAACTTTCAAGCTAGCCACATGTACTGGTCTTTTATCCAACTGACAGCAACAAGCTTCATTTCAGTGCAAGTCTTTTAACAATTCATGTCCTTCTAGTACATTGTGATTAATGGTTATATTTTATGCTGCCAGTTTTCAAGTTTTATAGCATGTGATGTAACAATAATTATAAATACAGCTGCAAGGAACAATGAAAAATCAAAAGCCTCAATGAGCAGAAAATACTTATACAAAAATATTGTGGATATATACATTTCTATTTCTATGCAAAGTATTATCATTTCATGCCACATTTGGAAATATTGGGATTGGAATGGGTGGTCCTGAGAGTAGTTAATTCACTGTGTCACCAAAGAGCCTGTACTAGGATTGCACTGCATTGATGTCAAACTCTTTATTGAAAATCCATTATAGCTTACAAACAGACAGACCAATTACAAGATACAGCTAACAATCAAATTTACAGTAATTATGCTAACAGGCTAGAACTGATGCTAATATGAAAACCAAAATGCTTGCATAATTAGCATACATATCAATCAGGTTAACATGCTCATAATACTCTCAATAATATCAATATAATGCTACAAGAACAGTATGCTAGCAATCAGGCTAGTATGCTAACAATAATAAATAATCAATGTGCAATTGTAAATCATATTTATGGCAACAGGCCACCAATCACTCTAATATTGTGAAAGGGCTAGCTGATGTACTGCCCATAAAACAGCAGAAGGCAATAATTTTTTTTTTAAGTCTCTGGTAATCTTGTTGTTTTTTTTTTTTCCTGGTTTGCTAGAACAATGGATTTTGGGTTGCAAGCAGTAAAAACTCCAAATTCCTCAATGGAAGTGAATGGCCCCTATATCCCAGTTAAACATCCCTTGGACCTTACTGTCAAATTTTTCTCTCAAAATTCTGTCTGTTACTAAAAACTCACATTCCAGTTAAAAATTACAATGTAGCTCATGAAGCAAACAAACAATTTTAATGACAAGCGTATGACTTTCAAAGCAACAAAAGTGCAAATAAAAATTGAGCACATAATGAAAACGTCTATACTTGCTTGGTTCCACTGCAATGTTCATCAACCATGTGCCCACAAGATGTGTTGTTTCGCTAGATAAACTGTAAATTAAACATTATTTGATCACCTAGCTAATTATTTAGGTTCTACAGAGGCATAATTACATTTATGATTGCACTGTCTCTGAAATTAGGGGGAAGTGGTTACTCTTTGACTGAGGTGATATTTCATACTGGAAATAAATCAAGTTAGGCCCATGTACTATGCAGAAATATGGAACTGACCTCATGTGGAGGTCTTGAGACATTTAGAATCTTTTACTATGAGATTTACATAAAAGGAGAATAAGGTGTGTGCATGCCAAATTTTGTGTGAAATGGATATCTAGAATCTAGAATCTAGAATCTAAGACCTCTGTATGGTACTGTACACTGTTGATACTTACTGAATTTTTTAATGCCATGTAACTGGGATGACATGTGACTTCTTTGAAAGACTATGAGCGTTATAATCTTTTATAAATCTAGGGAATAAAAGGAAAACAATTCTGAAGAAAAAAAAAAAAAACAACGTGCCCCCTAACAAGAATAAATAGTGGTAAAGAATAATTACAGCTGCAGCCATTTAATGTTCTGATTTTCCCGAACAGATCTCACAGCTGTCAAAAGTCCATATTTATCAAAGTTCAAAAAGTTATCAATCTTAGCCTTTAAAGGTGCATGTAAACAAAATATTATGTTATTCCTTCAGAAAGAGTTAATTCATTCTGTCATGTCCACTGCTGAACTAAATCACATGAAAATGTCTACATCAGCGCAGCATCAGGAGTATTGCTGAACAAAGGCTGTTTATGCAGCATCCTCAAAACGCATTCTTGTTTTTGTAATGAAAGAAGCAAACAGTGGCATTTAACCTAAAGCAAAACTGCTGAAGGTTGAATCTGAAGGTACTGTACTGTACTGTAAACCCATACCAAATGTGAAACACCTGCGAGCTTTGTCGCCTGATTACCATAAAGGCAGACTGATTAACAAATTTGTTCACAGGCATTAGTAGCCTGTTTTACACGGGTATTTATTTTATGTAGACATGTTTCTCTAATGACCACTGCCTATAATCAGCGCACCCAGAGAATGAATATATCAGTATGCATGCACATCACTCGCTCTGATCTCAAGCCTGTAAACAGGCAGAAAAGGCTGTGGCATTGATATAAATGATGTGTATTTGCCTTGCAGGGGAAAAAAAACTTTTTACCAGTACCTAATTTTGTGGGTATAGGTATGTATAATAAAATGCCCTATTCTATTTCAAAACAGACAAACTAGATATACTGAAGGAAATGTCTGCTAATTCTTCTGTCTGCAATTATGGAAAATTACAGACCACCAATCCTCCTGAAACTACAACATGGAAGTTCATGAAACCACCCTGCCTGAAACCTACCCACAGCTCTGTATTTTCTTGTAATTGTAATAGGACATCAATGGTAATACAACTTCAATGGTTTTGGGACTTCACGGTTTTGAGAAGTGGTGAGACCTCTGTGGGGGCTAGTGTGGGTGTGAGACAGTGTCTGCCAACTCCTTATAGGTTGCTTTTTGTATAAAGTAAGTTATTTATTCCACTATAGACTGAAAAAGCACTTAAAAAAAAAAAAAAAAACATCTATTCTGATCACTTATGAGCTGTTGTGCTCCCATAGCCACTAACGGTATCCAATATATAATTTTAACCTGGCTGTTTTGCGAAATGAGGGATTATACTTTTGGCAGACGATGCTGATCATTCCCCCCCAACATTGTAGCCAGTTGTGGCTTTTAAGTCTCTAGCTCAAATCAATTGCTAATGGTTTATCTCTGGAGAACAAACATCTCAGTTATTAGGAAATTACTTTTTAGCTATAGACAATCAATTAGTACGACTATCCTCATGCCATAATTTTATTTCCCTTCATGCTCTATGCAATTGTTTTTGCTGACTTTTGAAGCTTGTTTTCACCTTTCCATCACTGCAGTACACTGAGGTGAACATCACTGTGCAGTATCATGGCTGTGGACAACAATCATACTGATGCTGTCCTTCCAAATGGAAAATGAAATGATTATTCATTCCTGATCACCCATGACAATGCTTTGGCCTCAGCTTCTCCTTTAAATGCTCTGATTTTTGTCAGCAACTTCTTTGTCTTTTGCACAGTCAGGCTTGCACACCACTCCTCTTTGATCAGTCACATCCACTGTCCACACATACTGTGTGCGTGCGTGTGTGTGTGTGTGTGTGTGTGTGTGTGTGTTAGAGAGAGAGAAAGAGAGAGAGAGAGATATCCAAATTACAGGGTCTAGGCATCATTTTTGGCCATTTTCCCAGCAGATGTTAAGCAAGAGAAAAACTCCTAGGCGGGCCGCCAGGCACAGAGATAGGCAGGGGAAAACCTTGGATTTCCCTTCATTAAACTGTGAGAACTAGCAAGCTGATTTTATTTAAAGGACCATTTTGTAGCCAAAGTAGTGCTAAATCATGGCTACAAAGATACCAAGATAGCTATCCATATATATTCATCAGCAAAGTAGCTTTCCTTCTCAGGCATGCCAAAAAAGCACAGCAGCAACAGATTAAAATAAAATTACTGAATTATTTCAGATGAATTTAAAGACACCAAATCCAACAGCTACAATAACCTGACGTATACAATTAGTGGGGTGCACTAAAGTATAAAATGTTTGCTAGCTAGCTACAAGTACAGACACACCAATTTTGCTAGATTACATGATAGCCAGGTTTTTCCATTATGTGTCTAGAAATCCCAGCCTCATATGCAAAATTACCTTGTGCGTACTACCACATTTAAAGCATGATAAATGGTTAAGCACTAGTTTTCATTTCCAACAGAAATAGCCACAACGATCCTGAGATCCGAGTCCTTAAAATCACTCCCATCCCAGCTTCATGTAAACAAAGAATTACCATACAACTTCACAAGGGTGCACAACTTAGACCATATTACACTTCCTTACCTTCTTCTTGAATTTTCTGCCAATTACATCACCCCAAATTTAAAGTATCAAAATGTTTTCTTGCATTGTTATTTACATAAACACACAGCACACAGGCTTGCTATAGGTATGACCACGTTCTTCACTGAGACAATGGGTATCAGCATTACATCCATAAGTGCTGGTTTCTAAACACTTCCCCATCATTCATCACTTAATATTATGCTCATTACTTTCAGATTATTACTATTCGTACTATATTTGTATATGCAGATCATCATATGATACTGTTGTATGTGTGTGTCTATGCATGTATATTTACATGTACATTTATTGGATACACATATTGTAATTTTAATGCAAAATACAAGACATACAGTATATTAAGTAAAAATATTTAAAAGGGCAAGTTACTAACATGCGCAAGTCATATATTGCCCAATTTTCAGAAATTGGACTCCCACTGAAAGCATTGAGGCAGTATGAAACCAACTTATGTCTAACAATTAAGGCCACGTGCCCTTCAGATAGTAAAATGAAAAACTATAAGACCAGTTTACAAGAAGGGAATGTTGGGGAGCATTTCCTTGGAGTAATTTCTCTGTATGTGTGAGGTAATATGGCCTAAACTGTGGGCTGGAACTTAGAGCTCATTAGAGCTCAAAAGAAATAACCATAATTGGAAAGATGCACTGCTGAAAAAGAGCAAATCAGTTCTAATGTATGTCTGAGTTGAGAAAATAAACTATACTTAAGTAAATGTATGAACAGGGCCATCAGTTTAGGTTTACTTAACCTAGTATGAATATAATAATGAAGGAAATTTGTACTGTGATTAAGATTTTTGATGCAATTTCTGTGTAGCAACACTGGTTGTCTATGTGAACAATTTAAGTACAATATGTTGGGAAAATTGTTGCATACTTCCCAAGAATTCTTATGCATATCATAAATTTTGTGTCACATGCTGCTACAAAAAGCAGGATAGATGTTTCCATCAATGTTTTGGCTTCCCTTCCCAACCCAGATGTTTAAAAAAAAAAAAAAAAAAAAAAAACAGGTCCTTTTTAAGAAGTTTGACTGATGTTAAATCATTTACCACAGCTCATTCTAAATCACTTTGCAAGTGCTGGACAGCATAAATTAAACCTGATAATACACCCTTGGAGCATTAAGGCAAGTATGGTTCTTATTAGTAGAGCACAATGGCTTCCGTCACCTGTTTTATTGCTTAAGAGACAGACAGCCAAAAGTGGCCATTTTCAGTTGTGTTTGGATGGAAAACAGCTGATGCAAAACCTCACACCTTTCGAACAGGGCAGGGGTTAACAACTATTTTAAGTGTTGGCCAGTACTGAAACACAAAACCATTATATATTTAGCAAAAAGTAGCCTATAATGTCACAGTGAGTTAAACCTATAAATAATAATTTATCCTGTTCTTTGTAATGATGGATGCTTCCATTGTTTCCTGCAACACTACTAGAACTGAGGAACCAACAAAAAATATCCAAATATTTAAGTTCATAAACATAAATTGAAGTAAAAAGGTCAAATGGTCATAGTGGTCTGAGATACGTTGGTTCTTTGGCCCACTGCGAATAAAATGTGGGACAGCTGCAAAGCTTACAGCGAGAATGCAAAAGCTAGAAGAGCAAACTAATCTAGGACTTTAACTTTCGTGCTAAAAAAGCTAGGACATGGAAGATAGCATCTAATTAAAAATGTTTTGCTAATGTTCAGGAGCTCCTGGTCAGGTCACACTATCAATCAATCACAACCACATACAATCAATTCTGGCCACTGCTGACAGCTACTTGAGAATTGTTTGTTGCAGCTAGCTAGTTGACATTAGCTAAAACTTCACAGACAGCAATGGTATAGCTATGTTGTGAGCTTGATTGTTGCCTAAAATAAATCAAACAAAAAAGAACAAGAAGATTATTCATCCTAAAGCAGGTATGCTAGCTTGATGTTTCATTCTACATATCTAATTATGTATATAACTAATTGGCTATCAAACTGTTTAGCTACCAAGCCAGACAGACATCTCTGAGTAACATACAACGTCACCTACTTTAACACTCGTTAGCAACAACATGTGGACCGAACGCTGTAGGCAGGAGAAACTGAAAACTGACCAACAATAAATGCATAAAAATGATATTCCAAAGAGCACATTACCCACATCCAGGATAACATGCAAAAAAATTATTAACAACCAGGAAAATCTGCATTCTAATTTTGGTTTCAAATGACGGAAAACAGTGAAGGAAACCAGACCAAAGTTTATGGTTCACAATGCTAAATTTCAATCAGGTATATTGTGAGTAGCATGCAGTGTTATTTATGTGCAAAGCATTCATTTGCTAAGGCTAGGAACTGATGCAGAAAAAAGAAGGACTTTGACAATAGGCAATACTGCCATTCTAGCACAATTACAACCAACTTACACACCACTACACTCATGTTTATAATTGCCATCCTTATGTAATCCTTTTTCAAGCTTGTCTTACCATGAAAACAAGAACACTCATGCAGGACAGCTGATGTAAGACAAATGTAATCCTTCTATGCACTGGCATGCCACCAATACCTATTCTTATACTTCAAGTCCCACAGTGCACCACAGCGAAGCGGGTGCTCGTTGGAGGATAGGTGCTGCTTCACTGACATCACCCAATCAATTTGCAGACACACAACATGCCACAAGGTGCCAAGACCTGGTGTGACGTGGGACCCCTGGCTGACTCACCAACCTCCATCCCTGGCAGAACAAAGTCAATTGTTCAGCTGGAACCCAAGAATTGTCACATGAAATAGAGGAAATTGCTGGGTTTGAAGTTGGTGTGCTCTAAACAGCGAGAAACTTTGCACTATTCCAATACCCCCAATCCATGTTTAATGTGTAAAATTAATTGTTTAATCGAATGACAGCCATAACATTTATTTTTACAGTCAAGTCTGAATTTGCACCATCTGTTTTTCTTTTGCACTTATTACAAACATACATTTTGTCCATTGTCTTGTAAGATTTTTTTTTTTAAAGATGCCCAGTAGTGCTGCACAGAATATGAATGAAACATACCCCTATCTGTTAATAAATTGAAATATTCAAAAGCAAAACAAAGCCTAATTGGTGCAGATTACTGCAAAAAGGATATATATTCAAGCACCATACCAGATAAGTACATTTAAGTAGGAAACAGCTCTTTGAAACTAGATTTAACAGTTATTTTCTCAGACTGCAGTCTCACCCCATCACAAGATAATGAGATTGCCATGTAACTGGGAATTATCTTCATGTCTGATACTTCCGAGAATACAATCTGGATGTAATTCAGACAGTGTCTGCGGCAGAGAGGAACAGTTCAACACGTTCAAAGGATCCCACACAGACTAATCCCGAGGGGATCATTTTCATTCCAAAGGATTATAGCACACAAAACAGCCTATGGTAAGTGGTGTGTAGTTTTGTTCCCTTTGTATTTATTTTCAATTAGCTTTATTAAAAATGGCCCATATATTTACCTTTTTTGCTTTCCATCTTCAAAAATAGAATGCCCTGAAAGTAATGACCTTCTGTCATATCACTCTTCATTTAGGCTATGATTTACCAAACTACTGATGCTGCTAAAAGTCACTAGCAGAACATGAATGCTACTGTAGCATCTTGGTCAAAATCAGCTTGAGGAGATGAGCATCAGTTTATAGAGTTTATATAATGCAGAATGTTAATAACAGAAAGTCTATGTATACAATACAAAAAACCCTTAACGCAACTGAAAATGATTAAATACACAAAAAGCAGAACACTGACAATTTACATATCCACTTTACCACCCAACTGAATTGCCCCTAGGGCTAGGGACAAAAAATATTCTTTCGAATTTGAAATACAGAGAGCAACAAATATTGTCATGCGAAAACTTGACAGTACCCTAAACCATACCCATCTGGGTGGACAAGACATGATTTTAACTGAGATTAGACACCAATGAATAAAGAAGTAGTTTTCTTAATTGCCCAAGGAAAATGCAAAAAAAAGCCCAAAAATGCTTACCTTAAATATGAGTGATAAGAAACCACAAAACAAATGCTTTACATAAATTAGTGTTTGATTTGGATACAAGTTTTGAAAACAAGTTCATTTTCATTGAGAATGCACTTCTGCAGCAACTCGTGCTAACATGGCTACACAGACCAACACTGTCACACAATTCTTCTATAAAAGTGCAATACACATCCCTGCAATGACTATTTTTTTTTATATCTGCCTGACTTTGCATAGTTGCTTCCTGAAGACTTTATGATGTTCAGCTGCCTCTCATAGGTTACTTTTGACCATTCCTCCTCACAGACTTCCTTCAACTTTAGATTTCTGAATTCCTGCTAGCGTGTTTGAACTACAAATAATCTGTTGGTTCAACGTCTGGAGATTGAGATGGCTGTTCCAGAACAATTGTCTTTTTAGACACTTATGCATGCTTGTCAGTATAACATTATCATGCAATAGCTACATTCAGATTTCACAGAGGGGATAACATTTTCTCAACCTGAGGGGTACCTTTGGAGCCAAACATATCACTCCTGAGTATGTCCAAAAAACAGAAAACATGTCATTAAAATATAGTCTGACTAATCTGTCCCACTTCTTTTTGTGTTTTGCCTTTCAAGAGGCTTGGTCTTTGCATCCATGCCATGAACACCCCATTCTTGTCTCCAAAATCAAATGGCACGGTTTGAGCTGTACACCAGAGAACTTAAAGAAATAATAATAATAATAATAATAAAAATCTCATATCACTGCCCCTAGGTTTGAATTTACACGCTGAACCACTTCAAACCATGCTAAGATTAAATTGTCTTTTATGCAAGGTAACAACCCTCTCAGTAGCCTTGAACTTCTTGTTAATGGATGCTACAGTGGAAATTGGTATGTTGAGCTTTATATGGATATTTTTATAACAAACACATAACATGTGGAGATCAAAGACCTTAATTTGCCAAAATTTGCAAAAGCTGAAATGAAATCTGTTGACAGCTCTCATGTGTTACTGCTGTGTATAACATCCTTTTATATCCAGTATTAACACAAGTGTTGGAAGCTTCTATAAAGATCCAGAAGCTTCATATGAATATCCAAATAAATGCTGGAGCGTTATTATTTTTTGCAGGATGCTGTTAGCAGATACGTAAGGGTATGAATACACTGTGCAGGATTTTCCCTGTGTATTAAGCACTAAACAGCCCACCATCTGTTTTTTTAATACTGCCTAGTCACAGTATCAAAAATACAGCCTCAATCCTGAAATTCTGTCACCATTTAAAACTGCCAAAAGAAATTATTTCAGTACAAGATTTGTTTTACTGATATGCATGTGTCTGGCCAGAGGGGTGCTGTGTAAACCAGAGAGAAAGTGAAGTACTACGGGTATGTGTAACTAAACTGGGATCTGCAACTCGACTGAAGGGATGTGGGGGACTAGTACAGAAAATATGTATTACACTATATTTGTTAACACTGGTGTTTTTTTCCTCAGAATTATTGGCCTTCAACCAATAACCCCCAACTCCGATTCACCACCTACCTCATGGCTGTCTCAAGACCCAGCGAAAACTAATCATTTCACTTATCAAGCTACTTAGCTACCTAATAATGTTTGTGCTGTGTATGTCTGCTAACGTGCTTTCAGTCATGGGGCTTCAGTGTGTGTCAACAAGTTCTGGTCTGTAACTTAACAGATATTAACTAAAGGGAAAAAACAAACACTGGTTCTCATGTGTGCTGGGATCTTCTATAAACCAAGTAAGAAACTGTGAGAAAATGCTCACTGGAACCATTAAAGGAGTCTTGGCCATAATTTGGATTTAAATTTAAGCAATTTAATTACTTGGCTATATACATGCATTAAATCAACACGAAGAGTTATGACTGTACAAACTGTGTGGTACAAACATGTCAAAACTTCACCAAATCTTTATTTTGCAGCTGTACCTGATGAGTGCTGCTAAACCAGACTCTTCATACTAAACAAAAATCAGTAAGTGTCACATTTTGTCAGTATGATGAAAAGGTGATACTAATGTTTGCATTTCACTTTGCCAATTTGTCTCTGCAGAGTTTTTACACTTGTCTTTTTAACGCAGTTAATGAATTCAATGAATTCCCTTTATCTCATACAAAACATGTTTTCAGTCATGCTATAAACGCCTAAAACCTGGATTATGTGTACTGTCTAAATTTGTCTGAACGCAGACTGGCTGCAGTTGGCTATATACTGTAGCGGTGTCCAGCAGATGTGGCTCAATGTGCGGGATTGATACTGAGAAAGTTCTTACCTTCGGGTCAGCCAGGGTATTGATGACGTTCCCCAGAGCGAGCAATGAGCGGTTGATGTTGGCTCCCTCCCGGAAGCGGGCCCCTTTGGTGTTGGTGGCACTGGCTCGTTCTGAGCCAGCCAGGTCTATCAGACTCATTTTAGCAACCCTTACATTTGGGTTTAGGCTGGCAGTCCTGTCTTGCTGCCTTAAATAGATCTTTGAAAAAGGAGACAATCTGTCAATTTTGTTCCCGAGTAATTCAACGAAACAATTTTACACCCGTGCACAGAAGCAATGTCCAATTTTAATGCACTTCAGAATCCCAGAAGGAAATTTTTTGATTGACAAATTCATTTTCATTTATTATCTAAACATATCATATTCTTCAAGTAAAAAAAAAAACCCAACTAGGCCAACAAATGTCAATGAATTATATGAGCAAATTCTGCAGTACGACAACATATTTTGATTTTTGAAGGAATTCAGTAGTTGTTCTTCTGAAAAGAAAAAAAAAGGATGTTTAAATCTCTGAAAGATAATTAATAGCTTTTTCTGAGAACAATGATAAAATCCCCTTTCTCTTCTACAGCTAAGTATGTATTGATGATCGCAAAACTATCTTTTTCAAGATATGTTTGATGTTTTTTGTCTGAATGTGCATGCATTTGGGGCAATATGTCTTGAGTTATCTAAGGTCATACCTTAGGTGATGATAGCTTCAATTTCATCCACACTCAGCTTGTGTGTGATTATAACTTTGGAGACAAGTATTTGCTATATGGGGCCATCAATGAAAATGACCATACAAAATTACACCTTAGCTTTTAAAAATGCTTTGCCAGTTGTACATTAGGCTTGTCTCATCATGCCAACCTCTGCACTTATGCAGGAGCATTATTCACACTACAAGCCACACAATGCACTAGAGTGAAGTGGGGATTTGTTGGAGAATAGGCGCTAGTTCATTGACCCATCCCAGCAATCTGCAGGTGTCTGATGAATGTAGGGTGCCTGAAAATGGTAACACTAATGTCACTATGGGCTCCCGGTTATTGTTAGATGACAAGGGCAGTCTTGAACCCAGGCCCCAGGGCTCAGTTTGCACTCAAGATGAGTGCCTTGTCGACTGAGCCACTTGGGACCCCTAGGCAGAGACTATATATGATTTTATGATAGACTATATTTGACATATATATATATATATATATATATATATATATATATATATATATATATATGTCAAATATAGTCTAAGTAAGTATATAAGAGTATATAATTATATAAGAGTGTATATATATATATATATATATATATATATAAATATATAAAGTAACAGGGGACATGGAGACTTTTTTTGGAATGAAAGAATGACTGTCCCTCCCCAACACACAGGACACGAGAAAGCCCAATTACGGAATTCTCAACCTGAGTATTAGTCGTGTGCATTTTAGACAAGGTTCAGTTTTGGAGTTAACCTCATACTACTCTCTCTCAATATGTAACGCAAGTATTTGATACTATGCACCATCACGAATTAGAAACTTCACATGAGAGACATCAAGATTCTCCTTTAAAGAAAAAACTCAGCTGCACCTTTTTACCCACTCTCCTCAGGCCAAACTGGAACTACCCTGCCACTTTATCACTGTGGGGTTTGTGCTGGAGCAGGGTGGGGTACCACTAGCACATCATCTTTTATTCTCCAAATTGGACACTGTCATGATGTTTACCTGGAACACTGCATGGGATCGCGATGAGGAAGCGTTCACATCCGTTGGGTGCTGCGTTCTATTTTTGTTCCCATAATCCAGAGCTTCAAGGATGTGCTCAGCAGATTTAGGCTACAAAACACACAAGGTGTATTTGAGATGCAGTATATTATGCAAAACAGCCATTGTTTTAAGACAAAATGCACTATACACCAAGAATCAAGCTAAAGGGATACTGGTACATTTTTTAATGGTATTAATAGTGTTTCCTTATGCTTTGCAGTATTGTGGATCCCTGTTAAAAACGTCTCCTTTCTCCTACCTGATGCAGTGTGAGGCCTTGTACCACCACACCTTTGGTACTGTCCTCACGGACAGCCAGGGGTCCAGAGTTAGCCAGCAGGTCCCGAATCTGTTCATTATAGATCTTCAATGACAAAAAAAGGTGATTACACACAGAATTTTATGTTACGTTAACTGACAATAAAAAATCTCTTGCTACGTAAATTATATCCTGTTAGTCAAAGGCTAAACATTTGCTTTCTACACCAGTTATACCAGTAACTGCACATACAATACAAGAGGACATGCTACAATCACATCTACACCTCCTAACCAGTAAAAAGATGGATATGACAATGCGGTACATTACAGACCTTGTATGCAATCTAACCATTGATAATGGGAGTTTGTAAACAAAATGCTAAAGAATACCTAGCCAGTTTGCTGGAGTGACTATGGCTATCTAGTGGTGCGCAAAATGTACTCAAAATGTTACTTCACATAAAAAGACCTTAAAAATTACATCTCAACTGTGTCTGTAGCATGTATAAATAAGAGTATACCTTCAATGTATTCAGGAAAGCTTGAGTAGATGTAAAAGTGCTTAAAAAAGCCACAACAACAAACAGATTGTTTCTCAGAAATCATGAGATAATGAAATGACATAGCCCGCTAACTGCAATCCCACCTCCACAGGACTGATGTATATGCCAGACTACACGAAAATTGCGAGAACTGATCATAAATTTAGCCAATTTCACACAGAATGACTGAAAATGAACAAACCATTTTCTGTCAGCCATTTTAACAGCATAGCACATAATGCTACACCTTTAAATGCTGTAGGAGGAACAGGGGTTATGTGATCACTCTGGCCTGTCTGAACATGACAACTATAAAATGTTAGAGAGGGATGTGGATTAAAGTTGGTGAAATGATTGCAAATGGGATAAGGAATAAATGATGTGGTTTTGCGCATAATATGGCAACTGTTACGGGTGGTGAAGTATGTACTCTACCACATGTCACTCTAGGAATTCGTCCGACTGATAAAATGAAATGTCAGTCAAGTGATTGACGGCAATTTTTCCTAATGGAGAGGTGGTAATCCACCCCATCAGGCTCAGCTAACTACTACAGCTACTCTTATTTGATTAGATTTCCCCCAAAAAATTAATTGTAGCCGATTTCAGCAGTGACTGTTACAAGCTTCACTATTTTGGGTAGAGGGGTAGAAGGGCTTTTGGCAAAGAGAAATACACATTAGCTCAGGAATTATTTTAAAAATAGTGCTTACCTCAAGATAGGAAAAAGCAACATCAAATATTTTTTCATCCTTGACTTGATCTATTCGCCCGAATAGCTCTTTCATGGTGAGATACATCACTCCTGGATTGTTTTCAGATCCCAACATGGTATGAGTCTTCCCTGCTCCTGTTGCACCATAGGCAAACACTGAAGGATTTCAAAAGAAAAATTAGGCATTAAAAATTGCAGTCTTCATGCCTGATGTTATTAGATTAATTCCAAACGTACATTAGAAATGAAATTTAAAAATAAAACTCAAGAGCATCCCCAGCTGGTGTTTGGAAAGCTACATGTTTTATGGTTTGTGGTGCTGTTAAGTCTCAGATAACGATTGCTATCACTGTAAACAATTTTTGAGTTGAGCACACAAATCATAATTTTTTTAACTTGAGGATCTAAAATGTGCTATTTCCGATATTTCCAAAAAATAACAACATATGAATGACCAAACTGCTGGTGTTTTCCTCCAGCTAGCAGCTTACGCTGGATAGCTAGCCTGACAGTATCCTAGTTACCTAGTCTTAGTTAGCAAGCCAATATTAAGATTCAACAAAGTTAAAATGCCTTATCCAGGGCTCCTGAGTGCCTCAGTTGGCAAGGCCGACTTGTCATGTCATGTATGGGCTGAGCCCTATGGCCCATGTTCCACACCGGCTATGACGTTTGTTGACAATAAATAGCAGCCTACAGCGACAGAAACAACTGGCTTTGTTCTGATGAGGATAGTGGTGGCAGGTGCCTGATAGACATAGATAGGTAATGCCAGGGGAGTGGTGCGTATCCTCTAATTGGCACCCACTTCACTGTGGAACATGTAGCATGAATAACAGCCTTTGGCTTGTATGTTTCAGAGGATTGTATTTGTCTTGCTTCAGTGCTCGTTCATGACTGCAGAGATGGTCTTGGTGAAGCCTACTGTGCAACTGTCAATTCCCACAAAGGTTTTATAAAGAGAAATATATATATATATATATCTGTATGTAATATATGTAATATGAAATCAGGGCGGGACATGCTCCTGTCAATTCCATTTCACTTCATTTTGAAAATACGTTTAGCTACTTCTAAGAAGAATTTCTCTTTCTATCTACAACTCTACATTTTCTAAGTAAAGGGCTTAAACAACTAATATTACACTGCCAATCCTCCCAGGCCATGGGAAACTAAACAGGAACAAAAAAGTGTTTCCTGAGATGTGTGAAAAACAAAACACACAGCATTTAATAACAAGTAATACGTTCAAGGACAATATCAGGAGGACACCAACTGGCAAATTTGCATGAGAATATACAAACGAGTAATTAAAAAGAGAGAAGAAAGGCATTAATTGCCATAGACGTGTCAGGATAACTAGTCAAGTAAACACAGCTTCTGTTAATTAACCTAAATCTCAAAACATTTATTGCATGAAGTGCTTCTGTAGAAAAGCAACCTGCACTGTCACCCTTCATGAAGATGACCGTGCATTCATGTTCCAGTCTAAAATATAGTGCTCTTCCATGTCAGTGAACCAATCAGTTTTTAACCCCTGCTTCACTTCCACAGACCTTTTCAGTAAGGGGGCCTAAGAGTGAAATTATATGAAAATCCATGGCAGTTTGAACATATACAGCTACATGCTTGCAGTCAATCATTTTCAGGGGGTGTATATAAGATGAAGACCGAAAATCCAGCAGGTTTTATCAGGAACACTCAACCAACAGCTGAACAGCGCCTAAAAAAATATTAGTGATCTTTTGTACTGTGGCTGCAAAAGGATAGAAAGATAAGAATTTTTGTCACACTACCAATTGGATCTCATCAACCTGATCTTGTAGTGGTTACAGCACCAAAAGCTGTCCCCTAGTGATTCAATCTCTGCAATGGACTGAAAAACCCTGCACACCCTTTGTGATCAGGCTTTAACAGTCCTGGAAAAGTGTAACCCCTGCACCACAATATTTTTGAACAATTATACTTCATTAAGCCCAGTTCCCTCTTATGACTACATCAAGACAAATCCAATGAATCTAAAAAGGCACTTTTTTACTTTTTACTTCTTACTCTATCACAATTACTTTTCCAAGAGAGCACATATTTCCCCCGCTGACTGACCAACACTCAAAAACTCCTTAAAGCTCCAGTGCTGACAAACACCTTGTCATCCCCAGCCTTCCTAGGTGGTTAAATTTGGTCAGGGTTCCTTGTTGAACATCTCACATCAACAGAAAGCGTGGTCTTACCAGTGCAGTTGTATCCATTTAAGACTCCATCTAGGATGCCTTTGGTGGAGTTCTCAAAGACCTCAAACTGAGAAGAATCCTCCCCGAAAACATGGTCAAAAACAAACTTCAGGTCTTTGTTGGCTCGCTTGTTGACATCTCTGTTTCGGAGTCTCTGTGCTCTGAAAAAGGTCACCTCCTGCTCTTTCGGGTCAAAGATGAGCATGTGCTTATCAACAACATGAACCACTTTCTTGAAGTTGCCCTCTTGTTCCTTGGAGTTCTCCGGGCGTACACGCACCACCACCTTTACGTGGCTGCACATGTCACTCTCAGACATTGTGCCCTTATCTCTTGATCTTTCAGGGCGTGATCTGGAAATAAAGAAAAAAAATGTGCTTATGTGGCCTGCTTAATGACATTAGATTAAATTTCAAACATCTTCTGTTTAACTTGGCAAAGGGAAAAACTAGGTTACTGTGAGGCTCATTCAAACCCCACTTAGAGAAAGAGCCATCTATAATATCTCACTACCTCTGTGGCAGTTTGTTGAAACCATGGCAAATCATTGAATGGTAGCAAGGGAGCTGGTAGCTAAACAACAGGCATAATGAGTATTGATTGGCAGCGAACTGGTGGTCAATGCAATGCAATGCATTACTAAGTATTAAGGGTGGAAGTGTTCACATGGAAAGTGGAATGAACCGTAACAAAAAAATGCAGGCAAGCTGGCTCATAGTTCATCAATAATTGAAAACTTGCTAGCGATTAAGCAAGACTCCACCTCGGTCATAATGGTACATGTGCTACTCTGTGCAAGTGCTCAAAGTACCCAGCCAGCTGACTGATGAATTAAGCCACTGTATGCACTGCCAACAACACCCATTATCATATCCCGCCACGTAGCTAACATTAAGGCTGGGTAGCTGGAGCCTAACGTTAACCATCCAGTTAGCTGCTTACTGGTTTGCCCTTTGGCAGTCACCGACCATAGACATTTTCTGTACGTCCTGAATAATGTCATACGATTATTCTTACATATTTAACTTACTATCTAGCTTGTGCGATAGGGTATGAGCTACGGTTCGCTGTCTGACAAAACTGGCTAGCAGCCTACTTGCTTGTGAACAACTAACATAAACGTTAGAGCTGTCGTGTTCAGCCAATAAACTGATGCGCGGGGTAAAACATCAGATGAACCCCTCGAAACGTTTGGTAACTCGCTAGCTAGGTAGCTAAATACGTCGCGTTGGGGGCAGCAAGCTAGCAATACCTACATAAAAACAACTGAAGCGGCCTGTGCTAAAATGGCTAACGTTAGCTAACATATCAAGCTAATACTAGCTATGAGTTCAGTAGAAAAAACCGCAAGTTTGCCAAGTGACGTTAACTAAAGTTACTATAACACACACAAAATATTGTGTAGCAGAATACAGCGGAAACAGCTGGCTATCGATATACATTTACTCACCTTAATGTCCTTAATTAAGGCTGCTAGCTAACTGGCTAAGCTCAAAAATATTCCTTCCCTTTGCCTTCTGCACAGAACCATCGTGAAGATTTTCAAACACAAGCCACTCTTTGTTCGTAACAACGGATTGGACGGTTTAGCGCGCACGTAAATATGACGTCAGCATATTCCGCTGCTGTCACTTGAGAATGAGCGGGGTTGTGTTTGTGGGCAGTGCAGTACATGTCCCCCCCCCCCCTTTTTTTTTTTGAAAAGCTGGCAAGCGTGCTTAACTTAAGTGACATGATGTGAATAAAATTATATTATAATATATTTTACTTGCAGCAATATAATGAGGGTAATGATAACCTTGGATAGAGATTCAAGTCAGCATTATTATTATCATTAATAATATTCTTAAAACTACTATGCGACTGAAATAGTTTTTGTGTTTGGCTGGCCCTCGTATCCATCATGATATTAATGCCCACCACAAAAGAAACAAGAACATCTGCTTACTTGCATACTGAACAGCTCATAACAGCGAATTGATCATATGCTGAAAACAGGCTAACTGTTGTCGCTAACTAGCTAGCAGAGGAACACACCCACTTAGCTGGCTACATCATACTCGATTTCATACAGTTCATTAGATATCGTTAATGTTCTTTCAGAACACACGTTATGTCCGTGTGTTGCGTGGTGCAAAACAATGATACACAAGAGCAATATATTGCCCATGTATCATTTTACCGTGCTCATGATTGCTGAAAATGATCTTTAAGAGCAACATTACGCTAACGTTAGCTAGCTATATCAGATGTCAGTAGTTGGAGTAATTCGTAGGATACAGTCAGGTTCTGGGAACCTATTTTTTCTCTGAATAAAAGATAGACGTTAGCTGGTGTTCATAGCTAATTAGAGCAGAGTAGTAACTCGTGAACCTCAAAACAAAACACGCATTAAGCTAGTAAAAATAATTCTCCATGAGTGCAAAATACAGCTAGCATTACCTTTAGCATGTGCTTTCGCACCGTCACTTAAGCCGTCTCACTACCCAGCCAGACTACCTTGACAGGAAGAACATTACTCTTCAGAAACTGAAAAGACTGTGACGTGAGGTACCTTGCCAATGTCTGTGTATTTTAAAAGCTAAACAGTGAAATTAGCCAGGTATCCAGCTAAATCCACATTAAGGTTAAAGAGTAAATTGCAAAGACCTAGGTACAGTAAGCGGAACGCATCAATCCACTTGTTTGTTGTCGAGTAGTACATTTAAGGGGAAGTACCACTGCTGCTCTCCCTGCTCCAAAAAGCCACCAAATGTTGATTTTAGCTGGCTAATTGTCTGGACTGAAATTTCATCAGCAAAAGCGGACCAGTGCCCTGGGAACCCTATGTGCTGTACTCGTTTTACTGTACACTGCTGAGCTTGACTGATAGTCAATCAGGCAACCTGCTGGCTGTTTGCTACAATGTAAGTTAGCGACTTCTCCGTTTTCAGGTCCAAGTAGCTGTCTAGCATACATAAAAGTTGTAGATACGTGACATGTGAACTAAGGTTACACACTCCGCTAGCTAACGTTAGTCAACTGGCTACCGAACAGCGTCAATGCTATACCGTCATTCACACTTTCCTACAGTCGTCCATTAAATTTGACCACTCATTGAAATTCTACCTTAGCCATGCTCGCTTGTTCAGTTAGCTTGGGAGAACTGCCATTCGTTGTACCACCACCGTAGTAGCTACCTAAATAGACAGTATACTGAAGGCATAAGGTAGCTAGCGTTAGTGTAGATGCCAACGGACGCTTATATTTTAGCAGTATAGTTGCATTACTAACAATTTTCTTTTCAAGGAACGTTGTTAGAGGAGCTAGCCAATCAGCGAGTTTTCTGGCTGTAATGTAATGTCAAAAGTAAAACGGCCACCCATGTGGAAGCCGGCTAGAAAACTTACTAAGGCCATTAAACTGACAAGTACTTGTCACTGCACTTCAATTTATTGCGCCATGTAATTATTATACTCAGTTTTTTCAGATTTTTCAGATAATACCATATTTATCTTGGTGGTGCAAGTAAATGCTAGCTAGATAACCTTGCGTTACATGCTTGACGAAATTTCACTCTTTCAAACTCGTTTCTCTGTGTGAACCTCGTCCTTCATAAATTTGGAAGTTAATCAAAATAATTATGCTGTCAGTCAATGTAAGTTCAAATGCCAAAGTTGAATTAAAGTTACAAATGCCCCGCACCACAGTGGTGACAGATTTTTTTAAAGATAAGAAGGCCAAGAAGGTCGTTAATGTATGGGGTCCTGTGCGGGCAGCATACCGTCACCATCATTATGGTTTTTTTTTTTTGCAAGAATGGAGAAACTTTCTGAAGTTGTGGATTGATGGTCAGACTCTTTTGTGTGGGGTACCTCAAGAGGATCTTTGTTGTGCATTGTCTCATACCCTGAAATTAAACCCTGGTCCGTTGTTTATATATAAAATGTATTTGAGCATTCATTTCATGTTAATATCTTATGAAAGATGTTGTATTTTTACTTTCCCCTATTGATCTGTATTTTTGGGAACATTTAAACAAAGTGTCTATGGGCAAATAGTGTATTTCTGGCAATCCTGTGTATGATAGTATTTTCACGAATGTGTTGTAAAAGATGTATGTCTCATATTAAGAGCTTTCAATATTTTACAGATGGGGGAGTTTTGATGTTTCAAGTTTTGTTGCATTCAAGGTCATGTTTAGTACATGTTAAAGGGAGAAACTTTAAAAAAGATGCTTAAAGTGTTTGTGACTAAGATGCCCATATCCACACATTTCTTGGTGTTTTTTGAAAGAATGCTGAGGCAATGTTGAACATCAAGAGTCAATCGTTACAAGCCCACTCTTATGTACGTTACATTGGCTTTTCAGTTTTCTAGAAGATCTATCCTGTTTCTGTCTTTCACCCCATACATGATTAGCAACAGGTTCCCCCTTTTCTTTTTCCTTCTTCACTGGCAGAATAGAATTACCCTAAATCAACTAGACCTGATCTGATCTGACTTGATCTGAATCAAGATTTTAAGAAGTTGTATTTTATTTCTCTCTCTCTCTCTCTTTTTTTTTTCAGATTCTCTGGACTGGACCTTATGTCTTGGGCTGTTACTTCCCAGCAGGTCTCTGCAAGGTCTTTCTTGAGACTATGGAAAGCGACTCTTGCAGAGTCCCGAGCCAGGCAGCCCCAGTGCCAGTGTTTGAGGATATCACAGTTTTCAGTGAATCCCCATGCTTTCACTAGTAGGAGACCTGTGCATCAAGATAGTATGAAGGAGAGCTCCATCTCTGCGGGCAAAGAGTTGCACACACCTGTCATGTTAAAAGAGGTGCTTCACTGTTTGGGCCTCAAGCCAGGACAGGTCAGTTAATCTCCCCGTTCTCTTTCATAAAAAAAAAGTATTTTCTTGCTCAGTGTTGCTGACTCTCTGGAACTCAAAATTGCCACATCCTGTGATTTTTCTATTCAGAAGTCAGTAGGAGCATTATGAGGGGCTCTTCTCCAAAGAAGTATTTTCTTTAGTGTGTATTTCCAGCAAGGGACAATTTGAAGTATGGCTAACCTCCTAAAGCTGTAACTCCTAAAGTATTAAATTTTAATAGTTATATGAATGTAATAAATGTTTTGTTTTTTCACATAAGTAAATCCAGCAATGTCTTTCATTGTAATACAGGGTCTGGTAGAAGTTATTAGTAATCATTTCTGATGTAGAGTATTAGAAAATACTATTGAATTTTGTTCCCTATCGTAAGCACATACCTGCTTGTCTCCCCTTTTTCATGAACTCTAAAGATATCTGGCAAGTTGAAGAATGAAGGTGTCCCGTCTATATTACATGTTTGTGATAGCTGGTGATATTTAGTAGATAGGTTAATTACATTCTAAAGAATTTTAAATTTTGGTGAGATTTTCAAAATTGAGATGAATTCTTCCATGGTGGAGAGCCAGAGAACAAATAGTCTGTCCACTGACCTTGAAATTCAGTGATTGCTTATTACAAGGAAAGCTTTTTTTGAACCAACAACAATCCCTTGCACAGTTTTACTGTTATATTTAAGACACATATTTTGACACTTCCATGGTGATATGCTTATGGTACCAGCTACCTTGTCTACTAGGGAACTATTGGATTAGTAAACCAACTAGTTACTTACCAAAGATGGACATTAAATTAAGTAGTACAAACTACTCTGAATTGGCTCATTGCAGTTCTTAGCTCTGAATTAACTAAATTGTATCACGATAAGTCAAATATATCAAGATTGCAATGGATAAATCCCTCCTGATAAAAAATGCCTAGATTTGTATGCTTATATTGTTTAGCTTGGACAGTGTTTAAACATGCTCATAGAATTATGCAGCTCAGCCAGAGACATAAATGGCCGTCTATCTTTTGAACACTGAATGTTGACCTTTACAAAGGTGCAATATTTTGTCCGGAAAACCAGATCTAAAACCACTGGATATAGATGGATGTGATAAACCAAACGCAAAAACTTTGATCTGTCTGTGTTTTCACTCCAACGTCTTTGAGGCTGACTGTGTCATATCTGCCAGCTCTCTGTGTCTTCACTCTGACTTGGTCTGTTCCTGAAATGTGTTTGAAGAGAATGTGGTAGGCCTACAGTTCTCTGAACTTGCCTGGGTGCACAGCTGAAGCTTTTACCTTCAATCATGAGACCTGCACTGAAACCTTAACATAAAAAAATGGCTAAATGGCCAATCACCTTCAGGGTACCAGGTGAATTTTCTGTTTGACCTAAACCTGTTTTCACTGCAAGCAGAAACGGCTACGTAGTGACTGACCTAACTTACTGATGAAGACGTGTAGACATTATTGTTCAATTATGTAACGGGTAAGTTGTTTTCAGTACACGAGGCATGACAGTGTTTAATGGGGAATTTGAATCTGATATTAATCAGTAGAAACTGTAAATATGACTGACTTTGAACAGACATAAACTTTATTGATCCTGAAAGGGAAATAAAATGCAGCCAGCTACAAATATACAATTCTAGTATTTAGAAGGACTCACAGGGATGAATAAGTGATGGCATAATATGAGGCAACATAAGATTTAGCATAGTTATAATTATGACAATATATTTCCATATACAACATATAAAGTCTTGTGAGCTGTCAGTCAAACTGTAAACTTAGAAACACGTCAAAGTTTCAAAATATCAGTTTGAATCAAGATTCCCAAACCTCAAATCCTCAGCAGTGATAAACCTGTTTGCGGTGCATTTGTGTCATTAAATAAAGTCGCTCTTCTTTGGCATAACTGTTAGTCAGCCCCAGCTCCCTCTTCTTTGGTCAACCTGTTGGCACTTGTGTATAAACGAAAAATGGACGATTGGTTTTGCCTCTCATCTCTTGGCTTCTTTGCCAATAAGTGCGTGTATTTGAAAGTTAATTATTGCAAACTTCAATTTGCACAGTTCAAGATGTAGGTCTGTGAAATGATTGAGCTACCAGGGCCTGCTTCGCTAATGTGCTATCAGGACAGATGGGCATGAGTCAGGGCCTTCTGCTCTGGTGGGCAGCTAGGGAGGGTGTGCCTGGCCCTTGGGCAACTGCGGCACGATGCAAGCGCAGGCAGGTGGAGCACCGGGTCATTGGCTGAGTCAGGCCTTGCTCTGCTGCAGCGCTGCTGGCAGGATACGGCACTGTGTCTCGACACTCTAGTCCTGCATTTAGCACCTCTTAACTTTTTCACCATCCGCCCAAGGGCCAACTGGTGCGTGGGAGGCTGCCAAAGGCTCATCAAAACTCCCCTGGTTTTCTTTTAGTCAGAGTCCACTGATATACATATATAAATACATGCCAAGGTAAACAGAACACTTTAATAGTAGTCTCTATTTCGAAAGAAAACATTTATATGTAAGTATTGTTATGGATTGTATGTCAGCCAAGCACATTTTTGGACTTAAGTTATGCGGTAGTTTGTGCAAGAAAGAAGAGAGTGTATTTGAAAGTTAATTACACTGCAGGTAAACTGTTCCCTATATGAACCCGGAGGGACATGCATTTCATTTACGACATCATGTCCAGAAGTGTTAGATCTAAAAATCATAGCAATATTTTTCCTTAATCAAATAATATATAATATGAACACAGTCAAGATTATTCATAATGATAATTAAAAAAAAAATGGTTGACTGGTTGATACGACCTGTTCATTGACGTCATTGTGTCATCACAAATGTAAGCATGGAGTGAAGGTTCTTCCTGCATGAATATTCATTCCTTTTGTTTCCCCTGGGAATAAATGCATCCAAATCACCACCGTGTCAGAGAAGTACATTGCTGTAATTACAGTGCCTTATGCTACAATATGAATGGGTATCTTCTGTGCTGTTCAAGGATGTAAAAAGAGCTCATTCTGTCAGCAAATGCGTGCAAAGAAAAGGTGTTTATTTTTTGACTGATTGCTTTTCGAACATTTTAAGTTTGTATTTGGGGGCACTGTAACAGTGTTTAATAATGTGCTACTGTATTTCAAATGTTATAATGGTATATCTGTTGCCCAGTGCATTTTTAAATATGTAAGTTCAGTACCTTGTTAATGAAAGGAGGGTAATGTAAATGTCTGTTTCTGGGCTGGCAGGCTTCCTTAACTTTTTTTTTGTTTGTTTTTTATAAGATACTGAATAAGTAGTCTTGAAGCACCTTTCCTTAATATGTGGTGTTTTCTGTACATTTTTTAACTGTAAATATGAGGTTGATTCATTGAGGAAGTATATGATATGAGTCTCCTGTGCTCAGAGCGGTTTGTTTTGCTCTAGGTTATGTGAAATGGTGATATTGACACTGAGCTCACCATCCCAGAAGCAGTTGACTGGGGACACCTCTCTGCAGACTGATCTGTTAAAGGGCTGAAATCTTCAGCCTGTTGTCAGTTGAAATTTAGATTTGTTTTATTTGCAGTCAGAGACTGAAGGGTGTTTTTTTTGGAATTTTGGAGTTTTTATTGGATTTCTCTTCATTATCAGATTAGCCAAGGAACATTTCCACATGCATGCAAGCGTTGTTACAACAGCTTAAAAGTCAAGGATGGTTTGAGTGACAGGCCCAGATAACAGAGAAAGTTATCAGTTGTATTGTCAGTTAATAAGCACTTAGCAGATAAAAGTACACAGCTTGGACGTAAAGACTGTGTGACTTCCTTTGCGTTTTGCTGTGCGTATCTTGGATGTTTTTATACTTTGAATATTTGATACATAGTAAAGGTAGGCGATTCTGGATAGTCTGTGTTTGAAGGTCCCCTGTAAGTGAGGGTTTTCTGAAGTCAGGGGGAAATACTCAATGTTAATCAAACACTCACTCAAAATCACTAAAATGAATGAGAGTAATATTTTGATCTGAGAAGCTGTTAACCAATCAACTCTGTACAACCCTCTTTTCATGAGATAGAGTGTATGAATGGAGCACTTTAGAGATGATGGGAGTCGGAGTGCAAATGCTGCAATTACTGCAAGTGGGTAAATGCAGCCATTAAGTGCTCGGCAACCTCCCACACAGGAAGCAACCAGAAGTCGGGCAGCAATATCTGTGCAGGTGGAGGTTCATACCGATTTCCTATCCTTATCTAAACACAATGGAGCGCAATCAGAGGGAAACAGTCACACGCTGCCTTTCGTAAACATACAGTTTGTTGCACCTCTGTTTCTATTATTTGCGTTGCACCATGCCCTTGTTGAGACATGCTGTATTTACTTGGGGGATTTTCCACAATTTGGAGCAGCTGCCTCTCTAAAGCAGTCAGCATTTTTGGTTTGTTTGAACTTCTGTCATTGAAGCAATACAGGTAAAACACCTTGTTCATGGAAACTAGCGTCTTCCATTCCTACTGTAACTTACCATTCAAGCGCTGGGCTTACGTGTCCTTGTGAAGTTCTTTAAATGACAGTATTCATGCTGAAAGTCTAAACTTTGCCTTAGAATTGAAGCATCACTACCACCTAAAGGACGGACCTCTTAAGTTAGTCATGACCAGAAGGAGTGGGGGTGGGGTTCTCATTGCTCAGCACTGACAAAGCCTTTGGATCTATTCACATATTAATGGTTTTGCTGAGAAAAAAGCCAGGATGGGAAGATTCTTGGTGTCAACTGCACAACTATGACCATATGAAATATGAGAGAGATAACACAGCCCTGTTACAGCCTATCCTTAGAGAAAAGAAAAACAATCACCCAATGTACTGAAGTACTACCACTTGATGAATACAACTGAAGTAAAATTACTCCCACTCTTATGGTAATTATCAAACATAATTATTATTTTACCGAGAAAGAACTGTGTCATTCACAGAAATTAACCTGGAGTGAGATTACAGTGAAATGTGGAACTCATTCTGTTGAGCATGGGGTGAAGTAATATACTAGTACATAAATGACTCAAAATTGTTTGTATAATTAACAATTTACTGCTTGTTCTTTATGAATTGCATTACACAGGTTTTGCTGTAGTTTCCTGAATTCAAACTTGACTTTCAAAAAAACCAAATTCAGTAAATTATACCAGAACACCCTTCTAAGATAACCAGTAGCACAAGTAACAGCTCACTATTTTGTCCATCAGGCTGTTTCCCATCACATAATCATGTATGTCAAGGGAAAATACAAATTATGAACCTCATCACTTACTAATGTGTAATAAAATGACTCCTCATATACTTGTTTCTTTCTTGTGATTTTTAAAGTTATCATCATTCTTGCATTTTTAGAACCTACGGTAAGGATACTAGATGTGTGTACATTTTTTTTCCATTTGAAATTCCAAACTATCATGTCATCCTTCATAATTGTGCAGACTGCACATTCTCATTTCTGTTGTATGCCTTATTGTTAAAATTTCATTCATTACTTGTTTTGCACATCTGGTACTGTTAATTCCAAATATGGAAGACAAGACACTTTCTGTTGAAAGTCTGTACCAGAAAGGTACTCCTCTTATTTCAGTTTTAAAACATGGTTACTATAAAATAAATTGTGGTGAATGGAATAAATATAACTGGCAAATATCTGTGGATGAAATGATAGCAAAGTATTTTTCTCATTTTAAATGATTTTACAGTAGTCATTTCTAATATGCACCGCTGAGCTACTATCCAGGTTCTTTTGTAATTTAGACTGTATTTTCAAACAAAAACAATAACGTAACCTTGATGTGGATAATTGAAAATATTAAACATGTTTCAATGGTGTATATTTTACAAGAAAAAAAAAAAAATTAGATTGTAAGGAGAAATTGGGATTTCTATTTCATCGGAAGAAGTATTTGTGTATTCATAATAGCAACTGCCAACTAATGATCAAGAGGCAAATAAGGGGATAGCAGAAGTCATGCTGAATTGCACACCTTTTTTACTTCTATTGATTCTTTTTTGACTTTGATGCAATATTATTGTTGTATGCTAATTTCAGGTTATGCAGATATTTCTCAAACAGTTACATTCTATTGCTCATTTTATGAGTATTAGATTTAGAAACATTTTTTAGTTTGTTTTACTGTGAGGATTTCTCAGAATTCAGAGACCTCTGTCTGACGTACAATACAAGAGATTGTGGTGGTACGAATATTAGACATCTTGCATATTCAAACAACTGAAAAAAAACTTTGGGTTAAAATAATGTGTCAGATTTTTAGAATTGTCAAGAGGTAATTTTTAAACTAAGGTTTGGGTCAGCCAAGAACATAATTGCAGCCTTAGCATTTTCCCATCTGCTCTCGCACTGGCCTCTTTCACCTTGTCTTGTCCATAAATTACACAAACTAGATAGGCCTCATTAACCAACAAATTAGCCTCTAAAAGATTACATTTTACACAATTGGATAGTATTCTATTCACCTTGATGCAGATCTGTTCCGCCAGCCGGATAACCATTTTACTCTAATTATTTTAGCCATCAAGATGCAATTGTAGCATTTGGTTAATTGAATAATGGCCAATGTGAGGCCTACACTGTGATTACTGATCGTGATGTGAGAGGCCGACAAGACTCACGCAGCTGCCTGGGAAGGGGAGTACCACCCCCAACCCCCCACCGATTAAAAGAGGCTTCTCTTTTTCCAAGATGTTTAGGACGTTTTCCATGGCATCAGAGAAGGATTACTTCAGTTCCGCTGCTACCAGTAGGTACAACAGAGGTTACATGGATGCACCTGTGTGTTTGCCTCTGACAGTCTGTGACAGTCTGCAAAAAGGAACTGAAGAAAAGTGTTCAGGAAAAATTTTGTGACGTGATGAAAAAACGCTTTGAAAAAACGAACAAAAGAAAGCTTTGATTTTAGGGTTGGTAGGCTGAAGGTATGAACTCTTCTGAGTGCCACTGTAGGTCAGGGACACACTCCACCAGTATGGACTCTAAAAATAAAATGAAAATAAAACTGATCCTTAGTTCCTGCACCAACAGGGGAAACTGACAAATTGTGACAGAACACAAGTATCTGTTCTCTTAGAGGAACTGTAAAGGACAGTGCTGTGCATTTTCATTTCTTCCAGAAACATTACATATACCAACTGGACACACTTGAAGGTAAAGCCACAATATTGTGGTCAAATATTGAGTAAATCTATAGAAATACCAATAAACAGAATTCATTTTCACCCTGCCTAATGGTACCCCATATTTTTTTCTTAATAAAAACCCTATTTATTCACAGGTGCATAACGAGTGAGATAATGCATGCGAAATGCTTGGTGTAATAGCTGATTTGCAGTACTGTATATACAAAACAGTAGAATCTTAATATACCCTGTAGATAAAACCATTAATAGGCATGTATAAACAGTGCTGTTTCTCCAGAGAGCAAAAGTGGGAAAAGGCAGAGAAGTGACCATTATTTTCGACAAACATTCCTTTTTCATTGGCAGTGTTCTTTATTTTCACATCACAAACAAAAACTTAGACAAATAGTCACTTTAATGTTGAGAGTCTAGAAAGTGGGCAAACTGCATCTTTTAAATGCCCCTGGTCCATCTTATTTAATCATAATCATTATTTATTTTTTGCATTTGATAGAGTTTATTTACAACCAGTGTCAAAATCTGGCAGCCAGCTAGATTGCTGACTTTAGTATTTTTATTAGTATGGGTTACAAGACAATTGTGCATGTTGTTGACTTGCTTCAGTTTCTCTGTAAGCTTCCTTGCCATGACAGTGTAATGTTTGCAGCTGTTGATGGTCAGATTAGATGTGGTTTGGCTTGGTCTTTATTTTTTATCATTTATTTATTTATTAATTTTTTTTAGTTTTGCATCAAAGTCTGTTAATATGGAAAGGGATCTGTTAAAAGGGTTATTATTAAAGGGTCATGTATAGACTGGAATTAATTGATTCTAGGGGAATGCCATTTGTATCTAATGCAGCTGTCATCTTGACAAGCTACAGTGTTATTGAATTAAACTCCATCACTGCTCTCAAGTACCACCGCCGATGTTTCTTTGCCCCCCCCCCCCCCCCCCCCCCCCCATCCCCCCATAGCACAGACTGGTGAATATATTTGCTGAGAAACATCCCCATCATTGCTGACCAGCATGTTGTTTTTGTATCTGGTATGAATCTGAACTGCTATAAACCATTTATTTGTGTATTAGGGAATGTCATATACAGTTCCCTTATTTATTAATACCCCTAATTGAAAAGGAGCCAAGTTTCTCGACTACATCTGATTTACATATTGGCAGCTTGTCTTATGGTCAGTTGAAAATTAAGCTTACATTGAGGGAAAGCTGGTTTCCAAAATATATTGTGAGATGTTGGTAAAACATGGGTCTATGGCTTCCAGGGACTATGAACTCCAGCATGCACAAAAATATGGTCAAACACCTCCTTTGCCCAAAATATCTATCTTGGCTAAAGAATGGACACTCCAGCATAATAATATTCCAAAACAAACAAACAACCATTTCTTTCTACGTTCATCCAAATGTAGAAAGAAATGGTTACCTGAGCACAAAATAAATGTTCTTACCTGGCTATCTCACCATCCAACCCTCAGTCCCATGAACAGTGGAACTGCAGGAAATGTTGTGTTTTCTGGAGTAAAATGATTGAAAACAATATGACTGCAGTGTTATTAAAAATAAGTAATGTGATTTAAAAATAGAATGAGAAAAATATCCCGTGTAGATTTTTCCTTTTATAATCATGTTTTCTGTTTAACCAAGTATATGAATAAATATGGAGGGTACTATATCTGCTGTCGTGTAATTCTCATTTTTATTACAAAAAGGGCAAGTTGTTCTTGGTAACATTTGTTTATGTGCTTTTGCCACAAGCGGTTTCTACAATTTTTATGTAATGTTCTGGAAGGCCACAAAGACACCCGTGTTTGATATAAGCATCAAAAACAAAATAGAAACAAGTAGGACAAGCAGTTCCAAATATGATTTTTTTCCCCTTGTATTATGAAATTCCTACTTGCTTTGTTTTGCTGTTTTTGTTAACTGCTATCACCAGCATGGAGGGCAATTTTGGTGCAATCGATGTTCTTTACTGTGAAAGTTAAAGATAAAGTTGCCCGTTAATAAAAATATGGTTTGACCCCCTTTTCCCTAGAGTTTGTTTCTTTATTGAAATAAGCATTGTATTTGTTTTCACCGGTATCTACCTAAGAGGTTGGCTTTTTTAAGAGGTTTTTTTTTTTTTAATTAAAAAAAATAATAATAATTTAAAAAATTCTTTGAGGAGCTGTGCGTCATAGGTATGACAGACTCTTGGGGGAAAAACCTCTCAGTTAGGTCTGATGGAATTGTATCCAAGTTCTTCCTTTATGAAAGTAAATGGGTTACATTTTAGGTGACAGCAACACTTTATGAATAAGACCTGTTGTCTTGTCATGTGTGCAGGCCTGGTTTCTAACCATCATGCTTAGAACAGTTGTGGACAGGTATGCAGGCACTTAATTAAACTGCAACTTTTTGTTAAAATAATTGGGGCTGGATGGTATGGTAATTAATGGAGATATGAGATCTACTGTATTCTTTAAGACCTTTTCATAATATGATATTCATTCAAATGATTATCATATTACATGGTATGAGGGAGCCGAAAATGATTCTCGCAAGTGGATTGTTCCATTTATAAAAGCATATAAGTATTACACTTGTGTTTCACTATGTGTGGTTGATTATATCAGTAATTCTTATAAAGGGAGTGCTCTGTATTTGCCTCCATGTCTAGCATTACAAAGTGTAAGGTGATTAATACAGTTCACATTTTTTACCTGGCAATCAGTATTGCAGTATCTTTGGGTTAAGAACCCAGCTTCTTAAGAGCTTCACTATACTGCCACTGCCAAAATGCTTAAAGCAAAATTCAATTCATTAATGCAGTCAATTCAGCGTGTGATTGAAATTCAATTCATTAACTGGAAAGATTTTCATAGATAGAATGGGAAATGTTTAATTCATTAATTGAATTTCAATTCATTCCCTGAATTGACTGAATTGAAATGGAACTGACCCGAACTGTGACCCAAAGCCTCACAGGAAGCAACCTCAAAAGCTCCTTGAGCACAGTACTCATGAGGGAGCCAGATTCAACAACAAAGAGCACAGCCCATGTTACATGACACAGTTACATGTAATATCAGGTGATAAATTCAGTCGTTCATGATATGTTGAGAGCTCAGAAAAACTGGACTTTAAGGGGCTGATTCAGACTCAAGGGAACTGCTGTTTTGCACACCCTCATTACACAGTTTTTGGGATTCAGACTTAATACACCAATGTGTCTCTTAAAATGAGGGGTACAGAATTTCCTGCAGTGAATAAATTTAACTTGCCCTGGAAAACCACACTTTCCTTCCCGGAGAATCGTGGCCAGTAGATTTTCTCACAGTTATTAAGCCTCATTGCAGAATGCAGTTGCAAGACACTCAGTTTAGAGAATGTAAGATAAGCAGATATGTCAGAGAAAATAAAATGGTTCTAGAATCGAGAAAGCCTTTTCCATATTTCAGCATAAAATGTTATTTGCAAAAAATATCAGTATCAAATGTTTTTATTTTAAAAAGGAAAGTCTGTCAGCGAACTTAGTTCAAGGTCGTTGTATTTTCCTCCTCTTGTTATTCATCGGGTAACATTAGATGAATACTACAGCAAAAGCAATAGACAATACAGACGATTGTGCACAAACAAGCCATATGGACTGCAGTATATGAACATATTGTTGAATACTTCATATAAAACGGTCTATTTAAATTTGAGCGTGAAGGAATTTTATGAAGCTATCTGTGTGCTGAAGCATCCCACACACAAACTTGCCACTGTAGTTGTCAATGGTCTAACTAGTTATTCAGACCACTAGTTAACTGCTTTTAAAGTTGTCTTATACTTTCTGACTATTCTAGGACAATTGCTTCATCTCTCTCATGGCACTCTGTGTTAATGTCTTTGCAACTGTATTTATCCTGTACAGTGACTTTATTATGACCGTCAGTAGAAATGGTCCTTTAAAATGTATTCAATGTAGCAATGCTGACTAGCTGTCATTTCAGCTGTAGCAAATGTTGCCATGACTGAATCGCCACATTGGTTGCCCCTTTCAAACATAGCATTGATAAAATGAAGTAAATTATAATAAAATGCATGTATTTATATTTTTTGTTAGCTACATAGTACTGTATTTTCAGATAAAATGAGCTGGCTGTGTTCTTGCAAGAGTAAAAACCTATCCTCCCTTCCCAACTATGTCTTAGGGCCATATTGTGAATATTAAAAAAAAATGGAGCAAATGTTAAAAGGCTTTCAGGATATGCTGTAGGTGGTGCTGTGTAAGGAGATGTTCTGACACACAAGTAGGAAAGTTTTATGAAACCACTGGACAATTTACTTGTTAGCTACACAAAATATAACCACTGCTTTTGGTGACTGTGTGGGCTTTTGGAGATATGCCTCTAGTCAAGACTTATGATCTACAGTGACACTAGCTGAATGTATGTGGCCAGGACTAAGACTGTGTTTTCAGCTTCCAGGTCTTTAGAGAAGATCCTTGTAATCGCCACTTTGTCAAGCAGAAAGCACTGGAAATACCTTTTGTCAACAACATACCATATAAACTCATGCTCTGTGAGCTGTACAATGTGTGTCTCTGCCATCTTTCCCACTGGCAGAGAAAGGAGACTACAGTATTTTGCTCTCTGAACCTCTAGCTAGGTCACCAGCAGGCAAAGTGGTTGGTCACACTTTCCAACAGTTCTGACTGTGCCAGCTATTTCACAGTAGCCTACTGTGTGCTGTCAAGATCTAGCTACTGTTTAAACCATGGGGAATGTAGTTGTCAAATAGATAACTGAATCATCATGCCAGTCCTCCCTTTTAAATGACAGCATCAATTTACAATGTGTTATAAAGTTATTTCTGTTTGTATTTTCATGCTAGCTAGTTAGTGTTTTCAGAGAAAACCTGATATCTTATGACCGATTCACCTCAAGGATATAAGAGCATCTGTGGGACACATGCTGATTTGTTCTTATCGAACACCATTTGACAGGAGACATTATGTGTTGGTTCATGTGTGCCTTCATGTGGGGATTAGAGGCAGGCAAATTATTTTATCACACCAGTTGAGGTAATTATAAGATGTTTTGAGTGTGTCTTGAAAGTGCATACCTTCTGCCTTCTGTAACTCCACATTCAATAACTCAGAGAAAATATTATGCAATTTTCAAAGAAAGTAAATGATCACAATTTTATTGACAGCTCTATAATGTGACAAAGGGCATCATTTGTCAAGCAGAAACTCTGTTTTCTGTGTTTGAATTTACTGGACTGTGCCTGTCTAGCTATCACTAATGTTGTTGTTACACATGATCACCACTGTGACACATGACCTATGAGAAAACAGACGTAAGAGTGGGGTCAGAATCCACCCTGGAAAATAATAAGACACACCCTCATTTTGAACAGAATTTTCCCATTTTGGGAGAACTCCATCCAAATGTGCATGGGAGCTTAAGCAGCTGATATCTGAATTTGCTTAGTAGTAACAGAGGCCCGCAACTCTCAGTGGAAGCACTTAAGTGGGGTTTGCATGCATGCATCTCAAGTCTGGATTGGCCCTTTTGTTCTTAGGTGTTGTTAGGCTTAATTGAATCTAAGCAGAATGAGATAAAAAGAATAAGTGAGCTGCCTGCTCCAAAAATTGTAAAGGGTATCTGTTTGGCAATCAAAAACATAACAGTCATTGTCTCCCTGAAGTCCCGTGAGATTAAGTCCCGTGAGATCATCATTCTCCATGTAAAGTGGACCACTACTGAGATCAGGTCATGGAGCCTGGTGTTTTAGTACACTATGTCAACAATGTCTGTGATTTCACTGAAGCTTTGGTTTGTAATAAAAATGGTAGCCTCTTGTTCAGAAAGATCTCATGAGGTCAGGTGTGCACTGCAACTGCAAACTGGACACAAGAATCCACGATCAGCACTGTTGACCATTATTAACCAAGATACAGTGGCACGACTACAATGTTCAGCGTAAGACTGCACCAGAACTCTTAACTTTCTTGAGTAAACACCAGCCTTTGTGCATCATCCGTCTTGGTTACAGTAATCATTAAGATAAGCAGTCTGCATTGATACCCTCTAGAGGTCAGCACTAGCTAAAAGTTTCAAAGTGCATCTGGAAGGGAGCCATGACATCCATTTTGGGAGTCCATGCTTGTTGTCATCAGACAGGATCTGTAAAAAAGAGGAGAACAACAAACATTGAGTATAGCATATGGTCCTTCTGTGATACCAAGGACAAACAGTTTGTACTAGGTCCTTTTTGTGGAGGGGACTAACTACTGTCTCATATTGACCAATGTTTTATGTCAATCCAAATCTAACAGCTGACTATGCTCAGTGGTTAAGGCTGAGGATGAAGCTTCTCTGCGTGTGCAAATAACAAACATCCCATCCTCCCGAGTTCACTGGTAGCAGTGCTTTGGGGTTGTGTAGTGGTCTCACCAGAGGGCTTCCAAAACTCTTCCCTAGCATGCCAAGTGGTAAGTGGTAGATGAGTAGAAATGCAGCCAGTGAGTTCGAATTGGATAGTGTGGTGACATAGAGCTGGTGGGAATGTGAGGACATCAAAGTTATAACTGCTTAAGCTTCTGCTCATGACTGCTATGGAGGCACTAAGCAGGAGCAGGAACCCTGTTCAATGCTCCTTGGAGGTTTTTGCCAGGATGCTCAACCAATGTAAGAAAAGAATGCTAATAGATGAACCCAAGGGACAGCTGTCCACAGTAGGTTGCACTTAATCCTCAGTGTGCCAGCAGACAAAGTGAAGAAGGAGGACCTTCTTGCTAGAAAATTATATGGAAAACACAATTTCCCTGTCTCAGAGGTCAAGTTTACTGATGAGAGTGTTCCACGTATCTGGGTGACAAGGTTTTGCCTTCCCAGAGCTTCAAGGACAGCCTACCAGGACATGCGGGGCTACTTTGGGATTTGCTGGGGATTGAGGTCACACAGTGCAGGAGACTACCCCCAAGGGAGCATCATGTGAGGAAACCATGCCAACGCTTGATGCTTTGTAATGCTGAGCCACCACCAAACAACCAAGCACAGCTGGAGGTGGTTAACACATCCCTAAGTTATTAAAATGCAACCTGAACATGTTGTCAGCCAATCGGCAATGCTGGCTCTGTTGAGGATCAGGAATGGCACAAAGCAACATTTCCAGGGGGGAATAACTCAGAGCTGAAGGCTGCAATGAAGCCGAGGCACGCTTCCCAGTGTCAGTGAGAGACACAAAAATGAAGCTGTTGCCTAGCAACAGCACAGTTCGCATGGCACGTGGCGAAATATACTCGGCAGGAGCTGGCAGCTGGTACTAGCGTAGGCTGAAGTTTATCAATCAATCAATTTTTTTTCCGAATAATAAGAAAAGAAAGGGTAACTTTGTGTTACCAAAGATAGACAAACATAACATACAAAATACTGAAGATTGATAACTAACAAGATAAATACCAGTAAAAATAAACAGTGTTTTGATTTCAGTTTCTGTTAAAATGCAATATGAGCATGGCACAGAAGGGTGAATTGATATGATAACTATCTAAATATCTAAATATATTTATCTAACTAAATATCTATACAAACATCAATCTAAATTCTTAACCACTATTAGCCATTATTTACCAAGCTCAAGCAATAGCATTTGCACGCATTACAGAAATACTTCACAAGGCCTGTTTCTTTGTGGTTTGAGGAGTGATGTAGTGGTAATTCTGCCTTAATATTGTAATTTTGATTTTGAAAGAAATAAGATTGTATTGTACAAATGAAAGTATTATGCTATCACACATGTTTACAGAATCTGTCAGATGTTGTATATCTTCTTATACATAGGTCTATACAAGCGCACATATTCACAGAATCAGCCAGATTGTACACCTCCTAACTGTGTCTTCCAAAAGAATAGTAATTGTACATAGGAGTACATTGGAGTATAGAGCTATGCAGAAGTAAAAGGTTTTCATCATGTGCTTGTCATAAACTCTATGAACTGATTCAACTACAATACATGAAAAGCAGCCACCCCCCAATATTAAGAACAAATGACAACAGAAAACCTGGATAATCTAACCTTAGGCAACCAAGAAACCAAAACATGGATAACCTGACATCATTCTTTCTCCATAAATATAAATTCAGCTTGTTCAAATTTGCAAACATTTAACTTATAAACAGATTGTTCTGGATCCACTATCACATGGAATCTTCCATTTTTAGCAAGTAGGGGGAAACATAAACCATTGATCTTAATTTTTGGAGAACCAATATGCAGAGCGAAATAGTACAGGAGAATTAAATCATAGTTGGAAAACGATGAAATCAACATCAAAATCATCTCACTTTTAATTATTGAAAAACAAAAATCAATATAAATATTGCAAATGCAAAGATTTTGGTATGGATGATGTTTATGTGTAGTCAATCTTATTATAGGAAATTACATACATATTGAAATATGACAATATGTACATGAGTCATTGTGAAGCACAGTAATCATACTTTATTCATTTTGCCACCAATAACACGAGTTATACGCAGATGATCTATTCACGTGATTTGAATGCCATGATAGGTTTTGCATCAAAATGTATGTATTTGTATATTTTAGCATATTCAAAATTAACTGCAGTGAACTTGAATCACAGTTAGTACATCCTCTAAAAGTGGATAGCACAAGTTCTCACAATTGGAAAAAAAATGATAAATAAAATACAAGACATGACCAGTAATAGCTTGGCTTTGCAAATGTAGCCCTTCAATTGCAGTATATTATTCATAAACAGTTATGAATTATGTACTGCAGTTGGTTCATTAGTCAAATTCAATTCAATGTTCAAAGAACCTTGAAACAACACAGCATAAATGGAGTCAACTGCAAGAGGCCAGAGTTTATTTCCCAAAAAAATGACAGACTGTTTACCACACTGTAATTACGCAGCATGTATCGATCAAAACCACGCAATGCTGAAGGCAGCCCGGTCCCTCGACATAGCTAAAAACTCACGGTGGAAACCGCAATGTAATTAGCGCCTCACAGAGTGCACACAGCTCTATGGCTCATGCTGTGCCAAGGAATGGGGCAGAACCACTTACTCCTCACTGGATGCAGTCAAACTGAAATCCACATGCAGGCAACCTTATGCAGTCAGCATGGAACAAAGTGGCCTGAGAGCAAAAGGGAAGTACACAACCTCAGCAAGAGACAAGTATATCTTACAAAAGGTTTTGACATGGCATGACACACCAAGTGCATAAAAGAGACTGTTAATGAAATAAAGCAAGAAACACAAATGCTGCAGAGCAGCTGAGCTCCACTTACATTTAGGGGCATAAATTTGTTAATGTGTTGAATATACAATTTGATAAATGGAATAATGGTGTAGCAGCTCAGCTCTGGAGGATATTGTTTTAAAAGAAGTGCCACAGTTAGTAAGACCTGAGAGTACAGACTGGTTACAAGTTGAACAACCAATAGAGCAAGCTGTAGCTCAACTTTCACGTCCTTCCACCACACAGATGACAGCTGGTGATGAAGTACAAGGTCGATACAGGAGATGAAGCCAACTGCCTGCACACATATACTTTGTCGCACTGAGTGAACCCCCAAAAGTAGCAGTGAGGCTCAATTACTTCTTGTAGAGTTACTTGCTCTCTCTCTCTCTCTCTCTCTCTCTCTCTCTCTCTCTCTCTCTCCCTCTTTCTCTCTCTCTCTTTCACTCTCACACACAGAGCAATGCAGACATTACAAAAATGTAAAGCATAACACTCCCAGGGCACACAGCCAAGCTGCAATTGCCTCACCCAATAGCCAAAACCAATGGATTTTTATAACCGCAGTGTATACTCAACAGAGATATGCACAGGGTCATCCCATTTATATGCACATTTGCGTAAGACCACACATGGGCAGTGACATGTCTTAAAGAATTCTGGCAATTCATTCTCACATCTCCAGAAGGGCTGTGTCGCACAGAGTATTGCACTCGATTTATGCAGGCCTACCAGGTCTTACGATGGAGAAACAGTGCCGCATTATATGAATCATCACAGTGCAAACAGAAACTCCTTATTGGGAATGACATAAAGGTCCATGCATCACTTAAGAATCTTAACACCTTTTGCAAAGCACAGACATTGATCTTGATGCTTTTCTTATTTTACTTAAGATTCTACTTCTCATTAATGTATTTTATCAGTCTTTTGCTCACATTAATTCTGTCTGCACTGGAAGCATTGAACACAAGAGTAGGCGTTAATGCGCTAAGGAAAAAAAAAATCTAATTCAGAGTAAAATAAAAATGTATATTCCCTCTGTAGTCCCTCTCTAATAACTCTTTAAAAGATTTGAAATAAGTTTTACAGATTTACTGAAAGAAAACTGAATCCTGATGCCCATATTAAAAAATCTTTGTGTCAACCCACCCCCATCCCCGACAGTTTCCAGTAATAGATTTTCCCCCTTCGACATATTCCCCCTTCAACGCCAGCCCACGCAGAGAGAGTGGGTGTCCGCTTTTGCTTCTGTCAGTGGCAGCTCTGCGTCTCTCCCCCTGCACAGGTATACCCAGTCACAAAGGACACACCAAGGGCTTTATGATGGCTCCCTAGACAGGAAGTCTTTTGTTTTGTTTTAATGTCATTTGAAATCCCTCAATCCTCCCCCCTACTGATGGGCTAGTCAGGGGGAACTGCAGGGACGAGGCGTGGGGGAAGCCTTTCCCTTGTTTCTGGAGCGTGACCACAGCCAGGGCAGATTAATGAACGCTCAGGCAGACAGATTCATGAGCACAGAGGCAGGTGTCCTGTAGGAGTCCCGGAGAAATATGCCCCTACTTTTTTGGAAAAATACAACTGTAATCACCTGGATATTGCCGCAGTCATCCAGGTTTGATTTTGAAGACAAATATCCTCCAAATGTGGATGATCATAAAATGACTAATTAATCAGCCCAGAGGATGAACAAAATGGAGCTGGTTTGTCATTTATGTCAGGATGAGCCATAATTGCCCAGACAGAGCAAGATTCCTGTGTTCCGGTGGTGATGAATATGCAAATGAGCAGTTACACATTCATCTAGAGAGCATGTATTAAGCATAACCCGTATGAAAACAATTGAAAGGGGGGGGGGGGGGGGGGGGTTGACTAAAACTCCACACTTAATTACATGAATTCCAAATTTAAGAAAATTATTATTATGGTATGTATCAGTCCATAGTGTATTATAAATAGCACTGTAATTTACAAAACCCAGATGTAAAATGAGGCTTAAAATGTGTATGGGTAATATTTGTCCAATGTTACAGAGATTTACTGTGGGTATTTGCCTTGGATGTCATTCAAATAATCTGTGTAATAATGTTTCAGCATTAAGTTATTCTGTAACTTTATGTACTGTGAATTAATTTGAACCCAATTCACCCAGCTCTGGCCAAACATGTTAAGCTACAAGAGCAAAGGTGATAGACACTTGTAGTGACACAATTTATGTGGTTAAACTCAAGTTAATAACAAAACAAATAACCCTTTTTGAAGAATCAGTCCCACACTGAACTTCAAATTTGATGCCCTCCTGTTATTTTGAAACTGGAAATACAAATTCAAAATTATTTTGAAAATTAGAATTGAAAATTTCTCCACCCTTACGTGATGTTGTGTTGAAGGCTACCCTTCTCTGATACAAGTACAGGTCATTTCAGACAAATGCCTTTTTCTTCAATGGATACAGACCTACAGATTTATAGCTATACAGTGCTTTTATTGTTCATCTTCTTAAATTCAGTACAGTGATGCTATTATTGATGCTTTTATTTATTATATTTGTACAGGGAGGTAAAGTGGAGTTAAGCTGTAAAAGACAAATACTGTATAAAAGCACCAACCAGGTCCTTGACTATGGAAATGGTATATGTTGTGGAATGTATTTAATAGTTAAATACTAGTTAAATACATAATTATACTTGTATTTTCTAAATCTGGATCTGAGTTATCTAAGTATGCATTATGTAAATTTGTATTATTCAATTGTATAAGTTAGTATTTGACAGGGTCATTTACATTTTGATTAAAATACATTTGGCTTGCTGCCTGGTTGGCTACTTGATTAGACTTGCCTGTTCAATGTAAAAGTGTTTAAAAATGCATTAACAGGGTTGCTTTGATAATACATTTACATGCTAAGTACTTTTACGTGCATTTCACAAATACTAGTTAAATGGGAAAAAAGGGTGTCAATAAATTCATTTGAACTGCAGTCTGGTCTCAAGACCAGAAATGCCTTTTTTTGTATATTCTCATCGGTACAGCTTTAAAAGTATGTAAAGGTGCTTTCTGACCTGGCAGAGCTGAATATAGAGGCACACCCTTACTGTAACAATGCCACAGGGCTCCCTGTGGGCTTCACCATTGTTATTTCGGTTTTCTCCTACCTGCCTTTGTTTTAGTCCCCGGTGCACTGAAAGGGAGGTGGTAAATAATTGATTTTTGTAATTAAACACTCCAGCTTGGGGACGCTGGGCTGATTGACGGCGAGATATTAAGCCCTCACATCATAAGGTTGCAGGTTTAGTCTAAGGTTATCAGTGACCAGAAAGTCTCTCCCAACTTCTCATTACTCTCATGAATAGACAATTCCTGAGGGGGCCATGGTGTAAAAGAGTCTGGGACTTCATTAGAGAATTGTGAGGCTCACAAGTCATACTGTACATGAGGCGAGCTTCTTCATTTCTGTTGTACTAGATAGACCACTATGTAATTACAACTAAAGCTGTTGTACAGTCAGTTATCTTTGAGACTGGATAGCATTTAGCCATCCTTCAGTGTTGTTACCTGTTTTATTTTTCTACAGAAATATTGATAATCAATTAAAAGCCAATCAGTGGTGTGATCATAACAGAGGCAGTGAATTCCAATGTCACATTAAAAGCTGTATTGGTGCTTGAAAATGAAGATATCAAGCTGTTAGCTTCCTTGCTTTTGATAGATCTAACCGCCAGTTGGTTGCAGTTCAGCTAGCCACTTACTGTATTTCAGATCCCAACTATCCTTGTAGTTGAAACTCTGGTGGTAACACTAAAGCCAAGTACTTGGTAAATATAATCAGAAAATCTCTCTATTTATTACAGCATATAGCACAATGAAGTATTCTAGAGTGTGGCCTTGGGAAGTGATTGTTAAGTATTTATTTTAAAAACAATTGTGAATAATTTGTTATGAGAGAATAAAAAATATTAAACATCAGAAAATGTGATACACATGGAGCTCCTGATAGGCTCAGAGTTAGAGTGAAAAAGAGGGAGGTCATACTGCTACTGCTAATAACAATAATAACAATAATCATCATCATAGTCATCACCGTAATCATAAAATTATATTCTTAGCATTAATACGAAGCATTAAAGCATTAGCATTAAAACGTGACTACTTATGGGTGTATGTTTATAGAAATATAAACAACTTCCAGACACTGATATTGGTACTGTTTTACTGTCAACTTGGTTAATTTGTCATTAATGGCTGATCATAACACACTGAAGTGACTGTGAATTATTCATAACCACTACATAAGCTCATTAGTTATATTGAAGACTAGGCATATTCTCGATGATGAAATGATTTCTGATGCTTTTTTTTCCCTGGTTTCTGATGTTGTGGAGGTAGCAGTGTGAAAACGATCACATAGATACAGCATAATAAAAATCTCTCATCTTGGCAAGGTGTTGTGACTCATAGTGGTCCAGACTGTGGTCTATCATTGGCGGATTGTGTTTGAAGGTTAGACGCTGGCAGCTCTGAACACCCCAGACAGTGAGCAACAGTGCGCTGATTTAGACCATCCTCCTTTATACCGATGTCATGAGGGCATTGTTCTCTTCAAAAGTGGGACATATTGGTTTCTTCCTTGATTTTTTTTTTTATTGGCTGGACATTCAATGGGTTATATTGTGTCATCACCTTTAATCAAACATGATGTCATGTATAATCAAGATGGTAATCCATACCAAAGCATACATCAATGAAGAGTGTTTTTCAGTGCTCTGTGTACAAACAGAATGATCTATTGTAAATGTAATAAACAGCACAGCAAATTTCAAACAAAATAGGAACAGTATTAAAGAAATAAATCACACAAACCACACCTACCACTGAATTGGTGTGATTTGTGCATGCTGTATAAGCACCACAGCAGTTGCTATCATATTTTATATCACAAAAAACAAACAATACAGTAAAACATGTTAAAACCAGGAATAATTGTATAGTATGAAATTTAGTTGATGGAACAAGTTAAATTAGGTAATTAAGTTAAATAGGTAAACGAGATGATTAAGAGATGCGCTCACTATTGTCATACCTGGATCACAGTCTAGTCTCAGTCTCTAACCTATTGGATTTGGTATTGGTGTCTGATATAGTGGTGTTGACTTCATCACTGTGATACGTAGCTCCCTGCAGGCTGAACTAGATACGAGAAGGTCAGTAGAAACACAAAACGCTATATACCAGTCCAGGCGATACTTTACAGTGCAGTTGAAGCTAGTAGAAACAAGGCATTACTTGTGTTAACCAGAGGATAGTAGTGGTGAGTAGTCTGGGTAGGCATTTTATTCAATGCCTGTCAATGAATCATGTATACAGGTATCCCGTGGTTCAGATCCATCAGATGTAAGCTTAGTTAGAAAACGTCTTTTATAAATTGTGTTATCCTGTTGGGTGCCATTATGCCTTAGTGATTGTGAGCTTGCAAACAGAAGTTTGCAGTTTTGATTCTTCAGTAGGACATTGCCACTGTATCCTCAAGTGGGGTACCATACCTGAATTGCCTCAGTAATTACCCAGCTACAAAAACAGAAATCATGGATGTATCATGGATGCATATAATTGATGCCATGTGCCATTGCTTATGAGAGGAAAGAACAAGGGGAATATTAGGCTGTGTAGTGTTTTGAATACTACTAACATAGTTTTTGGGGGATCCAAGGGGCAGGGAGTGAGAACTTGTCAATATTAGTGTGTGATGAAAATATGTCATTGCTAACAGGTTGCAATAATAAAAAGTCCTTAGCTCCCACTTTGGAATTTACAGCAAAAATCCATTGGCAGCCTACAGTGGTACAAAGAAGCAGTCTCCTCTTCAGCATGGATTTGTGATCACCTCAGGAGATTGGTAAACAGGGAAGGAAAAAAGGAGTAAACAGTTACGTTTGCAAGAGCCTTATTTTCAGTAAAATGTCATCCTTAATAATGTAGATGATATTCATTGTGATGCGGACATTGCAATTATTGTAACTATTAGTCTTATTTAGCATTATCTATATTATATTTATGTTAAAACTTATCCATTTTAGTACATAGCAATGCTGACATGGACATGTTTCGGCATAGGACACTCTTATCTCTTCTGTCAAAATGTATGTGAGTGCTGGCAACGGAGCATCCATGTATTTTAGGTTTAATGTCTAAGAGGCCAGCACACCTGTTTTGCATGTATTCCGATCACTTTGAGTGTAAAGGGTGATCTGTGAATATTACAGTTATGCTAGTATGTACGTTACTGACACTTCCTGAAGTACTGTAACAACTTTCAGTGTTCAATGAAGGGATCTGAATTTCCTTTGTTAACTAAAGGTCACTGTTAAAAAGATACAAAAGAAAATGAAATTTAGTCTGATCAAACTGAGAAAAATGTATGTCTACCACATACATATATTGCATGTGCACTTGATGTATGTACTGCTTTACATGTAATGCATAATTTATATCATTTTGTGGCAATGACGTGAGAGACAAAAGGAAGATGAGGAGGAGGAAGAAGAATTGTCTCTAGAAGTTGTACCTGAGATCTAGTTTAATAACGGTTATTTGAAACATGCTCACAGTAATACAATATTGCTCAAAATGGAAAAACAAACAAAGTGAAGCCTTGGCAAGATGTTCAAGTGAATTTATTACGGAGGGTTTTATTACAATATTTACATTTGCGGCTCATGTGTGAGCGTGGGCATGGTAATCAGATGAATGCCCTGTGGACAGCTGGAATGAAAGGATGACTCATTTCTGCAACATGTCCTTGATTGGGATTTGTACGAAAGCAAAACCTCAGGCACATTATTATTGGAATTATTATGCTCCATAATTTATTGCAATAGATTTCCATAATGAAGCCTCACTCAAAGTGTAGTTACAGACATCTGAAGGGTGCAGAACATCATTATCACTTTATTATTATTATTATTATTGGGTCAAGCACTGAAGGTACTTTAACCCTTGTGTACCTCTTCCTATCAGTGTTGCGGGGTCAAGCACTGAAGGTGCTAACACCCTCATTTTATTATCCCGATGTTTTTTTTTTTTTTTTTTGCCAGGAGGTGAAGCACCAAAGGTGGTGGCACTGTCTTCTCCCTCCAATTATTAATGAGTCAAGCACAGAGGGTACTTCCGCTAAAACACTCCTTGTTCTTTGGGGGTCTGATGCTTGAATCTCAGACGATCATCTTAGGGGGTTCCTCCAGATGACCTGTCAGGTTAATTTTACCCCCAAAAATAGTTAGCTCTCATGAATAATAAGAACAAATGTGATATAGACGTTTTTGTCCTGTCCAAGATGTAATGATGAAGGATCTTCTGTGAGGTATGAGGATGTTAAAGCTAATGGAGTAATGGAGTTAAACCTCATGGAACAGTGGGTCCATGGATTGATATATAATATATGATGTATTGATATAATGGAGGTATGATGGGGGTATGATAGTAAACAGCCATAACCTTCATGATCTTTTCTCTGTGTACAGATGAATAGTAAGCAGTTTCAACATCATACAGATGTTGAAATGACATCAGCAGTTTATATGGCTTGGCCACCATGTGAGTTCGTAAATATCCTGATTTCTAAAAATCCTAAAAACTCATAAAAAATCTCCCACAGGGATAATAGGGGACTCAGATTAGGTATGCACATACACCTGGCATAGATGAATATTTTCAAACCAGCCAATCTTTTCAGTTTTAACAAAAAGAACAATATATTCATATAGTGAGTGCAATATAAAAAGGTGTGTGTTTGTGTCCTCCCATTTGGAGTCATAGTGTTGAAATAACCTTAAATTTGGTACAGAGTTTTTTACATTGTTGCCAGTTCTTTTGAAACTTTCAGTTTGACAGGACTTCCTTCAGTATTAATTGGCTTTCAGTTTTTACCTTATATTACTGTCTAATGCCATACTATCCTGCAAAGCTTTGTCGTTTGTAAGTAAATACACACTACCATGCTGTGACACAGTTAGAGAGCAGTTAAGAATGTTACAGTTCTGTACTGTAGCCCTGGCTTGAGATCCAGACCTGCCTGAATTTGTGCACTTGTGTGTCAGATCCTGACCACAGCATGTTTGCATAAATTTGCACCGTTTCAATCCGGTGTTTCTGAGTTGTTCTGTTTCATCATCTACTTCAGCACACCACTTGTGCTTGTCTTCAGATTATTGCTGTCAGACCCAAATTAAATGCACAGCATTGCATCCACAGAACAGGGCTTAACAACTAGCATTCTCACTTACCACTGTGAAGGGAGTTGCTTCAAAATTAGCCCTCCTACTACCCCACACTTTCCACATAAAAAATCTCTAAATTTAATTTTTTAAAAGATGATGCAAATTGCTACACTAGTATTCTGACCTAAGTCCCACATGGGGGCACCAGGTGTCAATAATCAGTGGGTCAAGCCCAGTAGCAGAAATGTTGTGCTACACAGAAGGTCAGATTGACTTTAGAATACTTTTCCCTTTTCTTTTTTGATTTGCCAGGTCTTTGGCCGATGTTCTCAGCAGACATTTCCTCTTCCGAAAGAAAAAAAAAAAAGAAAAGAAAAGTTTTGGTGGATGAGTCAGCCCCACTGACTCACAGCCTCCATGGCCAGCAGTGCCCTCGACTAACTAATTGGAAACAGCCTCCGATTTAATTAAAGTGCCGTTGTTAGCTTCGCACACCTGATTGACAACTCCCTGAAGTATCTCCCATGTTATTTATTTATTTCATCAATGGCGTGCTTTGTGGACCCCCCACACTGTCTGTTCGTTTCCACAGGCACCTGGACCGCGTGACGACTATTACTCTTGGCCTTTGTGTTGATGGGCTCATTAGTATGGTGGAATTGGACCCAATATTTTTGCAAACCTATTCTCAGTGCCTGTTGTCAGGGGCCATGTTCCTTTGGACCGTATAACCACAGGCTAGAGATAGTCTTGAGTCCTTGCCACTCTAATAAAGGTCATTTAAAAGCTCATTTATCTGTACTTTCTTTGTATACTGCTTATTTCAACCATTTGAATTCTGAAAAAAAAAAAAAAAAAATCTTAAATGCCACAGAATTGCATATGTCTGATGGTGATACAGGGGTGCATGTAATCCTGTCAGTACTGTCAGAATCCTCGGTACCAGGTGTGTGTTCATGCTTCAGATATGTTTATCTGAGTGAAAATTAACTGTTAAAACATTGTCAGGCAATCGGTTTAGACCCCAGATGAAAGTTTCTGTCAGAGATCATATTTCAGAGTTTGACAGCAAACACTAGATACTACAGAAATGACTGGATTTAATAGTCCATGTCATGTTTTACAGACTAACTACCTAATGTGCAGCTCTCTTAGGGAAAGGACAGAGACTAGGAAAAGAGATCATTAGCTAATAATCATATGCAGACTAACAGAACTGAAGGATGTTGCAAGAGATCAGTACTCTGTATGGTATAACATGCATAGTAAGTGACAAGGTATTGTGATTGGATTACCAGCTTGAGTTGAGAGGACTTCAAGATACACAGGGACCTAAACACATGAGAGAATAGGAGCTTTCGTTTACCACTGCCTTTGCGTTATGTATTATAACTGAGCTGTATGGGATAGGATTACCGGGATTCACAGGTGTGTGTGCCTTGCTACTACTGTGCCTGAAATAAAATCTTCTCTGAATCAGCTTTGTAGTCCATGCTTCAGGTGGGGTGGGGTTTAAGAGCCTGGGTTTATGTCTGAGAGTGCAGTTGCATTAAAACCTCATGGAGCATCAGCTTTGACTCAAAACCCTGTGCAAAGTATCTTCAATGTATGAAATCTCAGCAAGAAAAAAAGACGTGAATACTTCTCCCCTAATGCTCACTATGTTCAGTCTGCGAAACAAAACCATTAAATTAGGACATGTATGTTCTGCTTCAACCCCCATGACCCAGAAAAACGCTTTTGTGAATACAGTCTGCTAGCCTGTCCTCTGTTTCTTGCTTGCAAAAACGTTTTCAAACCTTGAGACAACAAAAACACAAAGTCCAGTAGAGGTAGAGGCTGGTCTGCTGCAACAGAATACAAAAAGTTTGCAAAGTTGTAATATTGTCTGTCCTTTTATCAGCATTGTTGAACAGAATTGAGCAGTCTTCAATATTTTGCTACTTAATCTACATTTCTTCATACGTGTCGGGGATAAATGTTCCTTTTGCAATTTCTCCTATTCAGCCTGTTCAACATGAGTGCACATTAAGCATAAGACAGTATAGTATGTTGTGCATGTGGGGGTTAATATATTAATGAGCATATCTGAGTTAGTGAAGACTTGAGTACAGGTGCAAAAATACTTTATGGTATACTAACACAAGAATATCCCCTGCTGGCTGTTGAAAAACTGGTGTTACCCAGCTTATGTTACTCATATATTACCCCTGTACAATAGTGTTGTTCCAGCCATGCATGAAAAGAACATGCAGCTGCAATGAGGTAACATGGTGGGTGAGCTCCCGGCTGAAAGGCTTATTTGCTTCAGTTTAATGAAATTGATTACATGTAGTACATGCTAATAATTTTGCATAATTAAAATCAAATTTAATTAGGACCAATGTGCTACTTTCTGTTTATTACAGCGTTGCCTATGTTTTCCTGCAGGAATCTGAAAGTTGGAAATGCTTTGTTGACCCTTCTTTACCGGGCTTTAATTGAAAGTTTCATCAAAGTGTCAGGTGTGCTCTTCTGAATTCTGTATATATCGTTGTTCCAGGGATGCTCAGACCATCTGGTAATGTAAATCCAAAAATGTAAATGGTGTCAATGGTTTACAGCTTTTCTATCTTTAGTTAAAGTTTTCTAACTCTCTCATGGTACTTAGTATTGAATTCTAAAAAAAATCTAAAGTAAAAGGAAAACAAAAACTCATCAGAATGGTAAAAGGATTGTTTTTAAAGGAACTTTGTAACCTTTATTTATATATTTGTATTCAGTTTGTGACTGCATGCTTCACTGAATTTCAGACACTTTAGCCATACACAGTATAAGTAGGCAATTACTATACAGGGAACCATGGACAACATATGACATAGGTTTGTGACTTTGAACTATTGGGGGAGAAGATGCGTGGTATATGTATTTTTTAATTACTATTTTATATTTGGACTTAGCCTACATTATGCAGGCCATGGTGATAGAGCTTGAAAGGGTATATCATAGTAATCGTGTCTGTAAGCACAATAACATTGGGATTTCCCTAAACAATTGCCAAATACCACCTCAACTTTTAGCAGAGGCAGGGAGCTGGCTCCAGCATATCAAAATGTTTTTGCATATCATGTAAGTAATCATATTGTCTTCTACATTATGTTAACTTTTCATTTGCCCTTTCAAAAGTGTGAATTCTCTACACTAGTCATGTAGTGACTGTTCCCTAGCAAGCTGCCTGTGATGTTCTGTAACACACTGTGACTGTTTCCAGACAGTTCTGACCTCACTGCGCTGTGGTCCACACTTGTGCCAGACAGACTGCTGGGCAGTGTCATGACATGAGCACACTGATTGGGGGAATACAATGAGTAAGTCCGACTTGAATCATTCACAAAAAGTGCTTCTCTCAAAACCAGTCGAGGTACATGGCCAATGATTTGTGCTGCTGCCACTTCCTGTTGGAATAGTTTGTATTTCACCAGTCTGAAAGAGAAATGAATGAGTTCTTTGTCTGAATATGGAATATAGTTGAGAAATCTGAAAAGCTTTGGTGATACAGCAATAGATAGGCTTTTCAGTTAAAAATAAGGATTCTGCAGACCATGGGATGATAATGTTTTGCTTGAGTTGTATCTGTTTGCTATGTTTGGTAAAAATGTTGAAGCGGGGGGGAACAAAGTAGAATGACAGCGTCTAATATTTTGCAGGATTGGAAACGTACTGTTCTCAGAGGGCCATTAATGTACTGAACATATATAACATTCATCCATTGGATATCAGGTGCTCTAGCTCTCCTGGATGTTTGTTATAGTTGTGCACGTGACTATTCCTTTTTTCTCTTTTTGAATTGATCAAGGCAGGTCATCAGTGACACACAAAACAACCTCTTGTAACCTTATGGATTGAGCAAGACCATACTGATGTTGGTAAAACATTGCTGATTGTCAGTGATTGCTGCTAAGCAGGCTTCTGTTTGTATTGTATCCGTGTCATAGCAATTCCATGCGTCTCTCAGTTTACATGATTCCAGAGTAAATATTGCATCAAGTCAAGAGTACACATTTGGCTTATGGGATGGGTGATCCATTCAAGATGTTCTGTGTCAAAGGAAGTGAAATAAAAGGTGAAGTTATGTGTTTTCCTGTTCATTGTTTGAGTTATCGTCTGGTGCGTGGCATGTGGCAATTTAACGAAAATAAAGACTAAACAAGTTCACTTAATTCAAGTAGAATCAGATATCTTGACAAGCAAGTGAATATTCTCTGGTAATATCTTGATTATAGTGTAAATGTTTAGATCATTGATGGCATTCATTTAGTGGAATACTAGTTGTGGCAGAGGATGATGTTTCTTAAATACAAAATAGTTTCAGCACTTCAGCCATTCATATTTCACTTGAAATGTTCTCTTAGTTTCCCTCATTATCTTTAGTTACCAACTATACAGTATCACATTGAAGACTCTAAGTTTCCCTTAAAACCTTTAAAGTATATTATTATCTAGGGCCTTGATTAGACAAGCTATACACAAGTGGGTGCAAAAGTTTGGGGGAAGAGAAATCTAAGATTTGGTCATTTGACTACGCTAAAAAACTGACCAATTTGGCACAACCAAGGCAATTCTCACACAATGCAGTTTTTGCAACACAAACTTAGAAACTTGCTAATAGTTTACAATAGTGCTCACTGATGCTAGTGTGAGAAACTAGGACCTGCTGGTCTCTAAATGTCTCTTTTTGGCATTTTTGCATCTCTGTTATTTAGATTTCAAGTAGTAGTGTATCTTAACATTTGAAATTGTGACTGAGAGTCATGTTGATTAGCAGCTGAACACTTGATTATTCATGTTTGGAAGGGTTGTGAAATAACAGAATGCAATTAAGAGCAGTCTCTTAGTCTTGTTTAGACTCAAGTGCTGTGAAGACGAGTCACATTTGTCATAGTTATCAATACAGTGTGATTTTTAAAAGGTGTCTTTCACTCGTAGCAACCAACATGGCAAAATCTCAGATTGCACCAGATGAGCCATAGCCACAGTTGAAGTCATCATCACATGTTGGGGAGCGCAATTCAACATGGATATCAACATTTCAGCATGTTTCAAAGTGATTTAAAAGCGCACACTGGATGTACAGAGATATGATTATCTCGATTAGTAGCTTCAGCTGTGACGAATTGTGTCCAATCATGTAAACAGAGGTAATCCCAGTTATTCACGAGTAATGTGGGATGCTATCCAGAATAGCGCATTTTCATTGCAAGGAAGAATTTTGGCTAGCTTCTTTTTGTCTGTTCCCATTTAAGCAAGTGAGATTTTGCACTACATTTCTTTTACCCTCTTCAGTTTGTCCCCTAACAAGATGATGAAATGGGGGCCAAACTTTACCTCCAAACTAGACAGCAAGTGGAACATTCTGTGGGTAGAAAAAGTTGATTTCTTAATGGAGAAATATAATGTATGTATCTATATACAAGGTAATTAAATACATACAGTTCTGTTTTATGCCATTTTTACTCCTTTTTTTCAGTGAGTCTGCCACGCCCGCCAGACACATTCACCAACAATATCTGGGGGAAGATCCATGCTAACCTAAATAGTCTGTGGACAGAATATTGTAGATTGAGATTGCCCCCCCCCCCCCCCCCCCCCACCCACTATGATTATTTTAAACAAGTAGATAATAAAATGAATGAAATAGCATTTATATTAGCATCTTTTTATAACTGACTAAGCACTAATACATTGCAAGCAAACCATAGATTGTGGGGATCTATGCTCAATGATTACTTTACCTACCATTACTCCGTTTTTACTTCTGTCTGTCCTGGCTTGGTAAATGGAGGCTTCTTCTGTACAGTAAGGTGATATTGAATATAATGCTTACCCTGTAAACAAAGCATGCTGTCGAAAACTGTCTGGCTCAACATCCCATCCTTTATTCACAACAGCTTACAATGAGGGGCAATTATTGTGGATCAGTGCTTACTTTGTGATGCTAAACTGGGACGACTAGCTCTGTGCAGTAACTGCAGGATGATGTGCCTGCTCTTTGGTTCCTCGACCCTTATTCACCATCACATTGAGAACAGTCTAAAAACACATTATGGTAACCAAATTTAATAAAAATGAATATTCAAAACAAGGTAATTCAGTAGTTTTGACTCACAAGAATGTGCATTTCAGCATTTAACTTATTGATTTTAAATTACACATGACGTGGGCAGACCCACATATTGCAAAGTAGGGTTTCCAGTAGGGTTTTTTTATTTTACAAATTCTTGGAATTGGAATCATATATTTCTTACCTGCCAAACAGTGAACAGAATGAAATGCATTTTAAATTTTTATTATTTTATAAATTTGGCTGTACGCCTACAATGGCTTTTGCTGAGCTTAAAGAACTAGGTTGAAATACCGAGTCGCTTGAATCCTTGTTTTTTTTTTTTCAGAGGATGCAGTGTAAAGTTGCTGTGAACTGATAATAATTCCACAGTCTTATATTGGTGTACCCCCAGGCTAACACTCTGTAGAAGCAGTACCCACCAATATTACAACAACAACAACAACAAAAAAAAGAAGCTGCACCGTTAACAATCTACATACACGATCCAAAGGCTCACACACTCTCTCTCCCCACTTCCCTCTATTTCCCTTTCTTTCACAGCTATTGTTAAATTGGCCTTCAACAACCGGAAGCGGCTCTTCTCTTTCGCTTCTAGGTTCATTCTTTCCCGGGAGGTCTTCATTTGGCAGGACTTTTCTTTACACATCTTAATGGACATGTTCTCTGTCCCTTTTGTCTTGTTGAGTACCGTGAAATTCACCTTCAGGACGGAAGCAATTTCTCTAGGTTCTTTAAATTTATTGAGTATACTTAGAGATTTCCTCCCTCTTTCCCCTTTTTGCTATTTCTCTATTTTCTAGAGCTATATATAGTATGCATTGTTTCTTTTGCATGTCCCTTTGACAACAGTATAATACTCAGTGATACAGTTCACCAAGCTAAATGCCATTTAATTTGTACTCAGCACACAGTATTTTTGAACAAGACTAGGGTATGCACATTTGTACATTTAAATGTTGTTGTTTATACTTGTTCTCTCCTTAATTTGTATATGTTTTAGCTGTTAATGCAATGCATAAGTATATTATAAATTGGTGAGCTGTGTATGCATGCTTATGTCTATGCTTATTCTTAATTTATTCTGAGAAATGCATTAACAGCCAAATGTTTGAGAAACAAACTCATAAAAGAATGCAAAATGCAGTTCTGTATCTTGGTAACAGGCCTTATTACCTTTCATATATTTTACCCTGTTAACCTGTCTTCATCTCTTTCTGATATTTACATATGTATTATTTCTATATATTTTTTTCTTGGAGTTGTCTCTGCAGTTGTTTAGTCTGACATACTAATGATTAATCCTTTCAAGAATTGCCTCATACTGTACATGCATTAATTGAATGAAACAATAATTCTTCCAAGAAGCGTTGCCCCTGTTCTTACATTTAAAACAGTGTAATGTTGATACCACAACAAAGCTGCCTTTGTGCGAAGCTGTTTTATCCTTTGAACGATGATTCAAGGTGACCGATTTTAGTCAGTTGTGGCTATAGTTTAAGTAAGTAAAAATATACAAACTTGTTTTGTAGCTGTCAGTATGACTATAAAGCTATTTTGACAAAACTTTATTTAATCTAACTAAGCATGAGAATGGCAGTAGTGATCTGATCAGCAGACACAGATGTTCTAGTAATATGGGAATTTGGCATTCCTGGTTTTCAGTTGATGTTGATTGTACACAAATCCATTGGACAGCACTCAGTAATGGGAAAGTTACTGTGAAATGATGTTGCACCTAGCTTTCACCCATTTTCAGCTTACTGCGTTTTACTCTCTTAGCTATGGAGCATTGCAATCGTACCCGTGTTTTTCAGAACAACGGCTTATTCATAACAGCCACCTCTGAATCCAGTGAAGATGCAGGTTGCAGCAGTTTAGCTGTACTTCATTTCAGCTTTAGCCTATTGATTTCCCAGACTGTTCATATTTATGGTGCAGATCCATCATAAATGTGATGAGAGTTTGTTTAAGGATTAGCCTATATTAGGGTAATCTAGTATGATAAATAGTAAACAGTCTTAGTATACAGTCTAGAAATAAATGTATGGTTATATACTTTTACAATAATATGATGATAACAGTATTTATCTTACATGTGTCTCAATGTATCGTTCCAAGAAGCAGATGAAATATTGTATTTGATATTAAGGTTGGCCACTCTCGAGCTGTGACATTATTAGATTTTGTTAATCTAAAAGATCATTAAATGGCTAAAAAAATGTGGCGTAATATTGTGTGGATAACCCTTGTTTTCAGTTTGTCTGTGGTGTGACACCCATTAGCCTGGATAATCTGGAGTTGACTGTATTTTGTCTTATCAAGAAAATAATGTATCAGATACAGTATTTTGTTGAGAGGAATGTGTTTGTCAGTGGGTGACAATAAACCTTTTTTCATTACATTTCTCATACTGATGTGCATAGAACAAGAGATATGTATCAGCAATTATGAGGATACCATAAGAGCTGAAAAGAATATCCTTGAGGACTTTGTTGTACTACTGTCCTGGCACAGCAGATATACAAAGGGGGGTCTGAGGGTTGTGTTTGTCAAAAGTATGAGGACAGTGGACAAAGTTACTCGTTCAAGCTTTCTTGTTGTCTGTGCTGTAGAAATTAGGTATGCCTATAGGCTCAAATGAAAGGCCAGCAGAAAGGTACGGATAGGAATTCCAGAAGGGGGACCATCATTTCCTTACTTAATTTGCCACAGTGTTGAAACTGTTGACTACAGAGGAAGACTGGTGTATTCATTGATGAAAAACTGCCTCATTAAGACATGCAGTGCATTTAATTGGAGCAAAGTTTTGACAACAAAACAGAATTGTATTTGAGGTATGATCAGTGTCTTCTACTGTTTATTCATTTATTTGCTGAAGAAATAGCGTGCACATTTAAAGTACTTGAAGATATTTGTGATTTCATTACATACATTAATGGAGTGTTGAAATGTCTAATGATGGTGATGATGAAAACTACGAAGTTGTACTATCACTAAAAAACAGAACTGATGCATTGTCTGACATCTTTGATCAAGAAACAGTGTGTACATTCAAAGCACTTGAAGTTGCTTGTAATTCTATGGTATATGTTAATACAAATAATAATAATGTTGAAATGTCTGATGATAATGATGATAATGCCTGTTTAAAAACATTTCTGATTCAGATGTGGTGTAAAGTGAATTCCAGCCTACAGGAAAACAAAGTTATAATTCATGGGATGGGATGTCACATTTGGCAAAGGATGACTCATACACTCAAATCTCTACCCGTTTTCTCCCTCACCTGCAGTATCAAAACATCTCATTACTGGCTGTCATTCAGACTCCCGGTCTAGACCAACAACACACTGAATATTCCCATAAAATGTTTAAATATTGCCATTATTGTTCATTACTTATAATTTAAAATCAGTAATTAATAGCTTTTAATCAAACATTTTAAAAATTTAAAAAATATGATGTTCAAACACATATGCATGAATAGACAGACAATCTTCAGTCTTTAGTCATCAGCTGAGAACAATGTAATTCATATTCCAGTAATATCAGACTTGTCATAATGAGTTTTCTTAGACTTCTTGGACTTCACTGACAACCATATTTGTGTGAGACTAATAATACTACACCTAACTATAACGTTTAATGGCATACAAACAATGCAATTTTAATGACATTTTAGTGATTCAGTTATGATTTTATTGTTTGAGAAGGGTTTAAAGATATACGGTCATTCCTGCATATGATATTTAAGGTTTACTTGTATGGTCTATTAACCCACAATGCAGTCTGAGTACAAATAGCATAGGATGTAATTTTCTTAATGTTTGATTTCATCCCCAGTGTAAGAGAGCTGAATCTTTTACATAAAGGATTGAATGTTTATTAGATATGCTATGTAGTTTTCATCCAAGCATTGACAGTTCCAGGCCCCTTGGGTGCAAGCACCATACTTTACCCTTTTTTCCAGTGTAGAGCTGGAACCAGGCGGGCTCAAGCAAGAGCCAAAGCTGGCAGACAGTGTTTTTTCATTACATTACCTGCAACCAGAGCTGTAGGCCATGATTCTACACATATTTGTGAGGTTGTTCAATTATTATTTTCTTGTGTGTTTTCTTGAAACTGTGCGCTGATTTGGTGGAAAGTGTTGAATCCAACTGCTGCTGAATTCTGGCATTTACCCAAGTACCTTGACTTCACTTTCAGTCCAAAAGGTGACGCTCTCTAGATATACTAGTCTCCGTGATTTTCCTATGTCTTCTTCTCCTGGCTACATTGTGTTGGTTATTTGCTGTTATCAGTGATGGCAGTGTGCTCCTTTGTCTATCGGCTTGATTTTTAGCACCAATGGAAGCAGTGCGGTTGTGCAGCTTTGCCGACTCTGCCTACAGCTTGTTTGTACGGTGGCCAGCACCAGCAACAGCAACGGTAGCTGACCTGACACGGTTAGTTCTCATTTGGCTCAGCAAAAAAAGATAATGGAAAACCACCCAGAGCCTCAAACAGGCAAATCATCCTACCACCAACCGCAGGGAAAAGGGGATATTTTTGTATTTTACTAGTTGTGCTATAAAAGTATAATAAATATATCTCTGAAGTACAAGAGTGAGTGGAAGTGACAAGAGTAATCTGATTAATTACATAAGCTTGCTAGTTTCCATGCTAAAAATGGAGACCATACCATGTTTATTCCTAAAGCTGTTTGCATACCTCTTTCTTTGTGTCAGTATAGTCATTTCTGCAGTGTAAAGAAAATATGATACTGTAAAGGACGTTTATGTTAGAAAACATCATAATTTGAACTAAAATGTTTATACATTTTTATTTCAGTCCAATGTATTCATAGCAATGTTCAGCATTGAATATACAACAAAATCCAGACAGTTACCTAACATCTTCAGCCATAATGTTAAAAACAATAATCTAGTCCAGACACAGTTTTCATATTGAAAAAATAGCCACTCAGAATAAACTGTTCTAAAGAACTATTCTGTAGAACTATTCTTGTTCTTCTTAAATATGGCCCAAATTTCGCAAGATGGTTTTGCTCCATTTTGCATTCTATAAGTGTTCAGAAATTGATTGTTTATTTTCCCCTTGCAAGAGCTGAAAATGTTTTTCTAGCTGAAAGATAGCATGATAAATGGCATGATTGTTCTGAATTGTGTATTGTATTAATTTTTTGTCACTGACAGCCATCTCGGGGATGTTTTGACCAAAGGTACTGAGTTGGGAGTTCTACTCTTTGGACGGGAAAAAGTCCTGATAATTTTATCGAGTTAGTTTGACTTTGATTATGAATATGATATACTTGGGCAACAGTGTAGCACAGTGGTAAGGAGCAAAACTTGTAACCCAAAGGTTGGCAGTTTGATTCCCTGCTGAGGCACTGCTGTTATACCCTTGGTACTTAACACAGAATTGCCTCGGTAAATAAACAGCTGTATAAATGGGTAACATGTAAAAAATTGTAATCTTTGTGAGTCACTCTGGATAAGAGCGTTGGCTAAATGACAATAATGTAATGTAATGTCCTCCTTTTCTATGTTTCTGCTCTCCCTTTGCCTTTTTTCTGTAAGTGGTTCCCAACACAGAGGCTTTGGGAAGGTGAAGAGGGAGGACGCGGGTTGATGGGAGTTTAATTAATGGGAGGTGTTGATGTGAATGTTCAATGGCAGCAGTAATGTGTAACAACATGTTCTGGCATCAATAGGGAAATAAATCCTCAGTCCAGGGTCCCCTCCTCCCACCTCGGTTTGGGAGGCGGGGGTGGGATCTCTCCACTCAAACGTTATGCCCCTCATTTGGTAAATGCTGCGAGGGAGTCGTCATGGCATTCTCTAATCCTTCAGTGAATGTGCAAGTGGGCCCAGCCATGGCTCCATTAAGGACTTTATCATCCTGATGAGACGTTTAACCAACCGTGAAAATGTAGCAAGAATCGATTGGGTGTTTTTTCTTTTTTTTTTTTTCCTCTCTGTACCATGGAACACTTTTCCTCCTCCACACTGTCCCTCACTGTTTCTGCCTCCTCTATGGCCAAAATGGAACTGAAGTGATCACAGAACACTCCTTTCTGAGTAGCTCGTCACTTATTAAGGGTTGAAAAGCTTGTCATTCAATGACATGGCATTTAACGAAAATATAAGGGCATACTTACCGCTATACTGGGGATCACTGCTATACTTCTGCTGTCATACTTAATGCATTTGTTAGGGCATCAATGTAATTATATTCCACATTTTCCACTCCTTTATAATGAAGCATGTCTGCTTTATTGATTTGATGTACCTTTATTAAGTATTTGAGCTGCGAAGGGGAGGGGTGTGGGTATTGAAACACATGCATTTATTATTGTAGCATGCAGGCAACATTTGACTTGACCTTTGTGACTTGAATATGATTTCTGACTTGCACAGTTTTCATGATGTAGCTGGTAACTGAAAACTTTCCAGAGCAGGCTAGTTTTCTCTGTCTCTCCCTCATATATATAATATGAGAGTTTTTTTTTAACTTCTTTACTTTTTCCAACAAAGAGCAGATGTTCGATGGACAATTATATGACAGCTGGTACATTTCAATCACAATCCAGAAGGCAACTCTCTGATGGGATTTCCTGCATTTTGAATGCTTCTTGTGTGAGTAAGCATGGGATGTATAAAAGTCCCCAATCCTATTCCAGATATAGTCTTACAGGTTCGCCAGCTCTTATTCAATAGCAAAAGAACTCCACACTGGGTGGAGTGACTCAATAATTAAAACTAGACTTAAAAAGCTTTAGTAAAAAAAACATTCCCGTGTATTTAGAAAATGGTTGTAAGTAAGAACATAGCAGCACTGAAGAGTTTATGATAACAATAGTCTCTTACAAACCTGCAAGGTTGGATAGTTACAGATATGTAGGAGTTAGGCATAATTCTGATTCCAAATGCAGATCCAGGAAAAAATGAAATTGTTCATTTAATACTGATTTCACCCCTCTCTTATACTTAAAGTAAAGGAAAATGTGTTCAAGAATGGTATGCTTCCCTAAATTCAATATTCAAAAATTAAGGACAAAGAAGAATAATTCAGTTCCATCCTGTGTGTGGATCAGAGGGGGCCTGTCCAGATGATAGTATTGCTTAGTATTAAGGAAAAAACCCACCTTTTTTCAGTAATTGATTATGACATTTCCTGTGATATTTTGCACACTTTTTCCATTTCATTGTCATTTAGCAGATGCTATCATCCAGAGGGATTTCCAAAGTGCATCTATGCTAGCATACTTTCAGTGGAGTCATGTGGGAATGTGTGTTTTGAAGCTTTTAAAATGAACTCCATGGGTGCTAATTTGGTGTTAACAGTACTGGTACAGTTTTCAGACAAGTGCAGGTGCATGCATTGTTTTCTAATAGGTCTTTCAGAATGAGTTTTGTTATTTTATCAGTGCTACAGTAGCACACACGGTGCAAGCAGCAAGTGGGCTGCAAATAACTTCTTAATAGGCAGAAGGTTTCAGGCTGACAGGCTAATCAGGACACCTGCAAAATTGCTTTGAAATGACTATTTGCTCTATTGCCATGGCACATTGTTATTTACATGGCACAGAACTAGAATACCAGTATATTCTGTTATCTGTGTCATAGAAGGAATAAAAATAAGTTATTGTTCAAATTCATTATAAAATAATAATTAAAATATATCAAAGGAGTCAACAGTTAACAGAATTATCAGCAGAACTCTCTTTTCAAAGGTGTGAAGTATAGCTTTTTGATAAAATGTGGACACCTGTGGCAGCTTTTCACATTAATGTCCAATTATGTTTAACACTAAAACAGTTATTACATCCACAAAATAAGTGAAAACTCCAATGGTGGCCATGGACTGCAGTGGTTCACCCACTCCATGCAGACAACAGTCAGCTCTGTTTTGGTCAGTTATTGATATATTGTAACTGAGAAAGCATTAAGAACAACAAGATTTAATTAAACATGGTTACCAAACATGAAGTGGGCCACAGTAACTTTGCATTAAAATGAGTGCTGTGTCCACAAACCTTCCTTACTGAGCGCAACTTTTGTGATTCCTTGTGGTTGCAATGATTTGCTGTCTGGCTAAATAGTTCAAACCACTTCCCAATGTGTCACTTGTACCGTTGTCATGTGTACAGTGCCTCTCTCATTCAACAGTACTCAAACAGACTGCCGACATTACTCAAACAGACTGCAAATAGTCTTCATCTGCATGCATGTACATACAAGTAGCTTGCAGTTTTTGTAAGCTGAAAGTGATTTTAAGGGAAATTTAAATGGTTCTGTGCTCTGTGTTTGAGTCAGTCCACACCCCAATACAAAAATGCATACCCTGTCACACCCAGTCAGCACAAGTGCTTAGAAAATCAAGGAGAAAAATAGTGAATTTTCTGTGTGTGTGTCTGTACTGTGCCAAAAATACAGACATTGCTACGGAGACTTGTGTTTGATCATTGCAGTGCATTTGTGCTAGCTCTAAACAGGGCCCTCCATCTCTATCTTCCCATAGTCAGCTCGATGGTTTCCTAGGGGGAAATAAACGATTTGAAAGAATTCACGCGCCAGCTTTGGAGCAACTCAGGATTTTATGTAGCATGTTGCTCAGGCGCATCTCAGATTGTTGAATTTCATCATGAAGGAAAAAGCCAAACCCAGAGACTCCACATTTAGGCGTTGCTAGGGAAAGTCGTGTACGGAAACAGTTAAGTGAAAACGTGGTGGCTGTCAAACAAATCAATAAATAAATAAGAAGCGATGCTGGAATAAAAGAGGTATGAGATGGGATTTCCCCTCACTGTGATTCATGGTGCTGCTGTGTGGCCGGAGCAAGAGCATGCATCCTAATGCGTTTGCATGGATGGCCCACTGCCACCGCTGACATCCGGCTTACGCATGTACTTGGTGGTTAATAAATGCTGCATGAAGGGGAAGCAAGGGAAGGATGAGACTTGATGACCCAGGTTTGTATGCAGGAAGGGCTGCCTGGCCGTGTAGTTCGCGGTGGGGGTGTGCGCACCTTCACAGAGTCTTGGAAAATCTGAAGGGAGCTGCCAGGAAACGGGAGGCAACTGCAGCGTCTCCGCTCGAGCAGCTCTGACTTGGCCTCTCATCCTCAAAACTACGATAACAGCGCTTCCAAAACATCTCACCGCAGAAGCTGGTGCACATTCCCATTTAGGATGACTCCACCGTAGTTCTAATGATAGATGCTTCTTTTTAATGTTGTGTTTTCGTGGACCTCAAACCGGTCCTGTGTCTTTCTTTGCTTGAAAAAGATATCATTTTTGTCTGAGAACATTGGAGTACATGGTCACAGCATACGTGTTTCTATAAAGTAAATATATAAGGGAATATGAAATTGCAACAAGCTGAAGGGAATCTATGCATATAAATAAGTTGGGTGACTTTTTAAACTCACCAGATGTTACTCTTTTTAGCAATTCAACTTCAGTACACATTGAGTGGATAAAAAGCAGTAGTTAGTAAGTGTACTGCAAAGTATAGCTGCATTTCTCAGGCCATCATAGTGTTAACCCAACACAATTCAGTACCATACCTATGCAGTTGTAAATACTGTAGCACCTAAATACCTAATGCGTGTGCAAACATCATTGTCTATTCAGCGCCATGAGCTCTCCCTGTGGTTTGACTAGCAATTTCCAGATTTATATTCAGACTCAAATTCTATATAAAGGTATTTAGGGAATGCTGGATTGATTACTTTTTTCGGATTTCCTTCTATAGAGTAAAAACGGTCCTCTTACAAATAAAGGGGCAAGTAAGAACTAGCTGAAATGTATTCTTTGTTGGGGTTATCACAAATCCATTACACAAAATGCTTTCATGGAGTGGATGTGGTTCAATCCTTTAAGTCTGTGCTTGACTGCTGTCACTGTTTACCTCAAGACCCCCCCAGGCAAACTTGTCAGGTAGGTACTCTCAGATCCTATGCAAACAATGGACAAGAAGATACACGCAGCTTTGCAACTGACATCAATAACAAAGCTGTTGATCACAGTCAACATCACAGTTACCTCTTGACAGACTAATTGCTATATGTTTTTCATGTCCTATACTGGCTAACAATGACAGACAATTGCATCTATCATTTACCTTCCATGTTTTGTTCACTTTCTCAGATTTGGTGCCTAGATTTGGGTGCATACCATAGTGCATACCAAAATGTCTTCTTCACCCAAAGTTGTAAGAAAAGGGCTGGAATTCATTGGCATCCACCTTAATCCCCGTCCATTTTGGGGAAAAAAGCTAATTTCACATTTACTTCACGAGTATCTTTCAATGTGACGAATCTAGTGTACAACCGACTGCAAAACCTCAAACTTTCAACTTTTCAGTGTTGCTTAATCGTAAAGGCCTGTGGTCAGTCCCTTAGAATTTGCGCTTTTAACCATCAATTAAGGCTTGTGGGTGATGCAAGAGCATGCACTTGATTACAAGATTTACAAATTAGATGTAAACTGAATCTCGCGCTGAACTCGGGGTGACAGGGAAATAGACCCTGGCAACGAACAACGAAGAAAGCGATCCTGTTCCAGTCAGTCTCTCTCCTTAATGGTCTGTCTGTTATTGTAAGAAGATATTTAAAACTCCCCGCTGACATTTTAGATCACCTGCTGTAACTGAACTGCATGGAGATGCCAGAGGAAGGATTTGCAAGACTTCTCTGTCTCTCAAGTTCCTCTCCCTTGTGTTAATGAAAAAGGGAACAACTGCATCAGGTGCCTTTTGATCATTTCAGCTGTGGAAGTATTGACTTGTGAGCACATATATTTTAAAAAATCACATTTTTTTTCCCCCAGGATGTCTGCAAAATAGTTGTTTTGCCACTCACCAATTTCAGTTGCTTGACAGCTCTGTATGTAAGAGGTCAGATGAACAGGCTGTGTGATTTAGAAGAAAACTACATTAAAAAGATAATTCATGTAAATGCATACTGCTCCACTGCTAGCTCCATTGCATCATTTCTTTTAATTAAACAACTACACTTGACTACTTCTGAATCTCCTGTTCCCTCTGCTGGGGCAGGCAGTTATTGCACATCTGATGTGTGCAATAAATTTGGAAAATACATGGCAGAATTGATTTTAATATTTGCTTTGAAAAGCATCAGAAATAGGCATGTGGATGAACCCTGATGTATTCCTTGAGAAATACATGACACAAAAAGATGACACATTTTTTTTTTTATTCTGGTGAAATTTTAAATGTTCTCTCTAAGTTCAGAACCAAATTGATATATCCTGTGAGATGGGATGGTTTATGGGAAGTTTACGCTGCTCTTTCGAAATATGTCTCACTGAAACATTAATGCAGGCTGTTGTTGCTTTGTAATCACTGCCCTATTGTTAATCTGAACCCCTTATCAGCTAACAGTCTTGTGGCTGTTAACAATAAATTCTTAATTGTCTGAATACTCAGTTTTTGAGACAAACGTTATCTGCAATCTCAGTTATGTCACTATGTGTTTTATGGACCAGCTTGCTGTCTGGACTGAAATTGTGATTTTTGAATCGCCTTAAGAAATTCAGAAATGTGGTGTGATGATTCCTTTCCTTGATCTGGATTTCTTGGTCCTGGCAGACTGAGCAGGAGCTGCACCGGCACAGCTCTGTATGAAATATCAATGCGGATGACTCACTTCGACTTTAGTGTCAATCACCATTGCAAATGCCAAGCCCATTATAGCCAAATCCTTTAGGGAGATGTTACGTCCGTCTCTGGTACAGAGATGCCTGAGTTTTAAAGGGGAAGTGTCCTATTAAGGATGCCTGTGTAGACGTTACAGAAGTCGTTAATATTTTATGCATTTTCTAAAAACAGACTCTCTACACATAAACAGGAATGATAACCTGGATAAAAAATACCACAGGGACACAAGGCTAAAAAAAAACAATCTAAGGGCTGTCCTCAGGGATTAACTAGTCCTATTTTAGGCTGATTTATGTCTTGTGTTATTACAAAAGTCAGTGTCAGGTTTGATTTGTTCATGCTTGGATTTTGGTGTTTTCTGCAAAGAATATTTTTTGTTCATTCTATCTGCAATCTTTAAGCTAGTAGAAGGTTGTTACCACATAGCCTTCTCCTGTTTGTTGTATGAATAATCTAGGGTTTGATTTTTAAACACTAAGATGATATTGTGTGATGACGGAGAAAAAAAAAACAGAATTTCTGTTGCACTTTGTTTTTGTTGAAACACATTTTTAAAAGCCATTATAACATAATAATTCACATTTTCAAAAACTAGTGATTGTAAAAAGTCTTGGCTGCTTCTGTCATAACTAGCTAGCTATCCATGCTAGCAACACCAATATTTCTCTCTTGTTCTTCTCCACATTACTAGTAGTCACATGCATCACTTCAGGAGAAGGGTTGTAACTATATAACAACGTAGCTGCATGGTTAAAGTCCTCAGCTGATGATATGTTAGACCCATTCTAGCTGGGTAATTTAAAACACCAGTAGGGACAGAGGAGGAGGGTTCAGAGCCATGGCTCCGGTTACTAATTCAACAAACCTGTGTGCCACTTGGTGAAAATGTTTTTAGATTTTCTGCTAGATCACTAACCTTAGTTTGTGTTTACCATACCAGAGTTAATTCCCACTTGACAGAGAAAGGAAGAAGGGCTCCACAAAGAAGAAAGGTGTTTCTTTCATTTGTTCTGGCACAGAATTGATGTATTTGACTTAAATCACCTGCATAAGACAGCAACACATGCTGGTAACAATGCAGTTGCGGTTTTGCGATAACTAATTACATGCAGACACATCCTTTTGCTCTTCTGTAGTTTCTTCTGTTGAACAGTAATACTTGTTATCTGTTGGTAAATTGCTGGTAGCTTAGTGTTTGGGGCAAGAACCGTTCAGAAAAAACTGAAGGAATCCAGATGGTGAAAAGCTGTTAAAATCACTTGCTTGAAATTTAAAAAGCTGTGACTGTGTAGCGCCATTTATTATTATTGCACTGCGGTAATGTGTGCATGCACTCCCAGTTAATTGTCACCAGTGACTAGCCAATGTCTTGTACTTGACACCTTTTGTAAATACCTGTGCATTAGTGTCAGAAAGCATTTTAAACTGGGACAGCCCCGCATGGCTCTTTGATTAAGGTGGAGGATCATTTGGGAACTATGGGGACTATCTGTGCCAAATCCAAAACTGTGCAGTCTGCACCTCTCCTGGAGTTCTGCCTTGGGACTGACCATTATTTCCTGTACCTTTGACAGGCACTGTTGGACTGAATTGGAAGAGTAGCCTGTGGAGAGTGACTTCTCACCTCAGTCTCCTAGGTTCTGTCCCTTTCCCACAGTATTCCCACAGTAAGACAAATATTAAGGTGTAATGCTTACAGTTCATGTGCCTTTTGTCAACAAGCCTAAATTTAACCAACATTTTGATGAATTACTATGTTTTATAATATGTCATTTATATCAACTGCAAATCCTTTATGGCTTGCAGATTAGGACCAATCTGAATTGGATACACCCAGGTGTGGTCTGAAGATGGGGGTCTTCTGAAGGGAATGGAAGGCAGTCAGTGTTTCATTGTACTGGGAGAGGGTGACTCCTTTGTAAGTGTTAACTCCTGGGAGGGGTTTTGAGGTGCTGTTGTTCCAGTTGATGAGTCCAGGTGGTGGCGATGCCCATGTAAAGCATACGAGTGCATGCGTTTCTGTAACCTAGTTTGTGGTAGTAATCAAATATCAAGGGGAAAAAAGATTTTTGTTCATCCTTTGTTAAAAAATGACTAGAGATGTGCATTAAAATAATAGTGCACATGGAAAATGACATAGCTGGATGTTATACACAAGCCATCCCTGTCATCCTCTCCCAATAATAAAAATAAAATAATAATAACAAAACAACAATAATAATTATGATAATAATAATAATAATAATAATAATAATAAATGTATTCATTGCATTTAACAAAATAACCCCTCCGAAAATGTGGACACACAACTCAAAAATACACTGAAGAGATAAAATCATTTTTTAAGCAAGCGCCAATATGATACAAGACACAACTTTTTTACTGCCTATAAAATATGGAATTTCTGCTCCAAGCTCTTAGTATGGGGTCATTGGTCCTACTGATAATTAGGTGTTCAGGTCAATGATCCTACTCTTGGTTAGGAATATTGAATAATCTTACCCTGCCAATCTCTAAATCCCATAGAGCGTATGACCAATGATCCATAGGACCAATAGCCCCAAAATGTCATTGTTTCTCTGGCACTGAGATATTCCCATGAATCCTTACTTAGGTTTTTTGGTCAACAAATGGCCTGATATTTGCAGGCAGTGGATACAGTGAAATTTGTAGGTGGTATGACCAACAGTGCTTGGGACTTGTGAAGTTTTCAAGCCATTTCTCGGTGGCAGTAAAACCACTGAACCTTCCTGACCAATAGTAGGACTAATGACCTGTAGGATCAATGGCCCGTGGGACTAATGACCCATTCCTGCTCTCTCTGCCATCCTAGGATTTTTAAGCAGTGTTGAGGCAAAACAAAGAAGTGCTACAGTTCTGGTCCTACCACAACTGGCTGAGGCTTCAGAGGATTTATTTTTGCCACTTCCTAAAGCCCTTTCCCTGCTGTGACTTTACTTCCCTAAAACCTAGGAAAGGCCACAATTCTTAAGTTTTAGCGAGTAAGATGCCTTTTTTTAAGTGGAGAGTGTTTTAGATTTGCAGGTTGTAATGAAAAGGATGTGTGATTTCAGGACTGAATGATGAGTGTGAAAGTAAATATGCATAATAAACACAGTAGCGCTGCTGTTTCTCATTGCAATAGTTGAATGGATTTCTATTACAGGAAGTTTGTTATTTGTTATTTCAGAAATTGATATGTAGTCATATGACTTTGTTAAAGCAGGAGCTTAAATGTGTTATCTGTCTCAGGAACGAATATTCTGCAATGTGTATATTTGATTGTACTTCCCACAAAATTACACTGTACAATCATGATTTTTGTGCTTTTTTATGGATTGATCAGTATGTAAACTGATTATGACTCAAATGATTATATGGGGATGTAACTGATAACATTAGAATGACATAGATGTCTGGGCTCTTTAATATGGCAAAATTAAGTGCAATGTCTTTATAATATTTCACAACAATCCTGCAGTGAACAAATGAATTAGCTAGTTAATATTTCTTGCTACAAGACATACTGTTTTTTCTTAGGTAGATGTCCATAAAAAGGAAAAATACAGAACACAAAAAATCCTTGGAAGCTTACATTCTGTTTTAATTTGAGCAGAGATAAATAATTAGCCATAACTATAGTTTTATTTGTAGTGGGGTAGGTTGGGAACCTCCCAGTCTGATTCTTTATGACAGGAGACTGGACCTTCTATTACCATCCACAGTAGGAATAATACCCTTTTCACTGATGCTAATATTTGCTCAACATTGAAATTGAGGAAGCGGAACTGATAAATCTTGAATTGTTTTTCCAACACTCTGTATCAGTGACTTTGAAATGAAAAATATAATGGCTGGTTTCATGCTAAAAAAAATCCCACATCAGGATTAAATCTGCGCATTAAGATGTACATAGCAACTGCTAAACAGTATGCAGTAGTTACAGTACTCTGACACACCACATCAACAGCATGAACTGTATCAATGAAAATCATTGTCTTGGTCATCGTCGAGGCAAAGCAGTATTTTTAAGGTCATTAAATTATTTGAATTGGAGTGTGTCTGCAACAGCTTGAATGCAATGTGTTATTTTCAATATACAGACTTTATTGTAGCAATATTTAACATTGTGATAACTCAACATGTGACAACTCAAAGAATACACAATGGGGAGAGATGTTACTGTTAATTCTGCACTGTCTAACTAAACCATCTAAAACTCATGTAGGACAAAGTTATGCCAGAACATAGGACAATAACAAGTAAAACAAATCACTGATTTAGATAAGACAACAGAATGAGAGGATGTACGTTATATGCTACCAGGCTGGTTATATATGTTACATCCTGTTCCTACATGGTATATGCGACATCAAATATGTTATATCCTGTTCCTTGATGATTACTCATCTAATGCAAGATGTACTGTACTGTGCTGGAGTTTGTGCTATATGGTACAGTCACTACTGCAACATTTTATGGTAATTCAGCAGGAGAAAACATTTTTTTTTTGTTTTGCTTAAACTTGGAATATAGCCAAAGTATTTAGCTCTGAACATGGACTGCAAAAGGACATGCAAATCCATGGCTTGTAGACTTAGAGGTAGTTTGGCACTTGTAGTTGCTCAAAAAGGAAACAAATGGATCTCCTAATTATCATTTTTAAATGCAGTAGTTGTTTAAATCTGTAGCTTTTGAATGATGTAATTTGGCACAAGGTGATGGGTTTAGGGATGGTGCACATGTGGGATTGTGGTTTTGTCAAAAATATTATAAACTGAGGATTTTGTAGGTGATAAACATGGGGTTATACGTGATATTAAAAGGATAATTAGCATGGGACACAAACAGAGGTTATTCCACAGACAGAACATTTAGTGTAAGAGAGAGGATGGTACCAGGTTCATGGGTAATATCTGTAAACCTGAGTGTAATGAAACAATTTTTAACATGGCAAAACAAACCTGTTTGTGATTATTTTGCAAAGGGCTGGCTTAAAGAAAATTTCCATCCACAAATTTTATCACATCCGCTACTGTAATGTTGGCAGCACACAAACCAGGGTTTGCTCTTGTCTCTTTCATTTATTTGTTATGTCTCTCTGGTGCCCTGGCTGATATCCCCTTTGTGGTTCCACCCACATGATACAAACATCAGACATCACATTTTAACATCCCCTGGCTCACCTTAAAGGATATAAAGTGCCTAATCCACACTTGGATTGTCCAATTTATTGTCAGATAGAGATAAACACAATTTTTTAAGACATTTGATTGATGCAATCCTTGTGCCCATCTCAGGAGGCATGAGAGAGTGATCTTACGTCGATCATCAGAAGCATAGACCAGCGGTCAGATAGATTAGCAGGAACAACCAAGGAGCATTTCTCAGCATTTTATAAAATGACAGTGTGTACACAGATCAAAGAAAGCCCTTTGAGAAATAAAGCACAGAGACCACACTATGGCTCTCCCATGTCCCAAGGCATACTGGCGCAGAATATTGAAGACAGGTGTTTATACACAGTCTGCACATTTTCTGTTAAACAAGGTCTGATTATTATTAGGTTTTTGGACTTAGATTGATCACATACTGAACAGAGTGGTAATAATTTTAGAAAGCCAGAAGATCTGTTGGTTAGGAAATGGATGCTTTTTACACTCACTACCGTTCCCTAAAATTTGACTAACATATTGCCATATAGAAAATGAATAGTGAAAGCAGGTCCTTTTCTGGTTATAGTGGAGGAAGGGGGGCTTACCCACAGCTGTAGGGCTTCATGTCACTGACATGCAAAAACATTTCCCACCTTGACAGAACACACTCCCACCTCAGGAAGCTACTGATTATTCAGATGAAGGAGGCCACCTGTTTGACCAGCAGGCCTGTTGCACACCAGCAGCTATGCTTACCCTTTCGCTAAAGACTAGGAGACAAGTCTGTTTTTATTTGTTTTGTGTTTTTGAGCTGAATGGCACAACAGGCAAGTTCATTAGACCTATGACTCATCCTCTCCACCCCCTCTGCTGCTGTGTTTTAAATGACAGAAGGAAATGTATGTCTTTTGTTATTGATCCCTGTTCATTCTTTTCTCTTACACATACCCAACCCCCCAACTTTTCTATTGATTGCACTGTTGAATGTGTTTGTCCTGACCAGTAAATTATCTGTACTTTTCCCCTTTTTCAGATTTGTTTTTGGTGGGTGTGGCTGCCCATTTGCAACCTTCATTAATCAAGAACAAATTCAGAAACGTGGTTTTCTCCAAAAGAAAAAAAAGGGACAAAGTGTTTTTGTTCCAGAATGACATATCAAATTGAAAATTACATCTTGATATTCTCAAGTACAACAATATCTTTTAAAAAATAAATCATCATTGTATTGAGTAACATGCCTATCATGTGCAGGGCTATCTCTCAAATGTCTCAATATAGAAAGCAGGATCTCACAAAATACGCAGAATTTCTCTCCAGACAAGATCAAATGAATGTGGTGTAATGAATGTGCCATATATCCTGTAATGAACCTTTGTGTCCTTTCTAGGGCTGTTGCAAGCCTTCTTAGGCTCCAGGGCAAAGTACTCTGTGCCCCCCTTTTTCCTCTTTGAACTTTTATTAGACATACTGGTATCTATAAAGAAATACAGAACATCCAAAATTGGAATAGCAACGAGCGCACAAGCAAAGCAGAATCACATCAGCAGCTGCATTTAGCTGAATGTATGAGAGCAGTGCTCAATTTGTGCTGAAGTAGGAACATGGGCTCGAGTAAATGATGAAGAGCCTACATGGGCACTTCTAGTCATTAAAATATTTTACCGTCTTATTTATGAAAGTGGCATTAATATTCACTGATCATCTTGTTTGTTGTGGCATGCTCCTTTTCATTTCAGCAGAGATCAGTGGTCTGTTTCACAAAGCAAGATCAACTAAATAAAGATTTTCTCAGATTAGCCATATTAGGTTGAGTTAACCCACTAAATAAAGTGAGGTTATTTCCATTTCGGGAGTTATGTAGTTAACTCAAGTGAGACATGAATGTCCAGTGTGTGCAAATAGCAATGAAACACTGCAATAAATGTCTGTCTACAGCAAATCGGCAGAGCAACAGATCAACATGTACATGTAGCTAACATTAATTATTGATTTACAAGATTCTGTCATCAAATGTATCCTCATTTTAAGTAGATTACTACGCTACTTGATTGCACAAAACTCAATGTACTACAAGCTGTCATAGAAATATTGGTTTATGGCCTTAATACTCCTCTGAACAACATCAGCTTTTACCAAAATACCGTCAAGTACTGTGATAACCATGATTTTTGTATTCGACTTTTATATGCGGAAAAGGTAGCTGTATTTATGTCAGCTATTTCTTCAAGGTGCAGTTGTTCTAATGAGTACTTCCTTTTATGTAACCTCAATGTCCATTGTCAGGGATACTCTATATGTGGTCTTACCTATATGCCTGTGGTGGATGACAATATGAATCCCTCTCAAACCTTTTGCAGCTTGGCAACTTTTAATGGAAATGTTAACACAAACTTGTGGTGTTACTATTATGCAATATAATTATGTAATGTGTCTGAAAGAAAGAATAAGCTAATGCAAGGTAGAATGTACTGAATATATACAATAGTGGGAAAACCTTTCATGAAATGTCCTGGAAATCAGCATTGCCTTCAATGCCAGCTCTACTTTGCATATGGCATAGTGCACTGTTGCTTTGCTGAGGTGCTCAGCATCCCTCTCTGAATTTAAGACGTTGTGAAAACACAGTCCAACACAGTTTGTGTCACTGTCATCTGCCAAGTTGCGGCAAGCGTTGTTGGCAGTGTCTGAATTTAGCAAATTGCTAAGGTACCCATACAGGGGAAGTGTCATCGCTCGTAAAAAAAATAATAATAATAATAATCATCAGAGAAATTAATTGGATCCTGTCAATCTCTAACTCCTTTTTCTCAAAGCTCCGCCTACAATTTACACTCCAATCAATCGATTCCCTCAGAAATGGTGAGCGTGTGTCATGGGAATTGGTTAGTCAGACATAACTGTTTTCATAGTCAGATAAGGCTTAGCTTAACTTAGCTTGCTCAGTGGCAGGTTTGGGCTAAGCATTATGTTGCTATGCTGACTTAGGCAGCTAAAGTTTGAGCTTGCTTCATGCAACAGGTTTACTGTTTGGAACATCTTACTTGAGCTAGCCAGTCAATTTGTGAATTCAGCTTGGTCAAATGGGTGCCAGGACTCAAATGTTTCCAGTAAAACTGACATATTTTTCTGGAATTAAATTATTAAATGTAGTTTTCTATGGCATGCTTCGCATTCAGTAATAATGTTGAATGACATTCCTCAACTGAACATTACATACATAGTTATACAAGACAACGCACGATAAATATCAGTAATCAGTATCTCTTCTCTAAAGTTCAGATGGTTATCCATAAAAAGAAAAAAAAATCCAGCAGAGCACTGTTCTTTTCCTCATACTTCACAAATTATGTGTGAAACGTGGTCTCCTTTGGTTTGATCCTAAAGCCCCTCGATGAGCTGCATCTGTTTGGTTTGGGCCAGGAAATCCACATATGGCAGCAGGAACATTATATGTCTCTGGGGTGGAGCCAACAATATACCACGTACTGACCCTCAATTATCACGCTTCGAGTCATGCCTTGTCTGCTGCCAGAAATGGCTGTTAAATGCCCCTTACAGCTGCCAAAGACAGTTCCTGGCTGCATGTTCCTTTGAGCTGGTGGGCACATATATACATTGAGTGCTGGCTAATGTTTAGTACTCTGGCTGAATAAAGCTAGCTACTGCAGTTCATGTTTAAGTATTCAGATTTGCTTGGTAATCATTAAAGAAGGCAAGAAAACTAAAACATTAATGTACCTAATATAAAAATATAGCAAACATTACATAATATGTGACACATATTAGCAAGCCATGTATTAAAAACACAGTTCCTTTAAACATGGTGTTTATGAGATGTACATTATGTCACACATCAAACATTGAGTTGCATGTTGAATTTAAATAAATTGGAACACATGATAGATGTCTCTGGACACAGACAGCTCCTCCACATTTTTCATACACAGGACATCACTGACAGAAGAAAAGTAATAGTAATATTGACATCCCACTAGATACCTGCTAGGGTATCATTTTATTAATTAGTAAAAGAGAGACAGAAAATGTTAGGGGGAAGGGAGATGTGTTGTTAGCAATCTAACAGACTGTCCAGTTTTTTAACCACCTCGTAATGCATTTGTGTAGGAGGAATCGAATGTGGGTAATTTGGGTTACACTTCAGTACAATAGTAGTACGCTCTTAAAACAGAAAGTTGGTTTTAAAGCTGCTATTAAAATTAAAAAGAGGGGGACTCTGGAGGAGCTCAGTCAGCAAGGCCTCTTGGCTTGAGTGCAGGCTGAGCCATTATGGCAGGGGAACAAATTCACTTTATTCTGCCTGAGATAGAGGTGGGTAGGTGAGCCAGGGTTCCCTCACCACATCGCTCTCAGGACTCTGCAGCTCATTGGGTGCCTGATTTGCTCAGATGACATAAGTGCAGGAGCACTTATTCTGCCATTAATTCCCACTTAACTGTAGTGCACTGTGGGAGTTGTAGTGTGAAAAATAGCCACTGGCTGCTTGCAAATGTGGAGGGTGTCATGGTAAGGTGAACATAATATGCAGTTGATACTTTGAAAGGGCAATCTCAGCATGAAAAGGTTAAAAGGCATAAAAATGAAAATAGAATGTTGTTACATATTCAATTAAAATACAAGGGCACAGTCTATGTTTCTTACATTTGAAACTTCAGTGGTTAGCTACAGTCATTGCGTGAGACTTGTGATTGCATTTCAACACAACTTCAACATCAGTAGGAATATATTGTTAGTTCTACATAATACTACCTAAAGACATCTCCTGTAGTCCCCTACAGCGATGCAATATAACTGTTTGCTATCATGCCACCAACAATGAAAGTATAACATATCGAATATGGTGTTATTGGCCTAATGAAATCAGGAAATATATTTAAAAGTTCACAGGTATGCCTGTTAATTTCATTTATTTCATAAATTGATATATGTGGGACTGATTGGCATAGCTAGCTGAATTACTCAGGCAATGCCTGGGTGAGAGAAACATGTCCTCATAATAATTTTAACTTGTGTAGTAGATGTAGCTAAAATGGCAAATGACAAACAACTAGGACTAAGGACTTTAACAAAAAAATGTATTGACATTTATTTGATGGTTTATCTGTATTTAGAAACTACTAAATGAAGCATAAAACCTCTGAATTTGGCACCTCACCCTAATACAAAGACTACTTGGATCCTGGATATTGCATTCTGATCCATGACAATAATACATTTATATCTAATTTGTATTGAAAAATATTAAATAAAATAAAAATGGCTTCTTAATTATGAATATCACTGTGTGAATCACAAATGCTTTGTAGACCTCAGTGCTGCTGTATTGTCCATGTCTTTATAAGTTATTTCAAACATAAAATAATAATTATACTCAGATTAATTATTTCTCAGTGTCACCATTATATTTTGTACTGTGTAGTCTACAATGCTGTAGGGCAGTTGTCTGATCACAAACATGTCCAGTCACAATCATAGTGGCATTTCTGATTTGCCTTTAGTTTCTCCTACATTCTTCATGCTTTCCCTGTCTTTAGATGGTTGTTTTTTGGATGCCATGGCCATCCAAGCACTTAAATAAACAGCACAAATTCTCAAAATATTTTACATGTTAGATGCTATAGTATTCAGCGTCAGATGTCAGATAATACCTGAGATCTTGTGCATCGCTCTGAATAAGACTGTCTGCTGAGTGACAAAATGTACATGCATGTGAATGTAAAACATATAGATATGTCCCCCTCCAGTAATAGTGGACAGGGATGAGGTTTGTCTTGTGGATGATGTTCCAGTACCATTTCCAGATCCATGAGTCTGGCATCTTTGAAAATGTAACAGGGTAAGAACTGTGATTGCTCAATGGGTGATCACTTTATCAAAATTAAAATTTGGTTTAGATTTTTTTTTTTTTTTTTTCCATTCCTCACCTACGTTTGCAGTTCCATGGTTGTGGAAGAAATAGGTGGAAAAATTGGTTGCGCAGGGTTTGAAAAAAAATTCTTACATGTGTTTCCCAGAAAACTAATAAAGTAATTAAAACGCAAGTTTCATCGTTCACAGTTCTATTAATAAATCCTGCAGGTTCAAAAGGTTTTTCTGTTTTTTTGTTTTTTTTTTGCAAATATTAACACATTGTGAAGAAAATAGTAGCCCTTGAATTTAAAGGATGCATTCCTACAGTAAGAACTGTAATCGCCACCAACCCCCATCATTATCATTTCATATGTATCATTCATTTTGATACTTTTTAGGTATATTAAATGTTATGTGACATACGGGGTGTTCTTTCTTTAAGGAATGTGCATTGTGTTTTCATGAGGGTGTTCTTTGGAGTGTAAACAAACAGTAGCTGCACACCTGCAGGTGATTACATGTTCCAGAGGAGGAGGTTGTTTACTGAGCTTGAAACACCACGCACTGTCCAAAACAGCTGTCTTGTAAATGAGTATCTCAAAAAACGTTTGAATGACAACAGCATATCAGTATAACAGCAATCATTTAATTGTTCTTTACATTTTAATTCATTTTAAATACAAACACAAAAAAAGAAATGTTTGGCGAGGGATCTTGGTTCCCACCTTAATTAAAAAGTCTGTAAAGAAAGTTGGATGTAAACTTTTGTTTAACAGTAACAAATCAAAAGGCAAGTGACTCATACACTCAGAACATTTCCCATGAGGTGATAGCACAGAAATGAAAGTTCTCAAGCTCTGAAACAGGATCAAATTAAAACAGTGTCTCATAACATTTTTTTTTTTCCTGTGGCCGTCACTGTTACATAGCATGGCGATAATGACACATATCCAGTAAAATCTGTTAATTACCCTGATATGTGCCATGTGGCCTTGTGATGTAAATGAGATATTGGCCTTCAATGTCTATTTGGACAACACGGCTCCTATGAGTCCGAACACAAGAAATGAATACTAATTGTGTGGAACGTCTTTAAAATATTCCATATTCAGTATATATGTGGAGGTGTAAGATCCTTAAACAAAGCTATATGATGCATCCTCTCAATACACTATCAATGCGACATGGGTGTGCATCATACGCTGTTTTAAAGCCCGTCCAGAGATTGGCAGCTAGACTAATTGTAAATATTTATATGGTATACTTTTGAGGATTTTCCTTTATTGTTCAGTGGCATTTATTTCTCAGTACACATATTGTGTGATGTGTGGGAGTAGGGTGCTCAGGGAATTGAGACTGGGGTGTAACTCGGACAACAGACTGTGGAGATGAGTGGAGATCTTTCAAGGGGAGCAGGATGACTCACGCATTGACTTTTGGGTGAGAATAGAGGACAGCCTTGGTAGTGTGCGTGCGTGTGTGTTGGGGGGGGGGTGCTTTTATAACCACTTAAAGACGTAGTAACACAGTCTGGTTAACTGGTTACACAAGTAACCAATATCTATTTTTGAGTTCTTTTTATTTTAAGTACACTCTCTACAGTGTTTTTTTTTTCTGTGAAATCATTACGTGGCACTTAAATCTTTCAACCTGTTTACCTGATAGTCATTTCAATATCATTGACTAATATGATTATTATCTGAATTTCTAAAAAATAACATGTGTTATGCTTTCTCTCACCTGCTAGGGAAAAGGGACTAAGGACAATATTTTTCTTTACAGTTGAATATCAATGAAATTTCCAAAATGTAGCTTCGGATTACTGTCGAAATAAAGGAAACACGAACATAAAGTGCGATAAAAGGGTATTCTGAACACTATAAGAGGTTTTTTGATGGTGGTGGAAAACTGTCTCAGCTGCTGCTACAGATTGTCCCATAAATGTTTAACTGGATTGAGATCGGATGCCTGAGACAGTCATGGCATATGGTTTACATCGTTTTCATGCTCATCAAACCATTCAGTGACCACTCATGTCCTGTGGATGGGGGCATTATCATTCTGGAAGAGACCACTGCCATGAGAATAGAAATGCTTTACCATAGGATTAAGGTCATCACTCAGAATGGCTTCATATTTATTTTTGTTTACCTTGTCATCTAAGAGGTTGGGTAGTCCTAAACCATGCCAGGAAAATGCACCCCACACCATGACAGAGCCACCAGAGCCACGGGAAACAATCGCTCTGGCCTGTTGGTTTCCTTTGGTGTGCACCACACGTACACTTGTCCACTTATTGAGAACAGGGTGAAGGATGACTCATCTGACCATGTGACTTTTTCCCACTGCTCAGTAGACCACTTTACTGACAAATGTGCATTTTTATGTGTAATAAAGGGTTTATGCACTGCAGCCTGACCATAGGATTCCTCTCTTTGAATGTCTTGACAGCCTGTTCTTGATGAAGCTGCCTGCTCATGGTCTGCTCACTGAGATCTCCTTTTCTAGCCATAGTAGCCAGGCAGTTGGGTCTGCTTTATACATGACCCTTTACATGATGAGGTGTTAAATGCTTAATTAATTCAGGAGCCACACCTGTGTGAAAGCACCTTCTTTCAATGTACTTAGTACAATTCATTTGTTCAAGTGTTTCCTTTATTTTGGCAGTTACCTGCATTATGAAAATTCTCTGACACCTCAACTACCGTATGTTGTAGCACATGAGACACAGCACGTCAATGTATTAGATATTCAACAGTCACAGAAAATCAGTAGGTGAAACATTTTGTCGTTTAGTTTCTGCCCTACAACTCAATGAGTTTAAAGCCTATTCACCATATGATTTCATTTTGGCTTAAGCTTGTCATTGTAGACTGAGAAACATCTCTTCAGCATCTGAGCCCTCTTCATCATGTAATTATACAGTAACAATGAATGTGGCCAGATACCACACACAACTGTTGTCCATTTTCTGTTTTTGCAAAGATCTGAACAATTTGTATACATTTGCTTTATTTCAAGGTTTTCCTGGACATGACCTTTGGAGCTGGAGGTCATACCAAGGCTATTTTGAGTGCCGTGCCTGATGTGAGAGTGTACACTCTAGACCGTGACCCTGCGGCTTTTCAAATGATGCAGCAGCTATCTGAAGAGCACAAGTAAGTGTGGTCTTTCTCTTACTGAGGAGTGTCATTCAGTATTGCATGAGGGCCTAGTGGCCAGTTCAACAGACAGGACAAGGTCCCTAGAACCTAAGCCTGTCTTCTAATCATACCAAAAGAAAATAATAATCAGGAAATAATAGTCTATTCATTATTCCAGTGATGAATCAGCTCAGATATGCACCACCACTGACTCTGTGCAAGGATGTCAGTGAGTCTTTAAAAGTTTCATATACAAAAGCCTTTTCTGTTATATTTGTGTAGGTCTGCTGTATTGTTTTACTGTTTTTTTTTAATCCAAGATGGTTGGTTCGATGAAAGAATATCCTCTGTTATTGTAAACAATAAAGTACACCCTCCATCCCCTCTTTCCTGACAAACGTTTATCACTAAAAAACTGCCAAAGCCCCTTATCTCACCATCCATCCACATTTAGTCTTAGTCATAGAGAAAGGAACCCCGGACACCCACGCCTGGCGGGTAGGCCTGCATCTCATTTTTCAGGGCAGCCCACGACTTCACCAAGAGGGAACACTGCCTCTTTGAGTTACTGGCTCAGTGCAGGAGGGGGGGGGGGGATCATGAGTGCCCTGAAGAGTTAAAGAGGAGAGAAAGGTGCCTCAAGCTCATATCGTTTAATAAGAGAGAGTTTGTGTGCATGAGGGAGGATGAAAATGAGATGTTCCTAATTCTGCAGCGTGGGTAGGAATCCTTTGACGTCAATTCTGGGGAAACCTCTCTCAGGGGAATTGCTGCTACAGAAACACATGTAGGAGAGAGAATAAAAAAAAAATTCAGAACATACAATTCCGTCAGCAGCAATATACCCCAGCAATAAACCCTTTGACACCCACTCAAAATGAGAAGTGAGAGAAGCTGGAGAAATCTAGCAATTAGCCAATATTATTGGAAGCCTGTATAAAAGGCCCAACAGCCTACGCAGTGCCTCCACATGCAAGAGTTGGTGTGCATTTTATCCTTTTTCTCATCACATCACTTTTTAATGCCTCTGTTGCATAGGCTTGAAGCAAAGTATTAAAATGATATTAATCTACACTTCTTACATAATTGTACAAATGCAGCTCTGTGGGTGAACTGGGGAGAAATACTCTTATTTAGTGGCGTCTGGAACTGCAAGCCTTTTGCCTATAGCTGTAAAAGCTTTGGTATTACACCACTTCAAAACACAAGAAACATATTTGTGTTTCAAAAAGGAAATATTTACATTACACAGTAACCTGCTCCATACCCTCTTTCCCATATAGTGAAATCTTGTGACATTAAGAGGTTTATGACGTTTTTTTTGTAACACCAGAGATAAAATTAATTGAACATAATGTTCCATGTTTACCTCTTTCAATGGTTTCTACTTGTAAGTAGGCAATACATAATAGTCAGAATGTATTTTTTGCAGACGTGGCTCCCAAGTGGCTCATATGGTAAAAGCACAAGCGCAAGCTGAGCCCTACAGCCCACCGTAAGCAGCTGCATCATTTGCTGACAATGACCAGGAGACCACAATGGCAGAAAAAAAAAGCCTTTGTTCTACTGGTGGTGGGGGTGGGTGGGTTGGCCAGCATCTCCTTGTCACTACACCCTTGAAGCTGGTAAATGTGAGTTGCTTGAATGACATCAACGGAGTAGCACCTTTCCTCCAATTAGCGCCCACTTCACTGCAGTGTGCTTTTAGCATGAAAAAAACCGTCTCGTTGGTGTGCCAGTGTAATGTAGAATTGCATTCGCCCCACCAGGCACTCCTGCAGAGAGGAAAGCTTACTATCTACAAGTAGCAACCACAAAAGTTGAGGAGAAAAAGGGGGAAAATGCACAAAGAAGAAAGTTCTTTAATAATTTTATCACAATCTTGTACTCACTGTAATGTGAAGTACCTTGTTTTTTTAGTAAACCATTAAAAAAGCAATGTTTATATTGATAACCATTTGACGGCTGATATTTTATAGCCTGTTGATTATCTGGCAAATCATATTGCAAAGCCTGTTATATTGTCCTAAATGCATGGAGCTCATTTCATGTAAAAGACTAGATTTTCCCTTTTGGAACTCAAGGCAGAAAAGAGCAGAGCCATTTTCCTTCCAAAAAGGCTGCATTAATGCATTGTTTGTGAGAGAACCGCAAAAGAATTTCAAGTGAGCTTACATTACTGCATATGAAAAATTAGAGCTTGTAAACTTATGAAACTCATGAGCTCTTTTTTTGACTTACATTTAAAGCCTGAAGTCTATTAGGCCATTATCTTTAACTAAGAGTAAAAGTGTTGATGAGTAGCTGAGTGGTCATATTTAATAGTATTACTAATAAAAGGCTAAGCAGACTGAAGCATAAGAGTGCATAAACTCATATGTGTAGCTGGTTGCCATCGTCGAGACTTTTGTTTCTGTGTGAGCTGATTTTCTTTAAATGTTCACTTCTGTTTGATCAGTGGATTCATGCAACCTTCTATACAAATGGTCATTCTGTTCTTGACGACTGATTTATGGCTTGAAGTTGAAAAAAAAACTATGAAAATTATTGTAGCTATAGACTTGGTAATAGGATGAAAATATATTCATGTAATGTATGAAAATGTAATCATGACTTGATTGCTTGATTGTACTTAACTATAAGCCCCCATACCAAGTTACACAGTACTAGCTACTAGATTTGACTGAATAGAATAGCTCCTTTCAGATCAACATTTTATTGTCAAATTTAAGTTTAATGGCACAGTGTTACATCATTAAATCTAACTAGTTATTTTGCTAAGTAGGTAGCTAATGGTAACTAGCTACCTTGCTTCTAGGCAGCCAACAACAGCTATTTCTATGCAAATGTTATGTACTTTACTGATATTAACATCCATACAATATGGAATATTTCAGTCCATTTTATCCCCTCCTCACACATCACAGCAGGTATGGAGGCTATCGACAGGCTGAGCCCCTACAGCCCCTCACTCCCTGTGGCACCAGACCTGTGTTGACTTCAGTAAGCGTTGTAATACACCCTGTTTACCTCCTCCTGTGTATCAGAGAACTAGTGAAAATATTTAAATAAATATATTTCTACAGAATTGCTTTGAAGTTCTCATTGGACTGAAAACAGTCATTTGCAATTAGCCTAAATGTTCATCAAGTCTAAAAATATATGCAGTAAGGCAAAGTCAATCTCACTGGATTCTTTGCTGACATTTTAATTTTAATACTGATAAACTTCAATACATTTTACTTTTCACTAGTTACTTAAAATGTCAGTGCTCCCTATTGCAACCTCAAGAATTAGTGCCAAATTAAAACCATGGTTACCATACTGCTGCAGCAGGTTAAATGGCTCCAGTAATATTTGCTGAAGTGTTGTAATGACATATACCCCCAGACCCCCCCCAACATGTGGTGTAGAAAGGGGCAAACATTTATAAGGGAGTTGACATTAAATATGTAATATTTTACAGATTATTTGATCGTATTCCTAGCAATTCAAATGACAATAATCAACCTCAGATCACACCTCAAACGTGTGAAGTAGAAAAGTAACATCTTGCTTTTATGTTTTTTGGAAAAAAAATAAAATGAGGACAATAAGCTTACAGACCTTCTGGCTGAGAACCTGAGTAATAAAGTGTACCTTATATACAAAAAATGCCCCTGTTATGGGAAGTCAGTTCCCTTGCTTTCTTGTGGCATCTTGACCAGATTTTAAATGCTATCTTTGGTACATCCCCCATACAGTGGTCCACGTCAATAATGATATCAGTACCTTCTGTTAAATAACAGTTGACCAGTTGGAAGGGAAATGAAAAGCAAAGATGATTTGCATGCCTGGATGAATGTGTGATTCTTTTGATTACTAGATGTCTCATCTGATATGACAGAGCTAAGTAAGATTAATAAATAAAGCATGGTGGAGAGATTTTTTTGGGGTCCTATAGTTATGAGGGAAGCTAGGCAAGAGGAAGTCTTTCTCAACTGTAGAAGAGCTGTACCCGTTTAATTTAGACTTGGCATCCACTTACCTGAGCTTACACATCATCTTGGATGTGTGGATAAAGAGCCAATGCTTATAGGTGATCAACTCCTAACCTATCAGGGAGACTGTAGTTTGCAGTCTATGAAAAATCTATGAATTTTCTGCTACTTGAACAAAAGTGGATTCACTATGTAAAAGTGCCCCATATATATATAATATAAAATGATATAATGCACACAAACATACATATACATGCACATACACGAATGCATATGAACCCATAATATATGTTCCCTACCTCTGCACTGTCCTGCATGCTGGAGTTGGTGTATTTGAGCAAAAAAGCAAACATCTCGACCTTGGCAATGTGACCCTCATGTTGCAAATGAGCCCATTTCTCCATTCACTGGCAAATCTGTCCTTTCTGTTTTGAGAAGATAGGTGTTATAATGAGAGTCGATTGCATTTGCAAAAACTCAAATGGTAACGGGGAGGGGGCAGCACTCTTCATGGTCAAACCTCGAAAGACTGAAGCATGATATGCTAATTCAGCAGATGCGAATGGCCTGGCAGCCCTAGCCTCCCATAGAACGCATTAGTAGAGATGTCCTGTATATTCAGAAGCAAATTGCAGTGCAGATCAAGATTGTCTTCCCTTTATGCGTGATTGGTTTTCTGACAGTTCATCCTGCCCCAAGAAAGGCGATTAGATTGTACTGTTGATATGGAACTAATTAGCCACCCGCTAACCAGTGTGGCTGTTTACCTTGTGCACTGGAACAAATTTGAGGGTGAAATAGGGTCATGGGATAGAGGTCATTTTGAGTTTATTTTATCTCATGCTCCCTGATACATTAAAGTCACTTCACCCAATATTGTATTTGCTTTCACTTCAGAAAATTTTAGCTCTGAAACTCAATGAGTGCTTTTAAATCAAATGCATTGCATTAATAGTGCCCTAAAAATGAGAATCCGTTAGAACTATTTTAGTTGTTAATGACCTGATTCTTGCAAAAATATGTTGCTGTCAGCAGTGCAGTTGTGTTTACTACTTTGCTATCAGTGCAGTCGGCAAAACTGGCAGCAGCACAGAGATTGCAATTTTTGTCCCAACAGCAAGTGCATTCCACCCAGTGTTTTAGGATGATGCGTGGTAGTCATAATATTTAGGGCATGGTTGTGAGTATTCAAGGTGCTGTGTTATTTTGGGCACAATGTACTTGATATTTGTGCCCTAGTGTTTATTCCATTTAAGAGCAGGTGGAAACCAGAGTGTCATTTCCGACAGTTAAAATAAATGGTAATGTAAAATACATGTGGAAAAGCCGTCTGCTAATGGACAATGTTAATCAGTGAGAGCATTGGTTGTTATAAAAAATAGAGTTAAAAAATCTATGCAAAGTGCAATCACCAATCATACAGTATGAAACTGAAAAAAAAAATGCAGAGAGTAGCTGTCTTGTGGGCTTATTGATTCCTCCCTCTGTGTGAATGGCAATAATCAATCTAGTAAATAGTCGTCATTGGTCAAATTCTAAAACACTGACAGACAAGCACAATGTAAATATTGCTTGAGCAGACCTTCTTACATCTATAACAAGCGAGGGAAGAAGCTAAAGACATAAAGATAAATGAAGCATGCCTGTTGAAGACAACTAAGAGTCCATTTTTAAATCTGTAACTACTTTTGTCTTACTTGTCATTAGCTCCCTGAGTAAGTAAATATAGTAAAAGGGATGTCAGCAAGTGTATAAATCCCAGAGTGGTTGCATCTTGATTTCCAAGAAAGAACACCGGAAACATCTCTGCATGCCTGGGGATGTGGAACTTGTTTCCATTGTTTGTTCACGCGTTGCTATATAAGTCACAGGACCCTTGTCCATCTTTGCCTCTGTGTCCTTCCAATACATAGTGCAGTCAGTTGGGATACTCACAATCACCTGTCAGTTGTGTACTACAAAAAGTCACAATGGTTACATATGTGTGTAATTGCGAGCACTACGGATCAACACTGTGATTTGTTTTTTTACCTTATGGGGTGCATTTAGTTAAGGGCTCTGTCCCAAATGAAGGTTTGTGTGGACTCCTAAAGTAAGAGTAGCACTCATCACAAGGAATAGGTATCAGATTCCAAATTTTACTATTAAGTTTATCAGGTACACACACCAGTAGCAGTCAAATATTCTGTGTCATGGGTTATTTACAGAGATAAAATTACATTACATTATTGTCATTTAGCAGACACTCTCGTCCAGAGCATCTTACATAGGTTACAATGTTTACATGTTATCCATTTATACAGCTGGATAATTAATGAGGCAAGTGTGGGTTAGGTACCTTGCCCAAGGGTACAGCAGCAGTGCCCCAGAGGGGAACTGAACCAGTATCCTTTTGGTTATAAGCCCTGCACCTTTCCACTATGCTACACTGCCACCCCTCACTTTGTTTTTTTTTCCATCCCTCTAGTTACATATAAAGACACTGTGTATTTAGGAACATTTTATACCTACTGTTCACTGCACATAAGCTGGTCATTGTACATCTTAGTGGTCATTTCTCCTATATTCTCCTCTCCTATCTCCAAAAGAGTTAGGCCTAGTTATCCTTCTGGTGCTGAAGTACCTCTTAGGCTTGTTTTGTTTGCACCATCATTTTTGTTTCTTAGTCAAACCTGCCTCTTCCTTTATAATCCCCAGTACACACAGTGCAATGCAGTGGTGTTGTCTACATCGATCAAGGAAGTAATTACACTGAGCCATAGTGTATGTGTCATTTCACAGTCATAAAGTATGTGTAACAGGGTTCTTTGTTGCATCCAGCATACATCTGTGGGCCAGAGTTATAATTTGGAGTTTTAATTTGTTTGCATACTGTCAACCCCAACAGATGTGCCTGAACTGCGTTGATTTTTTTTTTTTTTTGTATTGTGCCTCCCTTTGCAACACTTTTTGCAGAATACCATACACCAGTACTAGTCATTAGCTTCCAAAAGAAGCTTAATTCAGTGAAAATACATACCATCCATACCAAGATTGTTAATTTTGTGAACAGAAACCATGCAACACCCAGTTAAAAGTGAAGAGTCATTGTCATTCATTTGAGTGTAATTAGCTTTTTGTTAGCAATTTATTTTTTTTTCAGTGGTCATGAACAGAAATGGATCTATGGTTAGGGTAAAGACCATAAATAAACAATGGATGGAAGTATAAGGGCATCCTTCAATTAGGCTATGGCAATGGAAATATACAGAAAAGCATATGGGTAGCAACAATCCTTCAAACGTTTTAAATAATTTAGGTTAGTTGCCTTTTCCTTCTCTGTTTTATGTTTATTTATCCAGGTTTTTTAAACGCAGTGACCCAAAACAACTGTTCTTAATTAAGTAAATTCATGAAGGTATAGGCTGAAGCAGTCAGAACATATACAACATTCCAAATAAAGTGGAATTCCTCAAAGGCTTTGCCTCAGGTAGTTGCTGTGTATGTTCTTTTTTCTTTGCACATGTCCTGTAGATATTTTCATCTCTGCTCCCCTGCTGAAAGCAATCAATCAGCAACTCGTCTTGAGCACCAGTGACGCAGGTAGAAGAACAGGGCAGGTCAGCGCTAGGGAATATTTCAAGCTTGACTAGCATTCTGAACACACAGATTTGTGGAAAGGCAGCACGTCACACTTCACACACACATAGTCCAGAAGAGCAGCTCGTAAGTGATGACTTCTGACATCCTCTGTGCCTGCACTGTTACCTCAGATGAAGTCGGACTGGGAACAGCATCCGGGAGAACACCACACTTTCCGTTTTCCCTCATGTTTTGAAGTTCACTTAAAAAAAAAAGAGTAGACAAAAACTCATTTGAATAAACTAGCTTTAAACTCAGAGGTAAAGCCACCCAAAGATGTGCACTGTAAAAAAATGCACTTGAGCTCTGGAGACCATTTCGTTACTGTCCAGAAATATTTCTGAGCTATTACTGTAAAACTGTGAATGTCTTTTTTTTTTCATGTGTGAAAGGATACGTTGTTGTGCAGTAGAACAATTAATTACCAGTTGCCACTGTGATTGTTACCCTAATGTTGAAATTTTCAACATGTGCATTGGAATGTAGATGTTCCCTTAAACCTGTTTTTTTGCAAAGCACATGCAGTATTTTATCTCATGCTGTCCATTTTATGAAAACAATTTTAAACGATCTCTTTATATTTTCCTTTTCTTGATATTTCTAAAGAGCAAATCATATGTAACTGCAGGGAGGTTATGTACTCAAGAGCATTTGTGGTTGATGTAGTCCCATGTTAATTTCCTTCCTCTCAGCCAATGCCATTTCAGAGTGTTACAGTCAATTTAGTATATACATTGTGTCAGCCTTGGCAATATATATGGTATGATATTAATCACATTGAGATGTATGTTGTCTATATATTTGGGGCTCACTGTATGTTTTCAATTTTGTTTTGTTTGCAGACAGGGGCATGGCAAATCATTCTGGTTGCCATGCTTTTATTTCTGTTTGGAAAATATCAGAGGCATTGTACATGGCTGTTTTTATACAAGGCTTTTTAAAGGGGATCATGTTGTCATGAAGTTTGCGCTTCATATTACAATAGTTAATGCAAAATTTGAGTTAGTTAAACAGAGAACCGAAAATAAACAGGAATACATGTATTTGCCCTATGCTCTAGCTCTTAGTTGGCATGTTGTTACCATTTTTAGCCCAAACTTCATCCTAAGTTTGACAACAAGTGAGTGCAGATCACAGTCGAAGCTTGATAAGCGTGCCAAATCTGAGATCAATGAGTGAATGCTGTCAGAAATTACTGAAGTGCGAACAATGCATTTGCCAGTGATAATGGGTGTAGCCCAGGGCAAAGTATTTCACAAAAAAACTAGACACTATAAACAATGAATGTGGCACTCAAGCCCTGTTAAGCAGTGCTGTGAGAAGGTATGTAAAACATGTACTCTCTTAGGCCTTCTGTGCACATGTGAAGTCCGTAATTGGAAATGTGCCAAATATGAGATGATTGAGTGAATGCTGTGAAAAGTTATTTGCATGTGTGGAAAACGCATTTGGAAGCTGTGTGTGGCCTTGGGCCTAGGGCCATAAAAGTTTTTTATGCACATTTGTGGGCTATGATAGGTGCAGATTTGATCAAATCAGGTCATGCTGTGGAGCAAGAAAAATAAGCAAAAGAAGAAACTGGAAGTTTGCGAGCACCCTCATGGATTTCAAGGCCTGGATCTACACTGGAAATACATATTTTAGGTAATACATTGAAAATTGTCTTTTGCCACTATACATTTCTGTTGCACCTACCTGTTCCAATTAGTGACCAGTCCAGGTTGAGACTCTGCCTAGAAGAAGAAAAAAAAAAACTAGTGACCCATGACACAAGCCTACAACATGTGTGAGGCATTTTTGATATTGTTTTATATGACAAAGTGTATATATATTATATATTGCATATACATTCTGTTTCAGTTCGCAAAATCTATGGTTTCTGTGTGCTCAACATTAGGCCATTTGTGTATATTTTTGTCTAAAAAAGGAAAGAGGTGGGTGACATTGGGTCCTGTAATCAATCAGCTCTTAGCTCTTGACCAATGACTTTCTTCCTGTGACGGTGGAAGCAGATGATATCGACCGTGTAGTGTCAGTGTTCTGTAAGGTATGCAGTTTTTCTGTGCTGCCCACCTTTCACAGCTGCTTATGGGGGGTCTTCCTGGTCCTTCCCAGCCAGAAAATTCTGCAATGTATCTCAATGACTGAGTCAGAACCCAGAATGGACTGCAGCAGTTTCTCTACAGGGTCACAAGAGAAAATTCCCTCAGTTAATGTTTATGAAGTAGCAAAAAGTGAAAGTTTTAATCAAGCAGCCCAACAGCACTGACATCCACTATTGTGTCACAGGGCTCATTTTTGACATTGAGGTCAATAGACTTACAGAACAATACAAATATAACAAGCCACGTAGTGAGTTCTATTACCAACTCCTTATTACAGCTTAGTTTTCTCAACTGGTTGATGTTGCCCGGTACTTATTCATGTATTATAACAAACTAGCAAATTATTGTCCATAGCATTTGGATGACTTTCAGCAAGAAAAATTTAAGCGACTTGGATTCACACATACCACCAGAGTCTGGGGAGGAGCTACAACTAGTTTGGGGAAGTGTGAAAAAAAAAAAAAGTTTAACTATGTGTGGTGATATGTGAAGGGCTCACAAGGACCAACAAATATTGCAATACATGATGATATAGGATAACGGCCAAAGCCTACAGTACTCTCTGCACCTGCTTAAGACCAGATGCTGCTAGCTGTTACAGGGCCAGTATAACATTATGACATCATTTTATTCTTCACCGTAATGACATGGTAATCAGGACTGTGGCCTTTTTGTTACCATCTATAGCTACGGAAATTCCATACATGCTTTTACAACTGCAGTGCCTACATTTCTATCAGGTTACCGCAATGATAAACCTTTTATTAAAACAACCGAATAGATTATTAGCCCTTGTGACTCAGTGATTCGTAATAATTGAATAATTCAATAATTTAGTTTGTTGACAAATTATCTGAGAAAAATAACTTGTCATAAGAGTAATGTATTGCTGTTAATTTGTTAAATAAAAACATGAATATAAAGTTAACTAAACACAATTCTTGTATGTTTTTATCACTGATCAGTAATGATTTGTTTTAGAATGATAAAAATAATTGAATTCTCATTCAAAATATTACTGTTAGGAATATTGAAACATGAACAAAAATATTGTGGATGGATAAGTGAGTAATCCAGGGCAGTGCTGTAAGGAAGTGACAGGTTGGTGTTCTACGAGACACAACAGTTGTGTGAGGGTTGAGCAGGCAGAAGCCTGCAAGGCCTCTGAGGAAAGTGGTCAATGGGACCAGACACCGCCACTAACACACAACGGAACGAATGAGGGGAAAAAGCAGGCACAAAGCCTTCTAATTGTTAAAGTGCTGCTTTAGGGCCTTAATAATATGAATATAGGTCAAGCAAAATGCAAGAAAGAGCTCTAGTCTTTACATGAATCAGAGCTTCACTATGCTGTGCTGGATAAAAACTTACAAACAGCCTCACCAATAGTGTTTTTTCTTCAAACAGTTGTGTTTCTCTGCCATGAGTGGAATGTATGGTCATTGTGATGGATATATTTATTGTTAGAATAAACCCGTAGTGTACCTATGAGGACACTTATAACTTTGTATTATTTCCGGACATGCCTTCCCATCATTAATTGATATAATTACTTTCCTTAACAGAGTGACATTGTTTAATTGAAATTTGGTAATTAGGTAACTTCTAAGGAACTATATCAAAATATTTAACATTGGGTATCAAACTTTGCCAGATTTTGAATTTTTGTGCTCATGTCTTTGTTTGAACTCATGGGTGAATGTAACAGAGATGTGAAGTGTATTAATCACGCTCAACATCAAAGTTGCCCAGTATATCCTTATTATACAGTCATTTGACAAAGTGTAGGTGGGCCAAGAGAATACATGTTTTTTTTCTTATTATTTATTTAGTTTTATGTTTAGCATGATGTAAATGTTGTGGGTTGTATGACTATAAATAGACCAGTTGTCTTAAGTAATTATAAGCCTACACTTGGACACACACACACACACACACACTACTGACACTTCAACTTCTTTAATAAAACAAGAGCTTACATAAGACATTTATATTTCAAACCTCTGTTTAAGCTACATAAAGAAGTGAATAATTTAAAACTTTATGTAAGTGCTTCACATATTCTCAAATAATTCTGTGGAATACAAAAACAAGAACAAGAAGAACAAAAAACATAATCCCCTGTAGGTTATGCAGCAGAAAGGGCAAGTTTATTTTTTTCTGAAATGTGGTGTGCAACATGTGACAGTAATTAAGAATCATGGTGTTACACCAAACCTTTGAATTTAAGTATAACATAATGAGTTAACAATGGGGGCATTTTTTTTTTCAGCACTAAATTTCCATTGTCAGTGCCTGCCCCATAAGCATGTGTTACTCTACTAACCTTTTGAGTGTTGTTTCATACTCACATGTGATAGAAGAACAGAGGAGTATTTGACTTATGAAAAGAAAAAAAGTAGCTCACTGTTCTTAACTCAAGTTTGATAAAACTCATGGCATGTCTTTCCCATCATTCAGCTTGGTGTAAGTTGAAGCCATGCTTTGTCAGTAGCTGGTCTTGTGTTATGTCAGTGTTAATTTGTGCAGATCCAAGTTTAAGTTCATTTTCAAACGATTTGTACTACTACACTGTAAAACAAGTTATCTGAAAACTTTACATTCTGTGGTCACAAAGAGTTTGAGAATCTTACGTTCTGGTTACGATGGAAATGAATACATGTTGCAGTACACGTGAGCAAGCAAATAAACAACTTTACTGACAAAAGGGAAACTGTTCAACAGTGTTGTGTAGTTGCTGTGATGGTAAATGAATTTTCTATGACAAAATCCGAAATCATCTTGCATCGTAAACATTAACATCGTAAATCATTCGGAGGTGGCATGCTCCACTTGTAAACACTAGAGAAAGACACAACGTATTCAGTATGAGATTTCTGGTGAACAGTTACATGTGGACAGCTGAAAATTGGTATGCACATAGTTACACTAGTTCATAGAAATCTGAGTTGCTGTTTTGGATTGTGTTTTAAGAATATTCTACGCTTAAAATAAGATTTTGTATATGCAGAATTTTGCTGGGGGGCGCTTACGAACAGGCATCTTCTTTTAGCATCTTTCTCTGCTTTTTGTGCTTTTATTTGAAAATGGCATGTTTGCCACCTTCCTGCGGACATGCATGACACTTGGTTGAAGTGCTGCTGGATACAATATATTTCTATGTGCTGACAATGAAAACGAACAAGCACATTTCAGTTTCAGTCTTTCACAGTAACATACAATTGTTAATTAATCAAGTTGTGAACCTCAACCAAAGGGTGCTCTTACAAGTTTACTGCACATCCCAATGCTTATGCACATTTATGGGAAAAAAAAATACAAAATGCTGATGTAAAATTTTGACTAGGCAAAAAGGGGGAAAAGAGAAAGGAATTAGTGCTTATTGTGAGATCACTGTAGCATCAACTCAACTCTATGTGCCAAAGCCTCATATCTGAAGGATCTTTCGTGATTTGATACAGTAAATCTAGTTTATCTATAAAGACCTACCTATAGAGTCAATACAAATTACATGACACAGGATGTCTCTCCATTCCCTTAGACTCTGAACCTGTGGATTTTCTTGAGGGGAATGAGTATCTTAATTTCCGAGCATACACTAAAGTCCCAAATAGCTGCAACCTGATTGCATATTTGTGCTTAGTAACTCAGGAAGGAAGTTCAGCAGTTCAAACTAATTTCTGTCAGGCTTCTAAGCATGTAAACTCAGGCTAGGTGACATTTTGTAGGCATCTAATAGTTTTATCAGAGCACTTAGAGATTATGTTGCATTCAAACCTTGAAGCTTTATTTTAGCGACTACGCTAAACCCCCGTATATGTATTATGGTTGTGACAAATTATGCCTTTCCGAATCCCAAAACTTGACAAACAAACAAAAGGTAAAGCAAGGATGTGAGTTTCAGGGGAGTGATAATTGAGCCTGACCTGTTAAGAAAAGGTTGTTTGTGAGCTGGCTGCCCCCTACATGGCACATTGAACAGATTCGTCATGCCACAGTGAGAGTGGATCGCTACAACAGCCTCTGAGAAGCAAAGGGCCACACGAACCAGCCTGAGTCATCTACACAATTCAATCATCCTGCCTCCTCCTTTAAAACAGGAGAGTCGGGGCTGTTTGTGCACCGCAGAATGGACACCTTTAGTTTAAAATGTCACTCTCTGATGTTTCAGTAAATAAAGGGTGAAAAGTGAAAAGAAGGCATGTGCTAAGAGAGAAAAATTAGTAATATAAATGGATTGAATAATGCATGGAATCAGGACATCTGTCAGCTAAACATTGAAGTGTGTCAGTTCTTTTGGGAAAATAAAAAAATATCATGACTGAATATAAGGTGCCTAATGGGTACTTGATGAACAATCTGAAACCTCTCACACTGTTACATTGACCTGAGAATTTCATGTATTCGTCTTGAACGATATTTGTTATTTATTTCAGTTATTTGTTAATTTTCCATGTTTTTAGTACCCCAGTGAGATGACAATCAGTACAGTTTTGTCATATTATTATGCTGTGAAATTTGTTATAATTGGTAATAGTTTTGGTGAATAAGCTGTGAAACCAAAATATAATTACTTCAATTGGTCTTTTTCCTTGTGTGTTACTTCTAGCATTTGAATTTAAATATGGATGAATTTATTTGAATGCATTTATTTTATTTAGTATTTACTCTAGTACTGTCTGCATTTACATAAAATATGGGTTTTGGTATTTATTCAAAATGTAAATGTAATTTAGTAATTTTTTTAGGGAGGGTGGCCTGACTTTTGGACTTGGGGTTGACAACCAAATGATGAGAGAGCTGTAATCAGGAAGGATGCATTTTTGCAGTCAGGTCACATAGTTCCTCGGTCAGGAGGTGTTCAACTGTTAATGAGTGAGCGTGAAGAGGGCACCAAAACAGATTTGTAAGCTTTGGTCACGCAGCACGGCAGACTCAGAGAAAGAAAATGTTATCTCAGTACAGTTTATCATATCTGTTGAGGAAATGGAAGGACTAACTGATCTGTAATGTACAGATCTGAGATTTTATGCTCATGCCACAGTATATCTGTTCAGTATATGCATGTATAACATATGTCAGGATACCGGCTTAACCACCAGCACTTTTCCATTTGTGTTTTCCACAATGTGCCATCCACACTCTCACAAGGCCTGACAACACATGACAATATTCAGTAGTAGCAAGCAGCAATAACCAGGGGCCTGTTTTCAAAATTTTGATGAGTGAAAGCTTTCAAGTGTTACTATTAGATTAAATATAGTAAGTATATAGTTTGTTTAGAAGACAGCTTTAAGAAAAAAGTAAGGAACAGTCCAATATTGTGTCTAAAACATGTCTTCAACAATCAAAAAATCTGGTGTATTAGTTATGTCTTAGGTTTCAAGTGATGTTTACTCATAATTCCATATTAAAATCAATACTGCAAATCGATTCACCCCTGACAGCTATGCTATATCAACTTTTTATTCAGTTCAGAGAAGGCATACCACAAACATCCTACCTACCAAATTTGACCTAAATCTGAATTTCAGTTGAAGTACATTATCAAAATTCCTGGAAACATGTGCATATTGAATTGCTGCTAATGTCCATAATTGTTAGGGTGTTGTGTTCAAAGTCAAAAGACAATTCAGGTTGTCCTGTAAACAGGACCGGCGCTCTAGGTGGAAAAAAATATATGCCGCCCCTCTATTAGCAATGTACCATACCAGCAACAACACACAATTTAGATTTGAAGGCGGGTTAGTGCCTGCTCTGGTGATGCTGCTAAAGCTAGCACCTGCTGCCTGATGTGGAGCACATGGTGGTGGAGCAACGGCGGTAGTTGTGCTAGCGCCTAGTCTCTTGGTTCGGTGGTGGAGTTGAAAGTGCACCATCCTTGCTAACACTCCTGGGGACATTCTAAAATGCTTAACATGGCTTAATGTTCCAGAACTGCGATCAATGATCACCAAATTTCTCTTGGACATCTCTTTTCAGAAACACTTCCTCCTGTCAAAAAATCAAAACCAAAATCCGGTCATTATCTCATGTTGAGCATTTTCCTCTTCATTGATACCCATTATAAGGAAAAAGCTTAACATGGCTTAATGTCCCAAAACAGTGATCAATGATCACCAAATTTGTCTGACTTCTCACATAAACACTATCTCCTATCAAAAAAGCAAAACTGACATCCAATGAAAGGGGTAACTATCTTACGTTAAGCTGTTTCTCTATTGCCGTTTCTCCATTGACTCTCATTATAAGGAAAAAGCTTAACATAGGCCTAGCATTATGGACCAAAACAGCAATGTATCAGGACTACACTTCTCTAACACGTTTCTGATCGTGAACACGTTCAAGAACTAATATGACGACCCCATGGGTTTAATGTAAACACTGACATTTTCATTGAAGTTTTCCCCATAGGAACCCATTAAGAGATGTGTGAGAGAAATTTGGTCTTCTTTGATCATACTTTTGGTGTATTAAGCCAGGTAGCTTTTTCCTTTGCCTATAATGGGCGGCAATGGAGAGGACAGCGCTTAATGTAACGTAGGCCTAACTACCATATTCCTTGGGTTTTAGTTCAGCTTTTTTGTTAGGAGATGATGGTGATGACATGTGAGATGTCAGACAAATTTGGTGATCATTGGACGCTATTTTGGAACATTAAGCCACGTTAAGCCTTTTCCTTATTGATACAATAATTAAAGATCCTACATTTCTGCACTTCTTGCAAGTTATCCTAATTGTACATGAGTTGATTCAAATCAAAAATGGCTCATTCAGAAAATCTGTCAAATCATGTGATCTCTGTCATTGTTGAGATGGCAATCACAGGCGGGGGTGGGGGGTTATACATCACACTAATGCAGTACTGAAAGTTAGGCACTTACAGAAATGACCACGATGACCCTAACCGTGAGTTCTAAGTCCTTAGAAAATTTCCTTTTACACAATAAATACCCAAATTCTTCATCTGATTTTTCTCCATCTTAATTTTCTTGATGATTGCTTCATTGCAAATCCTCCAGTGCCTTCAACTTGCAACAGTGGTCTCTCACTTCTTGTGAATAAACTTTTTGACATCAGCATTTCAGCTAATGGAGACAACCATTCATTCTAGCCAGCTGCAACTCAAAGGCATTAACACACTGACTCTGACATACTGCCACCATATAAACTAGAATATACACAGGATACTAATAGTACAAACTAATGGTCACCATCTTTATTGTGAATCATGACCAGTAAACTAGCTAACTTTAATAAAAACGAAAAATAATATGGTTAGCACTGAAGTATAATGTCAACAGGCAGCAAAAATACATTTCTACAATAATGCAGTCCCAGCTTTTATGACGCAGTGCATTCCTAGAAACCCTGTCGGAAATGAATTCTGGTTTCCCATAGATGTTATAAGGCTAGAAATAGATTTTTTTTCACAAAATGGCTAAATAAATATGGATTCGAGGCTAACATCCATGAAGTATAAATACTGCATAAGGCTTCCATATCTTGGAATAAACATTCACCGTTGTGACACCAGCAGTTATGCACAGTGCACGGGAGACAGCACAGACACAAAGACACAAAGAAGGGGAAGTTGAAATAAATAATGTTCAACTTCCCCTCACAGGTTCACTGCATGAAAATAACAGACTAAATAAGACAGACAACATAATGAAATAAAGCCACTGGTAGAGGAAAAATGTTGCCTTTTCAGACATGATGATGATGATTATGATTATTATTATTATTATTATTATTACAGTAGTAGTAGTAATAATAAACACAGTTTACAATTCCTTACAAGACAGCAATATCAAGTTCACGTTCAGGTGAACATAAATGACAGCAGATTTGTTTGGATCGGGATTTTGTGTTGTAAGACAATAATGGGTGGATTTATTGTAGATGTTGCTATAAGTTGGATTCATGTGAAATGAATCTGACTTGTGCACACCAAATCATTTTAGTTTCAAAACAGGATTACATTTGGTGGCAACTTAGGACCACAGGACCAACCCATGTTACTCTGCTGTGACCAGTTGCAGGGCTACCGGAAAGGGTCCTGAGCCCGCCAGCTACCAATCCATCAAGCATGCAAACAAGCTAGACTCTTCACTGTACCTGACCTACAAACGTTTTTCCTATCAGACATGTTGAAATTCAATATATCTAATACAGAAGGACTCATTGCATGTTTAACCCATGTATTGCTAGCTACATAACTATTAGAATATTTCAATGCTTCTTTGATTCCAGGGACATGGAACACTTTAATCAGACAGATCCTTTCACCACTAACTTACTCGGCCTAATAACTTAAAAAAAAAAAAAACCTTGTGCCTACACTAAATTGTTACCTATTCTCTCAATACTGCAAAGCAGCTTTCTTGACATGAAAACAAAAGGGGGTTTGTTGTCATTGGGTCAGTCCAGATCAGACAAAGCAATCTCTTCCAGGAATGGGTCTCCTTCAGAAACGAGTTGGTACACACAGTGGGTTCTTTAAACAGTCCAGGGGTCCAAAGGTAATCTGTCCAAATAGCTCATGAATGCACACAGTTTGTTTACACTCCAGATGTTCTCCGTGCTTTTTCCTTGAAGGTACTCTCACAGAGAATGACTACAGAGACTTAAGTAAGGACATGGGAAGGGGGTTGATAGGCAAAAAAAGTTCAGACTGGATATACTTGCAATGGCAAGAGGTGCTTTGGCAGTGGAGGCAAGAACCATTCTTGCACTACATAGCGGCTGACACTCATTCACTCTCCATTCCTCAGTATCCACTTGGTTAGCTAGCTAACCATCTACTCACCAAACTATGCTCAACCAAAGAAAGGTATTACTTGGGTAGATATTTTGCTAGATACTGAATCACACCTTTACATTTAAAACACAGTAATGTTTTATGTAGCTAGCTTGAAAGGAAACATTTTTATAGAATGTGTTTATTCACAGTAGATTCAGATACATTTATTTGTTCGTAGTTCAGACTGTGACAGGGAGTAGCATGTGAGCCCATCAGCCAGAAGGATTGGCAACCAGTACTGCCATAATTTTTCTCTCCTATACTACATGAATTCATATGCATAATGTCATTCTAAAGCTGCAAAAAGTAATTGTATCTCCACAGAAGTTGCTTTCAGTGCACAAAACAAGTTACATTCATTTACACAGCAGATATTCATTCTCACAAAATAGGTCTGCCATCAAAATGATTAACATCAAAACAAAGCTGAGTTACTAAACCAATTGGGACACATTTTTAAAAATCAAGTCACCTCTATTTTTTTGGTGATTTTAGATAAATAAATAATTCCTCGCCCTCTGCCACTATAGTTAAATGACGGCTCTGCACTGAAGCTTTACAAAGGCAACAAAATAGCACAAGCTTCTTATTTCCCTAGCTGATAACATTAACAATATTTAGTGAGAACTAATCAATTTACAATTTGCAAAGCAGTGGAAGCCAACACGTGAACCTACATATGATACTGCGGCATTTGAAGAATCATAGGCTAAATCAATGACATAATAAAACCCAGCAGAAGCGTGTGGTTGAACTTAGCATTTATAAATTAATCTCATAAGGCCTCATGGACTTGTCTGCTTAGTGTATCCAAACTATCAGTTTCTTTAAGATCTATTTTCAAACATTTATTAACATTTTCAAGAAAGCTCTAAGCTCTAGTTTGGTATACACAATAAGGTAAACAATTGATCATTATTTTTTAAAGAACAGTGCTCTGTGCCCACCAATTCACCACTGTTGAAAGTTGCATTTCACCCTTGAGCATATAAAAAAGGTCACTGTTGTCCCAGCTGTTGTCCCAAACCTAACTGTAACCACTTATTCTATATTACAAACTCTGGCTGATATGGACCCAGTTTTACTCTAAGGCTTCCATTTTCGAGGTAACGCAAGGTCTTAACTGCAAAAGGTCGAATCAACTGCCATGGGCTAGAGAAGCCTTAAATCTGTACTATATTGACACGGGGGTTTAATATATACAGCTTCCTCTGCTAAAACTCTAAAATGCTGAAAGGTTCACAGTCTGAAGAGCCGATTTGTGGAGGTGGGGGATTGCTGTGTGGGTGGGGAGAATGCCTAGCTATAGATTTTCCACAAATTAACGAAGACATGGAAACTTACAGAGCGTGGTAGGGAAATCCTGACAAGGCAGGCAAGATGTTCCCTCGCTCTTGATCTAGAAGCGTCAGTGGGTGTGTAAATAGAGGACCCCTGGGTCTGGAGGGTAAACCTAAGCCAAGCTACTGGTGGGAGAGACCTTTAGAGATTCCTTTTCTTAAGCAGCAATTTAAAAAAGAGAAGGTTCACAAAGCCCAACTGCAAGAAAGGCATCTATGATGCCAGCTGTCACAAGTAGTTATAACCTGGGTAGTTTCTTTTCCCTTCTGCCCTGGCGAGAAACTCTGGTGGGCCTGTGTGCTGATTTATGGCTGTTCCTTCAACTTACCTTACCAATCCTTCCAGGCCTGCAGTTTGAAAAGGTCACATGAAAAATGCATGATAGTCACTGGAAGCCTGCTTTATTGTCTACATGAAAAAGAATCCGGCTCTGTGTAGGGCTGTCCAGGAAGAGTGCGAGGGGAAGACGTGGCCCCCCCCAGGCTGAGAAGGTGGAGTGAAGGGTTAATCGGATGAGAGAGGCAAGGGAACGGTTGTGGAGTGCTTTCAGCATAAAATATATTCAATTGAACAGTAAAAATTGTTAGAACATCAGCTTAAGGAAATGAATACACTTTGTTTCAAATTTTAAATTGATACACCGAGAATTCTGTCATGGATAATGAATATGTATCTGTTCATCTGTCATAACCCCATCTGGCCAACTGACGACTTCTGTTAGATGTTAGGTGTCTGTCTCAAGTTGTACCATCTCCAGCATTACTCATAAAATAATGTTAATTATTGGGGAATGCAATTTGGTATGCTCAAAAATTTCTTTAAAACAGTCACTTAATCCTCACTGCTCACTGGGTGTAGCATAGTATATGTGATAAAACTGCTGCATGAAATTGAAATTTATAAACAACATATTGAATCACTCATATTCTCTCTCCCATAAACTAGTTTTAGAAAACAAGAGATGAACACGGAGGAAATGTCGCACCATCCAAGTTAGTTTAGTCAGAATAATTGACTATTCAACTGGTTGCCAGATCATTGGTATCAAATTAGAACTTCTAAAAACACTTACTTACTAATTTGAATGTATTGTTTGTAATGGAGCTGTCAGTTATGCTAACACTAAAATATTACAAAAATTGGACAACAGCCCTAAATGTTCTTTTCTGAGAAAATAGTTTAATTTATTGAAAGGCAAACAGAAGGCCATGTAATAATTTAATAGATACGAATGTAACTAAACATTATTTTTCATGCAAAATGTCTGAATTACACGTTCTTCTTGATTTCAATATAGCTGGTTATTTGAACTGCTTAAAAAAAAAAAAAAAAAAAAACATATGACAAACAATAAAGTCCATGATTTTATAGTAAATTCCCAACTTGTACAAAATCAGGCATGGATGTCTCAGGTATGTTAATTATCTTTTGCTAACCCCCCCCAAAGGAGATGCGCACAGTTCTGCATATGTCCCAGGCACAGATCCTCTCCAGTGCACATGCTGAGATGGGTTTAACATGTTTGCTCAAGGCGTATTTTTAGATGTGAAGCACCACAGTGTCTTGCCACCCCTGTAACAGACTCTCCTGCTTATGATCTGTTTCCTGTTATATTTAAGTTTGTTTCCAGAATGAGTTCCTTCCAAGTTGACACCAGATTCAGAGCACAGAACAAGCTGAGGAAACACAAACTGCTGACAGACTTTAACATACTGTTGTCCATGATTGCACAATAGATGTGGCATAAATGGATTTTATAATTTAAGTAGCCGATATGCAGAGAATATCACTTGTAAACGCAGATCAATGCCTACGTAACTGTAAATGTTTTACAGTACCTATACATTTGGAGTTAAAAATATAAGGAATATCTCAAAGAGCCTGTGCATTTGGAAAGGTTGTATTTTTTTCTTACACATTCTGTAACCCACTTACAATCGGGTATACAGGAGCCAAGGAGCCAGGGGTCTTAAGGGTTCCACAACGCAATCCCCCCTACAACTGAAGTTCAGTATATTGCTCCAACCACTATGCTGGTGAGTGGCATCAGGCAGCAGCAGTGAGTGAATAGCTGCCAGTGTGGCAGACTCACAGGTGAAATGCAGTGTCATGCTAGGAGGAGCCAGAGGAGACCTGAAAGAGCTGGTGGCTTCTTGAACTGGTTCACTTACACCGTCAGTCAGTGTACTATTCGTGTCATGATTTCAACCAGAGCTGCGCTGTGCGAGCATTATGTTAGTTTCACATTTGGTGTCCGTCTCCAAATTATACTTATATGCACCGTTCCTGCTTTACACACCAATTGCAGAAACACAGGCATCACTCACTGCAAAATATCATGTTTGTCATGTAAAGTGGGATTCCAGTAGAGCCTTGGGTTGCTTAGTCTCCTGGTAAAGAGCTTGGGCCAATAAGTATGCATTCACTGTAAGAGCAAAAAATAAAACTATGAACCATCTCCAAATTTGGAGAGTTTTCTTTTCTTGTACACTTTTATAGTTAATTCATCAAGCTTGTGATTGCCCATTCAAACTTTTATGTTTGTTAGTGACATGTATATGTGTGGTCTTAGTAGTTAGAGTGCAGCTGCTGCTGCCATCACCATCCTTATCTTTCCTGTCTCCAAGGTGATAACTAACTTGGCTGAGTTTTTGTTATATGCCCTGCAGGGTGCATATCTTCTGGGCTCTTCTGTGAGCTGTGACTGTTTGCCCACCAGGCTCTTAGCAACAGTCTAATCAACTTTAGGGAAAGCGTGTTTTCTCGCCGTATGTCTTCTTTTGACCAAGATTGTCCATGAGCGCTAACGTTTGTCAAACCATACCTTTCATTCCATACTCTTTGGTCACATGGGTCTCTTGTGTACATGCTCCTGTGTGAGCTGTGATCAAAATGTGGTGCAGTGGCCTTGTTGCTCATACTACATTAAATTGCTAATTTGCTAAATTGTAGCCTTATTAAAAAGTGTTTTCACTGTTTAAGAATCAGTAGTGCCTCTGCAGAAAAGAAGCATATTTGTTTTGCTAAGTTACGGATTAAACTAAGTTCTCTCAGTCATAATATGCTTTTCTGTCAGTAACCCTGAAGCTTTAATGGAAGAAATTTGGCACATGCCATTTCTCAAAAAGAGAGCATGTTACTGACTTGATCTGATAACCATAGTTTACATTATCAGCATTTCTTAGCACAGTGGAAAACAAAGAGATGAAATGTTAAGGACCATATATGATTATTTGAATCAAAATCCTTGATGCATATACATCATCTCTAGAGCCATAGCGTTCATTGATAAGTGTAGGCAGTGATGAAATGTTCAAATTTGTGATGATGAGCAAGTGATTTATTGTCATGACTGTGTTTATAATTATCAACATTATCATCAGAACAGTTTAAACTGGGGGGATGGGGGGGCTCACAAGTGGCTCAGTGGGTTAAGGCGCTTGTTCTGAGCACAGACTGTGCCGACAGTGCAGACTCAGGTTCAAGTCTGAGCTGTGTCATTTGTCTGCAATGCCCAGGATGCAGTGGTGTGAAAAAGCATATGCACATGTATAGGAGGATTGCGTTCATCACATTTCAGTGCTCCTGTGCATATATAGGATATGTTTTAGGAAGGAGAATTTAAAGTAGTAGAATTTGTGATCCCTTAAAGGGGGATCACAAATGTTTCTGTCTTATTTTATAATGTCTAATCGAGGAGGATTGACAGGCATCATGAAAATGTTATGAAGAAATTCTATATTCTATACACAGCCAATATGTCTAATTTTTTTACAGATAAGTCTATATTGTCCAGTCACTCATTTTCAGTAGCATGCTTTCGGATCAGAATCATCCAGAGGGTCGTGGTGACTCACAGCTGAATGGGGTGCAAGGTGGGATGACAGCATGGATGGGATGCTGGTCCACTGCAGGGCACACACACATGGGGAGCAATGCCAATTAACCTGGACAGCATGTCTTTGGACTGTAGGTGGAAACCAGGGAACCTGGAGGAAACTCACACAGGCACAGGAAGAATATCCAAAATGATATTATAATATATCATATCATATCATATTATATCATATCATATCATATCATATCATATGTGTACTCTGCATAGATACACATAATATCATAATATAAGATAGAGTCTCTTTATAATGTTGGGTCTTTCTACTGAATGGATTGACTTTTTAAATATACAGATCTCTGACAGCTCATTTGCAGGGAGTGGTTTGGCTAGCAGGGTTTTTTTTTTTTTTTGACATTCTTTGAAGCTCTCCTACCATTTTCTCCACTTCTGGTTTTGATGAGAAGTGTGTAAAAACCAGAGGCTGACATAATGGCCACAATACTAACAAAAAGACATTAAGCATACATAAATCAACAAAACGTTTGTCTGTCTACAAGCTGATAACAAGCTCCTCTGATAGCTTAGCTAAAGAAGGTATGTTGAACGTGTGAGTGTACATATATCCACCTAGTAAACTGTATACCAACTGAATTTAATTAATTTTGCAAATCTTAACCGTGCACAAAAGAGATGAATAGATTTCCATTTACAATCACAAAAAATAAAATAGAAGAGTAAAAAAGAAAAGTAGAATATCATTCATGATTTGACAGATGCCTTAATCTGCACAAATACCCCCCTTCAAAAGTGGATAATCGGTGGGAAATTCCACCAGCCAGTCAACTTCACAAGGTGCATCTGCTGTAGGCTGCTGAATTACATGAAATTAAAATTAAAGAACAGATCAAAACATCTGACACCATATGTAGTCATTGAGAATCAATAACTATGAAAGATTGTTATTTATTGCATATTTTGCTGGTTTTCCAAGTTCAGATAATTACAGGTGGTTTGAGAGTTACTCTGAGTGATAGTGATTAAACTCAGTAATCACTCTTCAGTGGCATTTTGCATCATGAAACACTTAAATGCATTTGAAATCATTTAAAAACACAACTACATTTTTGTCAGCCAGTGTGAACTACATGTTTAAAACTTAAAATGACAGTAATACTGGCATAGTAGCACTTCATAGACAGAACAATAAACCACCAATATTTAAAAAACATACAGAAAAGCTGACTGCCCATTACAATCCTTAACTGAAGAAAATATACAGCCCCATCTACACCTGGCATTCAAATAGGCCTTTTCAGATTTGATCAGTTGAGTTGGATGGCTATACTATCACAACTCCACTAATAAGGTAGTGTATCCTCAACATGACAATATGTGTACATGATATTTTGATACATCTCAAATGTATGGCATATGTAACTTCTGGAAGAACTGTCTTAGATGTGTATGACCACAGACACAAAAATGGAGACATGTGGTGCTTGCATCAGTGACCACTGTGGCTCCAGCACACACCAGCACAGTGCACAGGCTTATGCATTCCTGGGATAAAGGCCAGGAATGGAAGAACATTGTCTTGTCATTTAAAAATCAAGACTGCTTTCATAATTTTTGCATGAAGAAGCACATGTTGGACATTATCAGCAGCACTGACCTTATCTCACGTAGAAACAAACACATTTGTGTACGGCAAAATCTGGGCTGGTTGGGGGAGATTGTAGATGACGTTTTTTTAATTGTATGTGCTTTCATTGCCCAGATACATCTACACTGTCTAAATGTCCAAAAAAGAAAATGGCAACAGATAAATCTCGAAATGATTTCAGTCTCATATGGATGGTTAAACAATAGTTGTTGTTGTTGTTACCAACATTGTCAGAGCTAAGAAAAATGTGTCTTCATATAGGCAAGTTGTCACAGTAAGGTCAATATATGAAAGAAGAGACTGAAAACCATTTGACAATGACTAAACATATTTCATGATTAGACATGACTTTGTTTCAGTAAACCATATATATGACATTCACGTGCCTCTTTTTGTTTATTTCACATGCTCCTGCTGTGAACAACTTGTTTATTTTTTTGCTTTTTAGTACTTTTTTATATGCTAATGCAGGTACTGTACTAATTTTCAAAACTTAGTATTTTTCCACCCCTTAAATCAAAGAAAAAATAATCTGCATGTTACTGATTGACATACATTTTTTATTAGGGCTGTGATTACACGTAGTTACACGTGATATTGCCAGTGGACGTGAACTGGCTGTCAATCTTCATATTTATGAGCTTAATATAGGGAATTCAATGATTAATTGAGGTAAATGAGGTGTGACAATGGGATAATTGTTTTAAGAGTGGCTTGAAACTGAGGCTGTATCGACCTCTTGGTGCTAGATGATTGAAATACATGCAATAAAACAAAAATAAGACAAAATGTGTTAATTATTCTGTGTAGCAATCTGTTGCAAAGGGGAGCTATATCAAATAAGACCTAAGTGAAGTATTGATCTTATCCAAGCACCTCCTATTTTCATCAGGTTTCCTCTTTCATCGCTTTTGCTTTCAGGAGCCAGGTCACTCCCTTGCTGGGGCGCTTCAGCGAGCTCAGGGACCTGCTATCACAGCGCGGAGTTGGGCCGGGCTTGCTGGACGCTGTGCTACTGGACGCTGGTTGCTCATCCATGCAATTTGACTGCCCGGAGAGAGGCTTCTCCCTCAGCAAAGATGGACCCCTGGATATGAGAATGGATGGAAACAGGTGGGGAGATCCTGCCGCGTCTGGGACACTGGGTGTAAATCCGTTAGCATATTCCAGACTCTTGCCAGAGGTGATTCCACACATTGTTGGCCACCAATGACTTTTTTCCCCTCTTGTTTACAAAGGTCAAGAGAGTACATGAACAGAGGAAAGCCTCCAAGGAAGCAAATCAGTTCCTCAAGTTAAACTGTAAATGATTCCAGTGAGAGGGTGTAAAAAAAAACAAAAGGCCTACAGTACTTTTTTTTTCCTGTAGTTACACGAATGAACACTGAAAATGTGATGTTGTTTCACTTGCAGTATGATGAAGCAGTCTATGATAATGGCCATAAAATGGCAGATAATGAATTATGCAAAAACTATTTATTTTGCTAAAGTATCGTGTTCTAATACTGGGGCTTGTGACTTCATCAATGACAGGTTTGAGCCCTAAAGGGGACCGGAAATTGAATTATATTTTGTTTATTGCAAAATTTTGTTTATATGGTATTGACTAATACTTTGCACAGGTGAGTTGCATTACATGTTCATTACAGTTAGAGAAGAACACCAAAAGATCCAAAAATCAAGTTAAATTGACTAGGAAACAATGAATAGGCAAATAATAGTCCGTACTCTTTTACATCTGTGGTACTTTTCATAGACCTGTATAACACATTATGACATGACTATTTCAACCAGGACTTTAAGAGAAAGTGAATCAAATTATTTGTGTATTCTATAGTTGCCTGAAGTTAATAATTTGAAATCCTTTTGTTAATATGTCTACTCAACGGTTTAACACAGTTGTGTCATTTGTTCCTCTCAAGGGTGAGCGTACATTCAAAAATGGTTAACTAACGATAAGTTAACTAAGTATAATAACTAAGGCTATTTGTAATTGTAAGTATGATTGCTTAGCAACTCAAGCAGTTAGCCAGTCATCAGTCTCAGAAAACAGTTTTTACTTAAACATTAATGTCTCTCATTTACACTGACTCAAAGCAAATACATCTGGGGATTTGATGGTATTTAGCATCACACCAAAGGAATATTGAGACTCCAGAACTGTTTGGAATTGATCAGTGTTTGAAAATGAAAACTATCACACATAATATTACAGTTTGTTGGCAAGTCTGAAGTTGAGTTTCACTCAACTTTAATTAATTACCTTAATTTGATTTCCAGTATTTTTTTTTAACAGAATGTGAATGATTACAACCATAGATTTTACAAGGGCAGTAAAACATTTGTTGGGAAACAAGCTGTCAAAAATGACCAAATGTTTTCACCAAATGCTTTAGGTTGGACGGGGAAAGAAAATGTGCTGCACATTTTTTGTAAGGTATTCAGTTCTGGCTCGTGAAACATGACATTTTGTACAGTCAGACAATGAGAAAGGAATCTGTTGTGCACCAACATGTGAAGAAGCCTGTTAACTGCCTAACATGTAATTTATTTGCAGATCTTGCATCAGCTCAGAAATCTGCATGGGGAGCTTAAGTAATAGGGTCGAAATATGCCAGTCCTATTGCTATGCTCCTAGATGGAATAGCCAGGATTGCACGATCTGTATTGCAGAAAGATGATGGGACAATGGACTGCCTGTCTAGTGAACTGCGCAAGAATGAATTGATGAATGTTATTGACTTGGTATGTTGCAGAAGGCTGTTTGGACCGTGGACTCACTGTCCAGTGAACTGTACTGTAGAGAACTGATAAATGTTATGGAAAATAGAGCGTCTTATGGGATTTAGTTTTCTTATTTATATAGGTTGAGGTATATGACTTTCAAAGGGGTGGTGTTTCAGCAAGCAAAAAGGATGAAAGGCCATTGGAGGCCATTTTCCCAACAGGCAAATTGTGTGGATCAAAGAACTAAAGTGGCAAGAACACCACAAAATACAGTTTATGGTTGGGGTTCTGAAGGGAGGTGCTTGAACTAGACAATATTTCTCTTGTGGCCCAAGGAAATCAGAGCTTACAAACAAAAGGAGAGATGTATACCGGCAAGTGATTGTCCTTTTTTTTACAGTAAATTGTGTGCCCTGTGTCCCTTTCACCAACAGACATTCACATCATGCATTGCCCTAATACGAAGTTTGATCTTCTTAAGTGTATTTGAGGAAACATTCACTGACCTAGCCATGGGAGAACACCTTGTTGTCAAAAACACACTGCCTGAGTATGACACCAAAGAATGTCTCTGTCAGATAGGTCAGAGGCAGCCCACACAAAGGTAAAGCTTTGAACTCTGAATTTTAAAATGCATTTTCTTTTCCCACTCCCATGTCATCCTATGATTAAATCACTGCCTGTGCTATCCTACCAGTCACTGGACAATAAATCTCACTTTGATTCATCAAATGAGAAGATGACTATCTCCCTGTTTACACTTGTTTTCTCTTTTCTCTCAGCTCCTTTGATTATCACTGATAGGTCTCTGTTGACCTACCTCCTATTGCTTTCAAAGTGCTTGAACAGTCTTGTGCTCAGATAAGGTCTTGAGTGATGGTACATAATTTCAGACCACTGCTTCAATATTTGGAGTTGGCAGTAACTGTATCATGGCGATATGGGTTAGACTTAAAACTGTTAAAGTGCTGAATACTGGATTTTTTTTTTTGTTTGTTTGTTTGTGGTGCTCTAGCTGCGTGAAGCACACACTGTCCTGTTTAATTTTCTGTTTAAACTCACACTACAGCTACAGCTACAGTCAATATATTGCAATTAATTTCACTATCTATCCTGTGTTTTGAAATGTAGCACACACCATGCCATCTCAAACAAAGCCCTTCTCACACAGGAGAAAATCACTATGGCACTATGTGATGGACTGGACCATTGGTTCACACAGTAGAGAAGCTTTGGAGTTACCCAAAACATGGATTACTGAAAAAATGTTAAAATTATTAAAATATTTAATATTAAAATATGATTATTAAGGAAACTAAGAGGAAACTTCACATAAATAGGATATATTTACTAAAAAGATATTCTAGGAAGGACATAAAACTCATAGCCATATCTATTGTACCACCCATTAAACAGTAGTTATCCCTGACCTTTCAGACACACCTGGTTTATACTGTGACTAATTACACTCAAATCAGATGTGGAACAATTAACAAGTTAACCGATTAGAGCCACCTACTTTCATTCAACATGGTGATTACACATTTATTCTATTAAGATGGGGTGATTGTTTGCTTGCACTTGGTTACCCTGTAAAAAGACATTCTTTGAATTTTTATTTCTTCTTTTGACATTTGCATTAAGTTGACAAATAAATAATTGGTAATGTCCATTTTCCTGGAGATGTGTGGAGCGTCTTTACTCTTAAGCCCACCCTCAAACATGAAGGACACTTTCATATGACGTATATCCACAGCAGTGAGAGGTGGTACTGCTGGCACTGAGAATACAGGTGTAATGTGAGTTCATAGGAGGCAGTTCATGGTTCAATATCTCTCAGAGGTGGATTTACAAATGAAAAGTGCAGTAATCACAGTTTGGGCAGAAGAAACTCCACTTCTAAGAGAAGGTAGCAATTATACATGTATGGCTTTCCAGGAAATTCACTGTAATATTTAGCAATATCATGCTTGCCTAGAGCATGTACAAAATATGATATTGATAGAATTTTCTCTCGTTTTTTATTTTACATAGTCTCATATTTCAACAAAATACTCAGTCTTCCTTAAGTTGATTGTCTCAATCAGGAAGTCATGTAATATTATGTAGTAAGTGTATCATTCTGGGCAGCATGTTTGCATTTTTGGAAGTGTAGTTCAATGTAGAAACTGTCACATATCTAAGATCAAATTAATCCCTCATGTGCTTCATACTTGTATTATACATCAGAAGGCAATGGACTAGAAATTGAATGTCAAGTGTAAAAGGGTTGTTGTTGAGATTGTTGGGCTGTGTGATTTGTAAACATGTCCAGTTTAGCTGTCAAGATCATTTTTAAATGCTCAAGAGTGGATGGACAAGGACTTTTACAATCCATGGTGAAAGATAAAACCATGTCATGTAATGAAATGGTTATTTAAGGTTAACTTTCATTGTTGCTAGCTATCTAGAGCCATTAGTTTGATAATGAAGAAATTACACGTGGCATTTTAGCCATCTTAATCTTAATCTGTAACCTTGGCAGTAGAGAAACTTCTTGTATTGCAACCCTTTTTATGCTTCCTGTCCACAGTGAAGGTTTAAGAGGTCAGCTTTTTATTGGATGGAAAAATTGAAAAAGAAATACACTGCACTGAATACTGTAGTATTATATACATTTGTGATTGTATTGGGATTTTAATTGTTATTTATGTTATTTATATATATTTCATATGAATAGCAGATTTTTTTTTCACAATATGTATTTGACTGAATAGAAATACAACAGGGAATATTAGTACATTACATCTTTATTATTATATATACATTAAGAAAGCTTTTATTTCAGAAATGTATGATTTTGATGCAAAAAGCCATGCAAGATTTAAAGATGGCTAACATAATATCATGTGGGATCCAAACTTGTGAAAATGTCTTCAAAAACAGATGTACAAATCCTATAATCCATAGGAGACACTAGGCCTAATTTGGATGCAGCAGAAATGGCACATAGTTGCAAAACAGCGTTGGCGCAATTCTTTGTGGTAGTTTGGAAGTCAGCACAAGTGGAAAAAATGACAGCACTGCCAAGACTGTAATTTTCATGCCAATTGTGCTAGTACTGTGCTCATGGTTGTAAAAGCAGCTGTAGTGGCTGATTGTGTTCCATGTTCAAACCCATTCCCTTGGCCCATATTGACTGCTTGTTGCTGCTTAGTGCATTTATGCCATCAGGCCATTCCAGAACACTGTGGGGTATTTCACCATCAGCTGTCAATGCTGTTCTATGTAAGGTCACATCCACTGCACCTATATGTAGTGGTGAGACCCATTGGTCAACAGTGTCATTTATAACACCATCATGGGGTCCATTGAATCAACATCCAGGCAGTGAGCAATGCTGTTCATAGCAAAAGTGTATGCTACCTGTCCATGACCAATGACTCATTCATAATGACTGTTTTCATTTCTGCCAATACATTGTGCCCACTACACGAGGACAGCATTTGTCACAGATAGTTGTGTGATTGTTCAAACATTTGGAATCTTGAAATGCATATGTATAGCTATTTTTTTTTTTGGATATTGCTAACAACAGTTCCTGTGCTTAAATTGTTAGTATTGTTTCTCTTCCTTCTGATAACTAATACATTACTGAATAAAATAAATAACATAACATAACATAACATAACATAACAAAATGTTAGCTAAAAACTCAGAAAACCCAAACTCTTATGCTGTATAAATGATTATTTTTTGTTCAGTTATTTTATTTTCATCACAAAATAATTTACATAATGGAGGACATACCTGTGAAAAAAGTAAGCAAGTTCCAAAGGTTCATTAAAAAAGAATCCAACTTGCATATACTGTACCTATATATGTAGGGGTTATTATAAGGTTATTTAGTATTTTGCAGTCTTCCTCTGAGCTTCTCACAGTCACTATTATCCATTGCTTGAAGAGTGGCATTGCACCTCAACACCGAGGCAAACACATTTTTAAAGAAAATGTGGCACACTGTACATCCTGATTAACGAGCACACAGTCATACCTTACTCACACCTCCAAATCTTTAAAAAGTGTTTGCTAGTCCACTTACCACTTGCACTGCCACCCGCACCAAGTTTTGTGTGTTGTCAAAATACCACAATTGTCCTGAGCTCACACCTTTAAACCGCTTTATGTATAGGTCTGTGTTAGCACATTAGCAGACTGCATTCCTGCCATCAAAATCAGGCTCAGAGTTTCTGAAATATTACTTATGAAATACTAAAACAGTAGAAGAACCACTATCAGTAACCCTAACAAATAAATATAAATAAATATATATCTACCAATAATATTTATGCTTCTCTGTTCATCAAAAGAATCACAAAATACATTATCTGTCATTCTAATCAAGTTCAGACTTCATTGCTTAACTAGAATTTGTTTGTGTAAATGAATGTTTTCAGCATGAATCTTTATCTCAGTTAAGATAAGTACTGCATCAAGATATTTTATATTAAAATATTTGGATGGGATGTTAGGAGAGGTTAATAAGGTAAGCATTTCTTAAAGCAAAAATTGTCTGCTGTGATTGTTGCTGTACAGAAAATGTATACATATATACATAATGTACATCTACTTATATGCATATGTATATATATGTGTGTGTATAGCTGGATAGATAGATAAATAAATAGATAGATAGATATAAATGAAAATGTAGATAGATAGATAAATGTAGATATAAATGTAGATAGAGGTAAATATAGATAAATATATATAGAGATGGATGGGCAGCAGAAAGATCGCCAGCTGCCTTTATTCTCATTTTTCTGTTTTTAGATGTGCAACTTGCAGGCATGGAGGTTTTCAGCTGTGTCTGAGAGCTGTCAAGCTTCACCCTTGTCAATGAGGATGTGACGTCAAGCAGCTAATTGGGCTCCTCTTTGTGCGTAGGTACCCCGACATGCCCAACGCTGCTGACGTGGTGAATGCCTTAGATCAACAGGCGCTTGCGTCCATCCTGAGCACGTACGGGGAGGAGAGGCACGCCAAGAAAATAGCTTCAGCGATTGTCGAAGCACGCAGCATCTACCCCATCACCAGGACCCAGCAGCTGGCCGGCATCGTGGCAGGTATCCTCATTAATTCTGTACACTATCTCAGAGCGTAGAAAAGGAGAGAAATATTAATCCCGTCTCTCCCTCTGGGATCTATTTGTCCAGGAAATCATACAGCCTCTAATCCCGTCCATCATCCTCTCACGTCAGTGTTTTGTTGTCTCAGGTCTGCCTCCTGATGAGATTCTTATTAATAAGGGGAGAAGGTGTTGGTATGGGGTGGGGTTCTTTTGTCTTACTTTTACTCAATTTGCCGTCTGCCCCCTCCCTCTCGTTTTCTTTGTTTTGGTTCTCTCCCTACACCCCCCTAGTCCTCCCTCCCCTGCTCTCCCGCAGACTCCACACACATTGCGGCGGCTCGATCATTTCGGAGAGGGGCTAGCTGATCGCTGGCAAGCATGTGCGTCACGGGAGGGAACAGGTGTGACGGAGGCCACTTGTTTGTTCTTTTTTAAGAGCAGTGCAAGTCAACACCAATGCTTATTCCAATCAATCCATAAGGTCTTGGCTTGCGTGGGTCTCAAGGGGTCATTAGGGGGCTGCTGGCTTCGTTGTTGCCTAGGGAAGCGTATGACGGGGGCGGGGGTGGGGAGCTGGTGAGGGCAATCAGACGCCATAACGATAGGTATCTGGGGAGCTGGTCTGTCTCAGGCGGATTCGTTTTCTTTGTGCCTGCAATATGCATATCTACGGCTGCGACTGCAGCCGCCCGTGGTAGGGAGCTCTCTGGTTTTGGTTTGGGCTCGTTTCAGCATCTGCCGATCCATGTAGGTGTGAATTAATTTGTCTTTTGCTGTAGGTCAATTTGTATCTGTTATTGCGGTACGTAGCAGAATGTTCCTTCAACACCGTTTGACTATATTTTTGTCTTCTGTCTAGTTGCTGGCAGCATTGCTGAAATGTGCTGTGTTGTATTATTGCATTTCAGTTTGCTTTTGATGTATTGCTAATACATTTGTAGTGGGGAAAAATGAGTTTATGCTCATCCAGCCAATACAATGGCATCAGAACAAAGCATAAACAGACCAGTGATGTGACTGTTGTGACAGTGAGACCTTCTTTTGAAAAGCCTAGCTATGAAAGGCACCTGTGGTTGGCATGACAATTTGAATGCTTTTATTGTGTTGTTTAGGAAATGTGATTTTATCATAATGATTGTCTGTTTCAATCTGTCTGTCACAACAGAAATCAAAATTACAGTCATATATCAAAAAATATACTCGACTGATTGTAATTCAGTTGTATCAACTGTTTACTCACTCTGCCCCCTTGTCCCCAGTACATCCGACTATCTACACATGTTGCAAGGACATGTGGGAAAATTTTCAAAAGTAAATACAGGTCGTTTTCTCTGCACTCAATTTTTAAATCAGTTTTTCAACAGTTCACATTCAATCCGGACAACAACATGGATTGAAAAACAAATGCAAATCAATTAAGTGTGGAATAGATTTAAGAATCTGTCTCTGTGTGTTCTCAGTTGCACCATAAGTGACCAATTAGATGGACAGTAATTCCCAAAGACATTAATCAACCACAAACCCTGGCAGCTGGAACCATGAGAAGCCAGAGCCTTTATGTTAGATTTTAGCTTCTCACATTATTTGGTGAGGCAGTGAACAATGATTTGCGAAGAAATGTACATTTTGTTTCTGTTCAATAAATTCTGCAAGCACGCTGCTGTCAAAAGCAGATCAAACAGTCAGACATACCTCATACTTAAAACCGCCTCCGTTCATCATTAATTGATCTATATTTAAGAGCAAAAATGAAATTAGCAGGCAGACTGTCTGACTGACATCAAACACAGGTGAAAAAGATGATTCAATTTATGTTGCATCAGTATTTCTTAAATTTGTTAAAAGTTCAGTATCAGAAAGCACGTACGGCCAAATCTGTATGTATCACACACACTCACATATACTATATGTCTATAGTGTCTCCTTATTGATTATTTGCACTCATGCACTGCCTTGAAGGAAAAACTTTATATTCCATGTTCCCAGTTACCTTTTATTACACAATTGCTTTGCTCTACAGTCCTCTGGCTACTGCTTGTTATGTAAACATGAGTGACTGATCTCACGTTTTGAGTGCTACAGTCAGTATTCACTGTCATTAAATGTCAGATACTGACGTCTGAGTTTCACTTCATGTTTACAAGAGGCACTCTAGTTCTTTTACCTTTTGTAAGGAAAATTTACAGCTATTTAAAATACAAACAAAGTCATTGTCAAAGACATGACTTTGAATTGACGGAAATGAATCACTGCTAAATCCTCCAATGGCCACAGTGTCACACCTGCTTTCTGATGTATTGCGAAGGGGTAGAAATTCAGTGAACGAAGAAGCTGATTCTGGATCTGAAACTATCTAAAGTAAACAGTGTACATGTTTGGGAGTCACTGATCTCATAGTCACATATGTTTAATTCCTGTGGAATTATGTAATAAAGATTGTGTAAAAGAAAGTGTGCAGCTGAAATAATTAATAATTAAGCAATTAAGCAGTAAGCATGAGTCATGGTGGTAAATATCTGTTCATGTAATAGGTTTATTTTTTCCATCTTGTTGGTTTTCTGTATAATAAAGACAACAGAACATGCAGAACACTTCTGTGTGCAGTCACTATGTCCGAGACCAGTGCTTTTGCAGGAAAAGACATTGTAAAACATTTGAGCATTTCATTATATGCAAAGCAGATTTGTTATAGCACAATATATGAACATAGATACTATCAATTCTTTTTCAGGAAGTAATAAGTGCTTAATATTCTAATGACCATTATTGACATGTGGCCATAATTGGCTTTTTGAAGACCACACAAATATTTTCAGTAGATGTGCTGGCTGTGATTTGGAACCTGAAATATTGGCATATGAGTGTAACTAATGATCACAGTTAGGAACTGTCACTGATTGACAGTTTAATATGTTTCATGCATCAGTAATTTAAAAATGAGAAGTGAAATATGTCAAAAAATGTCAGGTTTCAGGTTAAGTGCTCCAGTGGAAATAACTTTGTTGAAATAGGAAACACTTTATAATAAGGTTCATGAACACCTAATGAATGGCTCCTTAATTATTCATGATTAATATAGGAAATGACTGTTTGGCATGTAATACATAGCCTTCTCTGCATTACATTTGGTATGTGTAGAATGTTGTTCATATATAGTGTTGAGATGTCTTAATCCAGTTACAGTTTCAAGAAATAACACTAATACAGTGTAGACGAAGCAGCTCCATTATATAATTTTGGATCTACATAGTAAATGTGACATCTTACATCTAATACCTTCATATTACCACCATCACCACTGACAGATATAACATCCATAAAGCCTCATGAAGGACTTCGTCAGATTTATAATCGTTCCATTAGTATTTAAGTAAAGCAGCCCAGATTACAGCTGTCACTTCTTCATAATTACATATTCCTGTGAAGTAACATGACATTGTGATGTCCTTTTTTAGACTAAAGAGAAATTAAAGTAACTGAAATAAAGAAAATAAAAAAAAACAACACAATGGGACTGGGTCAGTTTTCTTGAGCTTTATCTGTTGTAACAATGGAAAAACATAGATAAACATGTTCACAAATGCACTGTTCTATGCCTGTCTGTGGCATGTATTTCACATTTCACAAATTTAAAGGTATGCGGTTTTCTGTTGTGTCATAATACCTTTTGATGCGCTCTAAATCTTTTTCTTTTCCTTGTTAAACCAAAACACATTTTAAACAAATAAATTGTTTTAAAACTAACACTTAACAATACAGCTGCTCATCATATGCCCTGTGCATTTTAATTTTTACAGATGCAATTTCACATTTTCTGTATATTTGTAGATATAAGAAAAGTAGCCTTTTTAAACAATCAAAGGGCAAATCAGTCACCACCAAACAGAAGAAGATACAAGTCAAAAGGTGCAGGTGCTCTGATGTTTTAAAATAATAAAAAACAACACCAGAAAAAGAATTCATGTTGTGTATTATATGGGGAGCAGCAGCCCTTTCTGTGTGATCCCAGTGTAATATGAACTGAGATAGAATCATTTTTTGTTATACCAGTTCTAAGGATGACAGAAACAACATACATCTTAGCTCTTCTGTGCCTAGCTGCAGTACATATTCATAGCACAAATTTAAACAAAGATAATTCAATTATGCACATTCTCACATTATTTTTGTTACTCGACAGTAGCTCTTTGAAGTAAATATGATCTTAATTCTTCCTGCAAGTTAATGGGAAGACATTCAGAAGACATTTGGAGGAATTTGCACTTACCAGTGAAGCATTAATTACAGAGACTGTTGCCACCATCTTTACTTGAATATGAGAATTTTTAGAATATGAGAATAGCTCTGTAGTGCATTAATGAAATAATTCTTTAATGTTGTGGCAATCTACATTTGACTGCCATGTCTTTAGAGGTTTGTATTTAAACAAAAATTTTGAGTGCCTTTGGGCATATTTGTGTAATTTGAAAGATATTGGAAATATTATAGGGGTCAATGTTTTGTCATGGCAGCTGTCTATGTTGTATGCATGCCATGAAAGCAATGACCATGTTACTGGGGCTCATCACCACACTGAGTTGTTTGCATATGTATTCAAACATCAACAACAAGAAGCACCATAAGGTGCTTGTAAAATTCTTGTAAAATTTTTGAATTCATTGTAAAAACGAGCACCTTTAAAGGATTATATAAACACGCCTTCATGTCAATGGGTTTAATGGTCCATGAAGTACTGAAGTATATTATCTGCAAAATCCTCACAGCATATCATGTTGCTTGTAGTTTTGGAAGAGGATGACCTCCTAATTATCCTATATTTTGTTTTGTGAGTGTATTTACATATTTATATGAAGAGATAAATAGCAAAAGTTAATCAGTCCAGCTTTCTTCCATCCTTTTTGGATTATCTGGAAGAGGAGTATATGTTTTTGAAATTCCCAAATATGGATCTACATAATAAGATACTATTCCAGTGTAATACCTTTACATTTAAAATCTAATAAAGTTGCAGAAATAACAGAATGTACTGAGCACAACCAACCTTGTCTGAACATGCATCAGTGTTTCCCACAGTGACGCAATAACAAATACACATGCCGTAATAAATTCATAAGTTCCGTACATAAGAATGAAACTCAAATGTGAAATACAATACAACATACAAATAATGTGAAGACTATTAAACCAAGTGTGGGGGGGGGGAGATTCAGTTTTTCATTTTGAAGAGTCTTCTGTCTGTGACAGGAGATGGCCAGTGTCTCTGTTATCCTGACTGTGGTGGGAAGCCCATTCCAGCACCTGTGAGTCATAATGACACAGGAGAGGGATCTGTCCAGTGTTTAGGTGTGATGATTATTTGCAGATGAGGTGGAGCTGTTCCCCTTACAGGGACTTCCCCTTCCTCAGGACATGTCTCACCTGTATTCACCAGCATATCCGGATTCAGGAGAGTATGTGCCCTGGTGAGCACCGCTCAGAAGCATGCCTTCTGTAGAAGGTCACCTACAAATGCTGCTTTAAAAGCAATTTTGAAAACAACATGCACTCATTTATATGTAGTTGCATGAAATATTCATGTTTATGTTATTTGTGTAATGCAGCACTGGGATCAATCTCAATCACACTGCTCTCTCTGGTGAGCGCCATCACCCGACACAGAAGGCTGTCCACATCCTCCTCTTGGAACATGAAATGCAGGGGTTGCACAACTGTCCCTCCCCTGTTACAGATGTGGATGTAGTGTGAGCACAGTTTTGTTTGCCATAGTTACTTTTCAGTGACGAGCAGAGCTTGAACCCTACAACGGCTACAAACGTGCGACCGGGGTGTGTTCATTGCTACCACCTTATGAAGGAAGACATTTTCCTTTTTGTCTGAACCTTTTAAAGATGAATGAGAGCATGGAGTTAGTTTTGTGCATCTTCAGGAGTATGGCCTAGGTTCTTATTGATCCGGTGAGTCATGCCAAATGCCGCAGAGCACAGGATGAGAAATGTCACACAGCTCATAGACGGAGCCAAACATTAAAGGTGGTGTGACTTGGGATACTGTACGTGGTGGCAGAGGGGAGGAAGCAAGAAAATGACAGGACCATGCAGGTTGTGTTGCTGGCAACTCAATTAGGGACCTACCCCCTTAGTCAGCACTACTGCTTATTTGAACAGGAGATTCTAAAGACTGCATGCAATTCAGTTACTGCAAGCAGCAATATACATTTATATATACAAGTGACTACAGCAAGGTCTGCCCAAAACCAATACCAAGCTGGCACAACATTGCAAAAGGCCTTGTAGCATTGATGGAGAGATGAACTCCTTTAGTCATTTGTTTTTTCCTCGTTTTTGTGCAATTCTGTGACGAAGTTGGTTTTATAATGTGCCTGTGATGTACCTTTTTGACTTGTCTCCTGTATACAACAGTATTTTAACAATGCTTGTTACCCTTCCTCTTTCAGGGGCTGAGCTTAGGCATATGCTTTGCATATCTCCTGTCACTGTGTAGTTTTCCTTCTTGAATTAAAAATTAAAAGTAACTATCACAAAAATATGCTTATGGCTACATGACTACAATGTTATGATAGTGCTTTGTAAATACAGTGTGTACATATAGCAATACATAGTACATAGCATGAACACAAAGAAATGTTTTGACTCAATGATTGAAAAGGTTAAACCTGCGAAATAGTCCTGTGATGAAAAGCCACAAAAGGGCACTTGCACATTTTACTTTCAACTATTTCTCTCTGTCTGTCTCTGTCTCTCTATGTGTGTATGTATGTACAGACACACACGCAAATACATGTGAAATATATCATGTTTGGTCCTCAGTATCCAACCCTGCCAGGTCTGACCATTTTTGTTTGCCTCGTTTTTTGTTTATTTGTTTTTATATTTTTTATTTTTATTTATTTAGTACATTCAAATTAAATATTTCAGGCCTCAAGGATTTTGAAAAGTATCTGTCTTTGCAAGTAAATATAAGAAAAAAGATATAGTCATATTTTCAGTCCAACCTTAAAGGACTGAGTATATGTTATTTATTGGAAGTGAGTCTATAGAAAACAAAGGTACATGAAGTGCAAATGTAGGATGACAAAAACAAGCTTGTTTGTTGAGTCTGAGAATGGTCTTGAGTCTGTATGCACACACTCAAGACCATTATCCAACTCTTCAGCATCATTGCCTTGACATTGTTGGACACTGAGGTCAAATAAGAGTATGTAGAGTAGACTCATTGATCTATTTATCATTATGAGAGCTACATGATAGACAATATATTACACCACAACATCAGGTATTGTACTATATCTAGTAATTGTTATGACATGGAGAAAATTTTGGGCCTGGGAGCTTAACATGTGATTCTGCATTATAAAATGGAAAGTCCCAGTCCTGCATGCTGACTGACTCATAAGTTCTCACTGACTCAGTATTCTTATTGTAAATTGTATGAATACTCATAACCATGAATCAATAATGAAAAATTGAGGGTTTACGGTTGCTACATCCTGACATTGCCAGTCAGGTGAAGAATGGTTTGACACACATTTCAGATGCAGGTGGGAAGAGGGAGAACAGGCAACACAGGAGGGTAAAATGGCTGATGAAAGTGATAGAAATTACTGAAAAATATAATTAATCACAGAAATGAATCAACAGAAAAGAAAACAAGCTCATGTTCAAACAACCACGCAAATGCCCGTTTCTTGTGGCACTTGAGAAATATTCTTACTATCTTTATAGTATATGTAACTGCTTTCAAGACAGACTTTCATGACAGCAATATCTGATTCACACCAAAACCAAATATACTGTGTGTTTAAGGTATCTTCATGGATGATCAAGACTTTTGTAGTAGGGTTGATTAAAGATACAAACCCTCAGCTCAGCATGCTGTTTTCGTTAGTTGTTACTGTTACTGTAGTTATTTTTTTAAATCCCTACAGGAGCATTTTCTGCGTCTGCTCTCTATGCCCGGAAAGACCTGCTCCAGCGTCCGGCACACGTTGCGACCAAGACCTTTCAGGCCCTGCGTATCTTTGTTAACGACGAGCTGAACGAGCTGTACGCAGGCCTGCAAGCTGCCGAGACTCTCCTTAAGCCCGGCGGACGGCTCTGTGTCCTCACCTTCCACTCGCTGGAGGACCGCGTGGCCAAGCGCTTCTTCCAAGGCATCGACCAGGCCATGGGGCCCTGCCATAACGTCAGGGAAAAGATCCGCCAGCGCAGAGCGCAGGCACTGGAGGACAAGGAGGACGAGGCGGTTGCGGCCACCAAGCAGGCTCGCTGGGCTTATCTGCAGAACAGGGTGATGACACCTCTCATGGAGGAGGTACAGGACAACCCACGAGGACGCTCTGCAAAACTCAGGGCAGCTTGCAAGCTATAGACCTGAGAACCTCCCAGATGTCTGTAGATCCACCTTCAGAATCCTTTTCTTTTTTTTTTTTTTTTTTGTTTTGCTTTGTGTCTGACACTTTGGCAGGACCTGTGTACCCGGCAATATATGAAGGCTCAAGTCATGTGTCTTCTCTGAAACCTGCTAGGATGAGTAGGTGTCTGTTCCCCTCATGAGCCCTGAGTCTGCCATTATAATGCTGTCTGTAGCAGACAAAGATGCAGTCCTATTTTCTCACATCCTGAACTTTCCTTTCGCATCCCATTTAGGCCAATTCAAATACTATTCTTAGAAGATGGTATGTTACGCGAAAATTCAGAATGGGAGAAAAGCAGTGATTCTGTGTCACTCTGTAGTCCCTTGTGCTAATGCCTAGAATAGCACTTGTACACCATGTTTTTTGTTTGTTTTATGGGGGGGTTAAAGACAAAAAAGTGTTTTACAGAGTGAATTTTATTTGCTGTGTATTGTCAGCACGAATTCCTGCTTTTTTGCGTCTGTGAATCATGCCTGCTTTTTTGTGAATCATGCATCTGTAAGATATGAGTGGGTGACAAACAGCCATGGCTAACAAAGCTGCCTTGTTACTTTGATAGAAACTGTTCTGCCAGTTATTCACAACCTGGTGGCTGAATCATTTTATAGCTTTCCCTCTTAGCATACATAACTCATTCTATCTGTACTTCTATCATTTAGCGCATGAGCAATCATTGGCTGCTCTGCAGACTTTGTAAAGATGTCCACAAGTGAGTAGGAATATGAATCACGTTTTAACTAGAGCGATTTACAGAAAGATAGGAGCAGTATTTCTCAAAGGGTGAGATGATTTGTTTCGCCCCACCAAACTATGTTAATCTCAGGTACATTTTATGTACAAACACAATGATGAATTGTTGCATTTAAACAATACACTCATTCTTTGAAGATGCAAAATAATATTGGGCAATGTAAAAGTGCACTGTTGAATGTAAACACTTGCTCGTCTAATGTTTTATGACGTGTAAAATATGGTGATATTTTAGTACCAGACTTTTATAACATCTGACCATCATTTCTGGTTTGTCTGCTTCAAAATGCTAATTATTTTCTTAACACAATAACAAAATAATAATACAGAAGATCAAATCTGTGGACCTGTGTCTCATATTCAATGTTCTTTGGCCATTAGCTGTAAAAAAGTAACATGCAACAAATAAGATTAACCAGTTCATAAAGTTTCCCCAATGAAACCGAGCGAGTAAAGAAGCTTAGCAAAGGTGCAAGGTGCAAAGAGACTCCTGTTTGGGTTCAAATAGTTTGAACAACATACACCATTGGTCCTTGCGATTATTTTTTAAATGTATATATTGTTAAATGACAAAGGAAAGAGGACAGTAATGCTACTGAAAACAGGAGATGAATATGCGAAATTGCATCCTGCATTTGCCCCACTTGTTCTTTTTCTTTTTGTTTGTATAACCTTGTAACAACAAGGTAGCTGGAAGAAGTACCTATACAGTCACGAGTGCTGTCCAACATTGCAGTATCCTCTGTCTACAGTATACCTTGCATTCATGTGGATTCGTGAATGCCATGCATTCATATGGCTTGGAAAAATATGAAGACGTTTACAATCTGCTCTGCGGAGAGGCTGCAGCCAACAGTATTCACGCAAGGCCAGAATGAGACCCTTTTATTTTATCTTACTTTGAGATGCATAAGATCTTTTTGGATGCACAAGTGTCGAGATTGAGTTGACATTTTAAACAAAAAAAAAAGGCAGCTTAAACTTTGAGCATACTGTACACATTAATCAGTACATGCTTTAAATACTCAATGACTCAAACATGTCACAAAGTTGGAGAGCAAATGAGTGACTATTTCCCTCTCAATCCGTCTCCCCCAACCGTTGCCAAATAAGAAGGTGTTTTGATCTTTGATATTTAACTGCGTCTGTTTATAATTGCTCGATCAGTAGAGTGGACTGTTTTTTTCTGAATGTTCTAAATATGCTCACTGCGTTGCCTTGGAAACTAAACAGCACATGTAAGGTTAACTTATTCATGTCTAAATATGTTTGCTGTTTAATCACAGTGTCAACGGCAACCATATTCCACATTTGGATACCTCTTCCTTCGAAGTTAAACAATGTCATTGCAACTTTTCGAAGTTGTGAGCATGCTAATTCAGGCTGATTATGGCATTAGTTAGGAATGTGAACATTCATCTGTGTGATGTCAGTTTATCATTTCAAATCTTTTCCTCATCATTTCAGCATCTCATTATCGAACATCATTACAGAATGACATGGTTATATGTTAACACAGAGTACCCAAGTAGGAACCAGCAGGAGAGAGGCTTAAATTTCCCTTTTGATACCACATTGTGTTTATTGGACACTGCTTTACAAATGCAAACAGAAGATGGGGCAAATTTATGATTCATATGTATCAAATATCCTTTTTATGGATAATTGCTATTGCTAATAACATGGGTCTGTTTCATTTGTGACTTCTCTCTTTCCCCACATGTGCTATGGCATGACACAATGTCACGCTGCCAGCAAGCCAGAGGCCTGCCTCCGATAGAGTGTCTGATGACTCACCCTTGAAAAAAGTGTTCTGAAGCCCTCAATGCGGAGGTACCTGTGCTTCCACCAGTTTAAAGGGATATAAAGCATTGAGTTAAAAACAACTAATTAGTATGAAGCATGAGGTACTGAAAAGTTTAGAAGCATCAATCAGAACAGGACATTTAGCAAATATATGTCAAATGGGAGTATACTTTTCAGTATGGGAGTATACTTTTCATTTTTGTGGAATTCTGCAATTTGCATATTTTCATACATGCATTAGTGTGTACATGCTTTTCTGCCTTGTGTTGAATGAGAACAGAATACATTCTTGTTAGTTTTAGAATAATTTGAATTCTTATAAAAATTTAGCAGGTAGCAACCAGTTATCATCCTTTCTCCACATGTGCTTTGCCAAGTTCTCTATGGAAATATCATAAGTATGAGACTGGAATAAACACTGTAAAGGATGTTAAAAACCCTGGTTAATTATCAGACAAGAGAACAATGTCAGAAAAGGTTTATATTCAAGTGAAACTAAATGAATGCTGCTTAGCACTAGTAGGACAAATTATATACAACACAATAGTTAGTACCCAACAAATCCTGTTACAGACTGAACAAAATGCAATTCCCTTAAAGTTTCCTTGGAAAAAGTCACGCTCTTTGCTGGCATGTTATTACCAGGGGCACAACAGTTTTGCCCATTTACACATGGATTATTTGAAGTCCTATTTAATAGTATTGATGCTTACAGACATAACAGAGTTACTAAATAGTTTTTGTGTCAAGTATGATTAAAGAGTAACCACTTTAAAACATATTGGTTACCCAGATGTTCTTGTTTTTTCCCCTTTTTCATCCCGACTTCTGCAATTGGCAATTGTACAATAACATTGCCCCATTGCAACATTCTCTGCACACATGCTCTGAAATTTGACAAATGAAATCTTCCAATACACTGGCACATATGCAATGGCTATTTTTTTTGTCCTGCTGGGCCCCACCACAGAACAAATGCCAGTCGAAGGATAGGCACATCTCCACTGATGTCACCAGATTTACCCGCAGGCCCCTGATGAGTCCCTACAGTTTGCTTGTGAGTAGGGGGATGTGGGGCCATTGGCCAGTTGTAACCCTACACCCCATGGACCAAAGCCTGTCTTGTTCTGCCGCTGTAGATTCCCAGTCATTGTTCTCTGATGAAACAACCCAGTCTTGAATTTGAAAGGTCTTTGACTATAGGACTCAACCGACTGAGCCACCTGGAGGCCTTAACTGTCTGGGCCACCTGGAGGCTTGGTTATTGTTTTTACTTGTGGTCGGTGTACTTGTGGAAAGGGGAAGGGAGTGGATTTCAGGAATGGTGTTATTAACTGAATCTGAGCAACTGATGATCAGTGAGAATGAGGCACACTATAAATATGCTTATTACCTCTACCACTGGTAGGTGGAGTGGAGGCTGTGTTATCACACTGCTGTGTCTGTGTCTCTGTGAACAGAATAACTTTAAAAGTTATGACTTTATGAATGTATCTGGCAAAGTGTATTTGACTATATATATATATATATATATATATATATATATCTATATATATATATATGTATATATATATATATATATACACACATTGCTGAGGACAAGACATTGCTGAGGACAAGCCTCTCTGGGCTACCCCGGGGCTTTCTCTTTATCACCCTTGGGCTAAGGATATTTGAGGCTTTCCTCCATTGTATGATTTACTTTCTCTTTTGGTGATATATTTATACATGTACATAGATGCTTTATTTTTTTTCAGTAGTCCACCCTGCAAGTGATCTGAGCCTATTCCATTGTGAGGGGCTCTGTTTGAGTCAAATTTGATTGATCAAGGGACCAATGGACCAAAGTACACCCATGTGAAAGAAAAGGACACACTAGAGGGTGGGGATTTTAACAAGCAGCAATTCACTGTGTGAAGGAGCTTGGCTGCTGATTATTCCTTTTTACCTCCAAAGGGTAGAAGCAGCACACCTCCTGGTAGCCTTGGTGTGTGAACTGTGCAGGACTTCAGTAAGGGTTATTTTTTTTCCTATGTGTGGCTGATGAAGCAGAGAAATCCTCATTAGGGTAGGGAACACTTATTTGGGATGCTGGGTGAGTATTGGGCATATTTATTTCTCTTGGAGCTGTCACAAGGTTTATTTATGTTTTCTTGGCCCACAGCTCAGGAGAGCCACAATTTGGCAGTGATGTGGACTTTTTGTTTTGACTTTCCTTTCCCCTGATGGTGAGTGTTGGCAGAGCTGGCAAAATTAAACAAGGGGAAATTATACATTATTTACATTACATTTATCAGTCATCAGAGGAACAGCGGCGTGTGTGCCGGGCTAGGGATTGTTCATTTTATTGATATCTGTTCATAATCGTTTTTGGGCATTGAGGTACAGACCCTGGTGACAACTTGCAGGTGAAAGTGAGTAGCAACATTCGCCCTCTCATCGCACATGAGCACAAGTTGCCCCCACTTTCTAGTCTTGTGTTCATAATCACTTGATAAAACAGCTGGGATTAAATGATTGCGGTAGAAAAGGAATTTAGAAGCAGGACTAAAGTTTATATTGTGAATTGATTTAGTGAGAAGGAGAGAAACATTTGGAACTAAAAGCAAATCTTTTGGCCTACAATGGTATTGACTTTGTATGAGAGAACATTGTAGTACTCGGTGTCTTCATATGGGCTTAGTAAAGATGAGACTAACCCCTTCCTTCTGAACAGATTTACATCCCATTTATTTGGGTTTCTTGCTCTCTTGTATGACTAGAGAATTCTTATAAGGGTAGCAGTGTAGCAAATGCCAGGCTACAATTAATATAGTTTTTTTTTCCTTCACAACATGCCAATTGTACCCACTGTGTTTCTCTTAATATATTAATTAAAAATGTGAGTCAACAAAATTTCAGAGCAGATAATGAGATCCACACTTGCATACATGCTAATTAACTATAATTAGACACTTTTTTAATTATCTGAAATCTATCTCAGATCCACTGAAACGATGTGGAGGTGGGGGGTAGGCTATTTCTGGAATAGAAGCTATGCTGCGGCAGCATGATTTTTGGATTCCTGTGGACATGTCACCTTGGAAGGGGGATTTTTGTTTGAAGCTGGAAAACAAGAATTCTTGGAGCATTTTTACATTGTTTTGCTAAAAAATAACAACAAACAAACAAAAACATGTAAAAGATATCAATGAATCACTGCAATGTTTTGACAGCTTCCAACAAATTTTTGTGAAGAGTTTGAGATTGACCCATCAGTGTTTAATAATCACATTTAATGAGCACATTTAAAAATAACAATCAAATAAACATATGCACCATTTTTGCTGTATAAAATATTACATTCTACAAGGTTCATAACCAAAATATGTATTTATAGGGAATATAAAGGTTTACAGAGAAGGTTTTATAAAACAAGGTTTTATAAAACAGCCTTCTCAGTAAATGTTTACTGTCATGTGAGTAGACTGTAATGACTATCATACAGATAGTGCATTATAGCAAATGGAGATGAGTTATGTATTGATATTTGTATGTATTTATATTGATAGTTTGTTAGGTGGCACCTTTTTTACATGTGCTGCCTGTAGTTTGACACTGGCAATTCAATATCTTAAGTATCTTACCTATCTGAGTAACAATTTTTGTGTGACCCAATAAAATTGCAGAGGGCTGACATACTGGCTTCCCTTTTTTCCTTTTTTGTGCTCATATTAGGGTTGGGGTAGAGGACAGGATCACCAGCCTGTCCCTGCAGGAATGCAGTCACTTGACACAGTGACAGGGCCCTGCTAATAATATTTTGGGTGAAATAAAAAGAATGCAAATCTGCCATGTCTAACGAGTCTAACTGCCATGTCTAACAAGTCGCACATCTATGTGACCTCCATCTTATCAGGCTTAACATTCAAGTACATGCAAAAATGCTCACCTGAGGAATAGGTTCAATAGAATATGTTATATGAATATAGAATATTCTATATGAACATAGAACAATTTAACTTTATTAACCCTCTGCTGATTTTAAAGTAGATAAATTATATTATTGAATGCATGTTATTCAATTTTAGAACTGTTATAAAAAAGAAAAAAAAAAAGGAATGAATGCCCTTTAAACCATAATGAATGGCTGATATGTAAGGATTCCTACAGTTTCAATTGCCCATGAGTGTTTGCATGTTTGTCTTTTTTAATTATGTTATGACAACCCCATTTGCCTTTCCATCTACCCCAAGCCAGGAAGACAACAAACAGGCTCACTCTGCCATCAGGAGCATACTGGTGGCATACTAATGGCTCAGTTCAGCAGCCTGGAAGCTTCTGGTGGCCAAATAAAGCTTTCTCCTGCAAAGGCATGTCAGGTGTTTGTTGAGCACTGCGAATATACCCATGCACTGTATGAAAATGTTGGGGAGATGGTGACAGATGGAGACGATGAGCAATTTGTAGGTGCAGCTGCAATGCAGAGGGGGTAACAGTTGGCAGATAGACACTTTGCTTGGGTATCCTCCACATCATGCAAGCCTAAACTTCAACTACTTTCTTCTTTTTCTTATAAACTAGTGAAATCTGAGTGTATGCAACATAATGTACTGTACACGTTGGTGAAGCAGGCACAGAATGAAGGCCTTTCATTTTTGTAGAATTTTGCCATACTCCGAGGGGCCAGCTTTAAGAACACATGGAGTCATGTTCTGTTGCACACACCAACCCGGAGCAGTGGCTGAGGCCTCAGAGGGGAGCATCACATCACCTGATGTGACAGTAATATGGATATCAATACTGTATGTACAAAATAAAATGATGGTCCAATCGAATTTGTTTGCATTTCTTCTGCGCATAAAGAAATGCAGGTTCCACTTCAGTGTCTTAGTTATGTGTAATGGTAAGCACAGGATGCACTTTGCAGGCTTTGAATTCACCCCATCCAGTTCCCCACTCATACTGTATGTGAGAATGACAGGAACAGTGCCACCTGTTCCTATACCTATACCAATGAAAGGTGAAGCAAGGAACACAGTCCATTGCCTAGAGGTGGATATGGGCTGGTGGTTCCTGGCCAGATGCCCTTTATATACTCCTCTGAGGTCCTGCCACTTATGTTTAGGTCAGCAACGTCTCACAGAAGCTCACTCACCAGCCCCTCCACTTGAGCAATGGTGTGCAACAGAGCTGCTTGTAAATAGTGTCAGAAATATATCTCTGGCTGAAAATAAAAATTATGAAAAGCCCGGTGCCATTATTGATATGACTTTCAGGGTCCTGCTAAATGTGAAAACATCATCAGTACGATGTGCCACTACGTTGAGAAACTGTCCAAAATTTTAAATTTTGACCCTTCACCTTAGGCAACTGCAGCCTGGAATTTAGCCAGTGGCTCTCTCTTTTGTGCTCCCAAAAAGGCATTTTCAGGGTTCAACAAACTACAAAGGCAGCCAAAATCATTTGACTAACATGGCTAAACAGCCATGTTAAAACAGCCACAGCCTTACGCTGGACATGCTAGCAAAATGGGAAAAGTTATAACAATTAAAATGGAAAATGCATATTATTATTATGTCACCCCTAAAAGACTTTACAGAAAAATAATCATAGCAATCAAAATACTTAAAAAAAACAAACTGTGAAACAGGAAATGAAATCAATAAAAACAGCGACAATCTCCACCAAGGTAAAATGAGACTAATGAAAATGAGATTAATGAATCTGTACAAATCTCAGAAGAACCATTGAACCACAGTTAACAGAGGGGCAGAGAAGAGATAAAAGTTAGACTAAAAAGGTGATATTGTAAAGGCACTTTTGAAACTGGCCACAGTCTTAATGGAAGGGAGTTGTTGCTAATAAAAACATGCTTGTTGAATACAATGTTATTAATCTCTGGATGTTTCACCTTTTTGTGAACACAGGAAATTGACAGTGTTTGTTTTTCACCTAAAACACTAGTCACTCAATACAGGTAATATATTGAAATCATGTTTTTCATAACTTTAGAAGCATGATCAACCTTTTTCTCATCTGGATTTGGATCTAGTAATCTGTTCTGACATCACAAATGCAATCAAATGCTATTTCACTATTTTAATTACACTATTGTGATCCAAAACACTGTGTCATTCTGATCTTATCTGAAAGGTCAATAGAGAAGGTAGGTAGAGAAATATTCATTTAGATTTTTGTTTTCAATGACAGTTTTGCTGGAAAATGGTTAAATAGCTCACGTAATATTTCAATAAAGAAAATACAATATAATTAATGATATTATATTCAGACAGCATAGGCAATTTACACCCAGATGAAAATTAATTCCAACATAACGTGGAAATGCCTATCAAGCTATATTTATGAATTCATAACCCACGACACATTCAGTGTAGAATATTTACGCATCTCAGATTGTACATGCTCGCTGTTCAGTACTGCGATAGTTCTTTTAGGTGTACCCAATGTGAGGGATGCCAGAAGATCATTCATTCATGTCATCACTATTAAATGCTACCTTGCGCAAAACAGCATTATCGTGTAGAACAATGCATACCATAATGAGGTTATGGTTGAGCAATGCACTCAGTCCACTCTGTTCTCCATCCCAATTTTGAATGGGCAGTGTTGACAAGCAGTTGTGTTGCTGTTTTTGTACTGATAGATTCTACTTTTTCAACATTCCTGCGTTATGCTTTGTGATCCTGGCCACACCACACAGGTAATGATCTTAAGATGTGCTTCAGTTACACATTGATACTGTGACATCCTCTTCCATTGACAAAATCCCATTCACATTTGCGTGGTGACAGTAATATACTGTATGTGCCTACAACAGATGAAGAATTGTGTTCAGTGTGTTTGCCAAAGCAAAATGGCTTTATCACAGCAGTTTGGTGTGAGTCTCTAGGAAATGATACATTTATTTGATATGCTACTTTTAAAAAACATACTCATGATTAGATTTATTTGTGATGAATATTATTTTTCAAAATACATTTAATTAGTTGTTAGTTTGTTTGGCCACTCTGTCCTTCATGAACCGCCTATGTCTCTACATAGAAGCTTAAGAATTTTGTAACCTTCATCTTTCTTGATCTGGATAAATGTGATATATCACTTATCTGGAAAATCTGGAATCAAATAATTTCTATAAATCTGGATCACGAAAGGCAGCATTACAAAATACAGATCACTTTTGTCTGGATTAAAGATGTTGAGAATCCCAACCTCGAAACTTTGTTCTCTTGGCCTTTTAATTCAACTTATAGCAAAATAATGGTAGCTGGTTGTGTGATGTTATGTAAATAAATGATAACCACTGGAATTTGAATAGAATAAAAACACCACTATTAAGCATTCAGTTTGGAAAAAAAAGAAAATCCTGTCAAGCCTATGTATACATTATATGTTGCTTAATAAGCATTGCCTTTACAAGCAAAATCTAAGTTGTCTTGACTGAAAACAGTTATGCTTGCATGGGGGTTTTGGGATGCATGAGTGCTCAGCAAATGATTTTGGCAGAGAGATCCATCACAATAAAGGAGCACCATGGTGGTTAAAGGGATTAACATACTCACATTGTATACACATTTCCACGTTACACATGATAAGTGCCCCCTCTTCTGTCTCTCCGCACCACACATCATTTTACAGCTCTTTGAAGGGCTGAATCTCCACTTATCTCCAACATTATCACAAAATTATACTTCAGCCTGAATTGAAGGTTGAATTTTCCTGGCGGGTAATTAACATAATTGCAGCAGACAAAAAAAATGAAGAAGAAAGAGGGTTTCCTCAATTAGATAAAGTGAGGTAGCAACCAATGTATTGTAACTGCTTCGAAATTACTATAATTATCCCTTAGGTTAAAAGTGTTAATTCAAACATGCAGTTGTCTTGTTGCGGAATAGCAAACATGGCATTCAGGTGTAATTGATAGAGGTTATTTTGGTGAATTACTCTTAAGTCTCCCTTTGAAAGTGGGCAAGTGTGAATTATAAAATGAAATCATCACCCACAGACCAGTTCAATCCACACTCAATCCAGTACAATTGCGCTAATTGTACTCTCTCTGCTCCGTGTGTGTGTCCAGACAGAGGGAAAGAAGATACACAGACAGCTTCCTGTATCTCTATATGCATATGGATGAATATGCACATGGAAATCAATATAAAATAATAAAAAACAACTCTAAAAAGAAAGACAACAGTTTATTTTTTCTATATTCCTATCAAAAAGCACTGCACAAGATTCTATTAGAAAATAAAACTCACAGGCAATGTTTAATCGGTTGTACCAAACGTTTATAAATCTGCCTTGTAAAGGCAATTGATTTGCTGTATGCTTGGTATATCCAAATAAAGGAGGTGAACCTGGAATAGGTTTAAATACTTACTGACTTAAAAATCTTGTTTTCAAGCTTTGCTTGGATGTACACATTAAATATTTGTGAGGAAAAATGTTTTCAGGATACGACAAATGCAGTCCAGTGCGGTTGTCGACATACAACATACTGCAGTATATTTGTTTTAGGGCTGAGGGTAGCGTAGTTGAATGAAAATATTTCGAATGTGTCAGTGTTTTAGCATCCAGTTATCAACATAACGTAAAAGCAGTAACAGCAGAAATGTTTGATCTGAAACCCATCGGGTGCTGAAGGTGAGGTTTCTGTTTTGAAAATGCAATCATTCAAACGCAGTAAACGGTGCGTAATAGCTTATCTATTAAAAAAAGAAATAGCAAGACTTTGTATACAGCTGTGACGTAAATGATGTAAAAACATGAGATTCACCTCTTTTTTATGGTTTATATGAATAAACAGCCTTACTGCATGCATGGGAGATGGTGTGTCTGCAGGCCCAGGGTATAGAGGCTGTGTGCTTCTGTCTGAGAGGAGCAGGCTCATTGATTGTCAGTGGGATTGTCAGATAGTCATTGCTCTCTGTGTGTGCTGAGCCAACCGGTTATTCCAGCCAATGGCTGCTGTCAAAAGGATAGATGCGCAACAGAGCTATACGCCCATCCTCCTGCCGTAAGTTCTGTGGGAGTACTGCACGCAATGCTAATCAGGTAGGGGCTGCATTCCCGTGCTATAAAAAGATTTCTCAATGAAAGACTTTGAGGTCGAAGCCATTTGAATGATTTTTCTGAATGACGCAGGGGCTGGGTCTCATGGGAAGCAGATCAAATCCAGCTGAAGAAACAGAGACGTTAAAGCAGAGTGAATGCGCAGCCAGGAGCCCTGCCTTTTGCTGACTTTCAATTAAAACTTTGATAAAAACGAGACTTCTAAAGTCCTCGCTCTCATGGGAACCTGGAGCGACTGCCCAGAGGAAGCCTCAGTTCTTGCTCCCAGCTTCAGTTAATTTCTTTTAAGTGATTAAATTTTCTCCCTGTTCCTTTGTATTTTTGCATCTCTGGTCACTGTCAAGAGAAAAAAAAAAAACAACTTACCCAGAATACATTCTCCTGGTCCCCAGACTAACCCTTTTTCGGAACTGCTTCAATACAGAAACATTGTCAGTAATTCTGAAGAGAGAATGTTGACGATGAATTAATCATATTGCATTTCAATGCAGGTCTAATTAAGACTGATGATACAGCTTATCAGCAAACGGTAAGGGACATCCTCTCTGAATTCTGGGTCAGGGGGTGGGGCCAAAGACGTGGGGGACCTATCTTCAAAAAGAGATGGTTTATTTAAATAAACATGATAAAACCAAAAATTGAATACCACAATCATCATTTACAGTTTATTCTCAGCTTTGGTGCTCTGGGATACGTTGCAGGATTTCTACCCTACATTATGCCACAGCTGCCTAAAAGCACTGCGCAATGCTGCACAGTGTGGAATGATGCCAACTTGGAACTCCTCATCAGTATAGTAGAACAAGGGGGTACACAGTGCTTCAAGAGGGAAAGGGCAACTGTCCTCTGTATTTACGGATATATACAACAAGATGGTTTGCCATTTGTCATTCTTAGAAAACACGTTTCTTCTTTAGGGGATCAATCCAAGTAGGTCCACTTGCACAATACTGATTGATAACACATATAATCCACTTGGAGCATTAGTAAAACATCGCCCCTTGCCCCATTACTTGGAAAAGGTTAGTTTTAGCCATCAGTGGGGCACATAAAACCTTCCTGGGAATCACCACTGAGAAAGAAAATGGCTGATGAAAGGGACACGATAAGGTGGCCAATAAGAAAGGAAACACATTTGAAGCTCTTGGGGAGCTCACAGATCTCTCTCTTGTGTGAGTGGGTAGGCCTTGTCTGGCTCCCCATCCCCGGAGGATCATGGGATTAACAAAGAATTCTCTGGAGCAAACTGCAGCACTTGGCAACCAATAGGCAAACCAGCTGGTGGCCCAAGAGCCTATTGTCTCCAGGAGGAGCCTTTTGTTGCTGGAGGTTGCATTACGTATTCAGAGGGACTGTTTGGAATGCCTAAATGAGGCCTTTGCACTGTCTGGGAGGCTGTCTTGCTGTATCATTGCCTTCCAAAGCCAAGCAAGGTGTGATCTGCATTGCAAAAAGCAGCCTTACGTCAGACAAAGATCTAATACGTGTACAGTCTACAGCCTTGATAAATGTACACATGCTCTCTCATAGTCTGCTGAAACCACATATTTTATTTGCAATTCTGTATGATGCTTAACAGCCAGCATTGAAATCCTTTCTGACAGCTTGTTAAGGAAGAATATGGAAACAGGATAGCATTTTAGCACATACATACCATTATAAGCATTCTCTTTTTCTATGGATCTGTGCAGGTGTTTCCATTAGAGGGAACTGTACTTCAGAATTTGTGGCATAGCCAGTGGTGTATTATGACCAAGCACAAGCGTGATCACAGGTATCTTGCTGACGCAAAAAGGTAAGGTAAAAAAGGTAATGCCATGTACAACCTGAATACGAAACAAATCAAAATATCTTTTTATTATCTTTGTAAAATGCTACTGTGCTGCTTTCCATAAAATGATCAAGAGTAATTTCTGATGAATCCTTTTGCCATTACGTCTAGATGATAACAATGCAAAAGCATGGTTTATGGGTATTTCAAAAATATTTTCATTTGGCTACAGTGACATATAAAACAATATTAACTCAAGGTCATGCTCTGCCTCATTCATTCAGTATGAAAATAGTGAGAAGGCTTTTATCTCACTAATGACACTTTTTGGTATTTGCATTGCATTGCATTGCTTCAGATCTCCCTGCCACATCTAAATGTTTCTATATGTGTATGGTCAACAAGCTGAAACATTTTTCACCTTTTCACCAGACTTTTTGTCTTGCCAGATGAAAAATCTAAAACTTACAATGTATATGTAGCCATTTCACCTGAATTCTGTTTACATTCTCATTCATTCATCCTAATTGGTCTTACTAAAATATTTAACCTACATATTCATTCTGGGTTCCCGATCATGGAAGCAATTGCATTCTCGGGCAGCCCATCTAGCTATTTCTCAATACTATGGTTTATAATGATGAAGCAAGCAGTCAGATGCTGTTTCGTCTCAATAATGCACTTAATTTCAATTGCCTGTCTTCTCCCCCAGATCACGTTCAATGTAACCATCCCTTTTCACAAACTGCACACTCTACTGGCTTCTCCAACCCATGCATTTCATGTGAACAGTGCCGTCTCACAGTCTCTGTCATCTTCATCTTCACAGTATTAATTGTAGCCACTGCATTTTAACTCTGAACTCCTAAAAAACTGCACAGACGTCAAAGCAATGATAGCAGTGCCATGCTTGCCATTTTCCTCTGTGTGTCTCCCACCACTTCCGTGTGTGTAGGAGTGATCAGGGCTGGATCACATTTTTGTGGTGTGGTTTGATATGAAACAAAGCACTATGGTATTTCCGTCTCAACACAATGGCCTTTTAGATCTGTTAGAGGGAAAAAGTAATGCATACAAAAGCATAATGCATGATGTGTCTTGGTAATACCAGAACCCTTGACAGGGGGCAATTAGGATATAAGTAATCATTTATAAATGTGAAATGCATCCAGAGCTACTTTCATTAAATAAAAAATACAGTATACATGTAATAAAAGAAGAAATAAAACAACATAATTGCTATAGCTTGCTAACTTGTCTTTAGCTGAGTGAGGTATTTGCCATTAGAAGATGTGATGTAAAATTATTGCTAAACTTGATGTTGATAAACAGAGTGAATGACAACACAGTTAGATTATTAGGCTATCAAAATGTGTTGTGTCTTGTCAGCTACACAATATATATGGGCTATGTGTATAAGCATTTTATCTGGCTAGCTTACTCATTCACACATAAATGTGAGTGAAAATATATGAATGAAATTACATCTGGTTTCATCATGTATTAATTGCTAGTATAGACAGCTTACTGACCATTTATGTTTTATCTGAAAAGTAACAGGTTACATGTAAATTAGCTAGTTTGCTAGTTAAAATGTTCGGAATTCATTCCACTTGATAAAGATAAATATACAGATGAAAATGTCTTACCCTAAATTCACAATCATACCTTTGAAGGTGACTATATAGCCCCTATAGTCATTAAATTCATTTGTGAGAAATATTTTTTTTCTAAGCAATTATATTAGTTTTGAAGAATTTTTAATTTTTAGCATAAAATACTTATGTAGTTGTGATGTATTTTATGCAGTCACTTTCATTCATATTTAGCAAAGGTGTGAATAAAACCTGATTTTCTACTTTACTTGTGGTTAATACTTGGATATCAATTTATTGACGCTCCTTAGCTTTGCAGTCTATTTAGTGGTGCAGGGGTTTGGGCATTGACAAGGTCATATATTGTGGTCCTGTATGTATGAATTTATTTTTATTTTATTTTGAAGTCTGTGTGGGTGTTTAGCCATGATGCCCTCACAGTCAATAAATCAGGACAAGGATGCTGTATATTTTACCTGCTATAATAAAACCAGGTATCTAGCTAGCAAGAGTAATCTATTCTCAAACTTATTTATTCCTTAATTAGCTAACTGGCTGTCAAACTCAATAAATCTTCATATTTACTAGCTTGAGTGCAAGTTGATAGCTCTATAAACATTCTCACATTGCTAGTTAACTGACTGAAAATAAAATGAGTCTAGCTTGCTCACATGCAAAATATAATACAATGTATTGGCTTTGGCTCCTATTCCTAAAAAAAATATCACCCAAGCCAGTTTTGAATTTGACTGTTTTGTTTCGATGAATTTTTATTAAAATACCTCTATCTACACTTATGCTGAGGGGATCATTAGCATGGTGCTGGGGTAGCTCTGACTATGGGTTCGGATACATACACAAAAAATGGAGCTTGATACAAGGTGTGGGGTGGCTTGTCAATGGCTTATATTTGGATCTTGACAGCCACACCCCATTAGCCACCACTTTCCTCTCCCCCACAGATCCACAAATTGCACAACCCACAGTAAGTATAACATCACCTCATACAACTGGTATGTTGTATGCACACTACATATTGTCCCAAGAAAGGGAGAGGGCAGAGACCAAATGTAAGACAAAACTCTTTATTTTTCTGTTGCTGAGAATTTAATTTCTCAGATAAACTAATATGCACATGTGATGGTTTACGTTTTCTTGAGACGAATAATTCAGTTTGTTACTATAAACAAAGTTTTCCCAAATGATGCATGGTGTAGCTTGACACTGGAGAATGGGCATTTATTTGATGTGGAACACTATATGTCAGAACTATAGATGCTTTATACTGACAGCAGATTACAAGGTGACAGTTACAGGTTGTGCAGTTTGCGATGTGTCGTCCAATCTCAATCTTGCTATGTCCGTGTTTCCAATCAGCATGGGTGTACAATCTGATATGCTTTATGGCAACCATTGGGGTGGAATGTGCATGGCATAGACTGAAGCTTTCTAGTCTTTGGTGAATTGAGAAATATACTGTAGAAGAAGCATACACGGGCAGAAAACACTGAAAGGCTTGGCAGTGTTGCCAATTGAAAAGGGAGTACTGAAGGAATCCAAAATAAATCCCGTTCTGGTATAACCAGATTAGCAATGATTTGATTTCTTTAGGGAGAAAGAAGAATAGACTTGATCATCAGCATAACAGTTTCACCAGCTCAGTAACCATAATCCTTAAAACTACCGTTTAACTATTATATTTTAAAATAATTGGATCACATTAAAGCCCACTGTAAAATGAGACCATGCTGCATGCAGTGTGGTGTAGTGAAAAGGACCAGGATTCATAACCTAAATTTTGCCAGTTTGGGTTCCTGCTGTTTTACCCTAGGGCAAGGTAGTTTACTTGAATTGCCTCAGTAAATATCCAACTGGAACCAACTATGTAAGTTGCTCTGAATAAGAGTGCCTGCAGAGACAGGTAATGTCCCATAACATAACTCTCCAGCAGTAGTTTAGTTACTGGAGAGTTTGTCACTGTGGCCAATAATGTTGCAAGTGCTCTCACATCAAATATTCTAACACGTATTCTCATATTAGTTGCAACCGTAAATTTCTTTAATTTAGTTCTTTAGTTTAGTTATTTAAGTTAAGTCTTTTCTTTACCTTTCATAAGGTTATAGGAAACAAAAATGAAAATTTACCATTTATTTCTTGTATTTATGATAGCCAAAGCTTAAGGCTCATGGGGTGGGCAAAAGGTTTTAATCAGTGTGTTAAATTTGGTTTAGCATTTCTAGTCACTGAAGAGCTTTAACAAAAATTCATTAAAAAATTACATTAATTTCAATAAACCATATGCTGTGATGAGAAAATACAAGGTACAAAAAGGGACAGGTTAAAACAATATGAGAGAGGCAAAAGGAAGACAAAAGGATACAATAAGACTAGGATAAGCAATAGTAAGGCAGGGAGTCAGAGCCTATGGGAAACCTTGTAACTGTAGCTAGTGAAGCCTCTAAAATATCTGGCACGTAATCTTGTGAAGTCATGTTAGATACCCCTTTTTTTAAAACTGTGAGGCATGTAAGATGTCTTCAAGACCTCTGCTGTGAACCCTTGAAATGACCTTTGCTACTCTGTCAAGCCCTTTGATGGCCTGCAAAGCCCCATCATGCCCTCTACAGCTATACCATGCCTTCTACTGACATGTGACGCCCTGTCAAGTCCACCAAAGCCCTGTGTGGGTCTTTGATGCCAGCTGAAACCCCCTGGAGCCTTACCAAACACTTCTCTGTGCCCCCCACTGCCATATGGAATGTCATCAAATCCTCTGCTCCATTGGGCAGTCCTTGTCAAGCCTTCCTCTGCCATGTCGGACATCCATGTAACACCATCAGCTGCCATGCCATGGCTTCTGATGCTTTATCAAGCAAACTGCTGCCATATCAAGCCTTCTGAAACCCTATCAAAACCTACAGTGACAGTTTTAAACATTGTCAAGTGCTTTGATTCAGTTTCAAAGTATATTGAGTCCTGTAACACAAAGTGAAGCCTTGTTGAGCCTTGTAAAACCCTTCAAAATCCTCAGCCGCAATATGAAGCCATACTAGTCGTCAGTGAAGCCTTGTCAAGCTCTTTTTTTGCTAAGCCATTCCCATTTCTTGTTATATCTTTGCCTATCAAAATGTATCAATCACTGCCCAGTGTGTTACATCCATAGGAAGCACTGTCCACCATTCTAAAGCTCTGGAAAGCCCTCTACTCCTATGTCATGTCCTCTGATGCTTCATCAAAACCTATCATCATCAAACTGCCACCACGTCAAACCCTCCGTTATCATTTGGAGACTTCTCAAGCCCTTTGATGAAGTTTAAAAGCATCTTGCGCCTTGTGATGATGAGTGAAGCCCTGAGAACGCTTCTACAGACATCTGAAGCTGTCTCCAGCCCTCTGAAGCCCTGCAAAGTCTTCTGCTGCCCCGTGAAGCCCTGTACAGTTCTTTTCCTGATGCCTGATGTAGGATTTTCATCTCCTCTTGTACTTTACTCTAAAACATCTTCCATAAGTCATACCCCAAAAAACATGGCTGACAATGTAAGTTGGCAGTGTTTTCCTAATTTGTAGGTCAAGAAACTGAAATAGAAATATACCGTTATGCACAATGATTACAAGATTACAAGCTATCAAATATGTGAATGAAAATAATACTGATGTAAACACCTCAAAGTTTGGGTTTTTGATTTTGTTTAATTAGAAATATCTGAAAGCATAAGGGTTTTCTTATACAAGTTTCCTTTTTTACTTTTTGGTGGCACTAAGTGGGATGTCACAGTAAACAGGTTTGACAGTATAGTGTGATATCATTTTTCATGGTTATCGTTCTGGTGACATTTTTTTGCAGCTGTGGTAAGGGTATTTACATTTACACCTCTATCACTCAGCAGATGGTCCTATCCAAACAAGAATACATTTAATGTTACATCTACATTTTTGACACCCAACAGACAGTCTTATTTAGAGCAAGTACCAAAGCAGAGCAGGTATATCATGGTATATCATTGTACCAGCAGCATATTGTCCTTTCAGAAAAGCAAACTGATTAGGGTGGGCCAATTTACCCACATGTTTTCATGTTTCAAACTTATTTCAAGTTCACACCTAGTACCTTGGTGCAATTCATATCAAAATTGAAATTGAAATTGCTTAGAAACGTTCACATTGGATGTGGTCCTTCCTTTTTATATGTTGGAGAAGTGAAAGTGGTATTTAGATGTTTATGAATGGAGCCTTTTTCAATGGCTAAATTTACTACATTTAAAAAGATAGGGATAGTATGGAGTTACAGTATATGCAAATATAGTATGTCCCAAATTGTGGCAAAATTGTAGTCTATAGTTGTTATTGATTTTATATTAGTATTTATGGAAATAATTATTGTTTTCAGTGTCTTCCAAATAAAAGATGACAGTTTTATTTAACTTTCAAATTTCTGCAAATATTTTTTCCCGGAACTCAACTTTTTTACGGGGGTCGAATGAGTTTATTGACTGAAATGCATTTTTTTTTCTTCAATTGGTCAGGGTGATGATATCCCATTATCTTTTCAGCAACCTGGCTGAAAATTTTAACATATTGATGGTTTATCATTTTGTCTGTGCAGTGCATCTGCTGTGTCAGCTCAGGTTTATTGTAGGTTTTGTGGATTGTGGCACTCTGGCAGAAAGGTTAGAGGGATGTCATAGTAAGCCTTGAATATGTTATCCATATTGTCCAATACAAATTTCAAATGCATTCAAACAATTCATGATGGTATCTGACAGTCAGAAACAATTCAGAGTTTAGATAAACTGTGTCAGACAAAATAATCATCAAATCAATCATTATTAATTGTCCTTGCAAAACAAACAAACAAACAAAACTGTTGATTCATCAGTAACTACATATATGCAGTGAGATGTTTTAATAAGTTCTTTGATTTTGATTTCATGCAAGACCGCAGTCCATGGCAAAGGCACATTGGAAAGCTGATTGATTGATGGAACTGCTCAGGTTATTACATGCTTCTTTCAAAATACACAAACTTTTGGCTGATCCACTTCTTCAAGGGGAGTATTTGTGCAGACTGATGTATCTGTCAAATAATAAATTCTTTTCCCTTGCATTTTGATAAAGGATTTGCCCTTGCCCACATCAGACCTGTGTGCGGATTAATGTTTTGCAAGTTGTACAAAATAATTTGCATTTGACAGTGTGCACTTTGTCAGGTGCATGCGGCTGCACTCACTCAAAGAAATGCTTCTTGACATTGTTTGTGCGTCCATGTTTCATTTCCTTCTCTCTTACCTGTGACCGAATGATTTTTTTTTTTTGTTTTGCACCAATGAGCTCCTAATTGATACATTTGATATTTGTATAATTATTTATATGCATGGAATGCCTACAGCAGCAGTGGCACCAGACATGCAAGACTGAGGTTGCTATGGGGTAGCCAGATTATTTAAAACCAACAACAAAGCATAAGTACAACAGTATACAATAGCATATAGCTGATGAATATTTCGAATGAAAAGAGAAAAACCTTTGCACACTGACAAAGATTTCACAGCCAGAATGTTTGTTGGTCTTTGTTGAACTGCTTCCATGTCTGTAGAAATAAATTAGTCAATGAAGTCATTTTTTTTTCTATCTACTGATTTTCTTGATTGTCATGGTTACTCACAAAGTGTTTATTACGTGGTGGTATATAAACCAATTTTAAACTAGAACCACAACATTTGTAGATATGTATAACTAAGTGTATTACTTGATAGTTAATGTGTAACATAATACATTAATATTATATACTAATCAGAACTGTAGTCTCACAAAATGTAAACACCATTAATGCACTTCAATGACTATATCCCCTTTGGAATCAATGAACAAAAAGCAGGCAAATCATTTTTTGTCAAGAAATTAAATGGTCCACACATATATGTTTGCCAGTGTATTTTTAAGATGCTAGGTGCTCCACTATCGGACAACAGATCCATAGATTGATTGCAATAAAATCCAATCAATAAACACTAGCTGTTGACTCAGTATTGGCAGGAATGACCTGTAGACAGACAATCCAGTCTCTCCATGACCATGTCAGAACATATTTTCCACCTAGCTACTAGCAGCATTCCTTGACTGTAGTTGTTGCACTGTACACAAATACTCACTTAACATGAAGCTAGCCATGTGATTATGGTGCCATTGAGAACAGCTACTATCTGTAAGGGACTGATCATTCTGTAATCTGCCACAACTTGGTAGCTGTATGCTATTCTCCACCAATACTCTCAATGTCCTTATCTTTCCAACTCATCTCCACAGCCCCGTGGGGCATTTGCAAATTTATGTGTATCAGTGTCCAAACTGCCATTGCCTGATAATTGAACTGTTTTGTGTGACTTCCAAACATACTGACATCCTGCTATGTTTTATTGTAGAAACATATTCCACTGATGTGGTCTTCCTTGTATTATTCATTTATTTGCTAAAATAAAATATTTATCAATGCATTCTCCATTTTATGAATGCTCTGTGTACAGGTTTTATTGCCACATTGTTCTATGATTACAGTATTACAATTTTTTGCTTAAGGCCAATTTTTTCAGTATTCACATTGTGTGCTTGACCACATAATTATCTATTTTTAACATACGGCATAGTAACCTACATTAAATGCGTGTCAACTGCTTTATGATATTTAAAAATTAGTAATTCTGCTTATAGGTGCTTCACAGTGGATATCCCACAAGTATCCATATTGGAATGCTGCTTTTCAGTATCTATATTAATGACCTTGAATTAGTCTGCAGGGGGGTAATATTCAAATGTGCACAGCTTATGAAACAGTTGTCTATGTAAGTGTTAAAACAAGTCAAGAAGCTGCCAAAAATTTAATAGCACTTATTGTCAAAATGGCCTGGCCATTCCTTCCTGGGTTTAAATGTGAGTAAAACTGTGAAAATGTGTTTTTCTATCAGACAACATGTGCCACCAAAACAATTTAATATTACTGTAAGAGGAGGAAAATGCATATATTTCTGAATTTAAGTACTATGATATAATGATGAATTCCCATCTTTAATTTGATAAACACTAGTGAAGAGAGTGAATTTTAATCTATCCAATTTTAGGTTCATTGGGAATAAATTCTGATCTATTGTAATGTATATGTAGATATATAAGCATGCGATGATCTTCTCTCATATATCCTATTGTGTAACCACCTGCTCACAAACTGGAACTACTGTGATTAAACCTTTTCACTTGCTCTATAAACAGAGTGTAGAAGTTCTAGATAAAAAGCCAGTATACTGTCATCACTGTCATCGTCAAGACATATAATATGCTTAATTTGGAAAACTTCATAAACCTTTCAGGAAGGATTAGCACCTCCACCCTTAAAGGGGTTTAAGGAAAAAGGAGTCACAAGAACAACTGAAAGACTTGACCATGCAGTGTCACAGCACAGAATTTCTTACCACATGAAAAGACTTTTGGCAAAAGGATGTGTACAACAGCTCAAAAAAGTCATAAGCATAAACATATATGCAACAATTAAGAGTTTTCATTTAATGACTCTTAGGTTGTATTTCATATTTTCTCATTTAAAACTATATATACCACCATATATTGTTACATCCAATCACTGTTTTTAATGCACCTCTCCATGCACACTATTGAGGGTTCTGGCTTTTAAATGAGGTATGTATTGAGATAAACTATATTAATATGACATAATTACCCTAAGCTGCTTGGTGAACTTGACTATTTGTATTATTATTTTGTAATGTTTTGTATTGTGTGTGATGTATTATTCCAATTATTATTTTCTATGTATAAAATGCTACTGTTCCAAATGGCTACCCTAGAAAATGACTGACACAATTTGGTGATGCTGTTTATATTTCATTAATGTGAAAATGCAGAGGTCCAAACAGTGATCCCTGGGGAACTCCACATCCTACAATACACTGCTCAGATGTAATCCCTCTTATTATTACTTTGGACCTCTGCTGAAACCAATTTTGCATCTTGGATTTTCCTTTTCTACTGAAATATTGGGAGGTCACCCTATCCCAGTTCTGCAAATCTGCAAATTCCTGTATATTCAGATCTGGTCTTGCTACCTTTCAGGATCTCATGCAGCATGGCCTGAAAGACTATGTTAATGAGTCACTGTGGATATATTTGGATGATGTGATTGTGTGCTTACTGTACCTTGACTCACATCTTTTACATCTGGACAAGGTCTTCTATTGGCTGCAGCATCATGGGCTGAAATTGCAAGCCCAGACGTGTCAGTTCCTGGTGACATAATTGCAGCACCCGGGGTACATCCTGAGCCAAGGGGGTGTGGCTACCAGCCTGTAGAAGACACCTGCAGTCAGGGACTAGCCTTGACTAGCCCATGGAGGAGTCAAAACCCAGGACACTGGCTCTGGCTGAACACGTACATCAAGGTTAGCTGCCTCAGGGGTACAGAGTGAGGAATTGCACCCCCTGAACAGAGCAAATAGTGGAGGGATTGGGAGAGGCCTTAAATGGGGGAATCCTGCAGCATTGGGTCTGGGGTTGGTCCTAGCAGATTCTCTTTCCCAAATACAGGCATAGGAACTTAAACAGTATCATCAATCATTGGGCCATCAGGGCACCTCCAAGGTGGATCAGTGCTGTGGTGGTTCTTCTTTTGGTCTTAGATCAGCAAGGACCTGTGCATGTGGACCCACAAGAGCTCCCAGTACATTGTGGTCAAGGCCAGACCAGAGGTGAGGGCTCGCATCATCCCCTTCCCCATCCCTTATCCACTGAAGTAGTAGCTAACACCCATCTCTCACTCACACATATTGGTGATGCCCACCCATACATTTTGTGTTTAGGGAACTGTTTTCCAGATAGAGGTTGACTGTTCCTGTGAAAGACTAATTAGCAGAGACCACTGTGAAAGCCCTGTGGAGCATGGTCCATCACTGACTGTTTCCCAGAGCAGCTCCTCTTGGGCTGAGGTACCAAGTTTGAATCTTTCTCACTTGTGTCCTTCTCTAGCTGGTTATGGAGGTGGGGGCCCCTTCTCAGGTTCGCTGGTGGACCATGAACGAGTGAGTTCACTACCATCATTATGAACCTACCTGGGTATACCAGCAGTTGGTGGCCCACATTGAAAGACAGCAACAGCAGGACAAGCACCAATATGACTGGCAGATGAAGGATTTACATTCCAGGGTAGTGGGAGTTGCTCTAAAGCCTCCGTTGCAGGGAATATGACAAGCTTGCTCAGGGATGGCAACCCCATTCCTATCTTGTCATTCAGCAGCAGTGACTGGGGTTACTGATGTATTGGATGTGGCTGGAAGGAGGTGGACCATATATGATTCAATGGAACTACCAGTGCACCTGCCCCCCCGTCAACCTCACAATGAGGAGCACATCCCTGCTGGAGACTCCAGCAGATGGAGATCATCCACAAAGCTAGCCTTGGCTAAGATGGTACCGCATTTACTTTCCTGTTGTCCCCGCACCTGAGGTAGAGACCACCAAACACTTGGTAGAGAAAGCCCCTCCTGCTATTCAGTCTGCATCCCTCTAAGGGGAGCCTTCAATGGTGTGGAGGCTAAAGCACAATCTTTTTCTTGAACTTTCTGTTTGGGTATTTGTGTCATCTGTCTATGTAGGGAGTGCTCCTCCTGCTTTTTTTCCTTAAACCTTCCTTCATTAAACAGTACTCTGTTGGGGATTGGTGTGGACTTCTAAGGGTGGCAGCAGTAGGGGTAGCACTGCATGATAACTGTCGTGTTGCTAAGATACTAAGTGTAAGTATTCTTGGCCTGAATACCAATGAATGTATGTGCAATGGAAAACAAGGTTACCTGCATGGGACACTCCATCTCTGGGAGAGGAGTTGTGGCCATAGCCTCAGTGGGGTTAGAAGGAGAGGGGGATAGCAGGTTCATTGAGCAGGTTCAGTGGGGTGTTAATTTAGTGAGTACCTGACTGTAACCTTATATCTTATATATGAATTTACCATCTCAATTATTTAAATTAAAGAAAAATAAAAAATAAAGCTGCCTTTAGTCGCCACTCACCCGTGCTTGGGTCTTGGGGTGCTGATGGGTAGTGATCCTGAAGCAGGATGGGTGGGGGTTGTCTGGGTCCAGCTAGCCTGTGACAATATGTAATCCAGTATGGCAAATGGCACACAAATGGAAAGCTTACAAAAGCATCAGATCCAAACAGTGGCTGGAGCATAATTTGCTCGACCTCCAGCAGCATGCATTTAACACAGCGTTTTGAGCTAAGGTACAATGTTTAATCATGCTTTAATCTGTTTAGGTTTACTATAATGGTGATGTGTTATTGATTTTCTACGGTCTCTTGCTAGTCAGATTAGGGTTAATAAAATTATTTTAGTTTCACAAAAGATGTTGTATTGTCCTTTAAATAGAAGAGCTACATTCTGGCCTAATATGTAGACAGATGTGTGGAGTCTGATGTACTTTTGTAATACAGTTCAGAACAATGATGAACTGTTACCTTAGTCATGTTGATCTGAAATGTTGAGAGGTGCTTCATTGTTCCTCATGCCGATAGATGAGGAACGCAGTAATGAAGTACTTTGTTTACTTTCAGTTGAAGGACCAGAACGGACTAACACTAGATTATTTTAGCTCTGATACAGGTGTTATTATAGTAGAGAGGAGTTATGGTTTGCTGTTTAGACACATGTTTATAACTGTACATGTTGATGTGTAATTTTGAAATGTGGAATGTGCTAATGTGAAATATGTAGGGGTGACCAGTTAGCTGAAGTTTACCATAAGAAGAGAGATGCTTAGTAACTGCAAACTGCTTTTCCTGTTGTCACAGAACATAGAAGCATGAGAACATATAGTTTTAAGAAGACTTTTGGGGGCGGGGAGGTCTAATTAACCACTGCAAACAATCTTACACAGAACACGTGTGCAAGAAAGGTTCTTATAATACCTACAAGAAAAATCATTTCAACAAAAATATACATTGAACCAAACCAACAATTTACACTTCCCTCTGAGATAAGCTCTAGAATGCATGCTTCAGGTCTATCCAAGATTCAAAAACAAGATCAACAGTTAACAGCAACTGTTGGAGGTATAACACAGAAACAGTGAAACACTACAGTCTGCAATATGTACACTTCTTGTACACTATGAATGTTTCTTCTGCAGAAATACTATAATAACTGCCCCGATTCATAAACAGTGAAGAGACAGTGTTTTACCAGCTGACACATCTGATTGGAAAATCCTTTTACTCAGAGTCACCAAACAATAATATAAATCTCACACTGTGCAAAATGCTCCACAGAGTCCAAGTCTCCAACAACAAAATGTTCCTAATGGGATTCTCAGACTCCCTGACCTGTACTCACAGCCAAAATGATTCACTAGACAATTACATTTATGTACCATACTATGGTCCTGCCCTGTTAGAGAACTACTGGGAAAAGGCGGTAAAGTGGTTATATAGATAATCCAAGAGAAGGTTTCCTGGCATAAATATGTCACATCTAATGTCCTGTAAGTCACACTTCAGTACAAAGTTACATTGGTTAATTTAGCTACCAGCTGTAGTGCAGGCACTAAGAAAAATGATAACAATGAGAACCAATTCTGTTTGAAGGTCTTTATTTCTTTATGACTGGAGATAAAAGCATTTATTACAAGCGGTGGGATAATGCCACTGGGTGGTGAGTACCTTCTACAGCAGTCCTTGCACCACCCAGACCATAGGAGGCAACTGGGACAAGCAAACGTGATCTCCAAACAAGACAGGGAACAATTCTAGGTATAGAACATGTCACTGATAAAAGGCAGCAAAACAGCATGCAAAATGCGTGGTCACAGCACAGAGTAAAGAAACCCAAAAAAAACCTTCCTGTAAGCCTGGGTATGCACTCAGTCTGCTGCAGTATCGCGCATACCAACTTAAAGAAACTAACTCTAGTTAAAGGACTGATTACAACTGATTACAACAAACAGACTAGCTTTCGATTTTGAATGTCAGTAATCTTCTGCTTGAAGTGATCTGCAAAGTCATCTGCTGAGAGATCAGAGAGGGGTGGGGGAGATAGACAATTGAGGAGGGAATAGAATGTATAAATCAGTCTATGTGGGTTAGATAGTGAGTTTTCAACCTTGCATTCTTAAAAGAAAGCCTTAGCAGCAAGTTTGGTGAAAGAATCAAGGGGCAGGAGAGAAAAGAGAACTGCAGAAGAGAAAGCTGAAGGTGAGAGACTACATGTTACGGTGAGAAGTGACAGAGGTAGGCACTGAGGTGGGTTGTGGAGAAGGAGGTAGAGAAAAGGACTCAATGTAGTTGTTAGAGGGGCGGAGGGGGTAACTTTCATATCTGAGGTGGAGCAGTCCCTCAGGGAGACCAGATCCAGCTGTTTGCCTGCTTTGTGTGTTGAAGATGACTGCATTATGGTGAAGTCAAAGGATCGGAGGAGTGGGATGAATCCAGAAGCTTGAAGGGTCTCTAGGTGAATGCTGTAGTCCACCACTAGGAACAGGGGGGTTCCATCCTCTGGGAAGGAGCTGAGGAGAACATCCAATTCCTCATAGAAATCTCCCAGGGGGGCAGGTGGGCTGTAGACAACAACAATGCATTCTAGAGGGCTTAATAACAGTAAGTTCATTGAGAGACAATCAAACACATTCCTAGAAAGAACCATGGGAGGCTCCATGATAACATGATATTATGCAATCTCTCTCAATGAACTTCACCAAGCAAGGACTCTCATGCCCGATAGTAAATCTGGTTAGAATGGATAGAATGGATTCCAAAACATTGTGGCATCTCTTATCTCCATTATGCTGCTGTCACATAGTAAATAAAATCTTCTCAACCTCCAGGTTCCCACACAACATGAACACTGCTTTAATCACTAATTTTGAAAAAGGAAAAGGCTAGAACACTATTCGTTACAGACCACTATCTCTCATTAACTGTGGCATTAAGATAATCTGCAACACCATTGCTTAAAGGTTGGAAATGGTAATATGCAAATTATCCATCCAGACCAGACTGGCTTCATCAAGACAGGTACTCACAAGATAACCCCAGAAGTCTTTTCAACATAATTCTTCTGACTTTTGCTTTTTAATTAAAAAATTAATAGATTAAAGTAGATGTTGTGTATTTATCTTGTTTAAATGTATATATGCATACATACATACTTGTGGTGCAATTGTATTTTGAACTTATTAATGAACATATTAATCTGTCTTTCCTATATTAACACCAGTTGTTCTGTAGCTTTCTTGTTTCACTAATCTATTTGACTGTAAGAGACACCCATACCCACACCCATTTCCCCTTACTTTTTAGTGAGCTGTTGTGAATGGTCAGTGGAAACGTAATAGCAAATATTATCCTGATATGTCTTTTTGTTTGGGAACTGTAATCATTCAAAGTTGAGGAGAAAAGTATAGCAGAGGACTACAGTTTTCTGTCAAATTAACGTTAGTTTAATTACCAAGATGGCACAGACATGTAGTCTGCTGTCATATCTAAAATGAACATATAAAGAGCTTATATTCCAATTTATTGGCATTAATTGTGTGGAAGGATACCGGACTCAGGAAACAAAAATGAGGTCTTCATCTACATTACTGTGAAAACATTTGCCTAAGCTAACTCGCAGATCCTGTTGCTATAGCTACATCTCCAAGAAGGGACTATTATGGAAAACGGGTTAAATTAGTTTATATTTGTACATGTAGTGCCATTTACAATGATTGTCTCTGAAAGCACTTCACATGGGAGCCAGGACAGAGGAAAAAAAAGGACAGTGCAGCAGCAGGAAAAACAGAAAATGGAATTGATGGTCATTGAGTTAAAACTAGGCATGCATCATCTTAAGAGCTACCTGTTCCTATAGCCAGGACTATGTCATAACACCAGTCTCAACCAATTTTAACAACCTTACCTTTTCTTGTTGCTTCGGTAACAGTATGTCGATAATAACCAGTGTAGAGAACAGTGTTAAGAAAATTGGGATGTTATTTTTAGTATGACATATTAAATGCCATATCAACCTCTGTAACATTGTGAATACTAAAGTAGCAAGATTTTTCTCACAGAGATCTGCAAAGACAATGTGAATTGCACTTAACTACAGCAGAACAATAACCTATTAACTGAATACAAAGTGTTTTTTTACATACCTTATTTTACTAAGTATATAAATTGATAACTGGAATAAAGAATTTAAAGAGTTTAATTTTCACAGCCAAAACTGCAAATCAGGCCTGCAAATCAGGCCATGCAGTAGTGCTAGGCCTGCTATGAACTCACATTGTTCATAGCAGGCCTGGCACTTGACAAACATTGTTTTGTGTAAACTCAGGGAGAGAACAGTGAGAGAAATTATACATAGTTTTATTAACCTATAAAGGAATGTCAGGGATATGAGCAAGATTGTTTGAAAAAAAAAATGTGTTTACTTGTATAGAAAATGATTTAAATGATACAACAATGACTGAAGAGCAGTGTTAAGTAGTATTATGAACCATCTTATTTTTCTCTCAAACAATACTGCACATGCTCATTATTGACTAGTAACTAAATTACCTTTCCCATCTTCAATCACTACGTACAAATTACCGTATAGCATTAGCATATATCATATAGAATTACTATAAGCAAAAGGCAGTCAAGTATGCCAGCACAAAGTTACGATTAATGTCAAAGTTGTCAATGGGAGTTGCTCTCATGGAACTCCAGAGTGTACTGTATGTATTTTACAAAAACTATTACATAGTCTGTGTCCTGTGTCTGTGTCTATGAAAAAAGTGAATCTAAATTGCAATATACCTCCAGACTTCCAACTTCTCTTTTTGGCCCAAATGTGCATGAAAATTATTACATTGTCACCATATGAATGTAGATTTAAATTTCCAAAAAAGGGAAAGAACAAAGATCAAGATAAATTCAACAATCAAAATTTTCATTAAACATATCATTCTTAGTTTCATTAACAAAACAGAACACTTTAAAACCAGATGTTCAGTTTCAGAAAAGTGAATGTCCATGAACAGAAAGTAGACAGTGAGACAAAAATAATTATTTGAAAAGCTTTGCAATAGAGAAAAGGTGCAAGGGACATAGAAAGAAAGTTAATTAATAGTTCATTCATGAATTTGTGTGTGTCTGTGTCTGTTTGAGGTAGTGTGTATGTGATAGAGAAACTAGGCCACAAAACCCATGATGGTTATCGATTCCCAGCTTGGATTCCAAATTTTGTCACTAAAAAGACAAAAAGATAAAAAGACAAAAAACACAACAATAATGAGAATGACATTAACAATAACAAAAAATAACAGAAATAATTTCATTGTCTGTACAGTTTATGGTTGGCTGTAACTTAGTATAAACTCTCATTAATGGTGAATTGCACCCACTTCAACTGGTTTCTAAATCCAATTTCTTTCAAGCCTTGACCTCTGCTACCATGGGGCAACTGACTGTCCTGTCCCAACGGGGTCGCTCCTCTCAGACATGATCCCTGCCTGCACTGGTCCCTCAGTGGTGGAATGAACTTCCCACAGAGGTCAGGACAGCGGAATCACTGGCCATCTTTTGGTGCAGACTGAAGACCCACCTCTTCAGACTGCATCTCGGTTCCAACTCAGTCCCTGCCCCCTAAAACCTGCCACTTGTAGTACTTGCTGTTTTTTTTTTACGTATATAGTATTGCATTCTGTGAATAGTTTATTATAGTGCACTTATATATGGTGGTATAATTGGCTTCCTTTGTCTAGTCAGGTTGCACAGTTTAATTTAGGGTACGGCTTGAATAGTGTTATGATCACACTCACTGGTCTGGGAGTGTTGTTAGCCTGGTCTGACACTGTTGCTCATTCAACTTAAATGGATACATTTATGTTCTATTGTGCTGGAAGTCGGTCTACATGAGAGCATCTGCTAAATGAATGTAATGTTAATGTTCATGTTGATGACCCACAGTAGACATACACTTATTCAGCAAATCTGACCTTTGGACCCACATACCATGTCCTTTGTGCCCATTGTGTTTTAATATAGCCAAATTACAAGCATTAAAATGTAAAGAGAACAGGTCTGAGTTGTTATGTGAACATTTCATCTAGGCTGGAAAGGCATAAATGAGATTGAGCTGTCATAAAAAATATATATTGTCATAAAGATTGCAACTGCAATAAAATATAATTGGCAGAAGTGTGATGATATGGCATGTTAAATACCTATAGCTCTGCAAAATACATATTAGAGCTTAATCCTCCACATTAATATCTTTTTTATGCTATGATCCATTTTTTTCAGCATGGTAAATCAAGAATAAAAATTATACCTCTACTCTACCCCCTTAAACAGGGAGAACATTGACAGGAGAAGATTCTGGCTGACTCATAGGTGGGGAAGTGACAATGACTAGAAACAGCAAGGAGACGGTAATCAACACCTATGAGACTACAGATTACTACAGCAGAATCAAATCATCTCCTTCACTGCGGGAGATTCTCAGACTCCAACCCAACCCCTACACTTTGCCTCTATTATGGTTCTCTGAGAGGTTCAACTCCTATAGAGCATTAGGTGGGTAAAGAAAATAACACATCACAACAACCTGTAATATTCTCAGCACTGCTCCGCGAGTCTCACAATGGGGCTGCCTGTGAGATTGACAGCACGGGAAAATGGCAAATATCGAGTGGAGAAAACAGTATCTACAGTAATGATAGGGTTTATAATACGGCAAATTACTCACATGCCCACCCACGAGGACTGGGGTTGAAATCAATGCATTTTATTCTCTGCTGATCATACATCACAAAGACAGTGTTGTCAGTTTGTCAGAATGTACTCTGTGCCAGACAGAGGGGAATTTACCACAGACACTATAATTTGCAATTAGTGGTAAAGTGAAATTTCCCTTTTAATCTGGGCCAGGGCAGTTTGGAGTGGTTATCTCATTTGTATTCGTAAAGTGATCCTATACTTGTTGTTTGTTTTGTTTGTATTGTTTTGTTTAACTTCATTTAAGTCACTTCAATTTGAGCCATTTCCATAATCATATACATTGAATGATGATGTTCCTATCTTTTTCTTGTTTTGTCAGGAAACTAAATAAGAACATTCCAATGGCATCAAATAATAGTAAGAATGTATTTTAGGTATTGAGTTCACAATTTGTATTTACTTGAGAGGCAGCAGTAAGGTGTAGCAAAAGAACAGGGCTATTAACCCAACTGTTGCCAATTTGACTAAGTGGGCCCCTGGAACGGAGTGTCTGAGATTTTTTCACTAGCAATATAAGTAGTACTGCAGATATTACTTATAATACTTGTTCTCTGGAGTCACTACTTGCAGTTACTTTGCAACGTATTTCCTCGTTTCCTAACATACATTATTATACACATTTTACTCCCACATAGCTCCAATGACTGCAAGAGAACAAATGTAGATTTGGTCTGAGTTATAGCCTCCATGTAGTTTATACTTTAATTTTGATTAACGGGTGTCTTTTCTCTTTTTCAAAACCTGAAAAAGTTTGGTGGTGACTAGGATGAATGAAAACTATAACGTAAAATTTAAAAAGTAATGGTTTATTTTGCTGTCAATGAATAAAAACAAAAATTACTACAGTTAGGGCTTCAGTTTCTAGTTGGTTGCTGCCTGTCTGCTGCCTCTGGGCCCTGGGCAAGCAGATGTGTGAAGAAAACAGTTCTGTCACAATATGTTCTATACAAAGGAGTATGAACTAATATAAATGGCATTTTTAATTGCTGACATACTCTTCTTGGGTGATTTTTGCAAAAATACTTCAAATTCATATAAACACTGAAGCCACTTCTTACTCAGTATAACTCAGTTAAACATTCTAGCATTTTCAGCCTGAGATCTATGCATTCAAAAAATAAAAAAGTCCTTTTCAAGTTGTGTGAATTGAAATGGGTGTACAAGGAGAATTATCAACAATCTGCACTAGGGCTGTTGTTTCAATCACAGACACAGATATGGTCATTGAAACCCATTTGCTTTTCTATGCTGATTTGCTGATACTCTCCTCCCAGTTGTAATAATACTTATTTAAAACCACCAGGGGGCATGGTGTTTATTTAAGCAGCACTTAATAATTTACATACATCATAAATCTGGAGGGTGTAGCAAGCTTTTAAAGTTTTGATTTACCTGGTTTAAATGAGCAAAGAAGCAAACAATTGAAGAACAATACTGTAATGATTAAGAGTGTGCAAATATAAACTAAGTGCTCATTGGTTATGTAAGTATTTGGTGAAGGACAAAGTTTCATATGATTTGTGTCACATCTAGAGATGGAAAATAGGTGATAGCATTGTATTATTTATCCTTCATGCCATCCAGATTTTCATCCATTTTATCCTTAGTCCTTATCCTTAGTCATCCATTTCCAAGCAAGAAACAATGCAATATAATATAGAAATATAACGCACTAATATGGTTTGCTATTAAAAAACACAGAATCACAGCTGTCCAGTGGACTCGTTTTTGGGGTGATCAGATCTGCTGACCTTTCATCATCGGCTTGCTTTCCCATATTGGAATAAATAATGCTACAATTATTTAGCGAAGCAGATATACAGAAATCTACCCCCAGTTATACTGAACTGAACATGAAGCTCATGCTTAAACCCTTCATATAAACCAAAGTTAGGATGTTTTCCTCGCCCTTCTATGTCTGACTTGAGGGCAGGTGCACATACAAGCCATTAAGCCAATCATGTCATGTGTTTTGCCAATGCCAAAATAAATAATGCTCATTGTTTGTCAGAGAAGAGTCATTGGGGATGTCATATGATGCAGGCTGAAATTTGGTGCTGTAAATATGTGTTATATTAAAGTAGAACATTACGGTTCTTTTCATAGACTATTGAGAGATATGGTGCAAGCAATGAAAACAGATCTTCATAATGCAGATATGCAAACACTAAGGATTCAAAAGGATCACCTGAGGAACTTGTTGGTGCCTGAAAAGTCAGTATAGCTAATGAGTGGTGCAATTAGGGAACCCTAAGCAACATAACCCACCCAACCCCCAGTGGAACAGAGAAAATTATTTTGCTGCGGATTCCTGGTCATTATTAGCTAATGATAATGATACACAGCCTAAACGTGAACTTACAATGTTTTGAGTTGAAGGGCTCAGCCTTTACCATCTGACCCACCCACTACTGACCCATCAACCATGGTCAATTTTGACCAATGCAGTATTGTATTACACATATTTGCTCTATAGCAGACCTGACCAATAAAGAAAAGGTATGTATTTCTGCCCATCAGCTTGGAATCTCACGTTATTGTCACAGGACACTGAAAAGCACGGTTTGGTTCGGTAGCAAGCATTCAAAGTATTAGTGTGATGGTTTTAACATTTCATTAATATGTAGAGATCCCTGTGCATTTCAAGCCAAGTGGCATAATTAACATATATCAGCTTTGGGAGCGCCCGAGTAGCTCAGTCGGTAAAAGCACTCGAGTGTAGACTGAGCACTACGGCCTGGGTTCAAATCCGAGTGTGTCACTAGCCGATAGTGACCAGGAGCTCACAGGCGGAACACATTGTCTTTGTTCCGCCGGGGATAGGGGTGGGTATGTCAATAAGGGCTTCAGTCCCATTACCAACAGCGACCACTGCTGGTCAATCGGGCACCTGTGGTCCATGTGCCAAGGCTTGCATATGAAATGTCTTCCTCCGACTCATCTATGTGCTAGCTTAGCTTGTGGACTGTGTTGTCCTGTGGTAATTTAAGTGTCCCCCTCTCTGCTGACTGCTCTTCCACTTAAAAATAGTTAAGTTAAAGTTAAAAAGCTAAAAGTGTAGAGTATTTATTGGGTGTCTGTGCTGAAGCTGAAGCCTTGTTGTCCGAAGACTTGGTCAGAACAAATCAAAGGAAAATCAGCACTCAAAATCCATGAGTGACATTGCAAATTAATTGAAAAATAAATTAACAACCAATTTTCCTATACACGTGTTCTCACTGAATAGATGCCAGGTGTAACATGAGCTTCTAATCCCATCCATTATATGTGGAAGTTTTACTTCAGTGTTTGTAGTGGTGTTATGGTGGAATGGCACAGTTCTTCTGTCAAGTATGTTGTGCTGCACTTGTGTGTTGGGCTGGATGTGGTGTCTTTGTTTGCGGAACATTTCATGTGATTTTGTTGGCTGCATTTGGACTTGACTTTTGGATTGTCTACTGGATGTCAAACATATAAATAAAATGTTAAATGTACCCATTATGTACATTGCTCTGGATAAGACAGTCTGTTACATGTCAAAAATGTAAATGTAATGTTAAATTTACTCACTTCTTGTATGTTATTTTGGATAAGAAATATATTAATGAAACCATTTTATTTCTGTTTCTCCCATTTGGTTCATGTTCATGAACAAATTTTGACGTACAATATAGCACAAGGAAACAATGCAAATCAAATCACTAGTCGCCGTACTGACATTGAAATGATAAAATAGACAAAATTCAAGTATATTCTTAATATTCATGAGTTTGTATGGAGAAGAACATACACAGCAAACTATCTATATTATATTACTGTCTTTCATTATGCTTGTTTTCAAGTACCACAATATGGAAAACATGAACTCATAAAAGGGGGGAGGTGCTAAGTGTTAACTGCAAATAATATTTTTAATATTATTGCCAACACTCATCAGCAAAAGCAATCATCAAAGTGGATGTTTCAAGGATCACTCCTGTATATTTGATACCCAATGAATCACCCATGCATTAATTGTTTAAATGAGGAAAACTAAGTATAACAACCACTAGTGTTAGGTAGCCAGAGAAGTAAAAACGCATGATTTACTGAGTGCTTGACAACAAATTGTTTGCTGGGGTCTCATTTCAAACAACAACCTGACCTTTTTATCTTAAGCACTAGCCCTGATAACTTCATCCTATGAGACTACAGATTACAAGAACAGATTAGTGTCTCTTAAAAACTCAGCTCTTTAAACTCCACCTCAGGTTCCTTTCCACACAAGACATTTTCTTCCATTCACACCTCATTTAATGCCTTCAGTTGGCTTCTTCCTTATTAACTCCATGCATTTTATACTAGCTAAAAGCTACTTCTTCTTGAATAATAATAATAATAATAATAATAATAATAATTGCTCCTAAGATTTATATGTAGCGTTTAAGGAAATATTGATTAATGATACGAGTGAATGTGCACAGGTATGTCAGCTCAGACTTGGCCAGGTAACACTTCTTCGTATTAACCACCAAGCCAACATGGTGGATCTTCTGGAACATGTCAGTAAAATGGTCGAAAAACTGCTCCCAATGCTATTGAACTTTGAAGAGCCTACATAGAATCTCAGACCCTAGTTCTTCTCTTTCACAAGTACTACTAGACTACACCAATCACTATGAGATAGCTCAATTACACCAGCCTTGGGTACAAGCTGAGCTGCCCACTTCAGATCTGGCAGGTATCATGTAGTGGGTCTGTCAGATAGGGTCAGGTGGCTGGTGAAAGGTGGCCCAAGTCAAGTGATGCAGACGGCCCTTGTGTTGTTGGAAAAATATTGCTCAGAGAAACCTGCTCCTCTGGGCCTTCTTGAGCCTATAGCTGGCCAGAGATTGGCCCTTGTCTCTTCTTCTAAGGCTCAAGCAGTTTCAAGATTTTCTTCCAGCAATCTGGCATGCTTAGTTCATAGGTCACCCAACTTATTCTCTGCAGGACCTCATAAGGTTCCTCTCCTTTTTTCCAGTAATCATACCATCTGACATCAGCAAAAACAGCAGGACCATCTGTCCTGATGTGAACAACCTGTCTCTGTTGCCTTGCTCATGTTCTCACGAACAAAACCTTTCAGGGATTCCATCTTGTCCTACATGTTCAGGACATATGACAGGATATTTAACTGCTTCTGTGGTTGGTCACTTTCTCTCCAACACCTCTTTCAGCATGTGAAGTGGATTACATACCTGACAGCCAAAGAACAGGTCAAATGGAGAGTAGCCTGTAGAAGTGTGGGGGACCTCATATTAAGAAAAGAACAGGTATGGAAACCAATGGTTCCCATGTATTTATGTTTTAAATGGCTGACAGAATATTATTCTTTGTTGGTACATATGAAGGGGGAAAATTTTGGAAATATTGATTTCCTAAACTGGGACGTGAGGATGCAGCAGTCCTCAAAGATTGCATTCATAAGCTGTCTTCAAGGTTCTCAGACTGCTTTAGAGTGAAAAGGGGAGTGACTTGCCTCAGCCTCCACGAATGTGAGGGACTCACCCACCACTTTGCATCAGAATGTTCACTATGCGCCCGCCAGTTGATGGTTTTTAATAGGGGGATTTTTAGACAGCCATATTATAAGAGGCTGAGAATTTAGCCAGGATTTTGGGGAACTGATTCTCCTTTTTCCAATAAGTGTCAGGAGATCATTAATGACCACAGTTAGGATCTCAATCTAATGTTTATTACAAAAGATGACATCTACTACAGTAAAATGTCCCTGTCACTGCACTGAGGCATTGGTTTTCAAGGGAGCAGACTGCCCCCTACTATAACACCAACAGCAACAAAGTGCTCCATAATGAAGTTAATCCAATCAGATGCCTTGCTGGTCGTTTTGTCTATTTGTTGAACTGAGCCACAACTGGCTGCTGACAATTATGCTTGGAAAAATCATGCTACGTCATACATAATGTTCCTTGTCGGGAAATTTATTGGAGCAGCAGCATTGGAGGGACTTTTTAACCCTGGGAACATGGCAAATTTAACTCGAATAGTATTTTTTCGTGTGTGTGTGTGTGTGTGTGTGTGTGTGTGTGTGTGTGTGATACCACCTAGATGTCATTAGTACTTTGACAGGTAATTTGTTACATTTCAATGTCTTATACAAACAAGTTAATCAATGTTTTCAAAACCATTGCTAAATATATATTTTACAACCATTCATGTGCATCAACAATGACTGAAATGTGAGCAGCAGGCTTTTGCTATATTTTATTATGACATGGCTTCAGACAAATGTAAAACAGATCCCATGTTGGTTCCCATGTTCGATTACAATTGTATGTTCAATACCACAGATACATTGTGATAGACACAGAAATATGTTGTATTAGTATAACTCTAAAATTTAAAACATGTTAACATCAGAACAACAGAAACTAAATTTGATGTCCCTCACTTGTACTTCCTGTACCTTGTGCTTGTCATCTCTGTAATAATAGAATAAATAACAGTCATTTCAATCTATTATTCACTGGTTGGCTATTTAACAAAAAAGGCTTATTTCAATTCAGACATACCAACAACACTGAAGTTCCCTTTGGAGCCAGTCCAATGAGATTGCACAAAAAACATCTCTTAAAGCAACTGAGAGGGTTTATTTCATGTCGTGTCATAAAAAATGCCAGCACCTATTGAGTTTCCAGTGTTTGTCCCCATTGCACCAGCACATTGTATTATGTAGGAGGGTGATGGGTGGTTAATAAAAAATGAATGGTTGTGAATATTCGGGCAGTAATGGTATTTTGACACAGTCCAGCAGTTTTGTGCTGGACTGTGCTGTGTCTACATCAGAGATATAACGCAATGTTTATACCAAAAGTAAGAGTAACATATTGGAGACATGGGAAAGGCATCAGATGATGAACACCAAAATTTATGCAGCAATGTTAATCATTTCAATGATGCTGTTGGTTTAAACAGTTTTTAAACTAGCGTGATCCTTTCTCTACGATATATTATAAAACAAAACTCTGAAAATTAGCTGTGTTGCTTGGTTTCTAACATTGTCTAATTTAAACATTTACATATGAACAAATTTTACCTTCTGTGTGAAACGCAAAGATCAAGATAATAGTCTTCATTGATAAAACACTGAAACACTGACAGCAAAATGTGTGGTTCTGGCAGGGTGACCTTGCAACCACAATGAAAGAGAAAGGAAAAAAATATGCTAATGTTAATGTCATTTTTGGGACACCTTAGTGGCTCAGATAGTCAAAGCACCTGTTCCAAGTGCATGTTCAGCCATACACCCTGGGTTAAAAATCCAGCTGCGTCATCTGCCAACGATGACTGGGAACCTCTTGGACTTATGAAAAAGTCTTGTTGGCATGCATGCATGTCAGAAGATTGCATTCACCGCACCTGCAATATTTGTCATGGTGAGGCAGGCCTTACATGTACAATTGGAAATCACAAAAAGTCAACAAAAACGTTCTCTTTGCTAAAGGGTCTGAACAGAGCATGAACTGCACGTGACACTGGGTTTTGGATTTTAATTATTTTAGTTAAAATTTAATCTGGAAGTGGATTATTTAGCTTAGAGCCATTCTGTCTATGAAGCAACCATTCATTTGGATGTACAGTATAAATATTACTGCTCCTTATACCTCAAAACTCGATTTCACTTAACGTACATATATTTATCTATAAGCATATCAATGTGAGTTTGTTTCACATACAACAAAAGAATGTTAATACAAATATTGCTGAATTCCTTTTATTAACACAAGCCTTCAACAATTCATTCTTGTCTTCCTCTGATCTTGTTATTGAACATTGTTGACAGAATTTGACTGGCTCAAGGCACAATGTTGAATGCATGATTGAAGATAATGCGATTAAATCAAGATAAGATAAAAAAATACTACATCGTCTGTTTACAGAGGACTGTATTTTGCATCACAAAAAAGCTTGCACTACGGTATTAAAAGTAGGCAATACACAATACAATACACATTAGTGGTTATAGGTCAATGCGCAGTGCATTACGTATCACATATTTTAAGCAACATACACAGTAGTTAGAAAGACACCATGTACGGTACAAAGCCTGACATTCTGCACACAATATAACCATTAGTTATAACTTTTGCTTCTCATTGTCATTGCCATGAAATTACACAAATTAGACAAACCAAAAACATAAATAAATAAGTGTACATTCCAATACATGCAATATAAATAAATACCTACATTTATAAATAGCATCTAACATTGTGAGCTTGTGATGGTTGAGTGGTTTCATTGAGTGTGGGATGAAGGAGTTTTTGAGCTTGTTATGTCTACAGTTGGGGAATCTGAAACACTTCCCAGAGGGCACAAGTTGGTACTCTTCATAAAGAACATAAGTTGGATCAGATTTAGTCTTTTCAGTCCCCCTCAGCATGCTCTTGCTATATGAGCTTTGAAAGATCTTTTCAAGTGGTTGGCCAACAATCTCGGAGCATACTTTAAGGACCTTGTCGCACTAGCTTTTAGCTGCACAGAGAAGCAGTTGTACCAGATTGTCTTGCCTTGCTGAAATTTATGAACTGCCAGAAGAATGGTCTCACCTTTGTCACATCTTTAACTCATGAAATTATATTCTGTTGTGGGCTCCTGGTGAATTCTGGTGGCTCAGTCAGTTAAGGTGCTCATTACAAGCACAACGTTGCCCACTATGTTTGATCCCAGCCAAAAATGACTGGGAGCCCACATTAGCAAACTGATTTTTTTCTGCTGGAATGGGGGTGGGTATGTCAGCAGCTTGTCTCACTGGCCTTAAGCACCCTGCAACTCGTCAGTCGCCCACATGACATGAGATACATGTGCAATCCATTCAATGTTTGCTGTCATTGTTCGCTGTGAGACTTGTAGTGTGAAATATTTGCACTGTTGACATTCTCACTGTTAAGTATATTGGAGGATATGATATATCCCAACACTCCTCCGTGAGTGCGGAAGATATGGTGGTGAGACAAGACCAATATGCAATTAACCTGCTATTACCTGTACCCCTCTCCACTGGAGTAATGCCTAGCCTATGTAGTACATGTTATTATTCTTCTAACATGGGCAGTTAGCAAATATTGTAGACATTAGTATGATTGATTTGTTTTTTTTTTACTAACGCAGATTCTACAAATTTTAGAAAACAGCTTTGTCTGGGGAGCTTGGCCTGATGGTAAAATGGAAGATATCTTGAGAACATTCTATGACTGAATGCAATTGATAAGAAAGCAATTACTGCCAAGACTACTTAAAGCTAAACATTTGAGAGGACTTACATCTACCTTTGCTGTAAAATGAAAAGACATGCAAGGTTCCTCACATCATTTTATGACACTACTTTTCAAGGAACCGGAGTTCAAAGAACCGACTGCCCACAAGAGGAAAACCATCAGTAATCTCAAAGGCAATGGTGGCTGGTGGCAGATGACAGTTCGTGGCAAAGTATTGAAATGGACAGCTTCTTCAAACCTATGGATGGATCTGCCCCTGCCAGGGGGGGGGGGGGGATAAAGCAGAGGTATATATGAGCTGGCAGGGCATTTAATTTCAAGTGATTATACCTGTCTGCATCTACATTGTCTGCCATCCATATGTCCAGGGACCTGTCAGCTTTTTGTATACCCCAAGACTCCTCAGAGTCAGTAATGCCACTGCCATTCCTTGAGTGGAGTCAGTGTTCCAGTGTGTTCTTTAAGCTTAGCATTGAAACTTTTAAACTTCTGTTGTACGTATCAGGAATTTATCTTAGCCTAAATTGCTTACCCCTCACCCCCTAGTTTCAACTCAGACCAAATTGAATTCATCAACTGTAGGCTAATGTAGGAACATATCCATCCTTATTACCATTAGCTTTAGCTCAAGTTGTCAAAAAGACAGGCAAAGACATTCATTGTTGGCACTTCCCCTGGAATCAAAGACATAAGGCTGTTCATATTTTCTGAATGCTCTACAATAAGATGGTTTTTGAGATGCTGCTAGTCTCATGGCATCTGGAGATAAAGAATATCATGTACCTAAGAGAGCCTCACATTAATATGAACACTAAGCCCTAAAGGCGCTCAACAATATGTTTCTATTTGCCTACTGGGGTCTCAACAGGAAGCGTACTTTTGGCTCTATGTAAGCTATAAAATACTGTAATTCCATACTTGATGTTGAGAATACATAAAAAATGTTCAATTAAATGTAGATTTATGTCCATAACACATATTATATTTACAAAGTGCACTTGTATGTTTTTTTAACAATTTAAAGATTTGTTCACTTAATCACATTGTAATTCATCACATTTCACTAGATGCTCTGCTCTTAACTAAGTGGCAATAATAGAAAACATTTTAAAGGATGATTTGGGTAATGGCATGCCATGTGGAATGACTGATTAACATCCAGTGTAGTGCATATTTAGAAGCTGATAGGAGCACAGTTGTCATGTCTGATGTTGTGTGCTTCACTTCAGTTTGGTATGTAGGTTCTCATATTTTTCATGCCACGGCTTTCGCACATTTTTATATGATGTATTGAATCTTGTCTACTGCCGTGTGTGTGTCTTGTTGTGGTCTTGACAGCATGACTGGTGGATGGCTGCTGTCCCTGGCTGCAAACCATCACAATGGCTTACACTTTCTGAGCTTTATTGAATCAATGCCTCTTAAAAGTGTCATGACAAAACAATACAAGCAAATTGGTGAGACAGAAAAGGGCACTCTTCAAGAGTGCTCGGTTAAATAAGTTGAATACTAAGGGCTTAATATCGCAACAGAAAAACAGCTTTCTTTTTCTGTTTTTACATGAAGGGCAACTGACTTAAACCTTACAATTGTAATGTATTTCTTGGATTGAAAGGGGGGCAGTTATCATGAGATTTGATGATGTATGTTTTGTGTTTCACTAATGTTATCCCTTTTTGGACCCCACCACCACATCCAACCCAGTTTTTATCAATTAATTCAGTTATTATTAATGACCAATAATAATAATAATAATAATAATAATAATAATGATAATAATAATAAGCGGTTCCATACATTCCTGAGGGAGTTGTTAGCGTCTGCATTTGCCTCTAACTTTACAATGCAACAATTTTACTATATAAGCTAAGGTGACAGCTACTCACTGCAAATATGTATGGTAGTCTAACACCATGCTTGGTGTGTCCAAATCTTTGACCGGTACTATATACCTTTTGAAATGTTCAGCATTGTTAAACACCTCTTGGGGAGAGGCTGGATAAAGAAGTCCAGCCTGGGAGGTTACAACTGGTTTTCAGTTCAAGATCAAAGCAACACATATCATTAAGGCTTGGATGAAGACCCCTGGCATAATGAATGTCTCAGCCACATTCATTATGCCAGGGGCATGCAGGGTGTTCATGACCCATGAGAGATTGTTGCTCCCCATACATGAGTGATGTTCGCTGCTACTCAAAGACATTTGACAAGTATGTGAAGGACCTAAGACGGACCTGTTAAGTACCTAAGATGGGCTTCTCTCATCCAACCTGTGTCTGAGACAGCATGGTATCAAACTTTGTCTAAAGAAATGTGCGCCTTTCAAACCACAAGTGAAATAGGTTGGCTGGATGGTTTCTGGAGAAGGATTGCAAAAGGACCCAAAAGACTTGAAATCTGTTTTACAGTTGCAGGAGAGGGAGCCACAGACAGTTTGTGAAGTACAAACAATGCTGCTACAGGTTGAAAAATAATATAAACAAGGAATACAGGCACCCCCAGGCCTGGCTCTATGGGGTTGCTTAGGGGTGCATTGCTCCCTCAGACAGACCTCAGTGCACCCCCAGTTGTCTACTTATATCCCAATGTCTACATAGTATTTATGACTTTTTGTGCACCCCTGTGGATTGCTGTTGCACCCCTCTGTATTTTATCCTGGCGCTGAGCCTCGGCACCCCCCTAATTTTTAGCACAGTTCATTATTATTTTCATACATACATACACCTCACTGTTGCTAATATCTTTCTAATTAGTACATTCAACCCATGCTGTAGATGCCATTGCAATTAAATGTTAGGGAGATGGTTCCTCCTCAGCTGCATAACAACAGTTTGTCAGAGTAAAGCTCAATAATTGTTTGGTTTGAGAACTAACTTGTTTATGAGCATGTTTGAGCAATACTGTAGTGATAGAAACCTGTTTAAATTATTATTTTTATTAAAAACTCAACAGCGTTATATACATGACTTCAGAGTTAACTGTGAATGTAGCATTATATGTGAAATGGTGGACGATTGGCAGCTATGTATTAATTAGATGTACATGTATAAGTATTTAGTTTCATATTTAGTTTCTTTTTCTTTTATGATCTTTAGCCAGTAATACCACATTAAACAAGATAAATGACACAGTTTTACATTTGAGCTACAATTTTAGCTAGTAAGCCAACATTTACAATTTGCACAAGGCCTTGTGCTAACTGAAACCTAAATTTTAAAGCAGGTTTTACTTTAATAAAACATTAACAACACAATCAGTTAATTCTCCATATTAAAAAGTGTACCAATGGACAATTTGCACTTCTATTTGTAGGTACAGAGGTTGCAAAACCATACACCATTTGCCCCAGCCTGGGGATCTATCACTCTTTGTCCCAGAATGATACTTAGAACAACAATATTAATATTGTAATCTAATAGCCAATTGATTGGTCAAGAAATCAGTGAATACATATGATACAATATATCTGGTTTAACACCCTTGACTACAGTGTGACCCACAGCATAGAATATACACAAGATAGTAAAAGTAAAGTCCTACAGCTGTTTGCACAATACATAGCTCAAACAGAGAGTAAACATCTTCTCTGTGGGAGTACTGGGTGCCATCAGAGAGGAAGCAGAATGTGAAATAGTGCAGTGAGGTATTTCAGGAGGAGGACTGACAGAGCTGCTTGAGTGATTAAGATCGCATGTCAAGTGGAAATGACATTGTTGAGTCCTCTGGGGAGTCTGTGGGGGAAATTCCTGCCAGAGTTAATTCACCACTGGCAAATATATGAGGATACAGCATCCCTGTCCATTTGCATATGGAAAAAATAAGGATCTGCCAGGTTTTAATATCATTGTTATGCTGTATTCTGTTAGCCAAAATGCAGCATTTTCTATCTGCCTTTTTTATACTTATTCACCCAGGCCTGAACATAAATTGCAGCTGTGTTTTACCTCATTGCTCTCCCTTAAATTTATGATACATGTAGTATTACAACTTAGCTGATGTGGCCATTTAATGCCTGTTTGTTACCATATACGTTTAGCTAGCTACAGAGGTATGGTTTTGACATCCTTCTGGAAATACTAGCAGAAAATGGTTTCAGGTTGTCAACACCCAACATCTGCACTGCATGTTGCTTCCTGTTGGAAGAACTGGGGTGGCCATGTATCTCTCACTCTGATGCTTGTGTTATTTTGTAATGTTGTAATTCCATCCTTATTCCATGTCTGCATCCTGCACTACTGTTGTTTGGTATTTGTTGTTGTCACTTTGACGTTGTATGCAAGCACTATGAGAGACATTGGAAACTGAGTCAAATTCCTTGTATGTGTAGAAGCATGCTGGGCCAATAAAGTCTGATTCTGTTTCTGATTATGTTATTGTGTTGTTTTATAGGATCTGTAGTACAAGTTAAGAAAAAACTATATTGCAGTGTTAGGAGGATTTTTTGTTTGTCAAAAAAAGAAAACTGCTTTTCAAGATTTTGATACAGGAGGGTTCCTTTGTCATTCTTTTTTTAACAGAGCAGTCTGTCTTTAAGTTCAATATTCCATAACTAACCGTTCATTCTCACAGTGGTGCAGTGTGACTAAGACCGGTCTATTAATTATTAAAGGATACAATTACCATTGAGTCAGGCAGTCAGTTATTTTACCTCATGCTTGACATTTTCAGACTAAGAAAAAGATGGCAAGGATATTCTATACTGACCAATCCATATCAGGTGCATTATATGATTAAAGATGATTACAAGTCGTTGATCAAAACAGGTATATTTCAAGTCCCCCTGCAATTATTTCCAGTGCATAATTACACAGGGGAGATCATTATGTACAATTTTCACATCTGAAGAGGCCCACTTATGACTTTATTGAGTATAATAATATTGCTGTAAAACTTGCTGCTGTTCTCTTGTGCTTAAAGAGTATGAGTGCAAATTAGAAAGAAACAATATGCCTTCCTCTCATTCTACAGTAATAGCTTTCAAAAGAGAAAAAAGGCAAGAGGGTGTTATCGGATCTTGCTGATGTAACATGGCGGATGTGTGATTTTTCGCCAGCCACTGCACTTCCCAGAATATTTTTTTTATTCAGTAACAAGATGTCTAATGGTCTGCACCCCAGGGATCCTCACATATTAACTCTACAAAGCCTACTACACTAACATTGAGTAGTTGATCTGAATGAAATGCAGCCTTGTGACTCTTTGCAAACGAGCCATTACCTTAGTGTTCCTGCAAAAGCAACTTGACTCCCATCTCCTGGAGATCAGAGGGACACTACACTACAAAAATGGACTTTCAACTTAGGGGTAGTGCAACCAATGACAAATTTCTTGTGCAAACCATTTATGAATTGATACTTGCAGTTTCTCAGTTTCCAACTCCTTTTCAACTTAATCACCCTGCTGGTTTGACATTGGTTTATAGTAACTTAATACTGTGAAAAGTTACTCTGTTGAGATTTTGAGGTCAGCAGTGGTTTCTTTCTAATAGGGTACAAAGACAGCCATTATACATTATATACCACATTAATCTGGGAGCCGACTCATTATTTCAGAGAATGCCTGCCATTAAGTATCATTTTGGGTTGAGTAATATGGCATCCGGGCAAGAACATTCATCAGCTTGAACATAATTGAGAGAAGAGAAGAGAAAGTGTGGGAAGACCATTTCCCCTTGTCTTGCTTCAGTCAGCTCTCACTCAGGTTCTCTTTTGAACTGGGCAAGATAATCCATATTTGGACCACATCACAAGACCCAGACATCTCATGAATCTCATAAGCATTGAAAAAGGAAAGGAGACACTGTATGCATCATCTGTGGTGTTCTGCAGAATGCATGCTCAACGGACTGCAACACATCAGACTGAGGAGCACTAGAGGATGACTGATTTGGCAGAATTATTTAGCATTTGTTTTGCCACTACATGAATTATCATTTGGCTCACAGAAATTGGTACAGTTTCTCTAATTCTGATACTGAAGCTTGAGACAGCTGTTTGACCATAACCATGATCCAAGCAACAGAGTTATTTTTTTGATTTCCAAATATTGCAGGGTTTGTATTAAAACATAGCATCATGTTAAAATTTCATGTTTTGGATTACTACAATGTTGTGCCAAAAGCCTTGATACACAACACCAGAAGACATTTAATTTGATGCCAAATGGGTATTTGACCATAGTGAACATCATTATTTATTTAGAGTTATAGATCAAATTGGCCTCAGCTGAGGCTTTAGTTCCTGAATTCCTGAATTAACTGTTTGTACTCATCTCCATTAGTTTTGGTTGTCAGCCACGTCATTTTTCAAATATTCCCAACATTTGGGGACCTGATAAGGTCTAAACAGGACCTCTCTACGAGATACTTAGCTAGTTAAACATGATGATTAACTGTGCTATGATTAAATACAACAAACACAAAAAAATGCAGATTCAAGTGCCTAAATCAAATGCAATGCACAAATACAAAATACAGGCAGTTCCTGTTGATTCTTATGACAGTATTCCTGTGATTAGGGTGAGATATGCTTATGTTATTTACAAAATGGTGCATTACTTTTTTTGAATCCATGATTTGTGTCTTGTTGTGTCCTATCATTCCTAAGCCATCATGCATTGCATGCCACAATACTAAATATCCAAACTCAACTTCTTGTTTAAATATGTTTAAATATTTTAAAAATCCTACTTTGTTAATATGTTTATGAATGTTGAATTAAATGTTTATCTCCCCATTTTTGTAAAAACAATTGATTTCGATTCTGCATCCAGGAATGTAGCTCCCATTTGTAATATGGGGATCTGTGGGAAAGTTTTTAATGACCCATGATTGCTGGTTTCCAGGAAGAGCACAGACCTTCTTTACACAGGGGATACAGAAAATGCATACATTATTCGCTTTTTGGGGTAGATAATTTGCTTTTTTTTCAGGTAGGTGCATTTGCAGTTGTTTTTGGTCATATGTTTTTCATTTGGGGTCATTTGTTTTTTTTTTTTTTTTATCTTACTTTGCTTAGTTTTCCAATTAGCCTGTAACTGTCAATCACACTCCACTGCTAGGATTTGGGCTGTAGTTGACTCCGCAAGAGTCTGCACGAATAATCCTTCATTGATTGATGAAAAAAAAACTTTATTTATTTAAAGTAAATATATATATATATATATATATATATATATATATATATATATATATATATATAAATATATATATATATATATATATATATATAAATGCAAAATTCTGGTTGAAAATATTGTCACTTTTACATCCTGAAAGTATACAAGAATGTCAGATTTAGCATGCTAGCTAGGAGAGCTAACTGGCTACTGGTATATCAGCTTCTCTAACTAGCTAGTTACAGCACCCTCAGTATTTATGCAATGCAGTTCAATTGAGATTAAAACATGAAAACACAATATATGTTTTTTCTTTGTTCCTGTTTAATCAGGGGTATAAATGAATAAGGAGGACATATGTTTACGTAGATCTCACATCATCTCAAGTCATCCAGATACCTTTATTTAAATAGTACCTTCTTGCAGTGTAACAACCAATAGGTATATATCAAGCGTGGGCTACTCAAAAATCAATAGCATCATCAAAGTTTGAAGCCTAGAATTTTATAGAACAGAATGATAGAATTAAAAAAGCTGTTTTAATGTAAAAATCAAAATCAATAAAGATTCTGTTTTTAGCATATTATATTGGAATCATATGACATTTCTCAAATATCATGTCTGAAACAAATCATGTCTGACAAAATAAGAGTGCCAACTTCCACTCTCGTTCACACACTGGAGTAGAAGCTATGAAGCTACACAAGTACTTGGATATCCATACTTTCTTAAATACCTTGCATTTAGTATCTACCTTTCTTTGATAGACTCATTTTGACAAATTAGGGGCACAAACTGAAGCATGATAAGCATGCAAAAAAAATGAATGTGTTGCTCTCCCATAGCAACATATCATATTCCACATTTACATTTTTAATTTGGGTATTTGCAATACAAACAGAAAATAAATTTGTATTTCTTCTTGCATATGGTTAGTACATCTTTTCTCTAGCTGTCTAACTCATTTACAGCAGACTTTCACCAAACTCATTTACAGTCTTCATGGCCTCCATGAAGGCATCATTCAACTTTCACAAACCTCAAAATTCATCCTAATATTCAGAACAGTCCCTATGTCATATGTTGACTTATTGTTCAAACTGAGGTATATGAGCCATCTACCAGTTGGATCATGTCGTTTTATGTAACATTCTACTGTAGGAAATTATTTTTCACCCAAGAGTGCAATTGTTAGATGCAGAGAGAAAAAAAAGAACAGCATTCAGTTATCTAGCTACCAAGCTATCTAGCTACCCAGATAAAGGAAATTATACACTTGTGGAGTTAACTGGTTACAGGCAAGAAGAAACACTTCTGGGTTGACTATGCTACATAGCAAGCATTAACTTTACATACACACTCAGTGACTTTGTGAGTAATTAAATGTTCACCTGAATCAACTTATTCAATTTATTTGTACATGTTACTGCTGCATTTTCCAGTGCTTCAAGGACACCACAAAACCATCCATCTGATGCAAAGAGCAGGACAAGAGCTTTCCCATTGTGGGAGCCAGGCACGTTCTGTTTACTGATGTTTCTGTCACATTAACACCAATATATATATATATATATTTATTTCGCCCTCTCAGGAGCAAATCTTTAAATAATTAAGCAGCACACTTTAGCTAGCTAGTCGGGTAGTTTAGCTAGTTAGCCGGTTTGCTTGTTTACTTTTTTCTACTATTTTTCAGCTTCAGATTTTAGGATATTCTTATTCTGGTTGTGTTAGAGCGTCTGCTGAACTGTAAACGTAGTTTTATTGTATTTAGGCTAAGTGGCATTTCTTGTGCTTGATTTCTGCCTTTGACTGTTCTGAGCCACCTTGGTGCTTTTAGCACTTTTTTAGCTGGTAATTCTGTCTCGGCAGTAAATCTTTATTTAGGGAAAGCGTTTCAGTTAGGGGAAAAAAATGTGGCCAAAACTTTGAGTGAGAATTGCCGGATGATCGGATTTCTGGAGGGAGACCTCCAGGATGAGTTCATCTGCGACCGTTACCGACTTGTTGAGCACCTGGAGAACAAGATTCTTGATCTCGAGGCCCAACTAGCTGGACTCCACAGTAATCCTGAATTGTTAGAGTTCCAGGAACTGATTAGTACGCCCTATAGAGAGATAGTGTGCTCACCCAAGCTGGGTAGGGGGGAAGATACAGACCAGATAGGCCGGGAGAGCTGGGTTACAGTAGGGCGTAGGCGTAGAAAGGGGCACAAAATTCCAAGAGGGGCGGCATCTCCAGAGATCACGGTGACCAACCATTTCGTGTCACTGCAGGACGAGTTGGCCCACGATCCTGAGAGTGGGAGGACTGAAGAGCCCCAGAGCACCCAGGTGGCCTCATCCTCCAAGGAAAGGGACTTGGTGATAGTGGGGGATTCAATCATTAGAGGGGTAGATAGCATAGTGTGTTCGCGTGACAAGGAGTCTCGCATGGTCTGTTGCCTGCCTGGTGCCCAGGTTGGAGACCTGTATATACATACACTGACATTTAGTTTTTTTAGCAGATGCTCTTACCCAGAGCCATTTACAATAGTGCATACACGAAGGTTAGGCTAAGAGCAGAGACAATGCTAAATCGAGTACAATCCAATAGTACGAGTCATTACATAACATGTTGTAGTAGGTGCAAGATATAGCATGAATGTTTACAGTTTGTGTTAGCTGAACCAAAATGGTGTTTGAACAGATGAGTTTTCAGTCTGCGAGAGAAGATGGTCAGTGAATCAGCAGCCGACTGTTGTGGGGGGCTCCTTTCAAACTGGGGGGGCCATAGTAAAGAACAGATGTGACCAAGAAGATGGACCCTCTCAGAGACAGATGACCGGACGACTAGAGGTTGCAGGGCAGAGTTGTCTGGCAGCAATGCATGGTGTGATAATGGATTAAAGGTAAGGTGATGCATTTCCTCTTGCTGCACCACAGGCTAGGAACAGCTATTTGTATTATATTCTGGCACAGGTATGGAAAAGAAATTCCACCATGTTGCACTTATAGTGGAATATGTTTTTTAATATCAATCATGATTTCACTAATAAAATACAATGCAATACCATCAGTTTCATTCCTGGTACCACTTCTGGACAGCCAACTTGCAAGCTCCAATCTTCTGGACCTTCATCCCCAGCTTGACAGCTAAGTAGTGAACTCCAGCCTTCTTGCACTCCACGTCTACACTTCCACCACTGGTGAGGTCTCTTGTCTAAATTTTTCAATTTTTTTGAGGATTTTTAAATTATTATTTCATTTTTATGAGTATTACTTACATTTATTTCTTTATTTACCTTAGATTGAACATATTTCCAAGTGCAGAAAATGTAGAAATGGTAAGTAGTGCCAAATTAATGATTGACACTCACCACAATGCAGAATTTAAACACTCAATTCTAAAATTTTTCCCATGGGGGAATATCCCCTGGACCCCCCATGCAAGTTCTTGTAGTGAATACATTCCATTTCCACCACTGCTTGCAAACAACTATACACATTATCCTTTTCCTCATGTTCAGATACACTTTGTGACATTATAAAAGAGTCCTTAATCTATGACACTTTTCAGCATTTGACACTCAGCTGTAAGACATTTTGAAAAATGGAAAACCACTAGTAATTTACTCACCTGGACTCTGCTGATATAAAATTAAGGGAAAGGAAATTACCAGACAAGTAGGTGTGTTAAATTATCAGGTAATGAAAATGATTCATATTACATATCTTACATTTACATTGGTTACTTGGCAGATGCTTTTATCTAGAGCAATTGACAAAGCAAAGGTACAATGAGGTATGTCTTGCGCTTTGTAGGTTTGTGTTTAGTGTAGAGACAACTCAGTGTTGCCTAATTTACTTACTACTTATTACTAAATTAAGTTTAAATTATCCAGTATTTACAGCCCATTTACCATGTCTGTAAAATAAATACATACAGTATATAGCCATTGATGACCTGGGTGCCTTTATTACCTCTCACTGGTAGACCTATTAAAAGGCACCTGAATTCATACTGAATATGCTCTTATGCAAGCTTGACGTATTTACAGCACAATAAAAGCAATACAGCATATATTTATACCATGGAAATTAACATAAAAATTCAAATTTAAAAAGTGCACATTATCAGTTTTTCAACCTGCACTTCTGCTCAGCTATTTATTACATATAGTATTCCTATAATAGTGTTATTGTAAGAAGCATAATGACCTAGAAAATAGTAATGATAAGGCATGCTTTATATATGTTTGTACACAGATGGACAGGCATATCTGTCATTTTTATCTATTTACCTAAGATGAGCACTGAGGTAGATGGCAGTGCAACTAACACAAAGACCTTATCACGGATTCTGTGGGATTCATTAGCAGAAATGTAAAACCTTCAGGTATCTCTTTCCCTCATGCGGGGGAGGCAGGGGCTATGCAGCCTCTGCCCTAACAGAGTGAAGCTGGAGTTTGTCTGCGCAGCCGGGCTCCGGCAGGGCTGCACTCTGGACTGAGTCTGACCCACAGTCTCAGAGTGACGTCAGTCAGGACCCCGTGGGGATGCGGTGAGTCAGAGCTAGCCGAGGCCACTGGAGCGCCGCAGCAGCCATTAGCGCGTCATTGGTAATCCCAACGACACCTTCTCACATTCCTTGGCATTTGTTTCAATGTGCTCCTGCGAAGGCTGCTTTATTTACGAGGGTCGCTATTCCCGGCGTGTTTTCTGTTGGGGAGGGATGCACATCCCCCCCCTCGTTTTTCAAGGCTTACTTTCAGCTTGTTTGCTCCCGTACAGTTGTTGTGATTGCAAGGAAGATAAAGACAAAGAGACGACGGTTACATCAAATGGGAGGGAGAAAATCTTTAGGTTTTAATGCACAGATTGATGTTCTCAATATCTGTTAAAATACTATTTGCCTAATAACATTTGCTTTTGATATTTTTTTTATTTTGTTTGCATTTTATTATCTCTCATTGCATCATTATTTGTCATCTTTTTTTCTAGTTGTACTTCTGTTTCAATTCAGGTCTATTTTGGTTTGACTGGAATTTAAACTTAAAGGCAGTTATCCTTATTAAATTAATTTTTTACAGTTTGAAGCCATTTCTTGTGTTTGGCTTTAAAATTATCATTCTATTACGTGTATCGTGTAAGCTTTTGATTTTTCTGTATCTACCACAACCAGAAGAAATAATCTAAAGGAATGGCACACATGTGGCGCCCACTAATGTCCCATCATATCTGTTTATATATTATAATATTATATATTATGTGTGTATGTGTGTATATATATATATATATATATATATATATATATATATATATATATATTTAAGGATGCACCTGAATCCCAATATCAAAACATGGTATTGGTATGCATATACAAACAAGACTTTTTGTCTGAATATTAATGTTCATTGAATAGCCTCAGCAGTTATGATATTTAATTCATGTGCTTCCAATCTGTAATCACACCAAGATTCTTATTAATGGGATTTTTCCTATAATCTGTTTGTCTCATGTTCACTGGCAGTTAGAGAGTAGTAGGCATACCTGACAGAGTATCACCACTCACACTTAGTTACCACGATTCTAAAAAAGCAACCAGCCTGTACTTTCAGCAAAGTACAGACTAATCTCTAAGCACATCCTATCTTTCATCCTCAAAAGTATTTCTGGCATAATTATTTGAAATTCTAAGTCACTGATCTCAGATAGTAATGTGGTAATGATTGTAGTGATTGTAGTGTTCGTGTCATGTGAAGATTGTGGATACAGATAGTCCAGATAAAGATAGTCTAGTGTAGATAGTCACCTACCTTTTTCAGCTCATTAAATAGTGAGCTATCTTGCCAGCATTAAGGCTGACTCTGGATTTTGAATTGAAATTGGTCAATTTAATATCTTTACACTATTCTACCTGGTAGCACAAAATTAAACTGATGTACATGCTTACTCAACAGTCACCGCTCTACACTAGAGGCGTTTCAGCCCCACATGGGTTACAGATTGAATACATCCCTGCACAAACTTTGCTTTGAACAGTTAAGTATGGATCTGTCATATAGTGATCTAGCTAGCTAGGGCATTTCAAGCATATTACTGGTAAAATAAATAAACCAACTATCTAAAGAAAATAAATGAACAGAAGGGATCTACCTATGCAATTTATTATACTAGAGAGTATATGCCTGATGGGGTGAGGCGAGAGAACAGAATTTTGTTTTCCTTCTGTTTCCAACAACCTGGGAGACTTTAAGAACAGCAATGACCTAATAGACAGGCAACTGTACAACTAAGGCTGGTTGCTAATCAGCCAGGCATCTTGTCTTTGTTAGGCCTGTTAGAAAGGTACAGACAGCAGTGCCTGCAGTGAGGAAATACTGGATGGTACTGGTGTGTATTGAGGTTTTGCTCTGTTACTCACATTATAGCACTGCCTGTTAATTTGTTTATATCTACTTTCAATTACCCTTAGCTGGTAGAATAAATGGCTGCTTGCCAAATACACCATCTGGAACTTACATTCTTGTCCAATTCACCTGGAATGGTAGCCACTCCTGTCACCTTGCCACAGTTTGCTAGTTTTTTGTTGTTGTTGCTTTAAAACAGCATTGATTCTTAGTCTGAAAAAAAACCACTGCCTTTGGCATGAGTCCCACAATGCCACGTATACCAACAAAATTGTCCAAAAGCAACCATATTGTAACTATTTTCTAAAATGTTCCATAGTCATTTCTTTTTAAATGAATTTATTCATTATATACAAAATCCTACACAGAGGATCTGAAGATTCAGTTTTTATCATAGGACTACTACAAGCTAAAGTAAATTGACATTGGTTAGTAGCAAATTTAGTGGTTAGACTGAGCATTGATTTCTTCACACATATTAGCCTCTGATCCAGGGGACGGCAAAGGTAGTTTTCTAAATAAGCTGCTTAGATTCAAGAAATTAAACTTTATTGAAAATATTTTACTGTTCAGAAATCTCCCCACAATAAATGGGTGGTCTGAAAATTAAAAAGAGCATTTCAAATTAGCTCAAACATTTAAATAAACAATGCTGCAATTCCGCCTCGCAATACTGAGGGGGTATACCAGCAAAAACTAAAACCATATGTAAAGCTGAATTTAAAATATAAAAATAGAATTTAAAATTCAAATTGGGCTGATAGGAATGATGCCTATGATGCCAGACATTATTCTTAAACTGATAGGTGGAATGAAGGACATTTATATAAATGGTTGTTGTTGTGAGCCATATTTCATATCAGGTAAGAAATTGGCATATTTTGTGAAATGATAACTTTACCGCTATTAAGAACTTAGCTGGTTAGCTAGCTGGCTGACTAACTGTTACACTGTTTCATTTCATGCAGAAATGTTAAAATAAGTAAAAGATTACACATATTACACATATAAAGAACATTATATAAAGGAACAGTACTTAGATTGACTCACTGATGGTGGCAGACAGGGAGCACTATAATTAGATGGGAGGATTCACCTTCCCTGTGGAGTCAAGCCTATATTCTGACTTGATTTGTCCTCAGTTGCACTTCAAACAGTACTGCTCAGATTGCATCTATGAGTGCATTCATTCATTAAGCGTAAATCAGAGTGTTTTGTGCAGTGTTTTTACATTGTTAGTTTTATATTAACCTGAAATAAGTAAATACATTAAAAAATACATACAGTGCCAGCCTTAATTTTGTTATTTCATTTGCTCAAAATCCAAACAGCATACCTTTCAACATGAACTGGCACAGTCCTAGTATACCATTCGATACAAGGATCAGCATATATAACTTCTCATTTCACTCTGAACAAATCATGAGGACTCACATATAATCTAATGAGATTTTGCTTATTTAATTGAACAAACTGACTGATCATTCATTTAACACTGCATACAGTAATAAGTCTTAAATGTTGCTAAAACGTGGTATTCATGATTAAATCTTGTATTGTAGAGATCCCGTTACATTTTTCATGTAGAATGTCTACTTAAGATTAACTTGAAGAGTTTCATGGCATTTGGTTTGGGCAAAAATGTATATTCAAATGTATATTTAATGCAGTTCATTCACTATTTATTGTATCTGCCTATATTTACTGTAATGTACCTCCATGGTTTGAGCAACAATGTTTGAGCATTTTTTGAAATTTTGAAAACCTGACATAATGGTTTATTTCAAAAGCCTTATTAGCCAGGAACTGTACAGGTATCATTTCAAAATACCTGTACATCAGAAGGAGAATGCCCACTGTTATCTAGATGACAAAGTTTGGGCAGTGTTTGCTCTTTTACACATTAGCCTATGTTTGAAAATTTATTTTTTGAATTATGCACTTGAAATTTGCAAAACTGGAATTGGTATTGTATTGAAAAAAATGTAATGTGCAAAATATGTAAATTCAATATGTAAAAATATGCAATTGATATCACAAAAAATGTGATAACCACCTACCCCATGATCCACAACCTCAACCATTACTCTTTATCATGAAAACAAAATAATTTTTCCAGCTTCATTGCTCTGTCACAGTGACTATAAATCATTTAACAATGTCATTTTCAACAAATTTGGTTTTCCTCACATGTGAAGTAACCATGGAGGATTTAGAATTTCAGATACTTTGAACTTTAAAGACACCTGAATCAGATTTTTTTTTTACTTTTCTTGAATCTCTTCCTTTATATGTCTTGGGCCTTGGGATGCTTTACAGAATCCTTCAAAAACTTCTTATTTTTCTGCACAACTACATCTCTAGGTGTAGCTGACCACTTTTAAACTTTACACCCGTGACACATGGCTCAGTAGAAAATGACACCACACTCTTCAGATTACTGATAAATTGGTCTAAACTGAGCCTTTTTCCGTCTTTAGAAATGTTAAAATGGCTTCTTTCATTACCTAATAAATAAAAAGTGTACCAGTAAGCAGCATCCGCATAATGAAAACTTAAGTTCGTATTGGTTGGCCTATGTCTATTTTTTCATTAATTTCTGCTAAAATAGACCAGAGCCTACCATATAATGAATCCAACCATGTATTTTTATGTCAGGCAAACTATATTTCCTCCAAATACTTACACTTGTGATCAACATATGCTTACATAATGTAACAGAAATCTAGCAAGACATTACAAAGCACACTCAATACCCACAAAAGTGCTTCTGCACTAACATGCCAAGGATACATTCGCTAGATTTAGCTGAACCACACAGCACACAACTGAATTTTCCCTCTTTGCTTCCCTGAACAGCAGGACATTCTACCCTGGCAACAGACAGAGATTCCCCAGCCCTTCTTCTCACTAGGAGTGGTGCAAGGTGCACCTGTCACACACATATGCACATACAAACAAACCCATAAAATAGATTAGGGATAGTTGCCTGGCCAGCACCACACTGCCTGGTCAGACAAGCCATTCAAAAAACTTAAAAGCTAGAGAGTCCGTTCGTCTCTTACCTCTCAGAAGGACCTGCCACTGCAGCACCGATGCCACTATCAGCACCATGCAAAATGACTGCTCTCTTTCACAAAGGGGGGCATACTCCCTGGCACCATACTCCACTCTCCTAGCTGGTCTGGCACCATCTCCCTGGCATATCTTCTCCAGCAATTACTCTCCCACTTTGTCCATGGCTGACCCTCTCCGTTCTGTTCTCCACCAGCCAGCTCTTGCCTCCTCACAGGTGGCAGCAACAAAGACAAAACCCAGACTCTGTCAGGGACCTAGCCCACATTCCCTTAACTGCACTCTTCCCTTCTCTCACAGTGCTTAATTTGGAGACTCTCCCACTCTCTCCACCATCACTTGTCTCTGGTCTTCCTACCTCACCTTGGAATATAATTGGCAGCCTGCACCACCTAGAGTTTTTGTACTCCAAGGGGTTAATGTCCATATAAAAGGACACCACAGGCAGTTCTTGAATTTTCCACCATGACCCATTTAAGAGCATGGAGCTCTAACTTCAATGAGCTGTAGTTCTGGTCATTCTTCTCAGGGGGATGCAGGCTCTGGCTGCTGTAGGCAGTCACTCTCTCTTTACCTACATTCACCTGAGCCAGGACAGTCCATGACCTATCCATGCTGGTATCTGTTTTCAGGCATAATGGGAAGAAAGACTACATACACTAGGACAGGTGTGGTCCTCTAGGTCTTCTTCACTTCCTAAAACAACTGTTGACATGGTGATGTCCACAATACTTGACTGTTCTTCCTCAGAGTGTGGCCCCATTCAACAGTTGATGTAGAGGGCCTGCAAAACTAGTAAAAGTTGGAAAAATATGCTGATAATTCCCCACAAACCCCAGTACCCACACCTGGCGTGCTGTCTCTGGCTGTAGCTAGTCCTGTACCGTGGTTGTCTTCTCCAAGTTTGTGGCCACCCCACAGCTGACAAAATGTCCCTGGTATTTCACTTAACATTTCAGTAGGCCTCACTTCTGGGGCTGTAGCTTCAAGCCCATGCTACTACAACTGCTGGAACATGCTCCAGGTGCTGCAGTTGTGTCCGGAATCAGGCACATACACATTGATATCACTCAAATAAGTCATCAGAGACTCATATATCTGATCCCCATGATAATAATGTGTCAGCCTCTGGAAAATGTCTGGAAAAGCCTGAAGGGTATGCACTGGAATTCAGAAGGGTTGTAAAGGCTACCTCTGCCAGGACCGCTACCTGCCAGCACCCATTGACTAAATCCAGGGCGGAGACCCAGTCTGCCAACTTCAGGCTCATAATTGACTCTCTCAGTGATAACAGCATTGTCAAGCATCCCCTTCAGCAGGGTCCACACCTCTGGGAAAAGGCTAGGAGGGAGAGGGCAAGACCTTTCTTACCTGAGATAGAAATTACCAAAAGGGATGTCATGCAGCACCATATTAGTCCTCCTGAAATTCTCTTCATGTGCTATGAAAACCTGTATCCATTGCTGCAAGAGGGCCAAGAGATACTGACTGCTGTGGAGGGGTTGCCCCCCAAAGGCAGCTGGACCATTTCCACTTCCGCCACAACCTTGCCAGGTTGGGAGTTCCGTTGTACTACATCATGTCCTCTGAACACCTCTACAGGATCCATACAAATTACGGTTGCCAGGTGGCACTGATAAGGGATTAACAAGAGGAAGGGCTGAACATGCAGGATTGAAGTAAGACATGGCTCTCCCTCACTCTCATCAGAGCATAGGCTACTTTTCACTCACCCCTTTGATCCAAGTCCTCAACCAGGGAAAAGTCATAATCCAAGTGAAGGTATGGATCAAACTGGGTCCACAACAACCCCTCAGACTGTGCAGGGACCTCATCAGAGTTCTGAACAGCCAGGTGCTACCTACCTGGGCCTTGTTCTTCTCTACAAACCCCAGAACACCTCTTCCCAACACTGTGCTATGACATTCATCCTCAGGACCCCACACCTGGAGCCCTTGCGATCAAGGATGATTTTGTCCCCCTTAGGAGGAACTGAACCCTCTGCAAAGTCCAAGACCACATAACCTACATGTGGGATCTACAGACTGTTATCAGCCCAGAGGGTCAGCCAGTCCAGGGCAGCAGTGTCTTGCTCCAAATGGTCCTTCTGGGAAAAAAAAAAAAACTTTCATTAAATATCATCACCTGTCCCCTGTTTCAAATATGTTAAGCACTATGAGTGCTCCTACCTCCACCTCCAGTTATGGACAGACTCCCGGGACAGATAGATGACTAGGGCATTCAGTAGGCATTTCTCACAATACCCTGTGTCCATGCCCTTTCACTTTCACAGCACTAACAATAGTTGGCATGTTCTGCCTGCCCATAGCCAACACAGATGAGCCAACCCTGAGATGGATTAGCAAATAGCAACCTCCCCAAATGTAGTTCAGTGTTCGAGGGCTGTGTGGCAGCTGCTGTCTCAGGTCCTACACCAGTATTTTTCCCAATTCGGTCAGCTTTCTGTTGCTGGAAGAAGAAATACATGGAAAGACAACCTCTCCCCAGCCTCCGTCTACTTGGTTTCATCACTCACTTGCCCAAATGTCAGTCTGGGCTGTCAGCGCACCTGCTATGACAGCTCTTGTTTAACGGGCCCTAAAAACAACCCCATCAGCAACACAAAACACAAAATGAGGCAACACTCAACACCCAAAAACAAATGGTCCAACCCCAGTGATGTTAGGGAGTCAGACTACTTTCCATCACTGCACTCTGCCCCACTCTCACTGCTCCCTTTTTCTTTCCTGCTCTGCTAATTAGCAAAAAGTCAGCTGTGCTTCATTTACCAGATGCTCCTAGGTCCATGGACCCTACCCCCTTTCCCACTCCTGATGAGTGACTCCAGCTGCTGACATCATCATGACTCCATATTCTAGGTGATCTACAAATATCCGGCATCACAACTTGAGTCACAAACACAAACTTGTCGGGTTTTGTCTCAATGCAATACTCAGGATGACTTTTCTGACATTTATGTCATCACACAGAGTGATAGCCCCTTAATTTACGGCTGTCTGCCTGCATTCCTTAAATTTTGTGACTAGTTCATTTTATTAAGCAATTCAAGATGAATGCTAATGGTGCACATCCTACAGTCAATTGTGTGATATTGATGTCTGTGTGCTCTGCCTTTATTCATTTATTAAGATGCTGTGACTCATGTGTGAATTCCAACAAGTCAGAATGGGTATAATAAATACCTGCTGCATTGTGGAACATTGCATTTATGTGATTTCCCCTGAAGGTACCCAAGGCGCATAATCATAACCAATAGTTATGCTGTTCTGAAATCAACCAGTCACATGTGCAAAGCTTGGGAATGCTTGCCCAGATTAGCAAAAGGCTAAAAGAACCTGGCCTTTTAGAGAAAGCCATCATTGTGAGTATATAAACTATGCTTCTGGAAAGTAGTCCAGTAGTGTATAAAATACAAATAATTTTGGATGTTTAAACTCATAAACTTAGCATTGATGGTCTTAATAATGACTTTGTGTTGTTCAGTAGTTAGAATGTATGTAATATTTTGACAGTTTTCAGTTATTACACAAAAGGTTCAACAAATTGATTGGCATTCATGTTGAGCAATGGTAATACCTGGAGGAAATCTTCTACATTTTATATAATTACAGTACCAAAGGCATCCAGATATCAGCTAATTAGTGTTAACTGCCCCTCAACAAGGAAATGCTATGCTAAATGACTAAAATCAATTGCTTACCCTGGTCACTATTACCCTGTTGTGAAATAGATACTTCTGACTCTGTTTTTTGTAGAACGTTGTTTCACAGAAATGAATGGATTCTTTTTTGGTCTAGAAAATTTGTAAATGCACAAAAATATGATTAAAGGAACTGCCCTGTCTGTTGAACATTGAAATGCATTTGGAAAGACTATTTTAATACTGCGCTGAGTCATCCTAAAAAAAAAAAGAAAAAAAAAAAAGCTTAATTTATTTATTAGTGTATAAAAAATGAGGCTGAAACAAATACTTGAAGGCAAGAGTTCCGATTACTTCAAATACACTAACACTCAGAATTGTGGAGAAAAGCTTAATTGGTTAATTTATTGTCAAAACTGGCTAATTAATATGATTCAGACTGCAATGAAAACTTTGCAGAAATTGTTGATTTTTTTTTAGTCTGTGTTTCATTCATGCAAGCACTACATGGTAAAAATGTGACATGGACATGTCGGTAACATGGCCATGGCTTGAGATGACAATTTGGTAAAAAAATATTTTAAGTTAATAGTTCAATCAGTTCTTGTGAGGTAAAAAGACATATTCTTCAAAAACAGTTTGTAATGTGACAGGGTAATGTGTGGTTTCTTTCTTTGGATTTTAGCATTTGCCAAGTATCTACAAGATAGTAGTTACAAGTTAAAATGGGTGATTTCAACAGTTTTGGAGGGTAACCCTTAAGGACATACTGTTTATTTATTTTTCAAATTGCATCACAGTCTACTAAATAATATATATGAATCAATTCTATGATACAGTTGCTCCAACAAGTTTTACAACACTGAAACCAACTTGTTCTTGTTCTTATTTCTTGTTAAAGGCAAAGGAACACATAGCAATACACAGCAAAGCAACTGCATGATGATATACCCTGTTGTTATAGAGCATACATTTATCATGAGATGTTTAATGTATTTGAAGATGATTTTTAAACTTTGCTGACTATGAATGTGCTGAACAATGCATAACTGTATATAACTGTACAAATACACTGTCAGGGGAATGTCTTGCATGAATTCTGGGATGAATGAAAAAAATATAACATAGTGTAATACAGAGGGCTAACCAATACTTGTAATTTACCAATTCTGTTGATGCTGAGAGAATAGTGTCTTCATATGGACATGTATTCACACAGTATTGTCAATCCATGATGGAAGAAACCTTAAACCAACATGGAATGATTCAATTCAACCCCAGCATTAAACACCGAACTTCACTGAACTGTATGGTGATTCAGGTGTCCTTTTATTTATTTCACATATTCTGCAAACAACTTTTTTCTCTGTTTTTATATAATGTGGCAGACTAACATGTGACCACTGATTTCTAAAGTCAATATTTTGCCACCCCTTCAAACAAAGAAAAAATCCTGTGTGCATGTTCCTGATGAACCTTTTATTACCCCATTCTCTTAGTTGCTAAAGAATAACATTGAATCTGACCTGAGATGGTGTTAAGGGACATAAACCGTCAGTCTTGATGCATGTGAGCTTAATTTGTTATAATTAAAAGATTAATTGAGATCATTGAAGTACTGCAATGGGATAATTGTTTGACACATGGCATAAAATAAACCTCTTGGTGTGAGGGTTTGAAATACATACAAGAAAACAAGTAGAGAAAAAAAACTCTTCTCCAATGGTAAGCAAACTGAATATTCCACCATTCTGAGGATCACTCCATTATCCAGACAGCTTTGTCTTCATGTAAATTTATAAGAGATGATGGAAAAGTGAAATATTTTTCTCTTTGAACACTGAACTGTGTTCTTTAGTGTTTATGTGTTGACAGTTTACTATATGATGTTGACATTAAATATTGGATGTATAAGGGCTTCTCTAACCTGAGCCTAAACCTCAAAGCAAGTTCTTGGGTTTACAAAGCAGCATCAATGATGAGGCCAAGTATTAGGGGTCAGTTGCTATATAGATGAGCTGTCTTGTCCTGTCTGGCCTGAATATGAGCAAAACCCAACAATGGAGGTTCCTCTCTTAATCCTGGGAGAAAAGAGGTTGTTGATGTTTTTGTTGATTGGCAGTTGAATTGATGACACATCAAATAGGTCATAGTTTCCTTGACCGACCAAAGAAGAAATCCCCCATTTAGTTCTTGTCATCTGAAAACATACATAGCCAGTTACACCTGTACAGCAGAGGTTTCTGGAATGCACCTTCCCATTAGCATAGTCCATTGCAGATCTAGCTGCCATAAAGCCAGATCAGCCAGGCTGGATTGACCCTGTGATCATCATTTGCACCTAGGACTCCCAATAAGCCATCTCTGTCTTCTTGTGATACATTTTACACTGCATTGTGTAAAACTGCATTTGGACTGGACCTTGAACAGGATGTGATATAACATTACATGTAAACTGAGTACATTGTTTCAAACATCTTGAGGTATTTCAAAAGAGGCTGACTGTTGAAGATTACCTAGAGGGGTGAAGGCAAAATAACACTTGCTGGCCAGCTCCAGATACACCACTAGAATGTGTCACACATTGGTCAGGGGTGTGATCACCATGTTGTGACAGTATTCTAATTAGGCCCTATAGTAATGACGTTCCCCACGTTTTCCCATGAGCTGCTGTCACTGCTTTTCAAATAGTGATGCTATAATTTTACAGTGTTTAAACAAATTAGTCTGATTAATGCAAATGAAAATGAGTTTGGTCTGATTTAAGTAAATTAATGAATGACAAAAAACTACTTGAGGACTGGTTAGGAGGTTGTTAAGGACTGGTGAGTGCTGGCTGAAAGTAAGGTGGAGCAAAGACAGTGGATGTAGAAAACCTGTGATAATTTTACACTCTCAAGTGTTGAAAATTCCAGTGCAGAACATCTACATTGCTAACTAGACAAAAACAAAAGAAAAACTGGACAAAGGAAACAAATGCCACAATTGTGGCTATGCAGTGATATGCTATCATAAGCTAAGTCCACAGACTCTGTGTTGCAATAGGAACCTGCTAAAGGACAACAATGTGTCAGAAAAAAAAAAAAATCATCATAAAATGTTCATGCGTCTTGTTTTTACTTATTAGCTAGATTATTACTGTTTTGCTCATAAATTTCTGGTGGTCTATTCAAGTTAAACTAACAGTGACATTTACTACCAATATGCTACAGACTAAAGGATACAACAAATATGAATGTGGATCTGATAAACAAAACACACGCTTCTGCTACATGTGACAATGAAGGACATGGACAGGTGATTTGTGTAGATATAAACATTTTGCCTGCAATTTACAAACTACTATGCAGAACCCCCCAAAATCCATGTAAATCATGGTGAAATCATGACAATAATGTTGAACCAAGCAACAAAGGTATGTCATCAATTCATACCAAGGACATTTAAAATGATAAATAATTTACAGTTCAGGCATTTGCGCTAATATTGGTTTGTATGTTATGGTTTACTTTTGTCAAAAACATTTTCCAGTGGCCTTATAGCCCAATAAGCCAAACAACTGTCATAAAATAGCCTAAAGTAGCTGCTTCTGCTACTGTGCGATTCTGCAAAACATGACTATAGTCATGTGTTGACAAAATGCTGATTTGTTTGGTCAGTTAGAAAGTTCTACTGCCTTAATTTTTATTCTGCAGAATACTGATGGACAGCAACAGGAGAGGACATAACACACTGAAAGTGGTGCATCCGTGGCTTGGCTGCTAAGATTAAAGTGCATTAGCTAGCTAGATACCACATTCTACTCATTTTATTTTCAGTCAGCTAGATATTTGCTAGCTGGCTAGTTACCTAGCTATCTGTTTATGAGCTACCCAGTACAATAGCTAACTAGTCAATAAAGCAGTCTGTCAGTTTCTGTAAATTTTTCACTGACTTAAATAGCAATCTTAGTTATATCTAACTTTACACTATCTCCTTTGTATAAAAGCCAGATTGCAGATGTGAGGCTATGTTTTTGGTGATACCCTTTTTACACTAAATTGAAGGCAGTTATACAGCCTGTTATATTTTCATCTTTTGTTGTGTTGTTGTTAGTGCTCTGGTATGTGAGGTTAGCCCCCCCACCCCCACCCAGCTAAGTGTCACTTCTTCAATTGGGGGTGGCAGTGTGAAAGGTGACTGTGTTACTGGTCGGGGGGAGTTCACTGCTTCTGTAGTTTGCTTGGTGGGGCTGAGCCAATTCTTGTAGAGGTAAAAAGACCCTGGTTAGAGTGTAAATAGCAGACTGGTATGCCCCCATGACAATATAATGACATACACTCAGGTGACATATGACATATAATACAGGTGATTGTACAACGGCTCTAATTTCTATTTTAACTGAATTAATGACCCATTCCTTGACATGCATTAGTGGTGTAATGCAGTATATATATATATATATATATATACTGTAGCTTACGTGAGTTATTTAAAATTGTGCTTTGCTGGTCCCATTTTAGAGAATCTCTGGCAACCTTTGAAACACCCCCCCCCCCCCCCCCCCCCACACACACACACACACACACACACCAACACAACTTTTCCAGAATCTTTTATTGATTTATGCTTATCCCCTCCTACCATTCATGAATTGCTGTCTAATCCTGACCTCTCTTCCTCACTCCTCAGAGGTAAACCTACCTGCCTCTTATTAAAGCATTTTCTGGTAGCCAGAAACACTCTCCCACTACCTCTGCACCACTACTCTGTATATTTCTGTTTATCCCTAAAAACACGGAATGAGCTGTCCCTCCTGAACTTTGTGCATTCCTTTTTTGTATTTTTCACTTTATCCTGTGAAATATAGATTAACATCTCTCACTGAAACTGCTGTTCTGTCTGTTACTTATACAATTTTCTCTCAAGCAGTTTCTCTTCTGTGTCAGGTCTTGGTATCTTTACTGGCTTTGATACTGTAGATCACTTGATTCTTCTTCCAGTTCTTGCTTATCTGGGCATCTCTGGATTGTTGTACAAGCCTGGTTCTCCTCTTACATTGCTACCCACATTTATCAGATCACCTGCAGAGGATCTCTCTGCTCATCACCCTCTCTCTACTCAGGTAACACAAGGCCCTGTTCTGGGCCAGCTGCCCTTCTCTTGATCCTCTCATTCTTCCTCACAGTATAGTATGGTTATTCCTCCCTGCCCCCTCTTTATGAGATTTTCAGGCTTGTCATCTTATTTCATGCCTTTGGGACATCGTCTCCTAGATCTCTGTTACTCAACCCTTATCTTGGAGGATCACAGTATCTGCAGTAAGTTGCTCAATTTATGCACAAATTATTTCACAAAATAACTGAAGAGAAGCTAAGAAAACTTATCGAATTTGGATCACATGGACCATTGTTGAGCAGCCTCGTCCTAGATGTGTTTCTACCCTCTTAAACTTAATCTGACTGGATCCTGCCTTTTATTTTTTTTTCCTTATAGCCTCATTGTTCACCTTTACAGTTAGTCATGCTCTCCCCTCTGCTGGAACTGGCAGTCCCTCTAGATTCCTCTCTGTCCCTCTCTTCATTTATGACTTCTCTGACTTCATCACTTGTCACTTTCGGTTTAACATATGTCCCTTTCTAACAATGTATTCTATCAATTAATCAAATTTTAACTAATGTAGTTCCCTTTGCAGCAGAACTGTCACAGAACAGATCTCTTTGCAAAGTTCAACAGAGAGAAGTGATTTCAAGACATTAAGTACAATCGTTAAAACTTAATTGTTTGAGCTAATTATTTTAGTCAAGTGAAAAGATGGAATTAGGCTTGATTCATTAGAAGGGGCATTGGAATCCCACTGAATTCACTGCTGAACTCAGAGAGCCCAGTTCATGTAACTGATTTGATTGACCTAGTTTAACCTTGTTGCAGATATGCTGCTAGCTTTTCTTTTACAGCTTTAGTATATAAATAATATGGTATTGAGAGGAAGTTAAAGTAAGAAGCCACACAAAGCTGTCAATGAAATTTAAACTGATGGTAACCCTAAAGGTACTACAGACACCATTGCATACAAACACATACCTGTCAGTTTTTCCAACAACTTTCACATTTGCCGTGAAAGGTACAAGCAACACACCTATTTCTGTTTTAAATGTCATTAAAGTGATACAGGAGAGCCAGGGGATTACCATTAAAATTTCAAATCCTGGCACATCTGGTCTTAAACAATTTCAGAGTAGAGAACAATTGACCATTTGGAGCAGTATGGATTGTGCATTATTTCTTGTAGACTTTCAAGCAAACTGGTACTTAAAAAAGAAACACAACATAAAACTATAGGAATTTTTTTTCTGTTTTTGGGATTGAGATGCACCCAAGTATCTGGTGAATAAATGTAAATTGCTCTGAAAAAACAAGCCTCCCTACCTAGAGCCTAGTGGCTGATATATTTTATGATGGGGTTGTTGGTCCTCACTACAAAACACAGCTGCAAGACACTCACTTTAATTTTGAAAGCTTAGCAGATACTTAAGAGAAAATAAAGAAGTTCTGGAACTTTCGATACTTATGCATAAGATGATACAAGTTAAAACTGTCAGCATCGTATATTTAAACATATATTTCAAAGAAGAACACCACAGTATACTTAGTTTAAAGTTGTTTTTAGTCACATTATTGATTGGGTAACTTTAGATAAGCAATGCAGCAAAAGCAATAGACAATATAGGAGCCTACTTATACAAACCAACCATATGGATTACAGTATTTGAATGTATTGTTCAGTTCTTGATATGAAATGGTCAATTTAAAATTGAGTGTGGGAAAACTTTAAGGAAGGCAGCTCTGTGCCATAACATCCCACTTATGGACCCTGACTGATAGGAGGTTACCCATGGTCTGAACTAGTTAGTGGCTTAGATCACTTGATAGCTACCTTGCAGAGCTGAGTTAATTATCAAACTTTATGGAGTGTATGTAGATAGTGTATTCCATCTCTGCCTCCATATTTCAAATCTCAGAGAGAATTTATGAACTTTTCAAATACAGTGCACGTTCACAATTTTATTGACAAATCTATCAAATATGGTAAAATCAAATACTTTTCAAGTATAAGCTCTCTTTTCTATATTTACTTGCATTCCATTTTGCATGTCTAGTCACCAACAATGTTATTTTATTTCATGCGCGTAAGAGTTTTAAGAGAGAAAACAAAGTGTGAGATCAGTGGATCTTTCAAATAATGAGACATACCCTCATTTTAAGCAAAACACCCTAATTTTGGCCCCAGATGTGCTTCCCACATACAGTAGCCTGAGTTTAAGTGGCCCATGTCTGAGCATACTTAATAAATACAGAGGGGTGCAACTCTCTGTGGTAGCACTTCAGCAGGATTCATGCTTAAGTCTGATTAGGCTGATAAATAGAACCATCATATAACTAAAAAAGAAAGGTTTAAACAGTAATAGGATAATATTTTAATTAGCTACAAAATAAATAATAGCAATTTAAACAGGAATCATCTACCTCTGATCTAATTTCCTGTTTGGTAATAAAACTCTGGCTTTGCCAACTTGGATGCTTTTCATGCAAATAATTAAAGCTCATAGTTTTCATGACCAATACTTAACATGATAAATCTCCCTAATCAATGCAGTACAATCTCATTTTACACTGGAAACCACTGCTGTGCCATAAGTGAATATTAGAGGGAAATGCTTTTTCACAAAACAGTTGGGCAAAAACCGGACATTTTAAAAGGGAAATTTATTTCAAAGTCTTCACTGTCATGGAAAATGATAAACCTAACATTCCTAGCTCATCTCAATAGTATCATAAGGGCTATAGCCAATCATTCAGTTCAGTCCAATTTCTTTGACCTGGTCCATTTTGTGAGACAGACTAGCTTGTTCACATTGTCTCAGGATGTCTGCACACTTCCTTTGTACAATATTACCTGAGAGTGAAAAAAGTCATTTGTCTTCTACCAATCTTCCTCACTGTTTAGTGGCTTTTAGTCAGTACCTATTCATTTTGAAATGACAATACTTTGTGAAATTTGGTGTACAATGTCTGTTTCTCGAGTGTGCAATGAGTTCCACATTCTAAAATGTTACTTTGATGAAATTCACTATGTCAGTTTGCAGTAAATCAATTGCCAGAAATTTGATGTTCAGATGCAAATGTATGTTTATCTCATAGATGGCAAGGCATACTTATTGTACTGAAATATTGACATTTAGACCCATGAGAAATTAGTAGCCTAGCTTTTATCCAAAGAAGCACGTAGAACTTTTGTCTACGTCAGACTGAAGGCCAACACCTCCTATAGCCTCCTTTCTGTATTTTTCCTCCATTAGATGCGTTTCTTCCTCTTCAGGTGAGCTTATGAAGGATTTCACTTCAACTGTAATGATCACATACACTTTGCTAAAATTAGCTATGGATGTGTATGAATGGTTGGTTGCAGTTAAGTGCATAAAAATGCATTGTTAAATTGTTAAAATGCACACTGCATTAAAATTAACACATCACATTGCATCAATTTTGTGTGGCTGTGAGAGTGGATTTAATACTTGATACAGGAACATATTATAGTTCTGTAGGCAACTTTCTGCATTCAACTCTCTGTAGTTGATCTGTAGCTCCACAATACATGGACTGTGATTCTTTTATGAGATGCATACAGTGTATCATAAATATAGATTTTTAAATGGACACAGCTTATTTCTGTGGGTAGCTATGACTAGCTGGCAATTTAGTGACTTAAGGTTGACCAATATCAGGGCCTGTGTCAATACTAATGATGTATACAGCAGGTAGGCTAATGGATGATGTATTCAATCGGCAGTATTACATTATGATAATAGAGCAGCTACCAGGGCAAACAGTAGAGCAAATATGAGAGGAGGAGGTTGGACTCAAACAAAATTCCAATCTCCAGGCTGATCTTCATATGTTTAATACACACTCCAGTGGGTAAACCCTACGGCCCATATATGGTAGAGAATCAACCCTGCTAAATAGCTTGCTAGCAATTGAGACTGCTTGTTAATTATGTACTAGAAAGGACTTCTAGTGGCTTATCTGACTGTCTTATACCATAGGTGGTGAATAGAAGCAGGGATATAGCTACATGAACTGCACAATGCAGCAAGGTAATAACCACCTTATATTATGGGATCCCTGAGCATGTTCTAGCTGCCCCTAATTAATAGTCATGGACTTCACAGAAGCCTTTGGGGAAGGAGACTTTGCTGTTTGTCTGTTTGCTGCTATACCCATATGTGCTTATCTGTGTGAATGTGTCCTACCTCCCTGCTGTTTTGCAACACAGCTTTCCAATGATAATTGAGAATTTGTGTACACAGAGTCCTTTGTCTTACAGAGGAATTCTCATCCCATGGAATGTCAATGAAGAAGCAGATTTGCACTGTGGTTACATTTAATGATACATAGCATGCCTTCACACAAATATTACACAAAACTTTCAAAGGAGCACTTTTTGTCACTTGCCAGTCCGCATCAGACATCCTATTGTCGCTCACACAGTCACATAGTCACATAGTTAAACATATATTTTACAAAGGTGCAGGATGAAGCAGTGTGTACTTTTCGCATCTGCTTTTTCATTTTTCTAAAGTTTACAAATAAATACTGCTCCTTAAAATGTTAAGCCATGGCTATCCTAAATGAAAATTTAAGGATGTATCGCTTTCGTAACAGAATCTTTTTTCAGTCTGGAAAAACAGATGCATGCTGTTTAAGAAATTAAAGCATTTACAATGCTTTAAAATAAACTTCAAGTTATTTAAGTATAATGATGTAGCCCTATGCTAGATTAGGACTTTTATGTCAGATTTACTGTAATTATGGTGAAACAGGGTGGGACAGTGGATAATTTCTCTGCCAGAACATACTGTTCGAAGAAGTTTAGTGTATCACTTCAAAAAAATCTTTAACAAGGTTTTTCTGGTTGATTAAAGGGAGTAGTCCACAATTAATCACCTATTCGACCAAAGAGTGACTCAATTCAAATGGGGGTTCTCATTAGTGTGGCCTTTTTTCTTGTGCAGCATGTGAGTCACCACCCCCATTAATAGTTTGATTTTAGACACTTTTCAATGAGAGGATACATAACCCTCCTCTTACCCATCCCCATCCAATTTCTCAATAGCCCGCAATGGATTATCAATAATTAACATGAAAAGAGTATGAGCAGATGTATTATCTCAAATGAAGCAGTCATAGATTAGTCACTGTTAGCATTAGTGACTTTGGCTCCTCCTTGCAAAAGCAATTTTGGACTTTTCATTGCCTAGCTCTTTTCATCACGCACTTTTTAAAATTCACAAGAACAGTTTCCCACCTATTTTCAACACAGGAGCTGAAACAAAGATGAAAGTATGTAAAAGTACCAATTAGTTATTTATTATTTCTTTTAATCTGTGATGGAGGTCAGTGGTTTTTGGGTGTTTGTTACGAGGAATTTTCTCATTACTGAAGTTTTTCTGTAATACCCTGTGACCTTATTAATGTGTGTATGTATTGGTGTAAAGCCATGTTGGCCTATGTGAATGAGAAGCTTGTGAAAGTCAGTGTGTTTATAGTAATGTGTGCATGTGAATGCATCACAAACTGAACAAATACAACAAGAAAACCAACCAAACAATGTACTGATGAAAGCAAAATGAGCAAAACCCAAATATCCAATATACAGATATCCTAACATGTGGAATATAGTTTTTCTTAGGATTATTCTATGGCATCACAAAACCCAAATATATAATATACAGATATCCTAACATGTGGAATATAGTTTTTCTTAGGATTATTCTATAGCATCATTATTCTATGTGATAATTAACGGCTAATTATTTTAATCAATGAAATATTTGCAACTGTGTTAAGATGGAAACGTATGCTTTGCTGGTTTGTGGCATTATGATATGTCATATTGACCAGGTTAGCTAGCTAGATAATACTATCATGGCTAGCTGTAATTACCTATTTATTCACTCCAACTTATCGGTGACTCAGCGCTTATCTCGGTGATCTCAGTGCAAGAGTATATATCACGTATGAACTGTGGCATTTTTCCAGCCGCAATATGCAAAGGACTTATTCATTGCATTAAATTTGTCTAATTAGGACCCTTATAGTTCTAGATTCCCTATTTATCATTTCATACCATAGATAAGTAAAAAAAATGTTGTCATAAAATATATATATATATATATATATATATGCTCATTTAGAGTAAATATAACAAATACAGTTTTTGCTCATCCCAAATTTAAATAAGCTACTAAACCATTCTTAGGGTATATACACAGTGCCCTCCATATGTATTCGTACCCCTGACTAGGAGCCAAAAGATAGTATGATTTAATATTAATAGTATTGCCCAGAGCAAATTGATATTGTTCACAATGTTTTGCAAAATATATTGTCACCAGTACTTTGGCCTCTTCTGGCATAGATAACACTAACAAGATACCTCCTGTAGTGTCTGACACTTCTGAGTAGGAGGTTTTTTGACCATTTCTCTCTAGGTTCTAGGTCTTTGAGATATTTTGGAGATTTTTATTAATTTGATAATTTAATGATTTTTTATAAATCACTGTAATTAGATAACTACTTTAAAATAATAAAAATAAAATAAAAAATGATAAAAATAAAATGTTTTAAAAAATCCTTGTCCTTGAAGGCCCTGAGGAACCACTCCAACCACTGCCCTATTTTACAGTGGACATGGGCTCTCTCTCAAGATGAGCATCATATTTGTATGCCAAATATAACAATATTATTCAAAGAGCTCAATTTTCATTTCATCTGACCATGGGTAATGCTTGCAATGTTATTAGGCAAATTCAAGTTGCCTCTTTTTTACATTGGCCTTCTTCCTTGCAACCCGATCATGAATGCAACATTGACGTGTACAACTTTTGATGATTTTTTTTTTGACAGTTTGTTATCTGAAGATGCCAGTTTGCTGAGGAGGTTTCCAACTATTGCCTTTGGAGTTTTGTCTGCCTCTCAAACCACTTATCTCACTACCCATGGTGAAAGATACACTTGTATCCTCTTCCTAACAAGGTTACGACTATACCAACAACGTTACATTTCTTAACAAAATAATGGAATCTACCACTTTCAACTGTAAATCCACATTTTTGTACATTCCTTTTATAGCCATCTTCCAAGTTACTTGTGAAGGTCAATGACCATTTACCTGCAGTCTTCGGAGAGCTGTCTGACCTTAACAATGATAATGCATTCTACTGATGAATCTCTTCTGCTTGTTACCTCCCTTTATACCACAGGGAAACAAGAGGCCTTTGGATGCCTCTGTATAGTTCCAGAACCTTCTACTGAACATCCAATAAGTGGAAGGTTGGTGTAAATTTATTTTGTCAGATTGTATTTTAAAGTTTTTTCAAAGGTGTGAATAAATGTGAATTGTGTTTTTTGGATTGCAATTCATTATTTGTGACCATTTTCTCTCAACAAGCTATTTAGATAAAAATATATACATTTCTTAAAGTTTTATGAGCAGAATAAAATAATGAATATGTAGTTTATGTAATTTTTATGTATTTTTCTTTTGTAGCATTTTTATTAATTGTTAGGGGTATGAAGACACTATGGTGGGCATTATCTCTGTGTATGTATAGATACATAGCTGTCATTTATGGACTTAATTTCCTTCTGATCTGTGTTTAATACAACCTGTTGTGGCACAGTTGGGTAGGTGTAAGCAAATATTTGACCTTTGCATTTATTGTTGTAAACAAGTAAATGAAACCAATTAGTGATTAAAAGGAAGGGTCTCACAATCATGATTGCAATTTGGGTGTTTACACAACACTAAGGTCAGGAAATGAGTACACACCATTAACATTAAGACTGTTTTCTCTGATCATTTGTCCTCATTTAAGTGATTTGGCAAAACGGTTTTATGAAAAGTATATAATGTCTGAATATCATGATAGGTACTGTAGAATGTTTTAATGAAATGTATTTTGTGATTTAACCAAGCAACCATGATTTGTTCGTGAAATCTGTTGACGATCAGTTACAGCAATTCTATCTTTTACTTCTTTCTGTGGCACTTAAATTTGAAAGCAAGTGTGTATTACAGTGATAAAATTCTTTTGCATGTTTTTTTATGTTGTGTATCATTTTCAGTTTCTTTTCATTTGTCCCCACTTTCCATTTTTTAGTGTTCAATATCTATATATTACCCTGGCCACACAAGTTGTTGGTGATTACCAATGATCATCCACTGCCAACATCTTTTTTATTGGCAACTGCATATAACTGCATTCTTTGGTAACAGCAGAAATGGAATATATGAGCTATAAATGCACTTTAAATATTTTTTCATTGTTAATCCACTGTCATCTTAATCAAATTATTGCAATGTGTAAGACTATTTAGATTAGTTGCTGGTTCATAAAGGCACCCTAACGACTGCTACATTTCAGAATGTTTGAAGACAGGTGTGCCTACTGACCCCTCCAAAACTGCAGACAAATGGACTTTAAGTGGAAGTGAAAACATTTTAGATTTTGTGAAGCAGGCTAAATTGCTGTGTAGCTGAGTAGCTCTACCTGGCCCTTGCAAGTAGAGCTGACCGTGCATCACAGCCTAATGTTTCACTTTATCAATTATTTACAAGCAACCTATTGGCCATATGTCACAGACTTAGCCTGGTGACAGATTGGGTATTCGTCACCTTTTCAAGCTGTCTCCTGTAAAACTGCTTTTTTTTCTCATGTCTCCACGCACCGCCATGGTTACAGTCTGCCCTGAAAGGGCCCTCTTCAGTCTGAGTCCTAGGCTCCCCTCTCTGATGCTAATCTGGTGTCAGTGACTGTCCTGACGTTACTCTTGCAGCAATGCGCTGAGACCTTCTGTCGACAGGGGAACTGTGAAAGATGAAGAATCCTTTCTTAAGTGCTGTTTTATGTGACAGTTATTGTCTTCACCTATCTTTAAAGCCAGACACCCAGCCTCTCCATTAGCAAATGAAATGGTCAGATGATATGATCAGAAGGCTTCAGCGCCGACACAACAACAAATATAAGCTAACACAGAGCACCGAGCCACCAGTATGCTGGTCACATAAATGACCAGAGCACAAACAGCAGAGGCAAAAAAGTGCAAGTCTCTAACTGCATAAACTATAGATGATTTACTTATTTTACACTTTTCAAATATTAATCTTTAATATTGTTAGAATAAATGAATACAAAGAACTAATCACTGTACTAACACAAGAACCAGACATATATCATTAGAGTGTAAATACGATTCTGTTGCAAATGCAGTTGTGATTGTGGAACCCAGGGCTACAAGAACAGAAATATAAATCTCATTGCCTCACGTGATGAAATAATCATACAAATTTTCAAATGACAGAGGAGATGATGATGGTGATGACGATGATGATTATGATGAAGATGATACAGAGAAGAAGGAAAAAAGACTATCATTATTATTCACTATGATCGTTTTTTTTTTTAATTTTTGGATACATGAAGCTGTTTTATCAATGGCTGTAATGACTAACTGTGCAAGTGGAATGTAGATGCTCTCCAACAGCATTTTCTAGCCTTTCAGTTATAGGGACATAAACAGATTATATCCTGTTCATTGACGTCTGGTCTACACATATTATTAAATGTTTCTTTTTTTGTGATTGCTGCATCATAGCTATCTAATATGTGATAATATTGTGAGAGGAATTACTTTTTTGTTACACAAAAATGTACTTCCCAATTTTACCTGGTATTGGCTCACAATTAATCCCCACTAAACTATTTGTTATATGTTAAGGTAATATATTTCTCAGTGACAAAGAAATATTTAGTTTAAGCTACATCCCCTCTTGTTCAGAGAGCAAAGCACCACTGCTACATACAGGAAGGCAGCTTTTTCATAATTTGTTAGGAGGAAAAACCTTTTTTTACTTAATCTTCATCTTCTACCCCAGCTAGTGGCTACAGTATTATCTTTAATGGAATTGTGTTCCTCATGATGAACAATTAAAGGTTGTGGCAAGCCATGAAATTGAAGTGATAAGACCTGAGTTTATAAGAAAGAAACTTTCATATAAGGGTACTCACTTAAATGTGTGTATGGCTTGTATTGTGTATGACAAATTGTTGATTGACATTGTATGAAACTAAAATAGCAATACATTTGAGCAAATATTGGCAAACAGTATATTCTTATATGGAGCATAAGATATCACTTGAATCTGAGTAAACAGCCTGTGAGTCCAGTCCTTATGAAATCCTACCCAAAAGTGTGACAAACTTCAACAAGAATATAATATAGTATTTGCTTCTGAGCTTCCAGCAACTACATTTATTTGCTTTTCATATCAAGCAGGTCTATTTATCTTTTTTAAGAAGAAAGAGAAATATTTATTCATCCAAGAATTTTGAAAAAGTAAGCTGAAGATCCAGAAATTCTACATCGTCACTTAATTATGAAGTACATTCCATCTGAAGATTACAACACCATCCCTTCTGTGGCTATTTTCAAGGCATAGGCAGGTCTGTAATAAGAGAATGCAGCAGAATTGCTCATGATTCCTTTCTGTCCAAGGCTGTGAATTGCCATAGTTTTCACACCAAGGTATTGCTTTCTATTGGACACCATCTCTCTGCAAGCAGCAGCTACGTCAGAGCACAGTTACATTAATATCCTTTGCTGAGAGGAAAGTCAGAGCGAAGCAAGCCTGGAGAAAGAGGTCTGCACCACATACAACATTCAAACAGCTGCATGACGTCAGCACATCAATAATTAAAGTATTTTATTCATAGCCTGGAAGAAAAAGAATCAATTGACAAATCACATATTCACTTTGAGTTACTTCAAACAGCAAGACAATTAAAATGCAAGGGAGTGTGGGTAGGGGGGGGATGCTATATCTACACACATTTCCCTCTATTTATAGCGAGGGAGTAATTTTCCACATATGTTGTATATGTTGTAGAATTAAAATACATATATACATATATACACACATACATATATACAGATACACTGTATACATACATATATATGAACCAAAATAAATAAAAATAAATGGAAACAGTATATAAGCTGAATGTCAAAATATGTAAGACATATATGACAATATATATTTAAAACCTAAGGTTTGAGAAAATTGTTCTAGAGCCTCAATTAAAATCCAGTTAACATTTCACACAGAAATATGACTAAAAGGAAAGAGTCAAACCAATCAATACACATATTTACAATCACTGAAGGCACACACTGAGCTGTATTATGTATTTAAGTTGGAGAACACAGAGGCCAAGCTCAAGAGCAGAAAACATTTGACATTTTCAGTGGATATTTTACATGGACTTATTTCTCCTTAAAGCAGTTGACAAATTCAGCACAGTTCTGAAAATAATTACTTCTGCAATGTTTTTTAATGCAGTATTATGGGAGATCATGCTGTGTCACAGTGTTCTGGACACAAGAATTTAAGAGAAGGTGATCTTGAGGGCTAACATGTTCCGAAAGTCTGCCAAATTCCAATTCAAAAGTTCAACTAATTGATGCTTTTCTCTGTTCTTCAGTCCAGCATCACTAAAATGTGGTGGGATTAAAAATGAGCAAATCAAACCTTTCTAATACAGATTTCTTTACACTAAACAATTCATATGAGAAATAATTGTTAAAGATAGATAAAAAATAGATAAAAAATGCATCATAATTCATGCAAAGAGGCTCTAAAACTAACTTCTAATTTGGTAAATGAATGCACTTTTGTTGTGTAACCTGAGCTCTGGCATTATATTTGTTGTAATGAGGAGGGACTGTTGTATTGAACAGGAGATGAGTATGGTCATTCAGCCACTCTATCACTGCAGCACAGAGTTTGCCCAGTTGTCTGTGAAACCAGTTTACTATACAGATGCACTGGTTTAATTTGTTGTGTCTCTTGCCACTGCCATTGTGGCAATATGTTGATGGACTCATGAATATTAATTTGCATTGCGGTTATCTTTTTTCCATAAGAGGGAATAAATGCTCATTTTTGCAAAGAAGATGAAAACACATTGAGAATGCAGCAGCCTCCCAGTCTAGGTGAGAGAGTGCATGAGGCCATACGTCACCACACATGATACAAACAGTAGCTTGTACTACTACGTCACCACACATGATACAAACAGTGCAGTCAGAGGGGAAGGGTGTTTTGGCTGCAAATTTGGTAGTCCACTGTCACCAATTCATTGATTTGGGTGGCCTGTGGAAATCATATCAAAATTATACTGCATACAATGTTGATTGGTACAGTTAAAAGAAAATCTAAGACTGTTTTTTTAACAGAAGCCATTTTTAAATCATATGCTATCCTCTCCTTCCATGATCTTTCCCATTAGTGCTTAGCACTGTTTGAAATAGAGAGACAGCAGAGAGGTAACTTAAATAAAACTACAGGAAAAACATCATAAGCTCATCAGACCTACTTTTGATTAATAATTGTTATAAACACTTCTGTTTTGCTAAATTTACAAATGCTGTATAGCTTGTATAGCACCAGTCATACATTTTGCTGTTTGTGAATTGGTAGGATTTTACTGATCCATGTGGACAAAGCAACTCAAAAGGCAAGGAGTTGCGCATTAACTACAATATAGAGTATGTGTACTGTTGTAGCCTCTCATATAATACAAAGCCAATCCTATCCATATAATATAGGTATAAAACAGAAAAGAATATTCTCAACCAAATTCTGTAGAGCCAAACACCTGTTTGCCAGCGTTCCATTTGAATTTATATTAAAACAACCATTGACACATTTCACATAGTCAAACAGCAGCAATGTGGGGCAGCTACTTCATAGCTAAGCTATTTCAGTGAGCTCCTTTGGTTCATTTGGCTATAAGGCTAATGCAGCAATATCAGTTTTCTAAAGACAACATAGCCTGGATAAAAATCACCAGCTATACCAACCAATACTGACACAAATATCTAATCTTACTGTGAGTTATTTATTTATTATTTCACATTGTGGTGCACAGCAGTCCAACCCACAAAGACAGAAAAGCAGCCAGCAGTGACTATCACCTATTTAGCTAGATAGCTAAATAAACACGTCTCAGTCTCTGGAAGCAACTTCGTTGATACAAAGAAATATTAGCAGCCTTAACTGTGAGTAATATCAAAACTCACAGCAGTAGGTTAGCCTACAGAGTCTGTCCTTTTCAGTCATGTTTGGTTCACATTTTAAGGTAGTGAATCCTCTAACAACATGAATCCAATGATATGTGCAACATATAACAAAATATACCATTACATACTAATCATTTGTTCAGTGTACTTATCAGCAGTAGGCTGACCAAAATCTAAGGCTACTCAGAAGTTGCTGCTCAGAAGACCCTGCATTCCTACATAAATGAACATCGACACATCTTTGCACCTCTGATACGGAATGTCGCACCCACACCCACAAGTGTGTTGGTGTGTGATGTTGACTTATGTTGTTCCACAATTTGAAAGCAATGGTGACCCATGGCAATTTGTTTGAATAGTAATGAATAAAAAACAGCAAAGTGATAAATATTTGTCAGTTTAATCAATTTGTAATAAAGTGTCATCCTCTACAAACCCCCCCCCCTTCAGTTCACCATACCCTGGGTGACTGTGCTTTTTCCAGAGGTGCCCCATGGCTCTGTAATGCCCTCCTCCCTCCTGTCTGTTCTTCTGTGTCCAGTTTTGACACTGTCAAGTCTTGTCACAAAACTCACCTCTTCTGTTTGTCCTTTGAATAATCAGAGAATTCCATTCCACCCATCTTGCTTCCTTTTGACTATTTCCTGTTGTCCTACTAGTCTGTGTGTCTTTGTGTATAGTATGTTGTTTTCCTTGGATTCTTTGAACAATGCACAAAATTCTTTGATGACCGGTACAACAATTACTGCATGTACAATTAGTCTGTGTTATCTAGCATTGCCCTAACGGCAAAAATAACAATTGATAAAAGAAAACAAAGAGAAAATATTTTCTTATAATCATAAGACAACTAGAAAGGTAAAAGCTAAAAGTCCATGAAATCCTTGGTTGCCTGGTTAACTTTCAGAACTTTTCTATGAGAGGTATTTGGCCTGGACTACTGCAAGGAACTCTCAGATTGAAAAAAAGATTGGATTCATTTTAGATATCTCAAAATAGATGTACCTCTTTGATTCTTAATGCAAAATCAGACTTTTATTTGAAAAGCACCACTGAGAATCTAAATGATTCCTCAGAGTTTTGGAAGATAATTAAAGTCCTTGTCATCACATAATAGCAACCCTGCTATCCCTCAATTTATTGGCTTAGAAAATAGCACAGCAACAGACAACAGCTTTTAGTCCTTTTCTAACCATAAGGTTATCCATTTTTTCAAGCCCTGCATCCCAAGTGCAGAGTTATTTAATCACCTTTCACAGTATGATACCAGTACAGTTACATTACATGACATTTTTTTCATGCGGCAGATGATGTTATCCAGAGTGGCTTACAAAGGACAAGTACAAAGTGCATCTAATAAAGTTGCATTAAACAACAGCACATACAGGACACAATTAACCACATCCAAATATGTAGGCCCTTCACTGAGTGCTGTGATAAGTAGTGAACACATGCTTAAATAAGTACGCCAAGCCATGCCTAGATGCAATACAATATACATATTAATAAGACTATATAAGAGGAAGGTGAGTTATGCTTGGGTAGGGGAGCCAAGAAGAAGTTTCAGCAAAGAAAACTGGATAGAACCTCTGCTGTCCTGACCACTATGGGAAGCTCAGACAGAACAGAGAGGATGCAACTGGGATGTGGAGCTACAAAGGGAAGCCAGGCATCTCAAAGTAGCAAATGGAGTGACCTGTTTCGTGTGTAGGATCTGACGATGGACTGGAAATAAGGGTGAGCCATTTTCCCTTGCCACCTGGTAGGCTGACATCAATGTTTTTATGTGGCATTACCAGTAGCCAGTGGAGGGAGATCAGTAAGGACAAGACATGAGAGTATTTCGGAAGATTCTGAACCAGCTGAGCGTTAGTATTCTAGAAGACCTGCATGGGTCTGTTTGCACACGCAGGGACACCAGCAAGGAGGGAGATGTATTAGTCCAGATGGGAGAGGACCAGGTCCTGGAACAGCAGCTGGGCCAAGTTAATGGTGAAGAAGTTGTTGATTCTTTGAATGTTGTGGAGGACACACCTTCAGGCCCTCTTGACTGACATTGTGGCAAGGCCACTGTCAAAAGTGATACTCTTAGTAGTCTAAGAGGTTGACCCAGTAAATTCTGCCATTTTTGCAGAAACGCTCAGGACTTTGCAGAAGTCCTGCCTCTGAGGAGCTCACCTGAGGAGGTGCTTGTTGCTCAGTTCAGTATGACTATACCAGGTTCCCTTAATTCTCCCCTTAAAATGAAACACGTCCTTAATCCATTGTTCACCCTTCTTTACACCTAAGATACTCTCAGAGAAGCACTATAGACAATGCCTTGAGTGTCTAGAGGTCTCCCTGTCAACACTCAAGCATATGAACATTACTTGGGACAATATAGAAGGCTGAAAGGTCCTGCTTTTGTTTAAAATCATTAATAGCTCTGATGGTAATGCTGTAGCTCAGTTTTCTACAACAAATGAACTACTTACGCCCACAGATGATAAACTCTCCTGAACTATGCAGTTAAATTCTTTAGTTATTCAAAAATATGATTACTGACATAAATAAATAAATATGATGTCTGCTACACCCCCTCCTGCAGCTGAGCCACGAACTAAAAATCTAATTTTAAATACTGACTCCACCACTCTTGCCACATTTAAGAGTTGACTGTCCACATTTATTCTGGATGACTCTGCCAACTTTACTAACCTCATCAACAAACCCACAGCTACTACCTACACATTAAATCCTGTCCTAATTACACTGATTAAGACCTGTCTTCTTGCTCTATGCCCTCATATTACAATTAACATTTAGGTAAAGGTACTATACCCCATGCTTTAAAGGCTGCTGCAGTAACCTCTGATTTAAAAATACAAACTCTGACTCAAACCCTAACACTCTGAACAAATTGCCTACCATTTCCAACCTGCCATTTATAGCTAAGACAGTTGAATATGTTGTTGCTTCTCATCTTCTAAGTTTTATGTCATAAAGCTGCTTGAGGTACTCAATTCGTCAGTTTGAAGAACTCAATTTTGGGTTCTGCCCTCAGTGCAGAGTCAAAACTGCCTAAGATAGACCTTTTAATATTCTCTGATTCAGGTACTCTTAACATTTGTATTTTGCCTGATTTATGTGCAGCCTTTAACACACTGAATCGTGAATTACTTGGTAAATTGGTTAGTCTTGATGTCATGGATATGTCACTTAATTGGCTTAGATCTTTAAGTTTATTTCCCATTGTGTCAAAATATCTAAACTGGCTGTTTTAGTTTGCTTTTTTCTCTGGGGGCTAGGGAACCTGCCAGGGCTCTGCTTGGAAATTTGCACTTCACCATAAAATGGTGCCTCTAGGACATTTTCTATGCATCGCTTTCTATGAATCATTGTCTTACGGCAACTTGTTGTGCCTGGGCACACAGACATTCCAGCTGTTTGGCATGGCACAACATGTGTGATAAACTGGCCATTTTGTCACAGAATGTGAACCTAACTGTACACATATGGGATGCTCTTAATCTGAGTGTATTACTGTCACAAAGACAATGTAACCTTCCTGAGCTTTGTGCAGCACTTTGCAAAGGAATACTGTTCACTAGAGAGTCATTAATGCTTTTGTAATTTTGCTGCTATGTCAGGTGCAAGTACTTCTGGCAGCAAATGGAAGTCACACAAGGTTCAGAAATCATATATTTCAAAAAGCAATCCCCTTGGTATTCCACCTCCTTTGATTTGAATATGGGTTCAAAAATTAATGTGTCATAAGCAAGGGACGTTCAGCATATGGAAATTAATATCCTAGGAAGACAACAAATACAAATGCATAACAAAGTTAATTTCTGGGACAAAAACTGTTAATTAAAACATTTTACTCATTAATAACTAACTTGTTTGTTCAAAGAAGAATGCTAAAACACCACTGATCCACTAACAAAATGCCATTTCTGCCCTGAAGCTCTTTGGGTCACCTAGCAAGTTGCCACAAACCTTCCTACAATCAATCCCACTCATTTTCCCCTCCAATTATCTTGTAATTCAGGGCTATTTAATTCCATTACTCTTCTGTTTTAAAAACCCGCCTTTGCTCTTGTGATAGATGGTAGGATGAAGAGAGAAAGCATGGTACATAAATCTGGTTGTAGGACTGATCTAGTACATTATCAGATTACTCATTTTCAAATCATTCCCCAATGGACCTTGACCACATGGATGAATCTTCACTAGCAAACGAATGTTAAACGTCTCCAGCATCTCCTTATCCTATCTCCTTTCCGTATAAAACAGGAGCTGTCACCTTTTACAATTTCTTTTTGAAGACATTCCTAGGCTGTTCTTACACTTTACATGTGTGTGTCTTTGAATTTTCTAAGGATGTAGGTAAAATTAGAGGCAACAATGATTTTATTCATTCCAGATTATAACCCTTTAATTAAGCAACTAACTTCACACATGTTCCACACAAATACCATATTTGCATGAGTTCAGCTTAACTACAATAGAAAATGACTATTGAAAATGACTACTGCAATGGGGATGAGAGAATATCAGAGATTATCTCATGGTTGTGGTGAAACCATTTGCGTTGATCCTGTGCAAATCTGGTTGTTTCAGAGGCAACAAAGTTTGATCAGTTTTGTGGACAAGCCATAACTAATCTTTACTTTTTTTCTTCAGATATTTTATGTTACACATCTACTGTGCATGTTTCCTGCTATTTGTTCTGTTAGTTTTGCTGTCACTGAACAGTTATTCCAACAGATCGAAAAGCAAGATTTTGTTGTGAAACATAAATCAAATGCATGTCAGAAATTAATCAATCAAAACTTTGGATTCAAAACTCTGCCATAACTCAATCTATAAAGTGTGTAGGGAACGTACTGCGGAGAAAGTCAATTAGGCTAAGAGCTAATGTGTTTGGGTCACTGTTAAACAGAAAGGGAGGAAAAAATATTGGCCTGTGTTTAGATGAAAGGTTTCAAATCCACAGAGAATTACATACATCACAATAAATTAACCAATGGTCAGTGGGTACTGCACCATCATAACATATTAGCCCAATAAAAGTATGGATTTATATACCATTAAAATAGTGAAAGACTTTTATTATACCAACATCATTGTTTTGACCTCTCGCAACCCTTATTGGGGGCTGGCTGTTGATTCACAATTTATTGTGACATGGTGAATACTGAGGGACTGTAAAAGGCAACAAAAGATTTTTTGTTCCAGAATTTATCCAGAAGTATATACTCACAAATTATCAATTCAACTCACCCCTGTCACCTGTGTATTTCTACAACACTATACATGGTAGAGTGGTTGCATATGCATGAATGCAGCTGTGCTTGTGGCATTAATAACTCTTCCACACCTCTGAGGCCATTTCAGTACTAAAGACTGGTAAGTTAATATCCGGACTCCTCAGACACTTTGGTGTGCTCTGGGCACAGGTACAAAAATATCATGTCTGCAGTCAGATGGGTCAGGCCAGGCCATGTGTCAATACCCCTGTGCAAGATTAGTATACCCAATTCACTAGAAATTCCAAAATGGTTGGAGTGAGTTTGAACATATTTGTTATTGGAGAGGTACAACATTAAAATGAATGAAAAGCAGGACAGCTGGAAAACTTTCTTGACTTAGAGGCCAGTCTTTTAAGGAAGCAAACATGTCTGTCTGCTATGATGGTGTTTAGACCCACCCCCCAAAATAAATAAATGAATAAATAAATAAAAATAAAAAATGAATGGGTGTCTGCTGGGAGTGTAATTGAATGAAGGCAGAGACTGGTTCATAAGACCGAATGGGGGTATTTAGCCTGAAATAAAATATCACAGCTCCTTTTCCTTGTTAGTTTTGCTTTACTAAGGTGGAATCTAACAACTGTGTGATTGATAATTATGATATCATAGGTGCTAAGGTGTCTGGACAGGTCAAAAGAGAGTGACAAAGAGATGTGTTATGAACATCTGAGAAAATCATAGAAGGCAGGCACTAACAGGACTGTAAAGTTATGTCAATGAGATCTGAAACCAGAGCAAAAAGGTCTGTTGTGATCGGTTGTATAGCCTTAGGTAGGCTGGGTTGAAACCCTTTGAAGAAAAGGATGACTTAATGACTGGAAATGACATGAGAACTGGAACCAAAAGGGTGTTTATGAAATACATTAATTCTGCAGAGGTATATTTTTATGGTGAAAGCGCAAATATGCAAGTTGTGGTGATTGTGTGAAATGAAGGAGAGTATGGTTATTAAAAGAAGGAGGATATGGTAATTAAATTCCCTCAAAAGAGGGAAACGGGAAGGAAAATAAATGAGCGAATTGGTGGAAATTATTCCACGCTGACCAGGTGCTCAGGGTGGAACCAATTTTTTGAATTTCTGAAGGCTTAAATGGGATTCTAAGTCAGCGATTAAATTTTTTGTATCTGGGTATGTGCACATGTAGGATGAATTGATTGTTGAAGCAAATTGAAGTTTGATGGCAAAGAAATGGCGTGATAAAGTAATAATACACAGGAGGGTTTGCGCTGTTGAAATTATTGGAATGACTGTGATGCAGTCACTAGATAGGAGGTGAAACCCACATGTGTGTTATAGCTTTTATGTAATGGATCCGCATGCTAATTTTAAAGGGTCATTAAATACTCAGGCTTTGCTGCTTACTTTGAAATGTGGTTGCCTATGTTAAAATACATTACATTACATTATTATCATTTAGCAGATGCTCTTATCTGGAGTGACTTATTAGGTTACAATTTTATCCATTTATACAACTGGATATGTGATGAGTAAATTGTGGGTTAAGTACCTTGCCCAAGGGTACAACAGCAGTACCCCACAACAGGAAATTGAACCAATGACCTTTTGGTTACCAGTCTTGCACCTTACCACTACACCACACTGCTGGCCATTTACTAACAACGTATAATTTGATAAAATGGTTCCCCTTGTCACAGGGCAGGCCAACACACTAAATAAATTAATTCCCCACTTCCCCTCTCTTGGAGAGACAACAAACTATAGAGAGCCAGCAACAACCAAAACACAAAGGTAGCTAAGTCAAAATAATATGGCTAGTGAAACAGACAAGCCAGAACTGCCCCCCCCCCCCCCCAAAAAAAAAAAACATTTAAGTCAATTTGGGTACATGACAGTTTCCCAGTAGATTACAATAATGATGGCTAATGCATGGTGGAACAAACTATGACATAGTGTTGGATCTGTTAAATAGGAATAGGTATGTCCGTGGCAATACCTCAAATACGTTAATTCAAACGGTACATATATTGGAGTGGAGCAGAGAGAGGCAGTGGCAGTCTGGAAATTGGAGAGACCAATGTAACCATCCTTGTGACCACAGATAATGCCAGAAACATTGAAAACATAGTTGGAATGGCTGGGCTGGGGCCACAGATGGGATGTTTTCCTCATAATATCAATCTTGCATCCTAGAAAGCCACAGCAGTAACCCAGATTTCTAACCTCCTAGGAAAGATCAGGAAGGTGGTTATCTTCATCCACAGAAGCACTACAGCAACTCATGTTTTTACAAGTCAATAGGAAAGACTGCAGCGTCCAGCCCACATCCTCATCCATGATGTCAGCACCAGACAGAACTCAAGCCACAAGATGGTTGAGCGCCATATTGAACAGGAGGTTGCTGAAGCCAGTCGCAATCCTGATTTGCACTGAGGCTACCCCATAAGCTTCCATGGTCATGCTAATGAAAATCATGGTCTTGAGATCTATGGCAGCATGTGATGAAAACAGCCCCACAGTCAGTGATGACAAGACTCCCATCAGAAATGACCTGTAGGAGCGATATGCTGATTGGTCTATAGGACATCCTCCACTAGACCACTGCTTTGGAACCCACAATTCAAGTCTCTTCCACACCTGGATACTCCCTTTCATCTGAGAATCTGCAATGAGTTTATTACAACAGGTATTGTGTTATTTTGTTGAAGCAATTATTTTTTAATCAGATGTAAATTACTTGTGTACTGAACCTGAATTGTCATAGTTTCTTATTAAGATATGGTAAATCTTTTTATTGAACAAACCCTGCTTTCAATGCCACTATAAGGACGGTCATATTTGTGAAATTTCATTCTGCAGGTTCAAGCCACAAACACCAGGACCATCACCTCCCTAGAGTCAGACTTAGAAGTCAGCCATGGCTGAGGTATTTGGGGAGCTTTCCAAGATCCAGGACCAGGGCATGAAGCCTTTGGATAAAGTTGTAAAGAATCAGGTGAGCTCATACAGGACACTGGATGCAAATCCACTGAAACAGTGGAAGATGCAGGAGCACCTATATTCTTGTGCCACTAAATTGGCAAGGCACTACCAGGCTGTGACACTAGTGAGAGGATCTTCTCAGCTGCTGGTGACATAGTCACAGCTACCAGATCTGTACTCTCTGGCGATAATAGACTCATTTTTTCTTGGTTGTTTTCCTTCTCTTCTCCATTGTTTCAGATAGCAAGATATTGTTTACAGGTTTCAGTAAAAGTATCAAAAATATCACATATCCAATTGAAAATTAAAACACAGACGTCAGATTTGTGTTTCCTTTGCATACATTCACTTTTAGTTGGGGCAATAGGGTCTATGAAGAAAGCGAGCCTCTTGTGAACAAAATAATCCAGGGAGGTTGTGGGGGAAGATATTGCAAGAACAGATGAAGCCAGTAGCCAGGTGGAATTCCTTTTAATGCCTTATAAGGGAGGGGCAGTAGTTTGCAATCAATTTAATAGTTTACTGGTAACCAGTAAAGTGATGCTGTAACCACAGTCATGTGGTCATTTTATTTATTTATTTGCTTTCATGAAGATTATAACAGAGTATTTTGAACATGTTGCATGGGATTGGAAGGGCCATTCAAATGTCCTTATAAAAGGGTATTACAATACTTTAATGTAGAAGTAATACATGAATGGATTTGCTTTATCTGTATCTCTTCTAATTTTAGCAATATTTTTGCTGGAAAAATGCCAGCCTTGAAATATTTTTGTGTGAGTTTCAATAGGGATATCCAATTGTAGTCGACTGAGAACCATTGTAACCCCAAGGTCTTTCATAAGATGTTCAGGGTGGCTTGGTCAAGGATGAGAGCAAATTTTCCAGGGTGCTACAAAAGTGTTTTTGTCATTTGTGGTTTGTCTGTATTTAGAAGCAAGAAGCTTGAATTCATCCAAAGTTTTTTTTTTTAAGACACCATTCAAGCCTGGACTTCTGAAGACCTTCACCAGGTTTCAGTGATACATATACCTGCTTGTTGTTGGTGTAGAAGTGAATATGTATTCCATATGCTTAAGTCTCTAAGTAGCAGAATGTAAATCCAAAAGAAGGGCCCTAGGACTGAATCTTTTGGGACAATGTACTTAAAGCTTTAAAAACCATTGAAGTGTCTTCATTCATTTGTACAACCTGATATCTGTCAAATATCTAGAACAGTAGGGAAACAGTTAACCTGTGAAGCTACAATTAAAGCTTACAATTTTCACATTAACAGTCTCTGTGGAGCTATAAAGTGATCTCCTCCCGACAGGACCCTCTGTGGTCTGTTACAGACCTTACAAACTGTATGCGGTATTAATAAAGAATGACAGTAAAATCAACCAATCCCATTTAATTTGGAGTGGATGGGAATAGAATTTGTTGATTTTTTTCCATCTTCCACCTTCTCTAAGGCTATGATTAATGATATTACTATCGGCCAAAAATTGTAGCCACTTCGCTCTAAGAATATTAGATTAGGTTATGTGTATTAGCTAACTCTAACTCTCCACTAAAATGGTGACTTGTGGTGAATAATCTGGTGAGTGTGATTTTATTTTGGACTTATTCAACCAGGCTAACTTTAAACTTTACCTTTTAAAAGAAATTATTAAAAGTTGCAGACCAGCACCAAAGATGTAGGAGGAGTTATTGTTCACGCTTGAGTACCACCCAGGTTAGGTTATGATAACTAATTAGCTGGATGTTACTGGATATAGACTAGCTAGGCAACTAGACTACACTCATAACCTAATGATAGCTAGTTAACTATTCAGCTATACTGCATTGCCATTGCCATTGCCTGTGCTGTGTGGGAAGCCAGCAACATAGCATTATTTGATACTGAAATCAATGTAAATCCTCAGATTTTGCTACCAGGGTAGAATATATAGTTATTACATAAAGTTTGTTTGGTGATTGATGATTTATTCACTCAGGATGAATTAAAAAATTCCTTGAACAAGCAAAGTGAATGTAGAGAAAAGCACAACTTCACCATACATGTAAAGATGTACAGCAGGAATACAACTGGACACACTTCTTGTTGATTTCATGCTACTGATTCATTTTTGTATTAAAGAGGCATCTAACATTTTCTGAGTCAAGTCAAATAAGAGATTTAGATTTTTTTATTTGTTTGATTTGTTTCTTGCTGTTTATTGCCATTTATGTTCCATTTTATGACATTCTTTAAGGGTGTGCATTTGGACTGTATGTCAGGGAGCCAGTTTGTTGTTTGAAAACACCTAAAATGTCATCCAGCAAGGTTAGGCTATTAAGCTCATCTTCCTTTGGTAAAAAATTTAAGATTTTTAGGAAGGCCACTCATAGTTACGTTGGATGGTTGGAAAGCATAGTCGTTGCCAGTTTTCACTGCCAATTTCCAGGTTCACCAGTGGCAACTGCTACAGACAAGTGAGTCAGAATCTACATATTAAAAAAGGGAGACTTACAAACCTTCATAATGTAAGAAAACAACAATTTGTTTACTTGTAAAAAGCAAATGCGTTTGTACTGTTTTGAATTGCCATGTTTTTTAAGCATCTCTTTGAGCTAGGAAATGTATCTCATCAAATATATGGCAACAACATCAATGGTCAGATTTTGAGGTGAGTGCCTTCTTTGGAGCTAGAAGGGACAACAAGCAGCATGTCCCATCAGTCATGCCATCATAATTATGCATATGTAAAAGAAATGTTACTGTTCTTTGACTGGCTAAGAGGTGGTCACACCGTAGTCACATAATGGACATGATAAACCACCTTCGTGCCAAGCACCAAGTAAAAGTGCCATCCAAGAAAACAGCATTTTCACACTGTTCTCACTCATAAATGTACATTTTTTACAATGGTGAATTAAGACCATGAACCCCTCCACCCCCCTCACCCACGTTATTTACATTCAGTAACACATATGCATGTTGCATAATGTGCAAGAAAAACATTGCTATTTTGATCAATCAAATTGATCACTTTGTGTTAAGGTAAAAAGAAACACCAAACCTAACCAGATTCATAGATAGTGTGCCTAATAAAATCACAATTTACTTTGCTGCTTCCGACATGTTTCTACTGGATTCTTAAAATTTTGAACACTGTTAAGTTATATCATCAGTGTCCAGTCGATGGGATTCCATAGCAAGTAGACAGTGAATGAAGCATAATTACTCCTTAAAATATGAGCCATTGCAGGTCTCTAAAACAGGAGCTTGATGCATGTGAATGCACTTCACTTCTGAGGTTGAGCCATAAACAGTGTCAGAAATACCATATGGCATAATTAATATTACATTGCTTAGAGTCACACAGGGAAGAATGGATACTGAATACTATGTTCTTTACAGAGCGGGCCTGGTTCTCAGGACATCTCTGGGAAAAAGAAAGAAACAAAAACAAACACTGGCAGGGAAGGCATGCGTAATCCTCATTTATTATTAATGGCAAAGTGAAGAATAGTAGGTAGTGTTTTTAGCACGTACACTGTTTGACTCTATCTGTGATGCTCGCTATGCCACTTGTGATAATACAGTTCCTTAACTAGTAATGTTGCCTGTCTGGACAGCAAATATGAGAGGCCAGGGTCTCATTGGGTGTAGTGTTTTCTCCCCCTACCGACTGAATGCAGTCTGTTTCGTCTTTCCAGTGAAGTGAACACACTTGACTAAGTAAACCTGAGCTGATCTTGACAGAGGACAACATGGCCACACAAAATACTGCACAAAATGGGTCATTAGAATGCTCTTCAGACAACTATAGAATAAAAAAGAGCAGGAGGGAAGGAGGGCAAAGTTGAATTGTGGTGCATTAATCATAAATATGCATCATATGTATTTTCTGCAACACTGACATATTCTGAATGTCAAAGGGCAGTGCATCGTGAAACATGTTGGTGGGTTTATAAATCTTTTCTACCTACCCAGACTGAATAAGCACGACATTTACAGTACATCAAAGAGTTTACAATACATGGTTGGAATTTGTACAAAATGTTTCCCAGACAGTTTGCATCCAAAGTTCTACTTCTGAGATTTTATCTGGGGGTTGAGGTTTGCACTCACACTCCCTATTCCATGAACGATTTTCATGAAGACAGTGAGGCTGAGGTGTTTTTCAATGCTGTGGAACAGACAGTGGCCAAATTATCACAGAGACAGAAGAAAACACAAACTTGTGGAAGGATATTGTGATTCTTGGTCATCCAGAAATGCCTTACTGGATTGCAAATTGCTGGCTATGTGCACCCCAGATGACAAACCTCATTGCACTGGCTTTGTCCAGCTTCAGTATCATCATGCCATTGTCTTCATATTTTTATATTATATTTATATATTTAATATATAAATTATACATTTTTATTTTTTAATTTTTTTGTTTTTCTTTTAACAGATTAAATTAACTTGATTACCTTGCCACCAGGGTCCAAATCTCTGTCTGTCTAATGAGGTGATATAGTGCTTTTGTAACTGCCAAGCCACATCATAACGTATAGCTAGAAAAGTTTTGCCAAGCTGTGGTTTGGTAGTTAACTCAAGTGTGAAGGCACTGCAGGGTTTTTCAAGTCTCCAGATGGTCTCAACATTTTTCATTGAAGTGTTGAAGAGCAATATTGGTCATGGTTAGCTAGCTAGTTAGCCATCTGCTTCTCTTTTGTCAGACTAGCTAGTGAATTATGTTGCAGCTAAACAGCCAGATTAATACTAGCTGACTGTTGTTGCTGTGACTATGTTTACACCTTCTTTGGGATTCTTTGGCAGTCTTCCAAACAAAATTCCTAGCAGCTGATTTATGCATTTTTGACACACTGTGCTATACCAGCACTTTTGGCTTTTATTATTGCTATTTACTATTTTGTTATTCTATAGTTTAACTTTTTTACTGTTTAAATCATCATTTTTATTGTTTGTCTTACCAAACATTTAGATGTTTTTATTACTACAGTTTTATTTTTCACATTCATCTTGGGCTACTTGTTTATCAGACATTTCCTGTACATTTTCCGCCATTGTGCCTCTTCTACATTTGAAGTTCCTGAAAACCATGCTACCTCCTGCCACTGTGGCATTTGTGCTCTGCCCAATTTGGCCCTCAGCTCTGTAACTTTCTTTGGTGTAGCCACTTCCAGCCCCTGGCATTCCCTAAAGCCGCATACTTGCTGCTGCTATGGTAAGTGCCCAGCCCGACCTTTAGCTTTCAGATCCTTGAGTTTGTCTGTCATGCCCTCAGAGGAACCGATTGCCCTGACAGTAAGAGAGTCTCCACTCTCCTGCTACTTCAGCACCTGGGGAAAGATTGAGTTGATGTCTGCAGTAGATTTTTTTTTAGGTACTATGTGTGATGTCCATTTTGTGTGGAGGCAGATTATTAAAGGAAGATTATGCCGTGTGAAACCTGTGACATGTTTTAATCGAGTGATTCTATGGACATTTATAGATCTGTGATTTCATGAACATTTTTAAATGTGACCACTGCAACAAGATACAGTAGCTTAGATTTTACTGCTGAAGAAATGTATCTTAGCTCTGAAGAACATAACAAAAGGGGATGAAGATATCAATGCCAGTTTTAACGGCATCACTGCAGAGCATTAGGGACTTTTTTCCTTACCACCAGCTCATAATGCAACAATAACCATGAGTTACACAGTGGTGTAAACCAGGGGTACTGCACTTTTCCCATGCATCCCATCGTCTCCCAATTTAGGGACCACATGCTCCCCATTCCCTCCCCAAGGACATTGCCAACCGTGACCAGCCACAGGGGTTTGGAAACCCACTGCTGTAAAGGTGGAATACAATATCAAGCTCCTTCTTCTCCAGAGATCAACAGGTACTCTGTGTATAGCAAATGAGAGAATTTTCAATGCCTTGCCAGAGCCAAACAAAACTTTAGAGATGTGAAAAATATGTAGGTTAAAAAAGTAAAAAGTTAAAAAAGTATCAAAAAATTCTAAGGGCCCAGTCTTCAAAATTTTGTCCTTTTGGTAACTGACTCCAGTTTCAGAGCTGGTTCTGGAGCAGCTGCAAGCCAGAGATAGATAACTTCCCCCCGCTTTCATCTCAACTTTTTGAATATATAATACAGCATATTACAAATGAAAATTTCATACAAAAAGCATTGATGTTCTACACAGTGACCATATTACTTAGCAATTAGGAAATCTAGGCTCACTAATAATACTTTCTTATCCATGTTGTACAAAGTACAGGGGCTCATTATGCAGTATATTCATGATACATCTGACTGATCTAAGATTTATAAGGCTGGTAATACTTAATTTAGGTGTAAATATTCAGGGCAGAGGTTAGGTTCAGCCTTACTTTTATAAAGGAAAATCACTCCGGAGAGCAAAGGCAATACAGACAAAGTTGTATTTGTTTTTAAGGTAATGTTGTAATCTTCTTACAACATTTTCTCATAAACAAAATCAACTCTGATATATCTTTAATGTCTCCTTCACCTCTACGCTACTGCATTACTTTGAGGTGTGTGTTAGACTGGTTAATTGTGTGTGTGTGTGTGTGTGTGTGTGTGTGTGTGTGTGTGTGTGTGTGTTTGTCGGAGGGTACTTTGATTCTGACATGAAAAGGCACTCGCACATCCAAATATTACCTTCTATAAATAACGTGATGACGTCAAACAACAGTTATTTCAGTTGGCCAGTTTGCATTCCATTTCACATCTTTGAGAAACTCAGAAAAATATTCAAACTTTGAAGCACACTTTTTAAGGTTGAAATACAGAAATATTGCTATTTAAAGATTTGAAAATCATTGACTCCGAGGATAGACAGGTTCCTTGCAGTTCTTACTTTTTGATGAGTATCATGTTTTTTTTTCTTTGTCTTACTGTTATTATCATATTATTTAGCATAGCTGAAAGCAATGTTTCAAACATTTCAGTTTCCAAATGTCCTGTGGTTATTGTGGGATTTGAACTAATGACCTTGTGATTATGAAGTAATTTATAATTAAGAGATTACAGCAGTTTTGCATGTAGATCTAAAGAGTGTACACAAATTGTAATGTCTGCAAATGAATTTACTGCAAATAATTACTTCCGACAACTAAAATGATCAATTACTTTGGTTTATTTAGCTCTGATCGTTACATGCAATTATATGGAAATCATTAATATCTGCAATTTCATTGACTTGCAAATTCATTTTGGTGGCCATAAAAATCAAAACAAATCTCTATTCATCAAAACAAATCTTATTTAACAAATCTGAATGATAAAATGACAGGATATCATACTAATCATTGTATAAATACTAATTTAAACAAATACATTGTTTAAACCATTATACCATTTGCCACACCAAACAACCAAACAAATTGAAGTTTAGTGCAATATATTTGATGTGATTCATCATTCTCTACAAACCTGTCAAATTTTGGAATTTCATGGGCCGTTTTTCAAAAATGGTGGAAGATCTGAGCAATGACCATACATTGCCTTGCACAGCTCTAAAAATCCCCATCATAATAAGTCATTATTTTAAGTAAGATGTCTTTTGTCCAAGGGAACCAAATTAAGAAAATAATGCAAAAGACAATAATGTAGCTAACAAGGGAAGCAAGCATTGGTATATTGTACATTTTTGTTGTAGAGCAGCAGGAGATGCTCTTGAGCTTGAAATGTACCTCCTTTTATCTACTTAATTATCATCATTGTCATCATCAACATGGACATTTCTGTCTGTGCTTAGTAAATTTGAGACTGTTTTACATATTCTCATATTGCTGTAAAACTACAAGATCATACATTTCCAAGAAATTCATGAAAATGGTTTGGCATTACATTTTTGATTTCCATGTTAACAGAGAAATGGATCTGATGTTCATAAGGGAAGAAGGGAGTTTTACTTCACAGCTGACTGTGGAAATATCATCATAACACAGAGTTCACAAATTGTTCAAATGACAATATAGTTGGGTTCTCTCTTATACAGTTAAAGGCGACCCCCCTGGGGTATAAGACAACAGCCCCTGCCCTTACTGCAACCTGAGCAGTGACGGTGCACTTATTAAGCGAAACATCTCTGTCCTCTCCAGAATGCCACACAGTAATGTTATCTCCATCAGCGGCAAAACATCAGGAACATCATGTTAAAAATGCAAGATGTTATCTGCGGGTGCTGACCAAATATCATATTTCCTCAACACAATACATTTAATTTTACTTACATTCTCACAGGTACAACATTCTGTCAGAGCAGTTAAAAGACAATATATGCTGAGATAGAAAAATAACTTATTAAAAGAAGGCCTATTTTAAAAGATCCATTTCAAATGTTACTGTGGTTTCTGAGTATGTCATAGGATATGGTAGATAAATAAAAGACCTGAGCACCAGCATTGAAAAAAGTCCAATCAACCATTGAACTGAGCCTTGTGGTGGACTGGTGTACTGAGCATGTGTCTATAGATTAAAGTGAAGATCAGAGTGTAGATTTGAATGAAATTGTGCAGATAATCAAGGGCAAAAAAAACATGGAGTGATTTGAAGGTGAGGATGCTGAGGCAGATGGGCTGGAATGTACAGGGAAGGTGTGGTTTTGGTATGCAGTGTGACTGAGGATACGAGTGGTGGATTTCTGGACATGCTGCAGATTATCCAGAATCTTGGCAAGAAACTCCAAAGGGTATGCCACTGTAGTATATTACATTGCATTACCTTCAGTAGTCCAATCATTAAGTGATGAGGGCATGGACAATTCTTTCTGTGTCTGTTTTGGATAGAGACTGTCTGATATTGGCAATATTTCATTAGTGGAAGAAGACAACATGGGTTACATTTTTTACATATGCTTCAAAAGATAACATATTCTCAGAAATAGTAACCACAATTCATACCTGCAAATTTCATATCTACACTTGACATAATTTATTTCCAAGTAAAATTACCTGGTCATTGTATCACTGAATGAGAAGCTATTAAAATCACTTCACTCTTGTCAATTTCAGGATGTTTTCACGCATTTAGCTCTAAACATCCCTTGGTAGTCAATCAGATGGAAGGTGACAATGCTGACATTTTGTTTGGATATTGCATATTTTCAGGATAAAAATGGAGAACAATACCATTGTGATGAATAATCCAGCAAAGAGGGAGCAGATAAATGCAAAATAGCAAAGCACTTAAGACACAACCTTGTGCCACTCCATGTAGTACAGGAACAATTTCAAATCTGTAGCTAACATGTAACAAACTGCTGTCTATGAGACAGGTAGGAACTGAAAGAACAGAATGCAGTTCCAGTAAGCTCAGCATACTGCACAATGTGGTAGAGTAAAAGGATTCACTGTATGAAATGCAGCACTCAGATCAAGCAACAGCAGGATGTTAAGAGTGACAGAATCAAAGCAGAAAAGGTCATTAGTGACCCACAAAAGGGCAGTTTCTGTGTTGTGTTTTGCTTTGAAACCAGACTGAAATGGTTCAGTAACCACAATAAATTGTTGGAAAACAGGTGATTCTGGAGCTGGGTAGAGGCAAGCTTTTGAAAAAAGTTTGGAGAGAAAGGGGAGATTTGAAACCAGACAGTATTTATTCAATAACTTGGGGTCACGACAAGCAGAGAAGTGATGGCAGCATTTTAAACACAATGGATACAGCTCCAAGAGGGGCAAGAATGGAGAGAGGATTTAACAAGATGTGGAGAAGGGATCAAGATGGTAGTTTGAAGATCTCATTTTGGTACATAAACCAGAACTGAGTGACAGACTAACAGGTAAAATCCCAGAACTCAAGTATAGGAGTGCTTGTTAGGGGGTAGTAACTGGATAAAGGAACGGTGTGGACATAAAGTGACTGTTCATTTTGTCAATTTTGTTATGGAAGAAGGACAGGTACATGTTGCACAGAGTGGTGGAGAAAGGGGATAAAATCTCTTAGTAGGCAATAATGCCTTGTTGATAGAAGTGATAAGAGCTCTCGAATTATGACCACCTCTTCCAATAATGGTGCAGTAGTAGGAAGCTCTAGCAATATTTAGATGTAATAAATAAACATATAAATTCTATGACAATGGCTAAACAATAAATGGCCAAACTTGTTATACTTTCTTCTTAATCTTATTCTTCTCCATCTTTAACTTTCTTTTCACATTACATCATTGCAAATCCTCCAGTTATGTCATAGAGAATCTATGCTGGCAGTAATTAGTGAACTAGGTACATTGGGAGTCTAAAATGATTCCATGTGTTTGTTTCTTAGCATGGAATGGCTTTGCATTGGTTGATTGTACAAGGTGATCACGACGAGCCATACCAATATTCATGATAAAGGACAATCTTTTCACAGTTTGAAACTTACCCAATCACCTTTGGGACAACCAAGAACATTTATGCACAGGAACAGGTGACAACAGAAAATACATTTTTTATTTCCTAAGTGCTGGTTTTGACAGTTAACAAGTCACCACTGCCCTCTCTAGCTTTCAGGCCACAAGATAATGAGAGGGTAACCTGGTGAAGTAGTTTTGCTGCTTTGCAGCCCACAAAAGCTCCTTCTTAAAACAGACAAGTGTCATTACCAGCTCCTCACCAGTTACCCATACTTATTGCCCTTCTGCAAGGCACAGGGAAACCTGGGATAATAACCTGGGATAATAACCTGCTGCGCTGACCCAATCAGGAAAGCACACAACAGCATCAGACCCACACAGGTTAATGTGTACATCCCTTATCTGACAGTACTCTTGTACTTCACCTCTGATACTCTGTTTCCTCCTTCCATGCTGGATCGTTGTAGCGATGACCTCTTGGGACGGATCACTGCACTCCCAATAAGTTTCTTTCCACCACTGTTCTCTTTCTCACCGCCATGTCTCTGGACTCCCCTCAGGTAGTCAACACCATTCACTAGGCTTGTGGGAAAAATCAGGAGAAGCGGGGCACACACTGGTCTGTCCGTCTATTGTGTTGTAAAGGTGTGTTATGTCTGTGAAAGGATAGCGTGAGAGCATTATGAGAGTACTATGGCTCTTTCAATGGCTCTTTCCACAGTAATGTCCCATAAGAGCAGGGCTGGCTCGAATGCCTTTCTCATGCTGCAGACCGTTGTATTGGTGAATTTCAGCCAGGCTCCGAAGCTTTGTTTTTGTAATCATCCAATTAATTTTTTTTCTGTTTCTGTTTCACTAACGTATAAAATAAGAAAAATCTAGAGAAGGAAAAGTGTAGAAATGCCTAGAAAAACAACTCTGTTCAACTCTGTTCATTTGACACTGTAATATATTCAAAGTAGGCCTACACAACTGAGAATAAAATGCCCATGCATATATGACATCAACTCTCTTCATGTTATGTGCCAGGAAGATAAGACTGTCCACATTTTTTTGGCAGTAACCATTTTCTAATTTTGTTGATGATGTTACAAGCCTTCGAGGAAATTCACTCTGCGGTTGCAGGAATGTAGAGAATGTGTTTCGCTGCCATCGCCAGCTTCAGATTTGCTAAGTATTTCATTTCACAATGGTATGCCAGTTTCTTCTCCCATATTTGGCATTTGACCTTTTTCTCGTCATCAGCAAATGTTTCCACATAGCTGACTTTGACATCTCGCCATGCTTCAGGCTTTCAGTCTGTAACATGCAGAGGGGGTGAGTCACGTGCAAGGCTGAATGGCGCGGGCGCATCTTTTTAATGATTTGGATAATCTGCCTGACTATTTGCATTTCCAAAGGATAATCAATACAGAAAAATAGCTCTGTTGACAAACATCTAATTATATATCATACATTATATATATTTAACTGTTTTTTTTTGTTTTAACCATCTGCTGCACAGTGTTACAACATACCATTTCCTTTCACTTCCTTACTACAAAGAAAAAAATGCATGTCTTTTCTGCTGAAGGTAGAAAATAAAGTACTGGGGTAAGGTCACATGACATGTACACCCCTCTCAGTAGCTCTCTTTCCCACACATGACTACATGGAGGAAGCTGTTGCAATATGGAAACACTCTACAATAATGGAACAAATATGTATGTTACTATAAAGAAAAACTGCACGATAATAATTGCAATATCTCATTTCTCCAATAGATTAGCAAAACAGATTGGCAGAAATAATATATAATTTTTTTTTTTTTTGTGAAAAAAAGTATATAACAGTTCAATATTATACATGCATGGATAAAATAATCACATTTTATATTTCTTATGTTTACAGCATGAATACAACTTTCTATGTTCTATGGCAAGGAGAAAAAGAAAAGGGCAGAACTTGCTCTTCCTGTAGGTGACAGCTAGGATGAGCTAGGACTTAATGATGAGGACAGTGACGTCAACTAGACCACAGACGGAAGCAGTGAGGGAGAGTCTGACAGCCAAGAGTTAGCAAAAACAGCTGGAAGAGACAGGTGTAGACTTTGGAAAGTGCAATTCAGAATAAGGTGTGTGTGTCTGAACTACTTCAATATTTCAGACACAACTTTTTTGCCATTCATACTTGGAGTAATTTATGGACATATGCTTCTGTGCATGGCCCACCACAGACTCACATGTTTTAGGGAACCAAGACCAGAGTTGATTGGGTGGCAAATACAATGCTCGTGAAAAGGAAACCATCAAAAGTTTCCTTAATTTTGCCAGTAATGAAAAGCAAGGTCCAGCAGAGTACTCTGGACATGACAAGCTTTTCAAAGTGGGGCTATTGCTCTCAGCACTTCTGACAAGTTTCAAGAATATTCTCATGGATGGGAATCTTTGTGTGGCTGAACAGATTGTACCTTTTACAGGCAAGAGCCAACTCAAGCACTTGAACACAGAGAAACCCAAACACAGAGTTACAATGTATTTGTAATGTCAGGCCAAAATGACATTGTATACAGCTTTATTTATTTATTTATTTTTCCTCCAATGCCTGGGGCCCCAGATATTAGAACGAGTAGAAGCACAGTACATCTTGCCTCCCTCATCCCTGTCAACATGTCCCACAAAATCTTCTTTGACAACTGGTTCTACAGCATTGACCTGTAAGTGATACTTGAGAAAGCAAAGATTCACAGTGTTGGAATTGTCAGACAGAATCATCTTACCAGATGCACCGTCATGAATGACAAGTTGATGAAGACCAAATGACATGGCTCAGATGATGAAAAGGAGACCACACATGATGGTGTCAGTGTCAAAGCAGTAAAATGGTTTGACAACCATCCAACCACTTTCCTGAGCACTTGTGCAGCAGCTAACCCAATGAAATGCAATGGAAATATGGGACAAAAAGAAGAAAGAGGCTGTTGTAGTAACAGTCAGTCTATTGAAAGAGCATTGGAGGAGTCAGCCTCTTTTATTCACCATTAGCACTGTACTGCACCAAGATCAGCTCCAGAAAGTGGTACCATCAGATTGTGTTCCATTTATGGAACTCACAGTTGTGGACAGTTGGCCTCTCTAATGCAGGGATTTCAGAGACCTGGGGGTTCCAGAGAAGATGCAATTCAGTCTTCTAGGCTACAAAACAGATGTACATTGTCTTCGCAAAGAAAACAAGCACATCCGGAAGCGAAAGGGAAGGTCATCGGAAAGTTTGGCACCAGGTCTGGTAGAAAAGAGGACCTGTGGGCCCAGTTCCCTTGGATCCCATGTGATTGGTCAAAATTTATCACTGACCTGTAATGATGACAGAAGGGAGGGAGGTTGCTTCAAGCATGCAGTGTACTTTTACTTAAAACACATACAAAAACTGCTTCATGGACTTTCACAAGTACAAAGATTGTTGTTTGAGGCCTAAAAGAAAGCAGGTACAATGTTCTGTGAAAATTAAAGTTGATTTTTATATACTTACCTGTTAATTTTCTCCATAAGTTAAAGCCAGATACTTTGTTGGATATTGTTGTTGGTGTACAGCTAAACATTGATCCAAAAGGTACCGACATTAACTTGATTGAGAAAAAGGCAAAATTAACTCATATAAAATCTAAAACAACAATAACATCAAAGCAATAGCTCAGTAAGTAGTGCAGACATTTGATGTGTAGTAACAGCAACAACGGTTTTAATAAAATAATGTCTTCAACTCCTACTTTTTGAATTATGCTAAATACCAAACCATAGTTCACTTTTATGCTATTATTATTTTATTTAACAACATACATGGTTAATTCATAATCCTTGTCAATACACAGATGCCAGTATTTTCAAGGAATTTCCTCATATTTTCTTGCTGAGGAACATTTTTATTTTTGGGACATGGAAGCCAGTGATACGTGGGTAAGTTTTCTCACTGAGTGACTTGTTTTTGTGTGTTCTGCTGAATCTTGCATTTTATAGATTAATATAGAAGGCGCATGTAGGTAAAGTATTAAAACTAGTTTGATGAGAATAAATAAGCAAAATCCATATAATAATATGCCATATATTAGCTGGCATAGGCTACATAGCATTGAATGGCTAGCTTCAAGCTATATGACAGCTTTAGCAGATTCATCTGCATTCCTACCATGCCATGGTGCACCTACCATATAGACAGTGTGGGTGAGAGGGTTGGATCAAAAAGACTCCTCGCAACATTAAAATCAGCAAGTTTCCCAAACACTTAATATTCTCTGATGAAATTATCTGTCCACTTGCCAGGCTGCCTTGTGCTATTGCAGCACAACCGTATTGATTTTTCGTGTGCTTTATCCTGTGTTGAAGCATCACTCAATCAGCTCAGTCATTGGCAGGGCAATAGATCTGCGTGTAGGGAACTGCACAAGCTGCTTGAAAGTGAGAGGAATGACACTGGAGTGCAATTTAAATCCATCATTCACAGGGAAGTGAAACTGGGTATACATTTCTACAGTCACTCAAAGACTGGCTGATGAAAAATTTAAATATTGAACTTATGCGTAGGCGTCAAATTGTACCTGTAATAAATACATATTGTAAAAACAAATACCCCAAAAATAATAAAAAATAAGCGTTGCATGACACTAATGAATGAACAGAAATGTACCTAATTTCATGAAGAGGTTATCTTCATTTAAGTACAATATCCATGACTAAAATGAAATCAATACAACACACAATCTAATTTAAAGGAATTTTTTCTAATAAAAAACATAGTATTAGCTTTGCAACAAATATTTCAACCATTTCATCATAATTTTTATAATATCAATTTTGACCATGGCATGCAACAAATTGATATTACATCATAAATCTGTGCAGTAGTTTTTTTGTAAACAAGACAACACAAATATGTTAGCATTTTCTTTGGTGCAAACTTTACTCTCAAATACCAAAAATTTACTGAACAGTTTTCTCTTAAAATTTCAAGTGATTTGTTCTGTGAACAGTACAAGTGCCTTCTCCCAACTGGACAATCATTTATTGAGGTTGTCTTGTTGTCTTGTAAATGAGGTTGACTTTACTCCATCAATGACACAATTTTCTGTCCAACCACAGTAACAGCTTTCTAGCTAGTTACTGACCTGCAAGCATCACAAGAACACGCTGTGTTGTTGGTGGTGAGCACAGCAGAGGAGGGAGAGGAGGGCAGAGCAGTGAAGGGAACCATTAAACTCCATCAAGCTCCAAGACTGTAAGAGTGAAGAGTTAGTAAGAGTGAAGTCTTGAGTCAAGAAGGTCAAAATAAGGTCTGGATTTATTTTATTTTATTTTATTTTTTTAAGCCAAGCATGAAGTCATCTAAATTGTGACTCAAGTTGTACTTGAGTCCAATTTATACGACTATAATCTATATCTCTAGTAATTACACTGTGGTGCACCATGGTAATTTCCTTTCCTCCTCATTATTTTTACTAGCCACTTAATGTTAAATCAATATTATTACATTTAGTTTGTATTCTGTTATTGATGCAAGGTTCTGTTGCCTGGTGCAAGTATTAATGCCAAGTTACAAAAAACAACGCCTAGCTACCTGCCAGAGTAGAGCAGGCTTTTACACCATCGCACGTTATTAACTTTTAAAATAATTTAATACACTGGTTTATTGTTTGTAATTGTACAGAGGATATTGCACTTATTTGCCATCTTATTTACTAGCTTTTCTGGTTTCTGAACATAGCTTTGAGGCCAGACTGAACAACATGGCAAAGCCAATGTTTTCTTCAGTATTGGCGATTTAGTAATATAAGCTTTTAGACTCTGTCATACACTAATCATCCATCATTTATTTTGGAATTTTGGAATTTCTCAAAGAAATAGATTCTTTTGATTACACATCCTGCTGCTGATATCAATCTGTGTAATTTCATACAGACTGTTGCCATAAGATATATTAAGCTGCTGAATAAGATATATTAAGCTGTTGAATTTACTGTGCATACGCATAGTTTAGTGCAGTGTTTCTCAATCCTATTTCTGGAGTCCCCCTGTCCTGCATATCTTCTATCTATCCTTGCTCCAAACATGCTCTTGATTAAATCAGGTGTGCTCAGCTAATCAAAAGTGCCACTGATGAGTTCAGTCAGGTAGGTAGAGCAGGGAAAGATGGAAAACGTGCGGAGCACGGGGGCCCCAGGAGCAGGATTGAAAATCAGTGGCTTAGTGCATAGCTTTAAAGAAGAGGAAACAGCGACGTGTGAAGGAAACATTGAAGCTTACTGTCACGTACACTTCATCAGCATGCTCTGTGATCACCCATTTGTGCTAGAAATCCATGTTATTTTATTTTTCACCACACTCAGCATGTGGCTCTCTTTCAAAAACATGCAAGAATGCAAATGAGCCCTAAACCTGAGCTGTAAACTGCAATCCTGTGTTGACATCAGCTGGATATATTACATCCATTTTACCTTCTGTGTCCTTGTATTAAGAGTGCTGCTCTAAAATGTGACTCCTGGGTTTCCTCTCTGTAATTCTAGTATAGCTCTGTAGTGACAGGTATTGTAGGCCTGACTCACTAAATGATCAGCCAGAGCAACAGCTATTTCATAGAAAAGGCTGGGTATGCAGTAATCAATAACCCCATCATTGGCAAGGTTTGCCCTGCTGTCTCTGGGTATTTTGTACAAATAATATGGGTTTTGTTCAGATTATGGTAATGCTAACCATTCCCTATGATAAAGAATTGCAATTTTCGGGCTTCACCTGAATAGGGAGAACTTCTACTCTTCCTCTTGATACTTGTTTGTGCGTGTGTATGTGTACGTCACTGTAAAAATTCCAAACTCTGTTTTCTCATGAGTCAAGACCAATACCACAGTGTATTAGAAAATCCTTCAGAAACTGTTTCATGTAATTTATTTTTTATATTTAGCTGACTGCTTGCTGGCCTGCCCCTTCCATGAACTTTTGAAGACTGTTAGCACAGTGCTTGGTTAGTGCATTGCGCACTCTTTGAGCCTTTATGCTTCTTGGCCTCTTATGTTTCCCATGTACCATAACTATCAGGCTTGAGTCCTTTTCTTGTACTTGTTCAACAGCCCTAACTCTTCAATTCAGAGGTCAAAATGTTCCTTATAATGTTTTAGTCATGGTGCAGTTAAGCAATGCTAATTCATTTTTTTACAACAAGGCTAATTCATTTTTTTACAACAAGGCACTGTCATTTGAAGGAATCCAAAAGGAAGTCATACAACTCAATAATACTTCTGAGGTGCTATTTTTTATATTTTGTGATAGTTAATTTTTAGGAGAATGAATGTGGATCAAAGGAATGTGTACTGATCTCAGAAAAGTGTATATAAAATATTTTTCACATGGGGTTGTTAAATGTTATTAATAAGCTTCAGCTCACTTTCATGATGCATTTTGGAGAATCTCTGGAAGTTCCTGGGGGTTCCTTTGTGCTGTTTTCATATGTGCTGACTTTAACCTTGCTAACTAGCTAATGTCTGTTAGATGGATGCTATAGCCAGCCCTAATAAACAAGCTAATGATAACCATCTAGATTGTTGCTCAAGAGTGCAATGGTTGTGCCACACCTGGGTATCACTTAAGCTTTGTGAATACTTATCGTGAATACTGAGGTCTTTCTGAAGTTAATGTCAATTTTTAATAGTCAACATGCTAAGAAACAATCAAACCAAGAAAAACATGAAACGCAAATTGCCCTGAAAAGCCTTACTTAGAGTCACTTACAACATTACTTGAATATTCCTATTATGAGGGCACAGCATACTTAGGGATTTGCAAGTACCTAAGAGAAGATGTCTTCCAGTAATGGCATAACAGTACATGCTCTGCATTCCACAGATTTTTTAGTGTGATATTCTTGCATTCCATGCGCAATGTTGGCTGGGGCTCTAGACAGCAGGAATACGAGTGTTTCCTTTTTAAGAACCTACATCATGTTCCTCATAGTTCTCTGCTGCTTGTTGAGTCTGAAGCAGTCTAATGACAATGGGGTATGTAAATATTGTGACGGGGTTTGCAATGTTATTTGAAGTTTTTTGGCATGGAACCAACTTTTAAGAGGTGGGCCAAGAGCACTCATCTTACAGCAAGATTATAATGGTTTACATTTTTCTTATATTGGATATACTTTTCTGAATGAGTTTTATATAAACACCCTGAGAGCTATATCAAGGGGAATATATGTTATGCAAGTTCACTCTCTTTCAATTTTATTATTTTTACACCATTTCACTCTAATTCATCCCAAAGGACATAGCAAGCAATTATTTCTGAACACACTACAAAGTCCAAAGTATACTATTCAAATAATCTATTTTATTGCACTTATCAAATACAAACTGGTTCAATTGCTGGGTTATTTGATCAATGTTCACTTTGACTAATGTATGTGCTGTGTTTATCTGGTCCTCTAAATAATGTTAACCTCTGCAGGTTAATATTATTTTGAGAATTACTGTATAACACTTGACATATGCTTAACATAATTACTAGGATGTTTATAATCAATGAGGAGACTAAGGCTGAACACACTCCAATGTAATAATGTAAGAGTAGTAAAGTACAGCAGTAAAATATACACAAAATGTATATAAATTCATTTTCTTTATTTAACTGTAAAATAGATGAATAAGTGCTTTTAAAATGAGCCTGCTGATTTTGTTCTCAAGTGGAGAGGTGCTGCTAGATAATACTGGAACATTATAAAATCATACTCTGCTTAATGTCATGTATTTGTTCTTCATATTAGAGAGCGTATTAATTAAGTTATGTGGTATTACAAAAGGTGTCCCCTGGATTCAGTCCGATTCACTCAAATCATCAAGCCATCTTAATGGTAAAAGTCACTGTAATGTAGCACTGGATTAATCTGAGAAGATTTTTGTTTTATTTACTGTGTAGCACTTCCCCAGAGGATAACATGGCAGTTTTGACTGAACCCAGGACTAAAAGAATCTGTTCACATGGGCTTGATTGTATTAGCTTCTCAGCCACTTTTGAAAATATTTGTTAAGCATTAACTAACAATGGAATATATTCAATACACTTTGTATTAGTTAGGTTAGTAGTGTTGGTCTCGCCTGATGCATCATTTCTGTGTCAAAAACAGGTGTGTCACACTAAAAGGGAGAACAAACTGTCTGTTTGGTGAAGGCCTACCAACCATGTAATCCCGCTTTGTTGTTTTCTTCAGTGTGATTTTTTTTTCTATTCTTTTCCCCCTTTATGCACCCCTCTTTTAGAATTGGGACATGGACATTGTTGTCTCTCACTCTGATAACTCCTATACTCACACAGCAGCACAGCGTGTAGTGAACGCAATTCACTATGTATTTACATGCTAATTGTGATTAGTGTTTGTACTTTGAGTCACTGATGACATGGCTGGGTTCAAGCCTGGCCGTAGAGCTCATCTTACATTCAAAACGAGTGCCTTAACCACTGAGCTACTCTGGACCCCTCCCCCCTCCCCTTGGTCTGATTGTTAATCAGACCTCTGTTCTTTCTTCATAGTGTTTATCTTAATGGGACACCGATGATCTCTCCACAGGGAGTTTGAGAATAGAGTGCATGTAAAGATTGGACTGTAGCTGACTGAACTGAGTGGATACATGTGGCTAATACCAATTAAGTATAGCTGTAAAATAATGAGAAAACAGACCTCTGGCATCATGAAACATAATGTGGGTTAGCATTATACACACGAATGAGTATGAATTTCAGATTACCTGAAATTTCTCACCTATTTATAACATAGATTTTCAACTAAAATTGGTGTGATTTTCATATGTACTAAGGGAATATTCTGCTCTGGTTAAGTTCTGATCCAAGTGCCATTTGAAAATATCATTGTTTCTCAATGTCAGTACCTCAAAAATGGTGTTTCACAGCATTTAGTAAAAGTGTTTCAAATTGCTTAAATGTTTGTTATTGGTAAAAATATAATGACTGAATGTATTATTTCTATGGTAATTGATTGATCAGATTGGTATCCACCAATAGCACCCTGTTGAAACAGCAGTGTTGATTCAGATTGGCTGTCCTTGCTGAGAGCACTGGTGATCTAGCTCACTGCTACCTCTGTACACACACTAGTGAATTCTTCCTAACAACAGCCAACATTACCATATATTTCATCTTTTTCACAAACATGTGATAATGTCTAGGGGTAACCATAATTCTTTCTACCTTTAATGAAAATTAAATTGTAATTAGTTTTTGGGAATATAGTTAAGTCATTAGTTGGGTTAGTCCCTAGGGAAATGTATTCTACATAATAACTAAATAAATATGTGAAAGTATTTTCCCTTGCCACAGTTGGCCTTGCTCTTATGGGCCTTTGTCATATCTTCTTGTACCTGTATCTTTAAAACACTCTGCCATAAATGTATTTATGGTACACTATACCAAATACAATTGACTGATTGATATTAAAAGAGTCAATTTAACTAATAATGAGGGGCATGTGGTCTTATAAAATGTGATCATAATCAAGGCGATATTAACCACATACAACTGTACTCTGACTATCAAAAAACTAAGTTGATAAGTCTTATTGTATGCCTGAAACATTATTATGGTATAACACTGCAAGATAGTCCTGATTATCAACAGAATATTGGTATGCTAATGCACTTGTAAATTAGAAAATGCGGGGACAGTACTGACAATACTTCACAATGTAGAAAAGGGTTGCAAGATTTATAAAGAACAAGTTTTATACAGCATTGTTCAATAAAATGGAATCTAATTCTTTCTCTTCCCAATACCATAATGCAGCAGCATCCTCAATGTTAGAAACACACACAAATCTCTATTAAAAGTAGCCAACTTTCTATCCTCCTAAACTAGTTTTAGGTCATTTGTTCTGTACTGATGCATTGTAATGCTGCAAATAGCGACTAAAGACATCAGCGCATCAAAGGCATGGATCAACACATTTCATAATGATGTATTTATAAAATCCATATTTGAATACTAATAAAAGTGCAGGTAACAGCCAAACATTTGTCTACTAAAGGCTACGGCAACAAATGAGAAGAGCATGCAGTGCAGGGAACTGCTGTTACAAACATTCACCAGTGGCCTCCAGTGGATTAGTAAAGCACTGTTTCTGATGTCAGAGCAGTCTGTACAGTGATTTTGTGCTGGCAATGAAAACTTGTTCAATGCCAAATCTCTATGATGAAAACCTGTGTATCAATTGTGATATTAAATGAGAAAGTGATGCTTTTTACCTTAGCCATATTTGTTATGGGAGCCATTTATATTATATACGCCAAGAGAAAAAAATCATGAAGGAAGTCTTTACATGCTGTTTCGCTGATCTTTTCTAGTCTTCACAGAAGTGCAGGGGGTAGGAGTCCCAACTGCTGTTTTTGGCACTTCAAAGCAAAGAGAGCAATGTAATTGCTTACAGTGTTGTTGACAAGTAAGTAGTAGTAATGGAATGGAGTTTCTCTTAGTATTAAGATCAGTGTAGGATTTAAATTCATGGAGGGGAAATTCTGAGTGTAATTTATTTGCAGGTAGTGACTTTCATAATGTGCTCACAGTGAAACAAAGGTCTTGAAAGAGGTCAATGTATCATGTAATAAGGCAAAGTTACAACTAAAAGTTTGTACAATGAAAAGGCATGGCAATTGGGTAGGAATACTATGGTACTTCTATCCAAGTATTTGTTCATACATTCCTGTCACACATAATCAGTATGGGGGTAGCCATACATACAAATCAACAAAGCTGCAATAGTACAACACCAGAAGAAAGCTTAAACCTCACTAGCTGTGCATGTCCTGCTGCAAAGCCTCACAGTAAGCTTTTAAAAATATGTAAGAAATATCCATAGTACAAAATATATCTTGATAGATACTAGATCTGTTGACATTTTAGCAAAAAATACATTTCTAAAAAATAGCATGTTGCATGTGAGGTAATGACAGCAAGGTTGAAACATAGGCATTACCATTCCTGAACAGATTACTTCACTATTTGAAGCCAGCTGCAGGTCTAGCAAGCTATCACCTATGCATTAAAAAGGGTTGTGAGTAAGTAAGGTGTGTTGCATTGTATCACCAACAATGAAAAACACAGATCTATAACATAAATACATGCTCAAGTGATATCTGAAGTGAAAGACCAAATCAGGCAAGATATGTTAATTAGATATTCTTAAAGCATTGACTGGACGTCATGTCAATGCTAAGAAGCTAAGAAATGATTGCCTTTCTGTTTCCTTAATAAACATGCTGTTTTTCCATTGTTGCTGTGAATATAATAAGGCTGATCCATTTTTTTTCACTTCTGAGGCAAGATATTTATAAGTGAAGTTGAAACTTGAAGCCAGTTTTATGTTCAGTGTTTGGATAAAAGGCCCAGTTTCAAGTTTAGGACTCTTGTAGGGGAAAAGTAGCTGTACTTAAGTTATCAGCATACTCCGACATAAAAGGGTATCACACCAAACCTTGGACAGCAGTGACATTATGTGATAGGCTTGTGCTGTGGGATGAGCCAATTTGACTTATATTGTGACCTGTTTATGGTCTTGTGTCAAGAGGTACATAGTAGTAATACTGAAACTCTTCCCTATGTATTCTAGTAGGGTATCATGATTGATGAGATCTGATGCAGCTTAAACACAGCTTGTAAGAGTACACATGATTAATTTCTTGAATGGCAGGGTTAATAGAATATTAAATTGTGAAATATCAGTTGGCTTTTTCTTCACTTTTGGAGATACTTTTAATCACTTTATTTTCTTTTCAAGTCAGGATTGGCAGACATGTTTTTTTCCACTTGCACTTATGGAAAATAAGAGAAAAGGCTATTGAAATTATTGTAGTATTTAGAAGAATAACTATTTGCGTTTATTATTTTTTAATAAATGGGATTTATGTCAATCAACCATACATATAACTTCGGTTTACGGTGTCAGTCTTTAAATACAGATCTGGTGACTTTTAAATATGTACTATATTGCAGTCCTGAACTTAAAATCAAAGGTGGGTGGGTAAATATAGGCACGCTGTGCACAGCTGTATTAGGAATTACTTACCCATGTACATACCTCTAAAGATAAGCAGTATCACACTTTATACCCCTCACTGCCTTGTGAAGCTTTTGAGATGTAAAGACACATATTGGGCAGGGAGAAGAAAAGTGGAGATTGGGGTACAAAAGACCCTGGCACATTCATCCAATCAGGATAAGGGTAATGAATTGAATGCTGTGAGTGTTTCATTGAGAATCCGGACATGTGCGACAACAACATGAGCTGACAATGGAAACTCACAATTGCATTCCCTAGGCTCAGTGACTAATACTCCCAGCAAGGTCTTTGAGTTGTCTTTATAGATCAGGTGTTAATGTATACTGACATTTCAAGTCTCAGCCCAGGAAATTAATATGGCTGGGGTGAGCTGCGTATAGTGTCATTCTTCTGATCCAGGAACACTTGAGCACGGTTTGAGGGGAAAGGGAGAGAGAGTGAGCAGAGGAGAGATTAATGTGAGCTGTATTTTTAGTATTTCATTCATAAAATGGTCCTGGTATTTTTAGCTCTTCATTCAGAAAAAATGGATGAATAAAGCGCCTCATTCCTGTGGGACCTGGGAAGGCGTCATCCTGGAACTAACAAGGCTTATACTGAATGCGAAGAACAGCTTTGCCATTTTGTATTGCCTTGCAAATTAATGCATTGCTACTGCAGATCATTAGGAATATGTTAAAGTATGCTAAAAATATCTTGGGTGAAAAAAGGGGTTTGGGTGCACTTTTCATTTCAAATGTTAAGTTTAATGTTTTTATGCAGCATAGTGTCCTTGTTATATTGAATAACTTTTTCCTTACAATTCCAGCATATTTACCCCTTCCTTGAGTATGGGGTGCAGATCCCTGTCAGATGAAATAGCAGACCTATCGATATATGGAAGAATATAAAGAATAAAAGATTAAATTACTGCATTTATTTCTTTTTTGTCATGATAATTTTAAAGTATGCTTCATCCTAATAATTTGCTTTTTGGCAGTGACTCTTTAAGATGCTAATAATAACTGGAAAATATTTGAGCTGATTGAATAAGGCACTCATTATGTGGTACACTATACCTCAAGACTTCTCCAGAGTATTCCTTTCATTTCAGTGCCACGTCATTGCAGGTAGTAATCATGAACTTCATGAACTTATGATGAGACATTACACAATGGGTTACACAAACAATATCTCCTCATACTCCATTGCAGACCTTGCAGTCTGTTTTATTATAAGACATACAACAAAGCTAACAAAACAAACAGGCAGAAATATAGACAAAGAAAGAAAAAATGAAAACAAAAAAACAAAAAACATCTTCAACTCAGCATTTGTGGGGGGAAACGTCTGAGTATACATTTCAATACAAATGTTTTCTTTTCCATCTCAGATGGGTCCCTTACGTTAGTAATCCATTACTCATCACGTTGGGGAGTGTGATTTAGGCCAATTTGTAGTAATGCATTCTGTGGCAGCTATCTGAAGGAGCTGCAGGAGATCTCTGTGTTTCTGGCCCACAAGTTGTATAATTCCTTGTCCTTGGCTTAAAACTATGGCTGGGTGGAATATTTTTATGTGGAATGATCATTTGGTAATTAGCCTTTGGTTGCTTTGGGGCAAACCCAGAGCCTTGAGATCACCTCAAGGTATTTATTCCATAACTAAAGCCAAAACCACCATGTCATGTTAAGAAGAACTGCAATACAATGAAACAAAAACAAGCCGCCCAGATTAATTTGGCAGCATATCATAATGAGTGATTTGTCTGAGCAGTTGAGAATTATGGTGCTGTCAGCCAGAAATGCTAGCTAAAGCTGCTGATTTGTAAGAGTGGTGGGTGCACCACAGGTAGCATCCCACTTGACATGTAAGTGATGGTGAGAAGACCACCTACACCATACTCATGGACTTGTATGAGGTTGAACAAGAGGTTTAGTCCTCTTGTTTCTGTAATGCATCTGCATTTTGAGAAACTTTGGAGTCATAGCTTGAAAGTCCTTACACAGGCATGTTGACTCTTACAGCATCAGGTAATGTATCTATACATTGTACAGTACATTGTCATGTTCTCCTTATCAGGATGTTGTATTGTTGTGATTAGGAGAGATATGTTTCATTTTTTTACCCACTTAAAATTGTCTTGGTTGAGGCTGGTTCATGTGTTATGTGTTGCATCTTAAACAAAATCCTGTTATTTTCTTTTTACATTCTCCTTATGTTCATTTTATATGGGGTGCATTGGCCAACACCATTACACAGAGTAAGGATTGAACTGAAGTAACTGCACCAGGTTACTGTAACATATTCCAAATGGATGGCCTCCAACCACCTAAAGCTAAACCTGGATAAGACCGATCTACTGTTTATCCCGGCCAAGCTCTCTCCTCTTCAAGACCTCTCAGTTACTGTTGACGGCACCACAGTAACTTCCATCTGTGAAGAGCTTGGGTGTCACCCTCGACAACAGGCTGGACTTCAACAACTACATCTCGCAGACAACACGCTCCTGTCGATTCCTTCTCTTCAACATCAGCAGGATTTGCCCTTTTCTGACCACCTACTCCACCCAGCTGCTTGTCCAGGCCACAGTGCTCTCCTGCCTGGACTATTGCAATGCCTTCTTTGCAGGCCTGCCAGCCTGCACCATTCAGCCGCTGCAGCTCATCCAAAATGCAGCTGCTAGGCTGATCTACAACCTCCCAAAGTTCTCCTGCGTCGCCCCTTTACTGAGATCCCTCTCCTGGCTCCTGGTCGCAGCCGGGATCTGCTTCAAAACCCTGACCCTCCCCTTTTCTGCTGCAAAAAAGACTGCCCCGACCTACCTCCAGGACCTCATTCTACCCTACACACCTGCTTGACAACTTTTTTTTCAACCAGTTTTTTGGGGCTATGATTTTTGAATATATTGATGAAGGAAAGTAATTCCTCAGAAAGAATAAATTTAAGCATGAAACCATTTTTGTTTTGACTTACATGGTTTTGCTTTGGAGTCTTTACATAAAGAATGTTCGAGGAAAAAATGAACTGATGGAAACCAGGCTCACCTTTGTGGATGTTGAGGCTGAGTGCAACTACTGATGCCTGCAATGCCTTTCATTTGAGTACAATATCCTATTACCACACCTACTAATGCAAGAGCTGCCGTGATTTTTTTCTTTAATCACACCATGTCTAATTTAAGAGCAAACCTCTCAGCCGGTCTATTTTAGTCTTTTACAGGTTTATTGACGTCAAGGTCTTATATTTGCATCTGAATTATTTGGCAGCTGGTTTACCAGAACGTGTTAAAAAATCTGCAGGGAATCTTGATCTGTAGCCCATTTTTACATTCAATTAAGTTTGACTTTTCAATTTAATACAAGCAATTCACCAGGTCTTGGGAAAGAGGGGCTTACCGTGCCCCCCACAAAATTATGCATTATATGCATTGTATTTTAATGAAGGCTTCCTATTGTCTCACAAACTGGATTGGCCTTTTGTTCAGGCCTTTCAGCAAGGCTTTAACAGTTTCATATTAGCAATCAGTGATTTTAACAATTAAATGGTGTGCTTGTTTCTAAAAATGCACAGTTAACTGCCTTGGATAGTAAACCAATTAGTTCTATAAAGTTGTATAAACAGATTCAGATTGAGCTTGGTGAGCATCTTTATTACAAAAAGCATAGACAGCTTTGCCCAAAAATGAAATTAAAACTCTGGTACTGTAATTTAAAAATGCTGTTTTTCAGGTGAAGAAAATGTTTTGAGTGATATGCCTCTCTCAGTGCTTGACTATGGTGATTTATTGTACATGCATGCCTTGAACTGGTCCCTGCATGTTTTAAATAGTGTACCATGGGGCAATAAGATTGGAAATTCTAATTCTGCTGCCCATCACTGTACACTGTATTAAAAAGGCTGGATGTCCTTGTCTGCACCTAGAATTTGCCACAGGTATACTTTCATCTATAAGACCATTACAGAAAAGCAGCCGTATCTCTACAGCATCCTTATGCAATATAGTGGCATATACTACTTCGCTGCTATGACTGGATACTTTTCAATGTCCCAAAACCTTGCAACTTTGAGGAAACATGCTTACAATTACTCTGCACCACAGTTATGGAACATGCTATAAAACAACTCTAAACAAATTAAAGACGACCAGCCCTTACATAACTCTGAGGTGTGAAACCTCATGACTGGTTGATGTCGGGTTCATGCTGGCCGTATATATAGCTATATATCTTACAAGCTATATAAGATATCTCCAGGAGAATTTCTGGAGATTTGAGAGGTTTTTGCAAAAACTTCTGCTCTTTCTCCTGGGTTTACCCAGGTACCCAGCCTTCAGCCCACAGAGAAGAGCCAGGCCAGCAATCTAGCCCTAGCACAGAGAGGGAAAACCACATGCCAAGGAGAGAGTCTGACAAAGAGGGAATATAACAGTTCAGTCTGAAATTGTCTAAATGCCTTTAATGCTTTCTCTTTATATTTCACGACATCTCTTCACCACACTATTGCTTACATTATATTTTGCAAATCTTGTGTTTGTTAATGTTGTTTGTGTTTATGAAATGTGTTGTGTTAATTACTCAGTGAGTTGACTCTACTAATTGAATGACCTTTCCTTTCAGATTAATTGCTCATTTGAATAAATTCTTCAAATGCTTAGGTAAAATTCCTAGACTGGTGCCCCTATAATTTAGGATTGCGAATTTATACTACTAAGAGGAATGCTGTATCCTTTACATTAAATAGTGCTGCATGTGATAGGGTAGCTATATCTAAAGCAAAGAACTGGCAGGCCCAGGCAGCCTTCAGGAACTGAGCTGAGCAGGGAAAATAAAGGAGAGGTTCCACTTCTGAGCTCTCTTGAGGTGTTGTAGCCTAGCTGATGAAATGCTGAGGATGGAGGGGACCACTTGAAAACCGAAAGATGCTCCTATACAATTTAACATAGCTAATCAATCAACAGGGACACATGCTAAGACAACAACGAGGTGTGGAATGAAAGTAGAGCCACAAGGCTTTCCAAGAACACAGGAAGGTACACACCAGTGCGCGGAATTGGCAATAACAACAACCACATTAGTCATATTTCACGGATTCCATACTTGCTGAGGTTCACTTAAATCTTTGCCATCTTCATGTTTTTAATACAGTTCAACCCAATTAACATGTTTTCTGTGAGGAAAAAATATGTGATATTAAGTGAGGTGTTAATTGAACAGAGTTCCAATATAAACTAAACTCTTTGCTGTGTGGGGGGATGGAGCATTATGTTAAATTGTGCTGATCCATGTAATGCACAATTAAATGAAGAAATTAATTAAATTGCATATTTCAACTGGCTTAGTTGGCAAGGAGCCTGTCTTGAGTGCAGGCTAAGACCTACAGCCTGGGTTCAGTTGGCCTGTTTTTCCGCATATCACCACCTTGATATTTGTACATCACCTGCGAGTTGATTAGGTGACATCAGTGTAGTACTGACTATCCTCCAATTTTCACCCACTTCACTGCGGTGCTCTCTTTAACTTGGGGTGCTATGTGCACTTGTATTGGATTTTCATATATCTCATTTCAGTGCTCCTACATGACTGCATTGGTTGATAATTGTGTTAATTTTCTCAATCTAGCAAGCTAAAAGATCATACAAAGTGTTTTCTTTACAAATGTAGCTAGGTAATAAGAAACAGACCACCATCCTTGAATATGGTTGTTGTTAAACAACTTCAGGTAATACAAAGATTAAAGCTAAAGAGTAACTAGCCACATACTTTTCCTACTGATACTAAGGTATTTATAAGAAAATAATTATTCAACAGTGGAACAGTACATTTTTGACTGCTTAGAGTTGAGTAAATGTGCAGGAATTCTCAGCATAATTGTGACACACTTGCTAAACAATGTCATTTGATTAGTTTAGCTGATAATATCACATTCCAACACTGTCATGCAGACTGATTGGCAGTTTGCATCTCTCTAAAATTAAATATGGAGCTTGCAAAATCAATTGTCTTAAAAGCTGCAGATGCAAGTTTAAATTTTCCTGTCTCCTGCTACTCCCACTGCAGCGGTACGTGGATAAACTAATGAATATTCACTGATGTTGCATTTCTCTTTTCTCTTTTTTCCATACGATGGAGTAAATGCCCTTTTTCTGCAAAGCAGATGAGAATGCATTTAGAATGCAGAGATCTCCCAATCCAAGTGAGTGAGGTAGGCTATTCTCTCCCAAGTTGCCATTAGTGTCAAGCACTGTTTGAAATGGAGAATCAGCAGAGAGATATCTGCAAGAAATGACTTAATAATCTCTGTACTTTTATTACAAAACGAGCACAAACAGTTCTGACTTTCTATCAACAAGTAACAGAAAGCTAAAGTTGCACTGTGTTGTCTGTGAATCGGTAGGCTTATTACTGATATCTGTGAATGAAACAGTCTAAAAGAACAGGAGTTGCGCATGAATTAAGAAAAAATATAGAAATGGTAGGCATAGAAATGAAGTGACAAATACCACACTAATGTACTGTTTTAGCTTGTAACTGACAGTTGCACAAATAATGGTTGATGAGGGAAAACAAGGAGAATATGAACTTTTTGCAATCATAAGGTTGTTAGCTAAACACAGTTGCGGATCAGCATTTGTTAAAGATGGCTTTGACGTCTGTACTACACTAGTGCTGCTTTTGAGTTTAAATATGAAACTCAGTCACAGCATGTGATTCCCACAATGACCATATTTGGTTATGAGAGACACAGCCTAGCTATAAACTATTGTAACAATGGCACTACAGTATCAAAATGAACAAAATTTGTGGATGTTAAGTTTACAGTTACAAAGTAATTGGCCCAGTTGTTTTCTTTCATTGTCGTACTTATCTTTCATCAAAGTTGCATGGGAGAGCTACAGATGTCACTTGGCACCTCATTTTGTGTAACTACAGTCGTTCACAGTGAAAACTTATCATTAATTATATCATGGTAACCATAGTGCAACAAATTAAACTGGTGTATCCTTTAACTGGCTATTCTGAAGGTGACAAGAAATAGATTTTCCTGGTCATGTAAAATATTCCATTTAACAAAAAAAGTAAAATGAAACTGTTTATGAAGTACATAAATGTACTTATACAAAACCTCAGATCTGAATCAGTTATTCTTCTGCTAGTTTAAGGACAGTGGCAAAGCCATGGAATTCGGGGGGTTGAGGAAACCAGAAAAAAAGGAGTAGAGGGAGCAAAAGAGAACCATGAGATTCACACTCCCATTGCAATATTGCAACAGAAATTGTGCTGACTGGCTGTCTGTCAGAACTGATCTGAGCTGTATGACGGGGCGCTGTGGATGTGGGACAGGAAGAGTCACAGGTTGGAATCCCAGGTGCAACACTGCAGTTACATCTCTGCCCTGAGCAAGTTACCTAGCTTGTATTGATCCAATAAGAAAATCACTTTTAAAATGCAAGTCACCCTGGATAAGGGTGTCTGTCAGGCAAATAAATAATGAAACGTCTGGAGAGTTGAGTGGGCTGCCAGGTCTGTAAAGCAATGCCTGGACATTTGGCGTGAGCTGGAGGTTGTATATTGACCCCTTGAGGGTGTCTGGAGGATGTGTGGGCTTATGAAGCATGTTAGGCAGGTCTGGGGGGTAAACGAGCAGAAGGTATGATAGGTTTGTATGTAAGGCTGCTACAGGCTATGCCCATGCCACATTTAGTTGTAGGGATGCACTTAACTGTGTCTAGGCTGTCGAAGAGGCTGCCCAGGCTGCTTCAGGGGCTCAAGTGGCTACTTTCTGGATTCTCAGGGGTGTGGAAAAGTGTGTAGGGCTGATGAATCAGCTCATCAGGTCATTAGACTCACCTTAAGGTCAGTACAGGTGACCTGCCACTGCAGAGAGGTACACAACATAGCCATAGAATAGATTTTAATATGATATTGTGTGTAAGCCTTGATTGTGTTTTCTTCCATAAAAAAATGTTTGGAATCTCATTTGGTGTACAGATTTTCCTGTTGGTATATTCCATTGTGGATTCCATGACAGGCTGCCACTGTTTCTTTTCAGGAGCCATTGGTGGGCCACACATCAGTATATACTCACTTATAGAAGGAAGAGAAATCATGTTAATTCATGATCTATCTAATCCAGTGCTGTGATTCATGTTCTTGGTTTGTGGCCTAACAATTGTGACATTAGAGGGTATCTGTGTGCTTATCATTTACTGGGGGCCCTGTTTAAAAGAATGGGAAACTGTCTTACAAAAGGGCCTCATCCTTATTATCATCTCATTGTTACATTGCTTACATTAATGCATCAGTTTCTCACTTCTGCCATATACAATGATCTGAGAATGGAGTGAAAACAAAACAAAGCTGATCACATCAAAACTAAGAATGGGTTTATACATTTTCTTATGTGTCATGCAACATATGGTTTACAAATAGTGTAAGAAATGAATATTTTGATGCAGGAAAGGAGTAAGTTAATGAAATAATTTCACAAAGCACAAATTCTGATTTTGAATCAGATGGGTTTTAAATGAAAATGACTCATCAACTGATTCATAAACTCTGGGGACCTGGCTAGTCCAAAGGTAAAGTCTAAATAAATCAATTCATTTTCCCCTGAAAAATATTAGTAATACTTGATTTAATCATAATCCAATATACAGCAATTACTGTATTGTGAGTATTTTTTTATCAGATGATACCAAATGTTAGATTTTCATGCTAATTGAAACATGCTATGTTTTCCTCTCTTGTATCTGCTACTGCAATCTAGATATGTTCTGTAGCAATTGTTATTTGATGTGAATTGCTAAACCAGCATATCACTGAATACATCTTTTCACACTAAAATGTTGAAGGTGGGACACTGCACAGGCAAACTATATAAGAAGCAGCAATAGAGGCATATGGATTAGACATACAGTCTAAAGTATAGTATATTTAAATGCTAATCCATGGCTACAGTTGCTGAGGCCACCATGGTGTGCCATATACTACCATTTATCCATCCTCTCTGTGAGTTCAGCTAAGGTGTAAGTATTCAGTTGAATGCACCACAACTATTTATGAAACACTAAATGTCACTTGTAATTTACAGGCTCTACTTGTAAGCTCCAATACCATCACTATGTACTGTTTGTACTTCATGGCACAAAATGTGTGTTAATTGTTGCTTAGTGGATGTGGGCTGTCTTTTGGGGTTTACATGCTGCGATAACTTCAATTAAAAGAGGGCATAGTGTGTTTCATGATCTTTCCTTGGTTCTCGAGCAGATACATGCCCAAGTTTTCCAATACACTATAAACTAGTGCAATAACAGGGCCCCACAAGGCCACCGCTGTTATTACCCATTTTCTTGAAATAAACCTTTGCCAGATGTGCTAGTATGATGCAGCCAGTGGCAAGTGGATAATTATGACATAAAAACATGGATTTTATGTTGTAATTTAATTCAAGTTTTTAAATTCTGTTTGTGGCAGTAAAAGTGTCAACAAAGTGACAACAAAATAGTAGAATAAAATGAGTGCTTGGGGAGCACATCTTAGTTACCAATGTCCCTTTCATTCCCATTGGGAACAATTTTAGGATAGCAAGTTGTCAGCCTTCGCAAAATCAAAACTAATGGTCATGCCCCCATATAGGGCTAGTAGTGTGCAAGAATTATGCCCCCTAACAGTGACCCTTGTTTACTTTTTTCATGTAATGGTTGGGAATAGAATGAGATTGATTCATATGATTCTGGATGAGTTATAAGGGAAGTACCCACAGCAGGCCTAGTGAATATTATAAGCTAAAGCCATGCTAAGAGACTAATGACACCGTCTATCACACATTGTTGTACCGGAGTACTGATATCCAGTTTCTACTTCCTAGTATGGCCTACCAGTTTTCAGCTTCCATCTCAATATGTGCCACATAAAATTGTTTCAGTACAAAACTAATATAAGTTCACATAAAACCCTTACAGCTTGGGCAAGCAAAGAAACAGTGTATGGACACTGTGAAATAATAGCTTCACAAAGCTGAATAGCTTCACAGTGAAATGCTATCTCTTTGCTGCCCTGTATATTTGTGGTGTTGATTCTGTATTGAACTGTATTTCCTAAATTAAGTTTTTGCTATAAAACATTGACAATGATGAGATTCTTATGAGCAAAAAATAAAGGCAAAGCAGAAAAAAGCTTGCTTTGGTTGTTACATAGCTAAAGCCAACTGTAGAAACAGTCAGAAACTGTAGACCGGTTAAATACTTTGTAATTACAGATGTCCCTGGACTCTTCTTATTGATTGTTGAATACTTTTTTAAAAAAATCCAGTCTTTTAACAAAATTCTAGCAAATTACCAAAACTGCGCTCTCACTCAGTGTGTTTGAGATTCCACAAAAAATTACTTTGCATTCTTGATTTGTTGCAAGAAGGCAGTGTGACATAGCCGACAAAGATTTTTAAAAAGTAGATATATTGTGCTACACAACATCCAGGACAAATGTTTGTAAGAGCTTTGGAGAATCAGTCTTACTCTAAAACATTTTCTAACAAAGGTATAAATAAAAGAGATTGATCAAGGAAGCTAGTGGAGCAGCTCCATCAACTGATTAGCAAAGGGCATACCATGTAACGTGTCTGAGCCAATCTTTATTGCATTATCTACCAGTTTAACAAATATCTGTATCTAGGGGTAAGTGCTACCTCTGTGTGAGTAGAATGTGTGCCTGTGTGTGCATTTGATGCCAAAGGGTTCCACTGAACAACCTCAGTGATCTGTTTCTGATCGGTTTGACCATCATCCCACTATGAAATATCCATATTCAAGAACAGAATATGCCAGTTGTGTTGACTATCAACATTGAGAAATCAGATGGTTACTGTGATTGGCTGTGTAATATTCAGAAAATCTGCAAACAGAATAACATCCCGTTGAAAGAAAGAGATGAGTGCACACTTCATAGTTTGTTTATGTACTGCTGCATGAATGTAGGAGTGAGCCAAGGTGTTACGAACTGACAAAAAAGGCTTTGAGCTGCAATATTAGAGGAAGTAATAACTTGTAATGTTGGGCACTGGAAGCAACACAGGCCTCATTACAGCTCTAAACGCTTTAGGCTTTCCGATGTTCTCACCTCCCACCCACTTCTGACCTATGAGTCACCAGCCATTCTAGCCTCATACTAAACCTTTATTAAATTACCTTAAATCACAAAGGCTCACGTTAGGGGAAAATGTGACATTCATCTTCTTTTTCTAGAAGGGTGTAAGTGTGTCTACGTGCTTAGGAGTTTGTGAGAGTAGGTTCCAGCATTTTCACTTTATGTGTCATTAGTAGGCCAAACGTGCAATGGTTCATGGCTTAAGTTCAGACAGCAGCACCAGCCCACACACCTTATATGTATGATATTTTGAACTCATCTCAAGTAACACATGAATAGAGTACTGATCATTTCCAAAGGAATAAACCGTGAGCACTGCAGAGATACCACCACTGTGGAGTTCTGTAACTTGAAAGTTAAAGCAAGCAACATGCATGTACAAAAGGGAAATGTCAACATTATAAACAGGGTTATGCTAGCAAAGGCTGTGAGAACTGGTGCATGTTGCTGTGACATAACTGACTCATTCGCAGCCCCCCCATGAAGTCCTGTTTGTTGCCAGCATGGAGATCCTTATTAAACTGACAGTATTTACATAATTAAATATGCCACCTTTCCCCTCCCTCTAAGACCCATCAATAGCTTTTCCTTGCTGGTTTCTTGTCTGACCCTGCAATGCGGAGTCTCTTGATCTAGGAAGGAAACAATATGTCTCCCTGTTAATAATGCCCACATTGCCTGCGGCTTCTCTGACACTTAGCCCACCCCCACATGCTATGCTTCCCTCACACACCTACAGGTCCGGGAAGATCCAAACATCACTGGGATGGCGCGTTCCGCCACTGACCCCTGCTGACTAACTCCATATCACGGCTGCTTTTGTCCCTCGAGACAGAATCTATTGACTTTATTTGGTCAGAGAGGAAGTGGAGGCAGCTGGGCCAATTAAACATCATGATTTAGTTATGTTGCATTTGGAATAAATCAGAATTTAACGGTTAGATAAATAATAAAAATAACTACCATTTGAAGGTGCTGTACAAAGCTTTGCTTGAATGACAGACCTCAGTGCATGCCCAGTTGTCCCCTTATATCCTGATGTCTACATAGTATGTATGATTTTTGTGCACCCCTCTGGATTGCAAATGCACCCCTCTGTATTTTCTCCTGGCACCAAGCCTATATAGGGAGATGCTTTGTGTGATTGGTTTGGGTTACTTAATATATTATCATGCTGGATAGATTTAAATGTAAGGTTTAATGTCACTCAACATTACTATATGATCACACTGGTGTGGACAGGGGAGAGAAAAATAAAGTGGCAAAACAGAGAAGATCAGAGGAAAAGGAGAATATTTTGCCACTCTTTAGAGACTTGTTTAGGGCAACTCATCTTCTCAAGATTGACGTGTATTATTATTTCTTTGACCTTCTGTAGGTTGGAAGGTGGAGACAGCAGACCTCTAAATTAATTGAATGAGGGAATATATTTCCTGCGGATCAACCTATGCAATGGAATATTCAACTGATGTGACAACCCATGCACATGACATTTAGCAGCCTCAAGGCTCTGCATGCACTGCATTCCGTGGTTTGAGTTTGACTATGGAACAAAGGGTTGAATTGTTCTCTACCAGAGTAGAACAGAACACTGTCACTACACTGCTGCTGTATGTGTGGCCCTCTCACTCTGATGCAGAATGGCATACCTATTCCTGTGTGCATTCATTGTATTCTACAAGAGGGATAGTAGAAATGTTTAAACGTCAAGATAGCATCTTGTATAATGTTTGATATTCTGTGTTGTTTTTATCGTAAGTTTAATGCAGGTGCATAACTTTGTCTATGTGACTTGATGGATTATACCTCCCCTAAAGTGACTGTAACTGCCTTCAAGAAAAAATGTGTTGCCAGGAGTGTTGCTTGTTTTTATTTGCATGTTAACTTGTGTGGTCTTTAGGATCCTCAGTTGTGTTCCATCAAATTAATTTCATACTGGGTAATTGTCAATGTCTGTAAGAATTTGTCTCAGGACAATTATAATTTATATACGTATATGATTACCATTTCATGATGATTCACCATTTCATCATCACTAAACTCAATTCTTCCTCCAAAATCTGGTAACCAGATATGTTGTAAGTTCTTATTAGAAGTCACACAAATTTCTAGAATATTTAAAATCAAATATATAATTCATTCTAGTGATCTAGCACATCCTCAGAAAAATCAGGACAAAGAAAATATGCACCACTACAATGCAACAGTGTAAAGATGTTGCTTTGCATCTTGCTCAAAATCTGCTTCCCTACAAGAAATTAATTCAACAAACAGCATTTTTACAGGAAATATCTGTGAACCAGCTTAACTGGGCTTCTATGTTCCAGCATGTTCTATACACGTAAGGGTGAGAGTGTGGCTGGGGAGTGTGAATGAGAGAGAGGAAAACACCAATGAAAGCTGCAAGGTCTTTCTTTTGGACTTTTTTGCAAATCAGGGGTCATTTCTTCCCATTGGGACATTGACCGTTAAACGGTTAGCTGTTCAAAACAAAGCCAAATGTTACGTGGTTGTACCCAAAATATTTTATATAATAGCCAATTTAATGTAAAATAGCATAGCATAACATAGCATAAAGCCAATATCTTTTCAGCCTTTAAATTGATGAATTAGATAGATATACAGCCTAATGAGAGCTAAAATATTGCAGCTATTTTTCAAGAATGAAAATGAACGTCTTTTGCTGCCTTACACTTAGCCTTACACTTAGCTTAGGATCAACATACTTTCCTATTGACAACAAAGGTCCAAATGGACCAAAAGCTTAGTAAATGGTAATATACATAAAATTGTTACTATTTTGCAAGTTTTAGTGTGTGAGAGCATTCTTTCTGAAGGATCTTTAAGTCTTTCAGTAACCTTCAAGTCTATAAATCTTCTTTTGAACTACAAACGTGTCAGTCAGAGGTTGCAAGCACTTCACTGTAGAAATGTAGCCTTTACTGCTGACTTGTGATCATGAAGCAAAGACCCTTTCTGCATGTTGTCATCCACATGCAAAAAAAACAGCCCCTTGGTGTCTAACATAGCCCTTTGGAATGTTTCCATCATCCATGAATTTCTTGGCATTGGATGATCCAGGTGAAGCAAATGTTGCTTGTTTACTTACAGAATTCACTGGGTCAGCAAACCTAGCTCTCCATTCCTAGCTCTCCAGGAAAACTGCATATGTGCTGACAGCCTCTTTGTCCTCAGAATTACGTTTAGGCTGTTTGAGGGTCTTGCCAATGTAGACCGTGGCTATTTTATATTAAACTCTAAAATGTTTCTGAAGAAGCAGTAAACTCGTTTAACTATGCAGTAAACTCTGTCCAGGGTCATGTGCTGACAACTGCGCACCAGATCTATAGCCTTCCTGCTAATAAATTATTTAAAAAGATATTATTTAAAGCGCTTGATACTTTTTGCTGTCCTGTCCTAAAGTCAATGTTTGAATGTGTGGATGAAAAACTGAAATTACATGGATTATCCTTAAAGACAGGAATGTCCAGTGTCTGTGGAGTAGTCGGCTTCTGCTGCTCCAGGAGGATAATCGTTCTATCAAACTGACAAGATCTCCTACGTCTTCATGATTCATGTTGGTGGGGGGTAATGTTTTTGATTTATCTGGTACTGTGACAGGTAAGTTGGATCTGTTCATGTGAAGATTCATCTGCCTTTGCCGTGAAGGCTGCGGAGGTTCCAAGGCCAAATCGCCAAAATTGTCTTGAATGGTTTTTTTCAATCTTGAATTGGTTTTTATCTATATAGTGACAGGTACAGCTCTCATAGTGTCTAGTTAAACATTCATACTTGGAAGTCATACTTACTTAAAACATTAAGTTTAGCATTTGTATCAGCAGAAGCTGATTAAAGCTAAAGATCTTTCTAGTTTTAATCTCAGTATCTCCCTTACTCTGGTATGACTCTTGTCTTTTCCAGCTCTCTTTGCTTCTAATTTAAGAAGATGTAGAGGATACTACTGCCAAAGCCATGTTTTCCTGTCCTTTAGAGTGTTGCAGATGCTACCATTGAGACATTATCAGATGTATTAACATCAGCATCACATTCACATACAATTTTACAGTAGAAATTGTATACACATCTTGAGTTAAGCAACTCAGTTTTAATTTCTTATGCTGCAGTTTTGCAAGCATCATCCAACATAAATCCAGTCACCATTAAACAATTCAACCCAGCCAAGTGACATCACTGTCTTCCAAGTGGTGAGATAATCGTAGAAATTAATGAGATTTTGACACACATATAAAGTTTTGTAAGGCAATATCATAACAAATGTATTTTAGGTGAAACTATGTTATAATAAATGTCCATATTAGGGTTTGGTACACAAAAATGCTTCAATATACAATATTAAATTCACAATGACCTGGTTTCCAAAGGAGAAACATGACAAATTCAACTGGTGCATCTGTAGCTTGCTACTGTCAACTGTTTTGCCCATGATTATTATCTTCGAGGTAGCATTAGATATAGTTTCTCTGCTAGCTAGGTGCATGCTTGGAAAGAGGCACTAAGGGACCGGTGAGCAGCTTCCCACAGATGTGTACCAGAAACACTTGATGTACCATGTTTATTAGGAATACTCTGAGTACCATGTATAAAGGAATATTAGCAGTGCTTGTATTTCACATCGTTTGTATACAACTCAATTCAGAATTTGACCATAACCAGGGGACCATCACCAACAATAGTGTGTGCACCTCTGGACCTCCCTCACAAGCAGTTCTATTTCGTCTGCAGTGAATCTAACAATTTGATCAAACAGTATCTCCACCATGCTGACACCAGGTAACAGGAAAATATGGGAGAAAGAAATGTATATGCCCCACCCTGTCACTACAACCAGTCTATATCATACAAACAGGTACCTAATAATTTCATGTGACCCAGATATTTTATAATATTAGTAATATTCCCAGGTTTGCACTGGGCATAAGGCTACATTTTTTAATCTAATTTTCACATTAACACAATTTTATATAAAAAAGGTGCTCTGTAGGGCCAATGGAATGCAGCCATACTGAACAGCCATACTGAATAAAGAATTTGTGGATTCAGTGCTAAATGATGTCTATACATGTGCCACTGGTATCTCTTGTTATTAATGCTAATAAATCCCGCATTCAAGCTTTCTTAAATCAATAATATTTTGTGCTTGATTTAAAATGATTTTCAGTGTCAGCCATGCTAACCCGAACAAGCGTGACATTTCTCATTTCTCCAGATCATACTCTCTGTACGCTGTGAATTTTAATTTTGACAGCAATAATTTATGTTTCATCATTTGCCAGGAAGGCCATTTGCAACTGCATTAGATACCCTTTGGATGTCACAATCATTTAATAATTACCATTAATGAGATGTAATGAAAGAAGACATGAAAAAGGGACTGCTTGTTTTAAAGGAAGACTTTACAATGTTGATGTAAATATTTGTTTACATAAAATTAAAAAAAAAAAAATTATACAGTCATTTTATTTCATAAAATGTGCATTTCTGAGCCATTGTTCCCATTGGTCAATTACCATTCCAGCCATGGCAATAATTCCTTATATACCATGAGTAAATGTTTTAATATGAGTGCATGTTGAGTGCTGTTGGCAAACAATGGCATGGCTACGTAACAACTTGGCTGAACTTAATGTTAGTTACTGAGCAACATAACGTAAAACGAGAGACCAAATTCAACTTTTTTTTGTTGATTTAATGAAACATCATTCACATCGTACCTAACAACACCCCATAGCTATGCCAATATTCACGGCATTCATAACATAACTAGTTATGCAGCTAGTGAATCCAAGCCAGGCTGCAAGCCAGGAATGTCAGTAAGTGGCCACGAGGCAGAGAGCTCACTACAAAGTTTGCAAACATAACTTGAAAGCAGGAAACAGCAGAGTGACAATATGTTCGTCCAAAATTAAATGTGTGCACCCTATGTTGCAAAATTTGAGATGGACATCTAGGACACAATCACACTTATCTCAATATTAATTGTAGTGTGAATGGACATGTACAAATTAATGTTGACAATGAAGAGTAGAAAGGAGTTCTTGTTGTAAGCCAACAATTGAACTCTACTCTGTAACATTGACATGAAATACACAATGTCTCAAAAGCCAGCTTATTAGCTAATTTCCCCATTGGCTACATAACCAGTTAGTGAATCCAGCAGCACTGTTATATATGTTAAGAACATAACCATAGCAACAATATCGCAACAAGCTAGGTGACTACTGTCATTGGAGTAATTATGTTTCCAATAGTCAATAAAAACTTGCTCAATGCAGTCTGTCTATCTACTGTATGTAGCCGAGTAATTGACGTTAAGTACATCCAACTACGGACCAGCTGTGATAGAGAAGATGCATAGGGAAACTGGAGCAGCTGGTTGCAGATTCTTTTCCAGCAAAACTTTGACATCTTTTTATCCTTTAATCTTTGAAATGGTTTATTTCAATTTCAGTTGTGTTATCTCAATAGATTACTTGAGTTTTACCACTTTTTTAAAAGTAGTTTTAACAAAACTACTTTTCTATCCTTTATTTTTAACCTTTTCTCTCCCCTGTTGTAGCAGATTGCCTGTTCCCTTGGGGCTTTCCTGCCATCTTAGCACCTACAGCTGCCTTTGCCCGTGCCAGGCCCCATGGCTTTCCATGCCTGGAGGTCGTTACTGCGCACTCAAGGTGTAGATTGAAGTGCGTGTAATGAGGAAGTCTCAACTTCCCTGCAACACTGTCTTGTGGGTCGAGGTTTCCGCCTGCCAGCGACGATATGTGGCTACCGAGGTATTAGATTTTTTTTACGTTTGATATTCAAAAGTAGGTAGGGCCCGGGCCCTACTGGTTCCGCAGTCCATGTAATAGATGTTCATTTAACTAACTTTTTCCTTTCTGATTTTTTGTTTGTTTGCCTTTGTCATCACTCTGTTTGGGTTTATTTAGTTTTATATACAGTAAGTGTTCTATGTCATTGGGAGGCCGTCCATTAGAAATAGCATGCCCCTGCCCTGTTGCTGCAAGGCAGACATGCAAGGCTGCCCTTCCAACCTTGTATGGCAGGAGCTCCCTGAAGGCAGGCTTGATGCTAAAAAATGTGTTATTTTTTGTACTTTGTGTCTTATTGAATCAACCCCAATAAAATTTTTCATTTCCTGAGGGCTGCCTGGTTAATTTATAGTTCAGACCATTTATCTTGGTGATTTAAACAAAAAAAAAAACAAAAAACAATTACTTATCCTTGGGTATTCAGAAAACCAAATCAAATGCATATTTCAGACACTGCACTTATTTTAGGCTACCTAGCAATAATTATTAATGATGGCTTTGAAGCATTTTGATTTTAAAATCACCTGTGCTTCAAATCCTCCACACACCAAGCCTTACTTGCCTATTAAAAAATAAACCCTTAAACTTCATAACCAATATAAGCAGTCATATTATTCTATCAGGGTAATGCATTAAGTTGCTGGAGTTTCTAGCCTCTATCAGACCATTCTGTGCATCAGCTTTCACTGAGCAAAAGCTGTAAATATATGTAATGAGTATCATCGAAAGCATCATTATAAAGTGAAATTAAAAGTGAAATATATTATTTTTAAATGCACTTCAACATGAAGATTTTTGTTTTCTTCTCTTTTCATTGAATATTTTCATGAGGGTGAATGCATTGGGAAAGGGAAAAAAAAACATGCATGTTGCAAAGGATGCAAGTGAAATATATTTCTTTCTAATGTATTTACACTCAAAGTTATTTGTAGTCTTCTCTTTTCATGAAATATTATCCATAAATGCAAATTGTCCTTGCACTGTAAGTCTGGACGTATGCATTGGAAAAACCACATATGTTGCAGAGGAGGATGAGTTTGCAAGGTCTGGGTTAAGCCCACATACAGGCTATCACTAGGGCAACACGCCCATGCATTTGCTAGAGCATTACTACACAACTTTTTGCACTCAAACCTGACTGTTACTATTTTAAAGGCATATTACAATCAAAAGCCATGGTTACTTAGACACTGAATCAAAATAAGATTCAAATATTGTCAGTACTTTCAGGGAAATTAAGTGGTTTTAATTGCATATAACAGTCCATGATCCAAGACAATAACAGATGAAAATGATAAGATTTATGTGTATTGATAGTGTTTGTTGGGGAACCCACTGGCAGCCATCTAATCTCCATAACCACATTGGATGGCAGTATAGAACATGTACCTTCAAATCCATTGCAAATTCCCAGTCAAAACAGTGTCATAAATTGTGCATTGTAATACATAAAACTGCAATTAGGACTGGAAATATGGATTATGCAGTGGTTAAACATTATGAGGAGGCTCACCATCCACGTTGGGATATGTGGGGATTGAGAAAATCATCCCAAACCGCAGAGAGGGTGATATCCTTAATAGACTGCCCCAAAAGAGAAATCCTTTGGATGCCTACACTGAACACAATTATTCCAAATGGATTTACTGATGACTTCATCTTGAAATACTTCTTGTAAAGAGATGCACAAACAAAACTGTAACATATTGCCTGTATGCCCTACCTAAAATGATGGCTTAATGTGAAGACCTAATACAATAATGATTGGTTTTAAAACCTTTGACTGAAAGGTGGTATGATGCAATGATGTCTTCACTGGATTGGCAAGAAAAATATTTGCACCGGGGCCAATCACAGTTATGTTACGCTACAGTATTTGTGATTACGGTCTCCAGAGTTAGCTCATTACGCCACAACTTTGTGGAAAAAAAAAGCCTGAGCATGACGTCCGTATCACAGTTATATATTCAGTTAGTGGTATGTACAGTACTTTTTATACAGTACATAGCAAAGTAGTTACAAACCAATAAAAATGACAATACCTGATTACATACTGATTATCATGATACTAAACAATTATAATAAACAATACAAGAGGATTCAATTCTGGCAGGTCGGACCATTTTTCCACTTAGCTTGTACTTGCTTCATGCTAGATGAAGATGTATTTTTCACATGCTGTTTTCAGATGACAGTTAATGTTCTGCGCAGCACCAAGCAGTTGGGGGCCAGAATAACATTCAATCAGTCCTTTTACACTTCCAAAGGTCCAGAGGTCCTACAGTATGTGGACAGTTGTCCATTGCTGTAAAATACTAGTTTTAAAAATATGCCTTAACGTTTCTCCATCTATTTTCTTATTCTGACAGCATAAAACGCTAATATATATTTTGCTATTATCTCAAAATAAGGGATGAGGAAAAAAGCCCATTTATCACAGAAAAGGCTTATTTTGGGCTTTTTGTTTATTGATGATTCATTTAAGAGTGCTGGCATTTCTTAATGAGTGACATGTGGACAGCACTCGTTTCATCCCTTTACAACCAATGGAATATTAATTTGATAAACATCTGTGCTTCCTTTCATTATTAGTAGTATAAAGACTTGATGTGACAGTAGTTCCTCCCCTTGATAGCAAAACAGAGGCAGAAGGTAACTCAGCTGCTGTCTGTTACAGAAGGACAAACTGAATCTCTTTAGACAGAACATCTGGATTGTCTCAACACATATCCATTCCTATTGATAATTTATCATTAATATTTCAGACAATGTCTCTTATAATATGGTTTAGCTAGACAAAGGGAGGGAGACGTGATCAGAGGCTTGTTGATTTTTATGGATAATTGATTTGCACAATTCACCTTTACATTCAGTTGGTTAGATACGTTTAGAACTCTTCTGAGCATATCAGCCATGAGTACCAAAGTATCTTGGGATGTCAGTGATTTGCAGACTATTTTTTACCTCCTTTTCGAGCTCTTTCTGCAGATCTCCTTGGCTTTCTTCTTTCATAGGCATGGTATCCTCCTTTAATCTGGTGTCTTTGTTTTTACCTCCTTCTTGAGGATGGTTCCCCCGCAGTAGCCAGTGTTGAACAGGAATGTTGTTATGAGAGAATATATGAAATGTTTTTTGTCAATTCAACAATTTATACTTGGAGAGTGGTCTCTGTTGCTTGACTTTCATTTTTATTGTTCTTCTGACATCATCACCTGCAGTCTTCCATACTTTTGAATGAAGCGTATTACACAGGCCACTCCTTGCTAAAGCACTGTCTATTATATTAAAGTATCATTCAGCTGGGGTTGTATAAATGTAAGTTTTTCCACAACTCAAAGACTTTAGTATTCTTGTCAAATAACAAAATAAAAAGATAACTTTTGTGGTTTCTTGGCCAGCTCATAGCTCATAACTTTGTAATCAAAGTCCCATACAAACCCCAGGATAGATTTTGCATTTGAATAGAAAGAAGATGCTCAAACTGTATCACTATGTCTGCAGGGGATTTGAGACAGAGAACAGCAAAGTTTAAGAGATCACAGACCATATGACTAATAAAATCTCTGCAAAAATATTAATTGTTTGGTTCACCAGCCAAATACACAAGCTTAGAAGAATCATGTTTAGACTTGCTTCAGGAAGTCAGAACTCAAGTGTGTACTCACTTCACAATTTCTGGAACATGGAAATGCCACTTGATGATACTTTGTAAGAAGAAATATGGAAAGCAATGAGAGCTGTCTGCTCCTGAGATAATTCAGTGCACTTTATCTGCATGCAAGGTAAAAACAAGATGAAAATAGAGGTGTTTAGGTCTAGTGCCCTTTTAACTACCCTAATACAGAAAATTTCTGATTTTCTCTTACATTTGGTGCGATATACTAATTGAAGTTTTGCTATGCAGATGCATGCCATCAGGTCAATATACACTAGCGATTTTCACCAGTAATGCTATAACATGGACAACCTATGATGTCACTATGATCAGGAAAATCTGTGAAAGCATCTTTATTTCAATTGCCAATTTATTTCATTTTGCTTAGCAGGCCATTGACTCCTTTCATAATTGTTATTCCTGAATTTTTGCTTTTTCCATGGACATTTGTTGGTGTGCAGTTATGATGCATTTGCTATGGCAGAATAAGCTTACCAGGTTGACACTTCTGTCCACACCTGATGTTAAACTTAATTTTCTTGGCACAAGGTGTTCTAGTCTCTGCTAGTCTCTGCTGGAGTGTACTGACCTAGTTTTATGTGCTGTACTACACTGTTTGATCTAGCATTGAAATTTATTGAATTTCATTCTGTAGTCATGTGCAAAAACTGTCACATGACTTTTTTGGGATCATAAATGTACTATTTCTAAAAACTACAGCATCTTAAAAATAAGCATTACTGAAATTAAAAGCCCTTGGTGTCTTATAAATGTGTGGCATATTCATATAAAGAAGGATGCAGCAAACTTTCTTATTACAATACAGTTTTGTTCTCTTATGACAGAATATAATAATGTATGTTGACAAGAGAGGGTTGCAGGTGATAATTCAAGTGCTATCATATTTGCCTTACTGCAACACAGAGCCTTGACTTTTGTTTTACTTCTGTGTAATAAAAAATATGTGGTCAGAAGAATGTATTTCCCAATAAAAGATACAAAAATGCTAAATCAAAATGCATTTGTCACATGCACTGTTTGCCCCATGTAATGTGTGAGCATATTTTTAATGAAGCGATGCAAATTTCGAGGTATTGATCTTTGAATGAGGCTGTGTCGACTAGAAAGACGCTGGTGGTGACTCACCAAAGTTCCTGTGGGGCTGGAGGTAAAAGGACTTTGTAAAAAGGGAGAAAGGCATGAATATAATTTACTCTATTAAAAACTGACACCTGTGGTGCTATTTGCTTTGGGTGCTTTAGAGAAAATAAATGTTGGCTGTATATCCAGCTTATTGCTTTGCACAGACTGAAATTGATCTCTGGGAGACCCATCAGCCAATCCGCAATATTGCCTGGCTGACTCACACCTCTGGAATTGTACATTATAGCACAAGTCTCCAGCAGAAAAAAATGGAGACAAACAAATCTCAAAGGCCCACAGAAAACCTTACACTCTATTTTTATATGTATGCATAAACATCTACACAAAAGAAAACATCTATCTTGATGTTCACCAAATAAAAATCAAGAGAGTGTGAAGTGTCCCATGCTATTTTGTGGCCTAATATGCATGCAAAATCGTTATAATACACAGACACAGAGGAACCAAATACAGTCAGTATGTCAGTAATTGACCAATAATATAAGTATCTGCACAGCACTGCTAGCTCACAATTTACTTTAACAATGTCATATCTGCAGAGCAACTATGAAGTAACATTCAAGTCAAATGCATATTATAGCTCCATCAAAGAATAGAACACTCTCTCCCCAAAGGCAATAATTACCTTGTGGCATCTACAAAAGGAAAGGAAGAAAAGGAGACAAACATAGAGCCCACTTCAAATAGCATTCAACACAATACTATTCATTATCTTGCAGACTCCATTCATTTACATTATACTGTAATGGCTTGAGAAGGCTTCCAGGTTTACTCTCTGGTATGTATCATAATATGAACCAAAGGAGACTACTTCTAACTCACAGATGAGTCCTTGGCTTTTAGAATTTGAAGTAATAAATTGTTGAATCAAAATCAGACAATTAATTGCAAAACACAGCTCCAACTGGTGTCTAGCCATATTGGTCTTGGTTCCCTCTCTGCACGGTGGACTGCTAAGAAACTTTCCAAATAGAAATCAGGAAAAACAAGGGATACGTGGTAATCATGTGATTTGCTACATTACTGACAAACAGATAATTAGCAACTTTCCTCCCACAAATGGGATCCTTACCCAAATAATTATCTCAGTAATGAGCACAGATGACAGGGTTTATAGTAAGGTTATATAAGGTTTATAGTAAGGCTGTCTGAGCAAGGCAGATGTAACATACCAAAAGCACTCGCCCGGGATAGTTTATGCAAAATAACAATTTATTTCTTGTTCTGAGGAATGTAACTTTCTGGTACATGACCCATTGTTATTCTACAATTTTACTTTTCAAAAGAATTCTTCTTTTCCAACATGTTCCAATATGCAATAAGCTATAATTTCCTTTTGAGAGACACAAAGTGTTGACTCCTTGCTGAGAGAACTAATAGCCACAAGGTTGCAAGTTGAATATGAGTTTGAGCATTTGGTTACCCAGGGTACAAAATCCCAATATTTTCAATGAACATTCACAAAATCTGTGATTGAAAAATGACTTCTCTGCAAAATTCCACCAAACCCAACTGAGATTAAAATGTCAGTTTATTTATCAAAAAATAGTAAAAAATGGCAGAAATAAATGTATTCCATGACTAGATAATTGATTAATCAAATCCTTTATCTTGGAAAATGTCACATCAGAATAGTGTTGTTGTGATTGGTTGTTTAACACATGTACCTTTAAAGCTGATTTAAACTGGCCTACACAACCATGGGGGAAGAATGCAACAAGACTGTTCACAACAAAGGAAAAACATTGCAGCATCCAACTTACATCATTAGGCAAAATTATATTAGCTACATTCTAATTTGCTAAACTGAGATGCTGAAAAGATTTAAAGCATCTAGCTAGCTGTATAAAGGTATATACTGTAGCTATATATTTGATCTCTCTGCAGATGACTTCGCAGATCATTTCGACCTAAAGGTTGTAAGCATGTGCAGTTCCCTACAGCCCTCATCTTTTACCTCTTCCTCTTTTTCCTCCCTCTCACTTGCCACTCCTCCTCTATCCAGATTCTTCCCTATTTAAGATGCTGATGTTGCTCACCTCCTTACATTGCATTCAGGGTGTCATGGAACAGTGGGTTGTCTAGACCCCACAGCCTGTGTACAGGTGTCCCTCAAGGCTCTGTACTTGGCCCCCTTCTCTTTTCTCTTTACATGCAATATCACAGCTCTCAGCAGCAGACACACTTTCTGTCATTTCTGCCAACCACCACAGAGGTTTCTACATGTTTCTCATTTTGCCTAAAAATTTCACAGTGGATGGTAGAATACTGCCTGCAGCTGAACTGCCTAAAACTGAGATGCTCTTCTTCACAGCTCCTAGTTGCTCCTAGCTTCCTGGTCCTCTCACTCTTGGACTATTGTAACTCCCCCCTTGCTTGCCTTCCTGCCTGCACAATCAAACCTCTACAACTAATCCAAAATGCAGCTGCATGATTTGTTTACAATCTGCCTAAACATAATCAAGTTACTCCTCTCTTCACCTCACTTCACTGGCTTCCTGTCATCCCTCACATCAAGTTCAAAACCTTAGTGCTGGCATACAGGACAGTGAATGGGACAGCCCCCTCATACCTACAACCACTCTTCAAACCATCTGTTCGCTCAAGATTGCTGTGCTACAGGGAAACTGACTGTCCCGACCTGATGGGTTCATTCTTTTTGCACACGATCCCTGTCTGTATTGGTTTCTCAGTGGTGGGGGGATTGGGTGGGTGATTGCTCTCCTACTAGCCATTGCATTAAGCTGGCTAAAAGACTAACCACGTTGGCTGAAATTTGAGAACATTAATGTTGGATAGCTAAGAAGGTTAGTTTAATCAAGTTTGATGTGATTATCCTTTTTGCAGAAAATCTGATACCTCAGCATCTTTCAGCAAGCTGGTTACAACTACAAATGAGTGTGCAACTATTGTAATGAGCTAGCTAACCTGGTTAACTAGCTAGCTATTGATAATGGTAGTGAAGAAACATTAGAATTTATAATCAATTTATGTTTCAAAGGCTTTTCCGAAAAAGACTGATCTGAATTTTTGCATGCAGAGTATGAATGAATGAAAATAGCTTTAAAAATAGCCAGCCTACTGTCCACCTCCACAGAGAGCATATATTTTGGGGAAATTCGTCAAGATTCTGCAGCAAGGGTAACATTCCACAAATTACCCCATTTTCCGCAAAAAAAAAATTTGTGTGTGAAGAAACACACATGCCAAGGTATTTAAACCACTTAATTTGGTCCACCTAATATTAATAGGAAATAGCAGAATAAATGAGTTACCCAAAAAACAATCAATGGTTGCCTTTTCTTTGATGCATTCCAATCCAGATACAATTTATCACAGCAATTAACAAAATCATCTAACACAGGACAGTGATGCATTTCTTCAGATTAGAGACTAATGACTGCTGTATCCTCCACAATTGCACTCCTCCACAGTTGTTCTAATAGAGAATGTAAATACATTCAAGAGACAATAATACACAGCCCTGTGGAGACCCAGCAGATTTAGATGTGCTTTAGCACCTGCTATTGCTGAAAAGTTGTTTGTATATACAATACATTTTGTGAGAAGTTGGTGTGGCTGAATGTTGTTAAAAGCTGATTAAAGGTCAGAAACACCCTTGCCTGTAAATTTGTCTCTTCAAGGTGTTGATATATTATGTTGTCATTTCAACAAAGCATTCACTATTAATGCCTACTTATAACATTGTATTTGGTTATATGTGCCTATTCCTCTTTCCTCCAAATGGAATTCTAGAGCCATAATTTAGAGAATTGAGAAATTTGTTTCCACATGGGCAGTATAAGATTCAAAATGTATTGCTACTGAAAGTTCATGCTCTTTCGAGTACATTCTCAGAGGAAAGTAAAAGTATTTCACAGCGTGCAGTTCTTTCAGTTCCTCTGGCAGGATCAACACCTGCTGGTTGCACAATTTGTGACAACTAAATATACTATCTACATATATAATGGACAGTACATTTCATTACAATAACACTACCATTTTAATTGTGGTATCCCACAATTAAAATAGTATTTCTTAAAAAAAATTGGTGTTTCTTAAAAAAAAAAAACTATTTCTTAAATGTAAGAACATGTAATAAACATTTAAGTGTTGCAATTAAAATGTGTCTTACAATAAGGAACTTCAGCAAACAAGCTGTCTCTTTAAGATGTTAACTGCAGGGTGAACACGACATGCCACCTTGCAAATGGCCCGACAACTCTAAATAGAATTTGCAAAACAAATGCAGATGGATAGACTATATTAGTCAAATATTAATTAGTTGTATTTTTTATTTAACATTGAATGAATTATGCTATTTATACCAGATTCAATAAAGGAGTGTCAACAGAGCTCCTGATATATTTATATAAGTGATAAATTATGCTCTCAGGATGTTGGAGTCTGACTTAATTACCACTTTGATCCAACACATGCTTTAGATGTTGCAACATGTGACTTTGCCCTCAATGAACTTTCATTCATTCATTAAATAAACACAACAGGAAAACGCAGGATAGAATTAAAGGCAGTTTTAAAGTAGTAATTTAGATGTTACTCATATGACATTTGGCCAAGAATTAGCATGGATCTTGCATTTAAATTGCTCTCAGAAACATCTCATTTACACAATAAAGTTGCTTTCATTAGACACTGTGGAAATTTACCACTTCCAAATTTGGCAAACAGTATGAAGGCAACACTAATATTCTTCACTACCATTCTAAAACGTTTTGCATTGAATCACGCTGAAAGATAATGGTAAGGGGTAAAATAATTCTCCTGGATTGTACCTGTAGAGAAACACATTAAAAATATATAAGAAAGAAAAAGAATGATGGGAGGAATTTGCTTTTCAGAACACCCATCTCCCATTTTATCATGTTATATTTTGGAATCACAGTATGTGGCTAGATGAAACCTCTTCACTATAGATAGCAATTAGATGACATCTTCTCTGTCGTCTGCTGTACTGTTTAAATAAAATGTTTTAATACACCATTCCAATACTCTGAAACCACAATAGTGAGGCTCCAAAACTGAGAGATGCAATAAGTTATGACTGTATCAAAACACTGATTTGGTTTTATTTAACTCAAAACATTTTTATACAGTATACAAAATTTGTGGAGCTGGAGGACAGAAATTATACCCGCTTATACCATGGCTTTCATAAATACGGCTCTGATTGTTTAAATTGTGCTCTCATGGTGTGGTTTTATTAACTTGCATACAGACATGAAAACAGGATAGGAAAAAAACAGGATAATGATACAGACAGTTGGAAGTAAGATGAGGTCAAGAGAGCTAGATCACAGTTCAGAATCAATAACCACTTCTGAATTACAATATTAACTTACTTTACTCACAGTTTTTTTTGTGAGCAATTAAATTTTAGTTTTATAATTGCAAGAGTTGGTATATAAATTATGTAATTTAGTTTCTACAGAGATGAGATGACACAGAAACAATGTGTACTACTTCCCCTGTAGAGATCCTGTCTATCTGTTACCAATTTCCCCTTTCATTACTGTGTTACTGCAGTCCTATCTATCAAAGTGTGGCTCTCAGGATACATATTAATGTAATGTTAATAATAATCATTGTTTATGCTAATGTTATGGTGGTGAATGGTTGTCAAATTTTACAGTATTATTTTAAAAATGCAACATATTTGTTATGTTTTAAATACAAAAGTGATAAAAGATAAACATTCTGCTCCAGGAAAGTAAGACACTCCACAACGGATGTTTTCACAATTGCTCTGACCTCCCTGTAACCTTGGTTCATTGTGAATACAGTGCCACAAAAACTGAACAGCAGTAGTAATTATCCTGTAATATCTAATATATATCTTCCACATCTCTGCTACTCATTACAAAATGGCCTAAATCACAATGTCCAGATAGAAATGTTACTCGTACAAACAATTTATTGGCAAATTAATCATGGCTGACATGTACAAAATGCACTTTCGAGGCAGGAAGCTATTCAAAAATTAACAATCATTGTTAGAGGGGGGGATAATATGGGTACCACACACTAGGATTTATCAATTTTTCAGCTATATAGAATCAGCCTTACAAAATATTTCCAACATGTACATAAGAAACACTATGCAGTGTGCATGAAGTAATTACAAATACTTTTGTAATTCTTATGTGTGTTGTGAATTAGTCTAATGCCTAGATGCCTAATTTTTCACCTCAATATGATGCCTTTCAGTCTCGGGTGTATTTATTCCAATGCCTCACTCCTGTGATGACTCATCCTCCTCCCCTCCACAGGCTTATTAAACAATGAGTAGGCTTTGCAGCACGCATTCAATTTCCAATGCTGGGCTACAGGATACTAATAATTTTATTGTACATGACTTTATAATGAAAGAGAAAAAATCATTGCCTTTTAATTGCTTCACACACATTAATGAAAATGAGATTCCGATGTAAATGTAACCCAATAAATTGTTCAATGCAGTAAACAGTCAGAAGACTTCCGTGATGATGTCACACACGTATGTCGCACCTATTGCTTTGCACACGTATGCCATACAAAGCTAGAGGATATGTGTTTTTCTTATAAACAGCACATTTTTACCATGAAGTGCTGATTTCACATCAGGCAAACATTTTGGTATTTGTGGCCAGAGCAAAGAGGAAAAAATGACAGCAGCACAAATTACTGTTTTTTTAGTGTTTGCACTGAATGGTTGTGATGAGAGTATGTCCATTAGTTTTGTGGTGTGGATTGGTGCAAATAGTGGATGCAACAGTATTCCAATACTAAAAAGGTATTCATTGTAACCAAGGCCAAGGGGTGGTACCTGAGCATGTAACGGGTGGATTATGAGAAAAATATTGTTGTATCACTTGGCTAGTAGAAGCTTCCATACACTGCCACCCCTTGGGTATACTATGAATCTGGTACATTGTAATTATGTATTTAACTACATCCCTTTTGCTTTGAGTTTAATATTTCATTTGCAGTTCTGGATAACACATATTTTGGTAAACATATGATTTAAAGTAGAGGACACCAACAATACAGAAAATTGAGGGATCAAACTTCTATTGTGTTAATGTCAGTTGCGTGTCTATGCACTTGCTATAAAGAATGGAACACTGCGACCTTCGTTGACAATAGGCCCTTTGCTAAGCCCCACCCACTGAATAGTGATTGTCTAATTCTATCTTAGCAACAATTACTACCTGCTATTTTTTTGGACAAATAATACATGATACATAATATGTGTTTACAGGTATTGCTATCTAGTAAGTAGATGAACTAGACTAAACTTTATGGCTAAACCATACTGCTGGGGCACCTGCAACAGTGTCTCCAGGTACCCACAGAGGTTGGAGCATTTTTTGCTCCATTTCCAAAACCCACATCTAACTTGGAGAGAGATATGCTTTAGATTGCTGGTTGCTGCAGACCACATTTGCATCTTAACAAACCAAGTCTAATGCAAATGTATTGTCTGAAAATCCTTAAACTATCTGTGAGCAGCTTGTGGGTGAGTGGACCCCTATAGAAGCAATTTTAACCAAATAGTAGCAATGCCATGCATGTTCCATAGCATAAACTATGTATATTCATCTGCATTTTTTGATCATGGATAATTTGATTAAATCTTAATCTTATCTTAATCTTAATCTTAATCTTAAAAGTGTATAAGATGTATTTGACATCATTCCCCTGGTTACATTTTTTTTACCTACTCTGTTGCTTGAATGCATTTTACCGTAAGTGTGTAACACCCCCCCCCCCCCTCGCCCCCCCCCCGCCGCCCTTTATATGTATTATTGGAACAGTACAGCATTTGCACATTTAGCCATTTGTCAGGATCTCAACAACTTCTCCCTGCAAGTTGAAAGGTTCTCCTGTATTAAATCAGCATCTCAATCAAACCTAATTAATGCAGAACTCAGAACACAACCCAGCATACATGTTGTGCCCCCAGGCCTTGGGTTGAGAAACACTGGTCTTACTGTCATACAAAATCTGGCATTATGGTCAGCCTCATATCAGTTCCTGTTGAACAGCACTGACTGCAGGCTTTACTTTGTCAGTCTGTGAAAAACATTCCTAATGAAGACCTGTTTAGGTATAGAAGACATTTTCCCCAAGCTACCTACAGCTATTACTCATTAATCTAATCATCATTACTGTAGTCATCATTACCAAGCTATTGTCTAACGTTTAGCTAGGGAAAAGACATCACTTATCACTTATATGACCTATTTTAATGTCCATTTGGACTAAGGAACATCTTGAAAATAATAATGCAGTGTGATTTGGGTGTCTCACTTGCATTGCATAGCTGCAACCAAGTGTTAAGCAAGCCAGTTAATTAAAAAAAAAGCCCAAAAATTAATTTATCAGCTTCTGAGCCAATGAATGTGAAAGAGAAGCAGCTCACTGTATTCGTTGATTCTTGCTCCCTGAACAAATCACTCAAGGGGCATCTTTAATCATTAGACTTGATTGGCCATTAAGTCTGATTGGCTGATTGGTCAGTAAGCTTACCTACCTTTGCAGTTTTCTGTAGGCTAATGTATGTGTCATTCAGAGCATTTTGTGACTCAGAAGAGCTGGGTCCTATAGAACACTGAGCCAGTGCCATAAAAAGAATGAATCATTTATGAACTGCACACCAAAGCACTTCAGTCAGCAAAATAAATCCAGCTCTGAGCACTCAAGAATGTAGTATTTATTCATGCAACGACAACAAAAAAGCCTTATTATTAAAACTATATAACTATATAAGCATGAAAATATAGATAATTCACTGCACAATTGAGTTTTAGTTATACCTTTCCGATGCAAATTAATTTTCTGGCGAACAGTTGTGGTGACATTATGATGGAAAAAACATTTTGAAAGGCCTCTTTAAATGCAGAAAACCACTGCAAGAAATTGTGGTATATTAATATAGTGGACAACAGCATTGGTGAACTGTTATTGACAGCATTATTTACTTATTGCAATTATATGTACAAATTTAAATGAGCATAGGCAGAGTTCTGTTGAATCATAAATTTCAATATTGTAATGCAATATATCACAAGATGTGATACCATTTATTTCTATTCCTGAACCTAGCTACCTTGAAAAATAAATACACACTACTAAGTAACATTATTCGGGAGAGAAATATAATCATGAAATGTTGGCATTTTCAAGGCATGTGGGTACATACTGAAACAACCCAGCAGCTGTACAGTGAAAAGAGGAGCATGGGACTTGTGGTCTGTGCTACATTTTTCTGTATCCTGTGTTGTGTTCAATACCCTTTGTTTTTTGAGACCTAAAAATATTGGCAATCAGAAGAATGCCAACTAATCTCCATTTGTTCTGGGGCTCTATTTGTTACCTTGTTAACTAGGACAAAGGATGGCATATTGTGGCTTTGTATAATAACTGTGGAGACTGGAAGGTTTATTCTTTGTCTATTAAAAATTAGCTTACCAATATTTCCACTTTCATTAATTACCATTGTAAGGTGTTAACTTTCATTAACAGTAGTCTACGCTATTTCATTGAGGTAAACAACAGATTCAGAATCATCAGTACCTCTTTGGTTACCTTATTCCTCGAAATGCAACAATATTAATATGAACATTGCCGCCAAATGCATAAACTTTAGAAAGCTCTCTGTATTACATACCTTCCATTTTATTTTAGATGGCTTTCAGTTACTCTGTAGCAAACTTTTGGATTTGTGACTATTTTATAGCCTTGAAGTTGGCTCCCATTACTTCCAGTGTAAACCATGTTCCTGTCTTGGAATCCCATCTACCTGGGGTGAGTGTGAAATTGCAGATAGATGAGAGAGGAACTTCACAAGAAGTGGTACAGGATACAGGCAACTACTTGGTTGCACAATCAGGAAATCACAAATTGGGTCACAAATTGTGGATGCTTGGTACCTGATTGAATTACTTGCATAATTTTCATATTGCATATTTCCCCCTTTTTTGTCAGTTTTATTAGGAATGAATTTTCTCTCAAGTATCTGTTCTTCTGTTCTAGGGCTGTTATTTAGTTATATTAATACAATCCCCATTAAAAGGTGATCACAAAAATCGATATACAGTACAGTTACTAATTTTCCAAGGTGGAATGCTCATTGACCAATCAGGCAGTAAGATGAGAACTCTCTGTTTCATAAAAATAGAACTATCCACCAGTATCTCTGGCAAACACTGTTATAGTTTGGCAAGCACAAAGTGTCTGTTTGCCAAAGTTGTAATAGGTTTGCCACTATATTGGTGGCAAACACTGCTCCTCTACCACCTAATACAATGTTTATTTTCTAGACAGATACCAGAGGTTTTCTGCTAATAGTACACACCCTCTCACAAGTAGCTGAAAATTCTTTGGTTGGCAGAGATTTACAGGAGGTTTGCCACTAGTGGCGAAGACTTTGCCTCTAGCTGCTGACAAATTATTTGGTTTCCAGCAATTGGCTCATGAGGCAATTCTCTCCCCTTTTTTCCTGCTTCACAGACCCCAGTGAGGTGCGGCAGACAGTCAAAATATGCTCCAGTACAGCAGCATGAACAGGCTCACTGAGGACGCTAGTCAAAAAAGTGCCAAGAGTGAGGGAAAGGAGAAAGAGGACATAGATGACGATGAGCTTACCTTGAATTGCCTGTGTGACATCACCGTTCCACTTCCAGATGGTCTCTAGGGAGGGAGGTGGAGCACATTTGAAGGAAGACCACCCTTTCAAGCAGATACGGGTCGTGTTAACCTGCTGTATTTGAGAGTGTGTGTGTGGACTTGACAAGCTGCCAGGTCTGTGCAAAATCCTGAAGGAAAACTGCTTGCACTCACTTGTAGGTCTGAGTGTTGATGCACTGTGGGGTCTGGGGCTTTGTGGAGGGGAGCTGTGAGAGAACAAGAAGCAATCCTGCCATTTAGTAGGAATAACGTGGGATTAATATATCTTAGATTTACCTGATTATGTATGTGTGTAACTATGTATTGCACACCTTAACTAGCAGATGCTGTGCATGAATGTATACTCATAGTAGCGGTAATGGAAAGTGAGCTTAAGGGGAGTGTTGCAGCTATAGCTGTTAGTCACACTTACCCGGTAGGGGACTTTGTGCACCTGGGGCGGAGGGAACATATGCCAGGGAGAGGGGAGCAGTGTGGTGGGTTAGCTGACAGAGACAGGAGAGGAGAACAAATAGCTTGTTCACAAGAGATTTATCACAGGTTTGTCATCACTTGCAAACACCTTTATAGTAGCAGCAAACAATTTGTCAGTAAAGCTAACAAATTATACGGTAGCCAGAGGTTTATCAGAGTTTTTGCACAACTGGCAAATGGGTGCAAGTTTTAACAGTTTAGTATGCTGCAGATTTAGTTCACAGCAGGGCTGTCCTCAAAACCCAATCTGGTCTGCATCTAAATATTCTACTGAAAACACGTCAATCATCTCAGCTCCATGTATGGTAATACCGTCCTCTCTCAACGGGTAAAATTCCAGTATCACCTCTCTCTACGGCCCTGTGCAATATCCAGCTAAATTACACTGAACAGCAAGGCCAAGTCTGGTGCAAGATCATAAAGAAGATTAGGCTGCACAGCATTTACAATACTGCTGATGTTGTTCACAAGTGATTGTGTATTTTTAGAACTTACCATGTTTTTGAAATCCTGACAAAGAGCCAGAAGTAGTCCAAACTTGCATCCTTTGAATGACTGCATTTTGGTTGTCGATAAATCAGGTATTTCAGGGTCTCTAGCATTTAGAGGCCAGTGAAGAAATTGCATCATTTTTTCTGCTCTCTAATCTCCATTTGTTCGATGAGATTTTAATATGTATGCTTTGCAGGAATTGTGGGGGAATCATTGGAAAGACCCAATGATTTAGTCAGCATTATTAGTTTGAATTTGAATTGAATTTGTATCTTATTAAAATGCAAGGGACACATTGGTTGTGTGTAATTCTTATATTTTTATTCACCATTCATGCAGCATTCCTACATCATACATACATTCAACATATACAAACACATATTTCCTTGTGCTTTTTTTGTTTATCATATTCCACAACTGTACACAGACAGACCTGCAGCAGAGTAAGACAGCTGTCCATCTTCATTAAGAATCAGAATCTTTAAAAGGAATTGCATTGCATGTATCATATTTTGGGACACACTGAAATTTGTACACTTAATTGAGACATGCACAAATAGTACATTTTTGAAAAATATTAATATTTACCAAATATATGTCAGCAATGATTTTACATGTTGCAAGTATTCTCAGTCTGAATTAATTACACCAAGCTACCTGACCTGTGACTGATTTTCCTATGAACTCTCTCATGCTCACAGCCAATTGGAGAGCACAGGAGAAATATATAGCTAGCAGAGTATCACCTCACTCTCAATACAGCTCTCAATAGGCAGCGATCTCAGCAGAAGGTAAAGAGGTAAAGTTTTGACATTGTTATGTGTATATATTACTCTAACACTTTTCCCTTTACTTGTAATCACTGTAGATAGCTGATGTGTTGCCTGCTAATGATAATGGAAGCTGATGTAGCTAACTTTGCTACCTCTGGCCTGAGGATCTTTTTTTCAATTTCATTTGGCCATTTTAATATCCATACTGACTATTCCCATTCCATCCTTTACATCTGTCAGTTTAAGACTTTAATTGAGAGGGTGTTATACTGACTGTTGTATTTTTTTTCCTCTGTGGGCTGTGGCCAAGCCTTATGAATAGCTAGCTAGCTAGCTGTGGATGCTGTGTTGCGTATTTACTGAAGCTGTAAAGAAAAACAGCAGTGCATCCAGCAAGGTTTTTTTTAAAAAAGGGGTGTGACCGGGGGTGGAGAAGGGGTGTCAGTGTTTAAATAAAACACAATCCATCCAAGATTTATAATTAAGGGATTACAATAATTTAATAGAGAATCATGTTGTTCATGAATTGTACTTTCACAATTGACACTGTGAATACCAAAAAACACTCTATCATTGCACCCAGTAACCTGCCGAGTGCAGTTTCCTCCCCATGGAGAAATGTTGTGCTCAGCTCCTAGGATCAGACCAGACCAATGACCACAAACAGCAGACCTGTCCCTCTGCTGTATCCCATCTCTGAATCATCCATTCATGCCCTATGAACATAATCCCTATACCCCCTATACCACTGTACGGAAGACTGACTATCATTGACGTGTCATATCTTTCATCAAAAATTTCCAGGGGCTTCTCATAATTAACATTTGAAATTGGTCAGGGAATCATTGTTCAGGTTTCCCACGTAGTATACACATGTCAGCTACACATCCATATCTAAATATGAACATAATTTATTTTTATAAAATGTTCTGCCCTCTTTGACACCAGTATGCATTTTGACAAAGAAAGGAATGGTATACCCTACAGCACTTAACAACAAATGCTGTTCAGCAATACCAATACCAATAGCAATAGCATTATTAGTATTATCAGTAGTAGTCGGAGAATAATAATAATAGCACCCAGTAAGTTTAATGGTCAGCAACTTGGCCTCCAGCTTCTTGTGTTTGTCACAGACTGTGCTGGAAGCTCATCTATTATTGTCCCCATTCTTTTCATCTTTCCTCTTTAATCAGAGTGATTTGGCAAGGGCTTAATTAGGACCAGTGAGTCAGCAGTGGTGTTGGATGTGAGAAGGGAGAGAGCTCCTTCAACTGAGCTACAAAACGCAGACCGCCTTGTTTTCAGAAAATCTAGATGGGAGGAGAGGGAACCATAATCAGTCCCTCATAAACACCTCCAAAAATTCCCCAACTTGCCAGTATTTTCATCCATCCACTATGTGGGTAAATGGGTCTGTGCTCATGCTTACGGGCCAGTCGAAGAATGTATGCAGTGTCTTGCTACACTGTGCTGTATAAACAGTCTCTAACTTGTTTGTGTTATATCGGCCTTTAATTTATTGCTTGCCTCGCTCGGACTGATTCATGAAGTCTACCCATGAGGCAAAGGCATCTGAGCTATGTGATGAGGTAGCATTAAGACTCCTGAAAATGCATTACAATACCATTTCCATGCCTGTGTATGGGCAAGAGCCTGAGAGTATTTCAAACAGTGAAATGTAATTTATGTCTCTTTTCCGCATTGTGAAATTATGTTGAATGGAAATCTATTTTTGCACCGTTAATGTGGCTAACACTGGACATTTCAAGTAAATCAGCCCTGCACAGCAGTGTGATAATGGGGCCATCTCTGACATTGGAATTCACTTGCTTAGGTGAGGAGGACACTTTCTGAACCACATTTTGATTTGCATCAGTTGCTGAGAAGCTCACAACAAACTGTAGATGTGTCTTTACATCACATTTATTTTATTGTCCAGCTTTATGACAACACTGCAGTACACATGCCTATAGTTTCCATTATAACAAATGAAGTTCATTCTAGACTGATGATGAAACAAGACTTTTGTGCTTCTGTAATTTTTTCCTATGTTCTCATCTTCACTGAGCTCCATCCTGGAAATTCAATCAATCAATAAAATAAATCACACTTTGACTCTTCCCAATGATAACTCATAATTTAATAAGCAAATGAAAAATTAATAAATGTGACCCTTGTGTTTTCTGGAATAAAATAAATTATTTGGGGGCAATATGAGTAACACTGAACTGAGTAAAGTGTAATTTTTAATATATTAAGGTAAAATTATATGTTACATCATAAGGTTTTGTTCCTATTAGCCAGGGTTATGGATAAAGATGGAGGGAACTGGACACATTACTTGAACTTTGTTCAATCTGTTTGAAAATAATAAATATGTTACACTTTAACACCTCCAAAAAGGTTTCTGTCATAGTTCTGAAAACATATATGCATCTTATTTCACATCAAAGCAATGTAGGTTATAATGGAAGGGCCTTGGACACATTGTGAAGAGGAAAAAGCAATTACAACAAATCAGCAGGTCAAGCAGTCAGAAAGAAGAGAAATAATCATTCTAGTTGGGTTACTTGCAATCCAGAAGTAGTAAACTGCATGATTTTTTCAATTTCCCAAGATACAATTTTAATCCCAAAACACTAACATCTATATTAATACAAATATTCTTATCATATGATATTACTTTTTTTCTGATGATACCACATTAGAAACAGAACCTCTGAAAATCCTTGAAAATAAGCACACTAACTGACAAGCCTCTATATATTCCTATAACCATCCAGAGGTCTGGCAGACAGAGGATGCTCTTCTTCAAAGACTGAAATGAGAGGAAATGGTTGGCTGAGGAGATCAGAGCCCTACTGAATATGTGAGACACCCTCCTCCCAACCACCCAGCGCTTGAGTTGAGATGAGGTGGGGCTATTGTGCCTGAACCTTGCTTCTGTATTCAACAACAACAAAGAATATTCACTCCTCAGCAGTGATTTCTCTCACCATCTTCAATCCTACACCATGGGCTGGGTGATACTGTTAGGGGTTATACTGTTACTCACAGGCAACCTAGGTCCACCTAAATTATGGTTATAGGACATGGTAGCAATAAGTTTTCCCAGAATAGATGCCCCCACTGCCTCAGACCCTGTGCCATTGACCGGGTGCTGCTGGCTAATATGGATTATCATCTGATGCAAAGTGCTGAATGTCCTCTGGAATTCTTCTGTTTTACTATTATTATTTTAATTGATGGATCACACTTTATGAAAAGTTCATTCAAATTTACAGAACCTGTCAAAACTGTGGACACACCTCCTCAGAGAAGGGTTTTTCTTTCTTTCTTTTAATTCCATATTTTTGAATAATACTAAATACATCAAATCTATGAAATAACACAAATGGAATTATTCAGTGACAAAAAGGGTGTTAAACAAATCAAAACTATCTTATATTTTACATTCTTCAAAGTAGCCAAAAAGCCTTTTTTAAAAATCTTTCCAAAATTTAGGCATCAACTTCACTATTTATTTTTGTCTAAGAAACAAATTTCAAGCATTTAAGCATAAGTCCTTAGATTAAAATGTCTTTGAATGCATGTTTCTCATTATCTTAATCAAGTCCAAACTTTTGACTGGTCCTGCATATCATATCACCTGCTGTAAACTAATTTACATTCCATTCTAAATATACATGGATGGAACTCTACTGAGTTCCTGGATGCTGCTTCTTTAAAATAAACAAAACCCCTTATTTTCAAAATCAGTAGTTAAACGTCTTCTTGGCAACCTAATCTGACCTGAACAGGTTTTTGGGTGAGATTTTGGGTTGATTGGGTTGGAGCTGGAAAATTGCTAACTTATGTGCAGCATCTATCACCATTATAGTGTGTAGGGTGATGAGGCAAAAACTGAAAGTTTTAGAATGTCAAACCTAAATCTGAGAGCATATAATATGCTTATGTGTCAATCACGGTATTTCATTTTGGGATACTTCATCATAATTGTTTGATGCTTCAGCCTTAATTTACCCACGACTGAATGCTGACCTACTTTAAAAAATAATGACTGGAGTTTTCATTTGCTAGGTAGCTTGTTAATGTTTCAGACACACATATTGGTATTTTTCTTGCAAACACCGCACTGATGTTTAACTTATATTATGTGGTAACTATCTTTAATATATGTAGCAGTCATTACAGTGCTCTCTACAAGTATTGGAATAGTCAACCACTATAACATTACATGTTGTCTATTCTCAATTCATTTAAATTTGAATCATCCTACAGATTCTTATGATTAACAGACAGACTAACACATTATCTGTCATTAAAGCTTGTGTGACACTAAGACCCTTGGGAAATGATTCCGTTTTAGCTAATTATAAGCAATATAAAAAAGTATGAATCAACATCAGGAAGTTGTTAGCTGGTTCCTCCTTTGGGTTAAGTGTTTATCCCTCCTGGCTTATCTGCATCATTTTCCTGTATGAAATGTTTTATAAATGCTACTAAATTGCATTTTATTTAGCAGAAGTACCTCTTATGCATTTTTGTAAGCCCATAAGAGGTGAATTTGGGTGTGGTATTGGATCACAGTACACACATAACCACCACTGTAAGTATGAGTAACTGGTTGATTTCATTAAACTTTATTATATTACACTGATTTTATGACCACAACTATAGATAGGTTAGAGAGAAATAAGGCACATATACTATCATGTCAAAGGCTTCTAATATGATGTATTGCTTCCAGGTGTTCATATTTTTCTTTAACATTCATGACGTCTGAATTTGGGTGGTGCTACCCCCTTCCCCCTTGGAGTTCAACTGGTGTTTGAGGCAAGATTGCTTAATGTGAAAAATAAAAGATAGTGATGAAAGGCACTTGGTTGGCTTACATGGTTGGTTTTGGTTATTATTAACCAAAATTATTTAAGATTTTAAAAATGAGTGCATAAATGAATTGATGAATGAAAGAAAAATAAAAAAGGAAATGTTTAAAGCATATTAAAAGAAGATACTTAAAAACAAAAGGTGAATCAGGAAATGAAGTAAATGAAAAAGTAGAAAATAGAAAAATAAACACAAAGCACAAAACAAAAGCACAATGCATACTAAAAAACGTATTGCAAAAGAAAATAGCTCATTAAAGGTGGTATAGGGTATATGGATCCAGGCCATCTAGTAATGATTGTGGGGGGGGGGGGGGGGGGGATTGTGCTCTGCATGACCCCTTTCCTTTATCAGGCCATACAAAACAGTGTACTATCTGAAAAAGAACTTTTTTGCATTGCACTTAAATTAAGAAAAGCACAGCCATCCTGGTGCCCATGCATCCATGTGCAGCACTTGATGGTTCTGTTGTGCCTGTTACTTTCAAAGCAGGGAACTCCAGCAATGGTCACCCAGAGGCCACTGGAGGTTCTTATGTCCTTTGAAACACATCTCCCTGGGCTTCCATTGTCCAATCAGTTTGTGTGGCAATTAGAGGCATGAGTTTTCTAGCAGTAATGGAAAGGTGTGCCCACATGGAGTATACTTGTAAATACTAAATTTGGAGTCAATCAGTGCTCTTTGGACAAATTTTGCATGGGTTGCAGCTCATCAAGGTAGTCATATTTGTTCGTGTTTAATTGTAATCATACTGAATGTTCCTCCTCTGATTCATTTCAAAAAGTACTGAGATGATCTTTCACATTTAAAGTTATTTCCTACAGATTGCCACCATGGTGTCTCTCCATTTCACACAGTGCTTGACATTTATGGAGAAGATCAGGTAAAAGAGGTCACAATTTAAAAAAAAATGTGTTATGTTATTCATTTTTAACTGTATCAATCAACACTGCGATCATTATGATCTCAATGTGATTTCCAGAGGCCATAATTTCTGCAGTCTCTGAAATGGTGATGGCAGAGTGTGCCTGAAATGTAAATATTGTCTAAATAACACCCTTCCTCTCTGCTCTGTGCATACTGTACATGTGCAATATCATGTGAAGTATGGACTTGTTCACTTGCTTGCATGCACTGGGGTGCTGCTTTGTTGTCATAGTTGTCTTAGATGTTCTCATCTGTTTGTGGAAAATACACATTCACTCCTTCTTGTTGACACAAAAGAGAACTGCAGCACAATCAATATTCATTAGCTCATGCATATATCACAATGAGAATAATAGCAGGAGATGCGACAAATTAAAATGGTGCATCTGCACCTTCGAAGTTGAGTGCTTTCCTACACTTACCATTAGAAAATAAAAGATCTCAAACAGGTACCTCAATCAGGCTCATAAGCCAGACACCACTGCTTAATCTACAAACACCCATCAAACAAACACTTCATCAGATCTGAATGGACTATAACAGTCATGGAGACACAGGATTTTAAACATATCTCTGAAACAGCAAGGAAATTGCATGCAAACACACTGGGCAGGACAGCAACCACAAACTCTGCTAATTGGATAACGCCATCCATAACTGGCTGCTTAGACAGAGTTACTGGTTTAAAAAAAAAATCAGTTAAGTTTTTGAGAAACAATGTAAAGACACTTGCCTCTCTTCGGATGACATATTGCACTTCTTCTACTTGTGGTCTGAAATTTGTAAGTAAAACCTAAGTATGTAAGTAAAAAAGACAGTCATAACATTGAGTATCAAAGGGGACATGAATGCTATTACTCGTAAAGATGAAAAATCACATGTCGCTAGACACCGTACTGAAGCTGCTCACTTGGTCTCAGATTTTACATGCATGGACATACAACAGACCCAAAAGCATGCAGAGGGTGGGATACAGATACCAAACTCTTGGTATATAGGTGAATTTCTATTTTAAAAATCCATCCATAAGGTCTAAATAAGGACCGATGCCTCCAGTGTTTTCTGTAATTTTCTGCTATGGTTTGCATCTTGTAGATAGTGAAAGATGACTTACCTCTGCATATACTATGTATGCTTTCATTGCACCTGTAGCATTGATGTTAGCTTTGTTATATTAAGGTCAGATCAGGGAACAGACAGAAAATTCAAGAAATTACCTCTACATTAAATGCAGCCTATGCACTGCTAGGCTTTTCAGCACACTAATCTGAAGCATGCTGATATGTTAGCTACATTAGCTACTTAGCTACATCAAGTACAACATGTACTCACCACTGGGGAGACTGCTAAAGACTCAAACTTTGTCTCAAACAGATGTAAAATATATAGTCCTCGCTGGAATAAAGGAAAGAATCATGTAAGTATTAGGTTACTATATTTATTTAGACATAACCTGCTACATTAAATTTACTGATTTACCAATGCAGAGGTAATTTCATGAATTTCCCATCTGTTGTGGCTTTTGCCAAAATTAAACTTTAACATAAATCAGTTTTTGTTAATGCATATATGTTTTGCATGTTTTCAAGATTTAATGTATTTTAATCATTGTATCATTCGTCTCTAATCAGGGCCCATGTATGTCACATCTGACAATGATGCACAATCATTGTCAGCAAATTAGCTCATTGGGATCTCTTGTTTATGGTATTCCTGTAAGTGGTGATGTGTTTGCCTTTTGATTCATGACACTGTTGATGATCTTGTTACTGATGTCTATACGTTTCACTGAGCATTTTTGCTCTTTGAACTTGAGCAATGGTTAAATAAGAGATAACACATTATTGCAGCCTTTGTGAAGGACCCCTCCTCATTATTATCTTTAAAGTGTATCACACTAATAGATAGCATCATTAAAGCTTTTTCAGATTTGAAGATGTTGCAATAACAGAAATAATAAGAAATACAAACTTTCTTGAATAACACCAACACTGTGCTGGGAAAAAGCCATGCAAATGTGAGCCACTTGCCTTAAGTCTTGTAAGTACATAACATTTACATAATTTTGTGTCTGTCTTCTATTGTTTATTATACAGTGTGTCTATTTGTATATTAATTGTATGTATTGAATTGATCTAGTTAACTATATAACACTGGCTAGTTTTTGATTTTTTTTGCTTGTTTTCCTACATTGCAACTAGGACATTTCAACTGAATATGTGTCACTTTCAATTTTAATTTTACTGTCTGAAAGATGTTGCGGCTGTGTGCTATAGGTGTGCATGTCTGACAAAACACTTGTCACAGATCAACTATTACCAGATTTAACAAACCCTCAATTACCCCACCCAGTAAAAATTCCTAATTGCATCTCAGCACTAATAAAAATATTAATGGGCATAATCTGTCATTATATTTGATAAAAATAAACAAGTTGCTCTTTGATGAAATGTGGGCCTACTTCAGTCGAGGCCAAATATTGTTTGAAAAAGTTGAGGTAATTATACATGTGGAGCACAACAATGTCCTCAAAGGGCACAGAGGAGCACTCAAAACAAGGCACAGCTGCAGGGCTTTTTATTGTACAATCTGGACCGCCTTTTTTCCCCTCTCTTTTTTTCCCTGCCTCTGAATCAAAGAAGCCAGGCCTTCGAAGGAATGACGTCAAAATAGGGCATCAATCATGATCCCTTGGATTTCTGTGGTATAAAAATGATGCATCTGCAGATCTCTCATACTGAATGAGTAACCTTCAGTGGAAAGACCAATCCTTTGAAGAGAGAAAAAAGGGAAAGGAAGGACAAATGATATGCAAGTCTTTAAAGGTTGTCTGAGGGGGAAGGAAAGTAGTTTTCTGTCACTCTGCCGGATTCTGAAGCTGTTTATCTATCTGTTTTTCAGCCTTTCCTGTATAAACTAGAAGCAAAAAGAGTTGAAAATGGGAAGCCTCTTGTTAATATTATATTTTGGCCAATGGGTTTGTCCATTCAAGGACAGGTGAGAAGGGAATGAAAATGCAATGTGAAGGAGGTGACAATAGGCTCAGTGGATCTACAGTGCAAAACAATCATAAAAAGTACATGCAAACCCAAATGAGAAAACAAAAATAACACAATCCTAAAAAATAGGAACATGCAATAGAATGGTCACAAACACAAGAACAAAAAGCGCAGAACAGTGCATTACAGATTGGTGTGTTCCTTCTCTTAGCACCGCCTAAAATGTCTATCACAACAGGACAGTCACAGATTAAAAAACAAGGATGTTGACATGCACACGCACACATCTTGGTAACAGCTACTAAACTTAGGAATGAGATACTCACATCACAGGTGTTTTGCAAATGGTCAGAAAAAAAGTTACAGCTAGCCAGGCTCTTGCCCCCTAGCAGAAAAGACAAATTCAAATAATTCCAGTACAGAATAAAGTCACTATGTGTAACAGAGTGCATGTCTGTTCCGTGGACCTCTTTAAAATGAACAAGAATATCCTGGATAAACATACACAGACTCCCATTTTATTTCACCAACTCCTTTGTTTGCCTCCTCCCAAACGCACCCACACCATGGACTCTACAAACTTACAAGGAAACAGGCGGAAGTATCTTAACATGCAGGGTGACCAACTGGATGTTTAAGAATTTCTAAATCTTGGATAGTTTTTTTTTCAATATGCACCTTTTTGCAGCTAAAGTAAGTTGAATGTTTATGGTTTGGGGGAACATGGCCTACCTGTTCATTCAATGGCACCAGCAGGACATCATGGCTCCATCAGCCAAAAAACCTGAGGGCTGGGGGCTGATGGGATTTGTAGTGTTGGGAGGGCACTGGCAAATGGCTTTTTGTAAATGTTCTGTCCTTTTTGTATGTGTGTTTTTGTGTACACATGAGGTTTCTTGTACATTCAACATTTGTCATTCATACATGTTTTTTTTTTGCATTTTTGTGTTATGCACTGTCACACCCTGGCCTGGGTGAAGGTAGTTTTAGCAATGGACGGGGCACGTATGTATTTTGAGGGTGAAACATGACTTAGCTGTTGACTCAACTGTGGGGTTTTTACAGTGATGCAGAATAAACCATGTATCTATACAACAAAACTCTTGGAAACAAATAAGCAAAAAATAAACATGCTACACATACTTATTCTCTTGTGGTGGTCTCACCCCAAGTCTGACTTACAGTGCTTGGTTGAACCCCATAAAACAGGATGACCCCCCCCCCCCCCCCCACCCCACAGCAGGAAACAAATAAAACGTGGGCACTCCCCACAATGACCATAAAAAAATTACATCCTAGTAATTATGAGAGAGCTTTGCATAGTGATATGGGGATACCAGCTCATTATACTGTTATAATTATGATGCATAACTGCAGGTATGTTAATTCAGATGGTATCTCCCATCCTCAGGGAAATGCACATGTGCAAAGCATTACAAAACCAGTTTCCAGGCTTTGTTTTCCATCTTACAAGAAACGTGTATGTGGGAAGTAGCCACAGTTGAAGGAAGCTGGGGTAAATGCAGCAAAAAGGCAAACACTGAATAAAATAATTGTCAACACTGTAATAAACAGTGTGCCGGAAATACTTTGGTCCAGGTATTGTTTTTGCGTTAGTAATCCTGCATGCTGTTTCAGCACTTCCGTGTGTACACACTTGCATCAATGGCTAAACAATACATTAGCGACTAGCTAGCCCTGGTCTGAAATTCTTTGCCATGTGAGTGATGGCAGTAAGAATCAAGTGAGGGAAAACAGAGTAGGTTGTATGCAAATGATTCCTAATAAGCAGAAAGTACACTGGGACAGATTACTCTCTCACATGCACTCGATGGGCCATGATACACAAGGGTCAAGTTGTGTCAAGTGTCAAATAAAACAAGGGTCAAGTGAATTGATTATCTTGATTGTTCTGAACCCTTTTAAAGCCGCATAACCACTAAAAACTGCTAATAATTATCATTCTTTTTTGCCAAATATAGTACCACTGGACCTCAGTTATTGGTTGAAATACAGATCTTTCAGTAATAAGATTCTGATGAATCAGGTGCTGAATTGGATTTAGTGACATGAATGAAACTTACAGTGCTTTATGGGAGGTTTCACATGTCAAAGAATCAAAGATGTATAAACATTGTACCCTATTTATTTCAAATGCAAGCTAAAAAGGTTTAAACAAATTTCAAAAATGGCTATCACATGATGGTGTTGAATGTCCAGCATTGATTATTTCAAAGCAGGACTGTTACCAACAAAGGCTCAAGTGCACAAACACAGCACATTCTTTACATCATTACATTTTAGCATTTCGTTTTGCATTACATTTAGCAATATAGCACTTCATACGTGGGTTTTCCATATCTCACCACATGTACACTCAAACTCATGTACACTGCATACCCCATGCATGTGCTGCTGCTGTTTGAACTCATTGTTCGGCAGTTCCAACAACTTGTGAATCTGTGGCACTCCGCTGTAAGCCTAATCACACTTTTAAAAAATGCAATGAAGAATTTTAACTAATTAGCTAAAAAATCTACATATTGCTGTGTAACATTTAGCTTCCAAGTATTAATTCTTTCTTTTAATTTCTTTCCAAGTGTAACATCCACATATCTGTCTTAATTCGAGACACATTACAAAGTCTTTGCTTTACTATTATCAGAAAAATGCATCAACAAAAATGGCACAAACAAAACTGGGATTGTTCTCAGTTCTTGTTGACAACACATCTTAACACTTAGTGTGTCAATGATACACTTGTGATATTGATGGATGAGTAAAGGATGTGTTTCAGGAGGTGTTTGGCATTTTTCTTTCTCAACTCAGTGTATCATCTGATTAGTCGGAATTCTTCCAGATTTAACCCCTACAACACGAAAGCAGAAAATTGTGGCCATACAAGCTTCCCTCATTCTCCGCTGCAAAACTTGATCATTTTTCCACAAAAAACTTCCCATTTATTTTGCCGTGAACAGGAGAATTGGTGCTTTTAATGTGCTGAACACATCAACATTAAAAAAAAAAAAAAAAAAAAAAAAAAATGATGTAAAACTGGCTCTGCCATTGAATGTTTCTCTCATTTATTTCACCTGAGTGGCTCTACTAGTATAAAAAAAAAATAAAAAAACTTGCTCTTGCAAACACAAGGTTGAGTGTTAGGTCTAGGGTTCCATCGCAGCCCTGTCATCAGCCAGCAACAACTGGGAGACAGTGTTCCACAGTGGCGGAACAAAACGGCCTCGTTCTCCCAAGTGAAATAGGGGAGGGTAGGCGGGCCAGGGGTCTCCTCCACTGCACATCAGCAACCCTTCCTAACCAATAATGCACCTGCAATTCTCCATGCATAAAGCTGTGTATGACATGTCCAAATATAAAAATAAAAGAAAAACATGCAAATATAGAAATAGCAAATGTAACAATAAAAGTATAAACCATACAAGTACCGAGGATAAATCTGTTAACAGCTATTGACCATTAACTAAACTGATGTGCAATATTTCTCTCAGCCTCTGCCAAAGTTAATACATTGGCATGAATTAATCAGATTAATGTATCGTATCGACAGCTTTGATATTTGCACACTAATTTACTGTGTCCTGTCAAAGACAAACATGCTGTGTAATTTCTCTGATGATCCCTAGAGGAGCTTCATGAGTCTGACTACATTTAATTAGAACAAGTTCTAAAAAGACAAACTGTTAGTGTTATAGTACTTGTACACATTTTCAAACCACATATTTGGATTCATTGGCTTTTGGACTGCCTGTGTTCACAAATCATCATGTTCTGTTATCAATGCTATCCTTCACAATTAGTTATCTCTACAATGTAGGAAAGTTATTTAACATTTATTAAGGTAAGGCACAAAGATCTTAACACATTCGGCGTGCTCAGAATCAGAAGACTGATCTGTCTTAAGGTATGATTCCATTCAAAAATGGATCTTTGTAAATGCATCTTAACGCAACTTAAATGTCTTTGAGATAAACACATATGTTATAAATAATGAAATATAATCCAAAATAGCCAAAACACACTGAAGACATACGTTATATTCTGATTACAGAGGATCAAAAGGGGCAAAAACTCCCAACCAATCACTAGCATTTATCATCAGCTACATCTGAAGGGGGATGGGGGATGGGAGACTGTTTACTGAAGCATTCAGGAATCATCTCAAAGTGTTCCATTTTACAAACAAATTGGGATGGCTCTGTTGTCCCTCACTTTGCGTAAGCAACCATAAACAATAAAATAATCACTGCAGGCAACTCATGAATTAAAAAAGAGATTTTGAATGTACTTATTACTTATTTATTAGGTCTTACTCAAGAGGAGTCCAATTTAATCTTTTTTTGTGCAAGTGTACTGTAATCTAGTGATGCTTGATCTCTGTGGAAAATAACGGAATAATAGGTCTTTCATCATATTATTTTATATAAAGTCTGTAAAGTATAGAGAATTAGAGGAACCCTCATGTGTACACCCTCAAAATGTTCCCATCCATGTGCCCTTTACTGTGTTGAAATCAAGGTTTACCTAAAGCCTTGAGACCAACATCATTTAGCTGTTCTGACCCTAGGTAAGTTTTAACTTGCCTTTTTTCATTTCAATGAGATTATTTGTTTTACTACTATAAATAACTGCTGTCAGGAACTGAATGATGAATTTACTTTCTTACTTTTTTTACTTACTTTTGCTTTCATTAATTTCTTTTCCATTACAATGTCATTTTCCAATGTGTTAATAAAGAAGGGGAAGACTAGCTTGTGAACTAGTTACAGGCAAATCTCATAGCTAACATGCTATGTAGCTGTCTCAGCTCAATTTTAATAGATAGTGTTTTAATAGATTTTAACAATACCTAGCAAGCTGTTACTTACTGGTAGCTATCATGGACACCAGCTATAGAAAGGCAAGTAGCAATAAAACATTAAACTTCACATTACAATTCATACATAAAACAATGGCTCACATGAACAAATACTTGCTCCTTCCCCCTCACCCCATTGCCTCAACACCATCATCCCGGATTAGGGGTGCCTTCCACGGGTAAGTATGGTTATCACACTCCTACAGTATACACGTAGATGATCATCCTTTCACAAATTCCCACACTTACAATACTTACACACAATAGTACATAGGTGCATCTATTGATGTGCTGAATAAACAGCTGCAAACAACCACCAATCTGGAGTTGAGAGGAAAAACATCAATGGTGGATTTATTTAGCTAGTTAGTTTGATTGCTGCTTAGATGAAGAAATGCAACACCATGCAGGCTCATGTAAAACAGCCTAGGCCTGCTTTCCACAATTTAAAAAATGATAATGATAATTAAAAAAAATAACTACTTATAGACAGGACATCTTTTTACAATGAACTGGCACAGCTTGGCGCTCACATGCTTGTTGCTGGTTCAATTCCCCGCTAGGGCACTGCTACCCTTGCAGGGGTACTTAACCCACAATTGGTGCAGGAAATATCAATTTAAGTGGATAAAATTGTAACCTACTGTATGTAAGCTGTTCTGGATAAGAGCATCTGCTAAATGACAATAATGTAATGCCCTGTAACATGTGCTTGGCAAAACCCTGTTTCAGATGTTTTACAGGAATGTGCAGTTGACCCCATTTTGTCAATACAGGTGCTGTATGTGTTTGAGGTTGGGGTGCTGTATGTTACCTATGCCTATGCCAGAAAGCAGCAAACCCAATGATAACCGAGCATCTGGCCTTCTCCAAGTAGGACATGCTATCCCAAAACACCTAGACCCTGTGTTGCAAGATGTCAGAAAATAATATCTTGGATTCCAGGAACAGCTGCATAATGTCGTCCAGGTCACCTCTCATCTTTTGTATCAGCTCTGTCCTCTTGAAGTATCCCAGGTCATCTCCTCCCCACATGGATGATGAGATTGATAAGAGCAGGATTCCTCAAAGGCTTCTCTTTCAGGAAAGGGGGGACACACTACCACTTCATCCACTGTCTTCCTATCCATGTAATATTGTTGGCAAATGATAGGTTTTCAGACTTGCTAACATGAGATACGCGCCAGTGAATACAAGAGGTTAACAAAGATCCACACACACTTTCCAGAAATGTCAATTAATGCCAGTGTATTTGAGATATGTGCATGTGCGTGTGTTAAAAAATAATTATTTCCTTGAATAAAGTTGTGTGTTCCTGACCATACACTATGTTTTCATGCGCTTACTGTATTTTCAGTGATACTGTATGTATTATTTTTGTCATGTTTGGGTTGTATGTTTTGTATTGTATTTTTGTTTTAATATATGGCTAACAGTGTGCTGCCCTCTTGGTCAGGTTATTCTTGGAAAAAGTTATCTGATTTAAATTGGACTACCTAGAAAGCAACAGTATATCTGCATTTAAAACTATAATTTAGGTTATTTTAACCACATAAGGAAAACATCTTCCAAAAGTGTGTATTAGATTACTTCAAAGGCCAACTGATTTCATCTACTTAATCAATGTATTAATCAATTACAAAAACAAGGAAAGGCCCGTCACTCTGAAAAAAAAAAAAAAAAAGATTCTTAAGAAGAGTTTCGTGGAAAAAAAAACCTTTCTGCCAGCAACAACTTATTTTCAGGCTGAAATCTTTCACCAGTTGCAATGAAAATGAAAACAAATGAGAAACCTTTAGAGAATGAGAATCCTCCTAACCTGAAAAGATAAAAATCACTCAGGTGTATAAAGTGGCAAGTGATTGTGTAGTACAAACCACTACAGCTGTTTCACTTCCTGAAACATGAATTAGGTGTACTTACAAATAAAAAATATATATACAAATACCAGCATTGCCTTAAGGGAAGTATTCAGTTATTTCATTATTATCATGTGTAGTCAGTGAGACCAAAGCATGCCATACTGAAGTGCTAGAGAAAGCCTCTGACAACTGACAATCCTGTCCTGTTCCTCCTACATGCAAATAATGCTTTCTGCAGAGCCCAGAGAGGAAGTGAGAAGGATAGTGTCTGATACCCTGGATGGTTATAACTGCTCAGGGGATTTGTAACAGCTTAGAGTTAAGAAAATATAATTTTAAGAACCATACTGAGCCAAAGAACAACCAAGCGGAACTGTCAGTGCTAATTAGGAATCACTAATTATATTACACAGTTGAAGCGATGCTGGCAGAACCTTTACACTCTTTAAAGTGTCTTAATGCGTTGTTTCAGTGCTCTGAAATACACTACTTAATCATACTGAATTATTTTGAGGTCTGGACCCCCAGGATAATGGGTCAGTTCCAGCAACTGGTGGTGACTTTGTGTGGATCTGCATACTACTACAGATCTGACTTGCACAACTACTAGTCACAGAGACAGTACACTGTTGCTGCAGCATCATTTTTAGTGCATGGCATTTGTTTTTCTTTTTTTTTCTCAGATTCCTCTGCCTTGCAACATACTTATCACCAGGGGGCAGCTGAATACACAGATTGTGTTGGTTTTAAGGAGTCACTCTGTGTTTGGAGTAAGCAAACTTCATCGACAAAAGACATCACTTGTTTCATTAGATTTCAAGTGCTGTAATGCATTACACACAGGATATAGTAGATAAAAATGTTGACTATTGCCGTTGTTCAATTCAAGGATTATATTCTCATTTTTTTGGCTCTGAGTGCACTTTGCACTAGGTGTTAAAGTGAAATGTATTTTGTTATAGATAGTGCTCATGGATCACATTAAGTGATTCATTCTTTTACGGATGTAGCACAGTACTTGTCCCTCGTCTTAAATTTTCATAGGACCAATGAATATAACCTGTGTCGACTTCCATTTACTGTAGCTATGTGAGTTAAAGTGGATTTTGTGTAAACTATTAAACAAATTATGACTATAATAAAAAAATTGTGATGTCAGGTAAAGGGAAGAATGATGTTGCACAGATGTAGGGTTTTAACCCTGTTTTGTTACCCCATAAGGATATCTTAATCTAAATATCCTTATTCCTTACATACAGTATACACACACATTTTTCCCAAATCTAGCTAGCTAGCTAGAACTGCTTGCAAGTAAATAGCAACTATAGCTACTATAACAGAGCACTGCATCTTCCTGGCATTGCATTTTGGAGATTTTAAATGAATTTACAGTTAATTGTTTAGTTTATTCCAATGTAATGTTTTCTTTGGTCCAATGTAATTTTGCAGGTACTTTTACAAGGTTTTACAAACTTTTGCAAGGATTTCGTTAATCATTGCTTCAGATTATGGTTAAAGTGTCATTATTTTTGAAGCATTCTTTGTCCCTACCCAACAGAACAAGCCATCATCATCAACAGTGAATGAAAACATTAGCAGTGCACACTGCTAATCACTTCATCCACTGATTAGTGGTCTTTTATTGACAGGCAAAGTATCAAAGCGACAGCTCTCTTGATTAATTCAACCAGATTCGAAATTAGCCTAGACAAAATCCAGCAGCCAGGGTGAATGGTGTAAGAAAACATCCACCGGCCAAAATGATTCATTATGAGTCTAGCTACTTTTTAAAAGGATCCTGAGAGGCACATATCAGTATGATAGCAGCATCATCTATCATCAGCTAAATCAGTTAGTGAGCAAAATAACATTACAGCTAAGCAGTCATGTTTACTACTACAGCTTACTAACAAATTAGCTTGCCAGACATTGTACAAGTACATAAAGAATTGATGAGGCTTTAATCAGACTTATTCGCAGTCATTCAAAGTTTGAAAGCGGTCTCCCCTTTATCCGATAGCATGTGCCGTTCCGGAAATGAAATTTCTACTGTATGTCTGTTGTCTGTTCAGTACGTGTAGAAACAAGTTAGTGTCTCCACATTTGTAATTTAAAACTAGAGCCAACTGTAAAAACATTTGATTTGTAACAAGAACCAAACAAAGCTAGCAAGTAGTTGGATTGAGCAAATATTTGTATTATGCTGTTATGTAGTTTGTGATTGGATGATCAAAGATTGTACAGCGATAACCAAGCAGGATTATTCAAACTGGAAAGAGAGGGTCCTGCCACTGACTTATGTTAAAAAAGGGAACCAAATTGAAACAGCTTGTATTAGGGCATCTTCTATTTTGCAGGGGTTCTTAGAATAACGTTGTAGGTCGCGATCGTTTTTACGCAAAAGAGTGGCTAATAACTAAATCTTTAAATCTTTAACTCTTTAACTATGGGCCCACTGCTTGCTAGCTAGTTAGGTAGATAGCTGTATTTTCAGTCAAGGACAAAAAGAGATGATGGAAAAGGACGAAAAATAATTTTAAAAAATACACGGCCAATACACATTATTCATGAGGACTTTTGGTCATAGCTAAATCTACATACACCATTAACTGTGCTTTAATGTAGTACAACTTTGTGTTTATAACAACAGTCATTTATATAGCTTAATATAGTAAATATACAAAATAAAAAAAAATACTGAATGTAGTTTTAAAAAACCTGACCAGTTATGTTAAAAAGATAATACCACAATAATACCTTTGTCAGATTAAGTTAAACCACCCCATGCAGAACAAAAACTTGTCCATTGTTGTCCTTCTATTTTCAGTGAAAGATGTATTTAATATGAAAAAAAAAAACTAAGTATTTAAAGCCTGTTTTCTAAGGATTAAAGGATCGTGACTTGTCACGGGTATAACAGGGTATTTGATGGCATATTGTCCAATCGCTCTAATTTTTGACCGGAAGACTATTTTTATCTACAGCTTTAGTGTTGTCTAAATCCACATACACATGACAAAACAAAGCTGCAGAAAAAATAGCAAGAAATAAAAATGGAATGCATCAGCATACAGACCCTGCTGTGAACTGCAGATACTGTCGGAAGTACATTTTGAGTGCCCTGCCTCTTTTTAGGGATTACCTGTGCAGATTTGCACATGAAGAAATGAACCTTCTCGTGCTGGGTTCTGGTGTTAAAAATGTATATGTCATTCTATGAGGTTAAAAATGCTATGGACATTCACAACCAAAAAAAAACTTAAAACACCTAGCATCTCCCTCCTACCCTGTGAACTGTCCTTCACTGTCCTGTCTGCACCTCTGCACAGTGCGCTTATCTTAAGGTACCATAAACAACCATGTTACTACTTCTGCACAGCAGCATAACAAAAATAGGCCCTTACAGTTACTTGCTGTAGCAACCCTTTTTGTCAGTATATACTGGGATACACTTCATACAGTATTGTCAAGTTCACTCACAATAAAGGTTCCTGTGATGATTTCAGACATGTACTTATTTTACAATTGTAATTTAATGAATACCACCCCTGTCTCCTGTAGAGAGTTGTGTCTCTTCGATTTTCATGCAAATGTAAATAGTGGCTCTGGGTACATATTTCGTCCATGCGTTTGTCCCAGAGCTATTTACCCTTGTGAATTACGCAAGAGTCCTGAAAATATTAGGTTGTATTTGTTCAAATACCTTGATGTGACATTATTCTCAGAATTAGCCAAAATTCACCCTTTACTTTTCAGTGGCCTTTAAGGCACAATAGAAACAAATTGTGCTGCGTACTACACCAAATACATTTTTGCACATGTAATTTTCACATGTAATACAATACATGAACAAAATAGAGGACACTGTTATCCCTCCTGGCTCTGAAATCTTGTTGGTTCTGGTTCAGAGCTTACTGATGTTTTCATAACAGTGCATAACTGTATTCTGTATACTAAAAATGTATAAAAATTAAAACACCGCAATCATATCTAAATTTATTATACTCTATCCGAAATATGTTCAATAAATATATAAATAAATGAGATCCAAAACCAAAACATGCTTAGGTGTAAATGTGACAGTAAATTTACGATTAAGGAGTGAATCATTTTGAGATCATTTTTAAAAGCTGATATTGCTAAGCTTAGCTGCGCCCCTTTGTCTGGCATTAGCAGTTTCTGTTCTGCCTTTCCTCTCATCCAAAAAGAGTTGAACAGGCAGCATATTGCCATTGTACGGGTAATTTGGTAATGGCATCCCCGGTGAGAACCCATATGATTAATTATTTAATAACATTATCAAAGGAAAAAAATGATAAATGAGACATCCAGTCCTGAACACCATGGTGCACTTTGGGTGCTGGGGGAAAAAATGGTGCAAAAGAATGAAAAGAAGGATGACAGTGGATGCAGGTGCCGATCTCTGTAATAAAATGAAATGTTGCTAATAAACAGAAGGTCACACTGACGTTAGCTGTACAGAACATTCATAGAGGATCACATTAGATGTGGAAAAAAGGGACATTTATATCCTGCATATTTTGTTTTGAAAAGCTGTGATGGCATCTGTTTAATTAAGTCAGAAATGTGAAATGGCGTCTTGTAGTTGATTTATCAAGCCAATAGGATCTTTAGTTTGCTGCCCTTGAGAAAAGAATCAGGAGGATGACGCACGGAACTCAGGTGTTTGTGAGAGTGAGAAGGACGAGCCGAGAAAAGCAGTGAGTGCTGATTTGAAATAACACAGCAAATCCCATGGCCAGCCATCTTCTTCTCTCCTCTTTTTTATTGCTTAAAATAATCCAGTCTCCCATGTCACCTGAGTTCAGTGAAATCCACTGTTGGTCAGTTCAGTTGATGCAGAGTTCATCTTAGTATCTGCTAACATGCTCCCTCAAAACATACATCTCTTTCATGAATTAAAAAACAAGAGGGTACCGGCTCAATAAATCAAGATACTGGAATGTGCGTGCGTGTGTTTGCGCGTGTGTGTGTGTATGCGTGTGTGCGCATGTGTGTGTGTGTTGTGGGGAGGAGGGGGGGGGTTGAGGCGGGGGTGAAGGAGGAGGCAAGAGGGACTGCGCAAAGGGAAAATGACAGCGATAAAAATGACATGGAATAATCCACTCTTAACTGCCACACGACAGCAGAGTGCAGAGCCCTCCCCTCTACAGCTGTCCCATCAATGTGATTAGAAGGGCACGCCTCCTCAGCTGGGTGAGATGCTTAATTACTCCTTGCGGGGGTTCAGAACAACAGAGAGGGAGAGAACAAGAGCAGCTCCTCCTACGCCAGCAGCTGCTCCCATCTAATAGAAACATAAATAAATGAATCAGTTCAGAAGGGGAGCCGTTGTCTGTGCGCGCGCATGTGCACATTCATGTGTTCAAGGGGTTGGAGTAGGGACTCTGTTATTTGAAGAAGGATCCAAGCTCTCAGTCTGTACAGATTCTTATTTCACACAGAGACTTTCTTAGCATCAGTTGAGGACACAATGTGTTCTTATAACATGCAACCAGTCGCTGCTTATTTCTGTCTCGGAGCAAGTCTCTTTTTCCTCTCTTCCTCCCTCCACCCTCTCTCCATCTCACTTCTCACTGGCTGATTTATAATAAGAGCTGTTCTATTAAAAAACAACAACTCCCAGAGGTATGTGGGGAAAAGCCTGCTGCTTCTGCGTTGACAAGGATACGTGCGTAATAGTCACTCGATGACGTTATTCAGGCCCGTGATGTGCGCTGGCAATACATTTTGTGAGAAATTATTCATTAGTTTGAGACAGGAATAGGAGGCATAAAAATACTCCTGTGCCTTTGGACAGAATCCTATGATTAGGTTGATATGAAGTCAATGATCTCTGCTGTAACATGATTCTTATTTATCATTTACTCACTCATGGTTCCTCCTTTACATTTTCATATTTTCATTTTCCCTCACTAATTTGTGTTCTTTTTTTTGAGGCTCATTTTGTAAGGTTGCTATTAGCTCCTCTCGTCTGGTTATGTATTACCACATACACAGCTCTTTTATATTTGTGTGTTTCAATAAATCAGCAGGAATGCCTCTCCCTCCAATTGCTTGTGCTCATCAGGAAAAAAAATGAAGAACACGCAGCAGTTGAAACATAGTTCCTATTCCATAATAAAATCACTTTCTCTCTGGAAGGTAAAAGTCCAGGCAAGTATAATTTCTTTTTAATTTCTGGGGGTGCATTTTCTCCCTGTCACTTTACAAATGACTTTCCCATAGCTTTCACACAGCTATTCTGTTTCGTTCCCGTCTCTCTCTCTCTCTCTCCTCCCCCCCCCCCCCCCTTTCCGTGTGTGCGCGCGTGTGTGCTTGTGTGTGTGTGTATGCATTCTTGTGTGCATGCATGTGTGCGTGTGTTAATGATCGCAAGCAATAGCAGAGCATGAACAAGAGGATATTACATTATATGAATTCAGAGTGGTGCTTAGACTTCTAGGAAAGAGTAAATAACACCAGAACGGGCTGCTTAACAGCACACCATGAGGCTTTATCGTGACGTCTGTCAGCAGCTTTCTGAGGGTTTGTACAGTTCCTCCTTTCTTTTTCAAGACTAAAGCATTTGGCCCCACACATGTCCATCCATGGATACCATATATGCTTAATGTAATTATTGTCCAAGTTCCTACAAAAATCTTCAGGGCTATGTGATGCATACTGCCATCAGTATTCATTGCCAGTAGGGACTGGAAACATTCATTTTTCATGTTTATCCTCCTCCCCTTTGTATCCTGGCATTTCTGTTTATGCTCCTTGCTCCATCTGCTCCTCCTCTTTGTTGCATACAGTGGAGAAAGGGCAAACAAAGAAAAATCAGACATACTTCTGGACTAAGCCAAGCCAGTTTCTGCACAAACACCACCCCTTCCACTGTGTTAACTTATGGCTGACAACATTTTACTAAGGACACCAATTTTTCTCCATGAAAGATGCAATTTGAAAATATTGCATGTTTCAGATACTTTCATCCACAACTTAGCAGTGTCTATGTGCATTAAATTTCAGGCCCAAATTTTACTTAAATGCCAACACATGATCACGTTTTATTAGTTTCAGAACAAACTCATGTCAAAGAATGAGTTTGAGTTTGAAAGAATGAGTTTTCATTCATTTCCATTGGAGTACTAGACAGGGTGCAGCTATGTATTGCAATTCGTACATAACATACTACATTTTGTTTTTTCAGGTCATAATGTTCTTTGCACAGAATTGACCAGAGGCCTTGTAATTTCTCTCATTTGAGGGAATCTACTAAATAAATCTATTCAAAACTATGCACAATACTGGAACTTCTGTCTCGCCACAGTGTCTCCAGTGATTGTTAGTTGCGTTGGTGTTCTGCAAAAGAGGACTTTTAGTATAATAATCACATCAGCACAATCATACTCGAAAAGTTGCTGAGACACGTCTAACAAATAACCCAAAACTTTCCACTTCAGATATTGATGCATTTCCTACCTCCACATACAACTAGATATTTTTTTTTTTATCTCTAAATTAGATAACAATAAAAGAAGGGCAAGAAATATTATCCTTAGCCACTTAAAAGATATTATTCTTCCCACATTTAATATTCTGATAAATGTGATTTTAGCCCACTCAACTCAACATAATTATGAATAATTTCAAATGTGACACAATGCTACCTCTAAAGGAGAGAAAAATAATAAAGGAAGGAATTCAGTAAAGTCTGCCATTCCAGGTACATACAGTGTTGTAACACGAGTGAATCACTTTCACCGTGCTTCAGACCATGACTCTGACACACCTGTGCATTCAAGCTGAACAGATTTACACCACACTGCATCATAAAGTTTGTCAAACTGCAATCTTTATCAGTTGCACCCATGTTGCAGTAATTATCTTTAACCTATTTTGAAAAGTTGGGAATGTCAAAAATGTAAGGTAATATAATAATTGGCAACGGGGAAAAATGTTCATTTCAGTTTAGTACATACTGCACCGTTTCACGTCACGCTGAGATGAAAAACGAAAATAGTACAATAGTGGAAGAGGACGCTCAGTCTACCCTTGAGACTCTGCTTCAATGTCGGGAGAGTTGAAAAGACGGAGACTGTAGGGCTAATGTTGTGTAAGGGTGTGAGTCACCTCACCCTTTGGATCTCAAAAGAAGGGAAATGATTTCATTGGTTCCCTGTCAAACTCATTCTTTCTCGAAGGGTATAGAGGCATACTGTTTGCACTGCAGACACTCTTTAGAATGGGTTTGCGTGCGTCACACAAACACACGCATATATGGTTACAGAGCCCGCCCCCCCTCAAACCAGGCATTTGTAGTTTATCAACCCCATTACCCTGTATCCAGCACAATACAAGAAACAGCATGCCTTGGAGGGCTGTGTATCAATCAGCTGGTACTAAGCAACCATCTCCACTCCAGTTGCTGCTAACCATGATCAGGATATAAGAGAAAAATCATGTTGCATTGAGTCTTTGAACATGCTGTATGACAATCTGTCTATGAGTCACCAAACACCAGGAGCACATCACAATGAGAGTATTTGTTATTCTTTATTTTTACAGACTTCAGTTAATTACCAAACAATGCAAAAATTGAAAAGGGTATACATGTGATGGTATGAATAAAAGAAATGGAAAAAATTGGAAGGTATTGTACTAAAAGTGACAAATGTGTATGTACTGTTTCATTTTAGTGTAATGGTAGTGGCAATAAGCAAAGCCTGTCAAGAAAAGCCTGTGGCAGACACATAGAGATGAGGGAGGCTTCAAATTGGTGCTTTAGGATAATGCTTCTTTGAATCGTTTAGGACACCCTGAAGCAGCTGTAGCCTTTCTACCATCACTAATCAATATCTTTGCCTAAGTATAGCCCCTAGTTGTTGATGTCGTCGTGTCTGATTACTATTCACACAGCCCTATTAACTTTCCTCGGCAGTTAACAGGATATGCATAGCCTTGACACAGATTAGGTTTATATGGAATGAGTACTCGATATAATCGAGTATAATATTACTGGTTATGCAAATTTAGTTACACATGGCTGAAAGCATTACAACTGGATGTCAGGTATATCTACCAAATTATACAGCACTAAGAGTTACACCACTTTCAGGGTTTACAACAAAAATAGCCAAAATGACCCTGAGCTCAGAGTTAAAATAATTTATTTCTGTACCATCTCACCTCATTTTAGTATTCAGAATATTAACACATTATAAACACATTTCTTAGATGTCTTTATTGCTCCAAAGAATATAGTCTCTGAATACAACAGAAAAGAAATGGTTGCTATGCAACAGAAAATGTTACACAATAGAGATAGCTAGCATTGATGGCTATTGTCCAGTGTGATCTACAGTAATGTTACTGCAATTATGTAATGCTAGCTAGTTAATAGCTCTCTTATTTGTTTATTTATTTATACTTATTTTGACACTTCCATTCCATCAGTGGTGATATTGTACACCATTATTCTTCTTTTAACATCAGCTGGTGGAGCGCTGATGGTGTCAGTAAACACTTGAAAACACGCAACATTAGGCCCAGACCTCAAGACCTCACCACTCCTGATATATAAACAGGACTGGTCATAGCTAACAGTTACTCAGTTTATTTACTTAGAACACATGCAATAATTTACATGGACTATTCCAAGTAGACCTTGACCTGTAGTGAGGTCTCAAATTCAAGCCCACTCAGAGACATAATTGCCCTTGCCTCTAAACGTGCATGAGGTAACCTTGCAAGACATTTGTAGCTGTATGTTGTTTTGCCTGCTCTTCAACATATTGCAAGGTAATGTATTACTCTGTTGATGTAATTGTAATGTATATGTGTAATGCTTAATCGCTAGTCAGATGTCTACCTAGGTAACTACCTAGCAATTCGAGTAAGTAACCAGCCTTTATCAGCTAGCAGACTAATCTAATCTAACCATCTTGTAAGCAGAGTTAATTAGCAGACTTATTTACCTTAATTCAACTGTCATTTGTAATATGGCATGGCTGAGGTACAAGGAATAATTTCAAAAATCAAAAACTGCCTTTATAAAAGCCATTTTACAAAATGCTGCTTGGGCACCTCCCTCCCCGCTTTTGATATAGAGCTACGCCCCTGTGAGCATATGTTATTTTTCAACAGAGCTAGAATCACGGATGGGTTGTAAGAAAGAAGACTCTTTTGACAAAGCACAAGAGAGGCAACCTGAATTTGCCAGATTACATCTGAATAACAACTGGAAGCATACCTTATGGCCAATTGAAATCAAAATAGAGCCTTACGGGCATGCACATCAGCTTTGTGTTTGGCACAAAAATGTGATGATATGTTGAAAAAGAACCCATGACCACTGGGAAAGATGGTGAGAGGAATTATACCCAGACATTTTATGAAGTTTGAGAGATTGTTTGGCAGAGTAAAAATAGTCATTCACCTGTGATCTGATTGATTCAGTAATGCCAAAAGGTAAAAGTTAATTAGGCTCTTCTTGACTGTCCCACTGTCCAGCTCAGTGCTCCTGGATTCATTTGTTTGTGCAGTTCCTATACGTAGTTGCATCATTTGAATCAAACCTAACCCTCTCCCTCACAAATGCTATAACCCCCAACACCACCACTACCTTCTTGTGTTTTGCTTAATAGCAAACCACCATCTCCCCTGAGCTCTTCTGTCTCAGGCCTGTGCCATACTCCACCCCCAGCTTTAACCTGGTTTTGCTCAACTATTTGTACAGAGCTCCTTCTTATCACTAACTCTAGACATTCCTCCAGACAATTGGTTGTTGCACTTCTAGACAGATGGCAACCCCTGGTTATGGTCTGTGGCCACAGTTCTCTTTTCTCAGGCAATCAAGTGGACCATGTAAAATGGAAATGTAATTATAGAAGGCTTCAAGCATTTAGTATTTGACTAAGTGTCACATTAGAGTAAAGAATGATCATGCGCCTGGTACAGCTGACAGCTTACACTTGTCTGGTGGTAATACCTCGATACATTCTATTAGCCTTGTTGTAATTAATTCTGGTGACTGTGTGTTCCAGATGTGCCAATTGTTAAATTTAGAGAGACAGGTTGCTGCACTCTGTGAGATAGGGTTGCCCACTGCTATTCTCAGGCAGTAGTGGGGACATTCAGGGTTCAGGGACTTGAATGCTATTTTTCTTTTTCCAATGATGTGTCACCAAATATTCAAAACCATAGAGGTAAAACTAAAGCTCATATGCTGTCCTTTTCAACAGAACAACGCACGCCTGTCCTATATGGAAGAGTACTATCTCATTTCCATAAGTTTCTAGAACCAAAATGAATGAATTTGCCTGCTGTGGTATGGCCACAACTGAAGGTAGCAATGAAGTATGTGTAGGGAAGACTTACTAATTTAGCTAGCTTGCACCCACTGAATGTAGCTACATAGAATAGGTGCATGTAAATCATTGCGCATGTTATTATTGAATTAACTGAGTAACTGTTAGCTGCCAACAGTCCTGTTTATATATTACGAGTGTTGATAATGCATACTTACATAGTTATATTATACATTATTATAATAATTATTATAATCACATTTAGAGAGACATACTAGACAAGCTAATATGGCATGACACATTAAATACATCACAACAGAAACCAAAAGTACAGTAAATAATAAAGAAAACAAATATTGGATGACAATAACACTGTGCATTCACTCATATTGCAGTACCTGTTTCCTAAATTTGAGAACAACTGTATGCATGCATATTAATCTTGATAGCCAAAGGTATCTGGTTTCTGCAGGTGTTGGTGAAATTTGGATGAAGGAGTCTGAGATGAGATTGAATTGTAACATACCTTCTGATGTCTTTTAGGCTGAAGTCTGAAATTGTATGACAATACATGATATAGCCCAAAGCTATGGATGTATGGACATAGGCTCTCTCATATAAAATTGATTGAATAACACATTAAATATTTTGTTAAAGCAAAGGTATGCAATTGAAACTGCTCATGTACTACAGCAGTTATTCATTTTTAAAACTAGATTTATGCAAGAATATGTAAGAATAAATACATACATACATAAATACATTTCTGTTGTGGAATTTTAATTTGTATAATGTTATTTAAATGATAAATAAACTATCAGCTAAATACAACAAATTAAACTTACCATGTGCTAATTAAAAAAACAAAACAAAAAAACAAAAAGGAAATTCCTAGTTTTAATGAGGATTGAGAATGTGTATCAAAGAACTGAAAAATTTATGAAAATATTTCCAAATAAACATTATTTTTCATTGTGTTTAGAAAATCATCAAATGCATAATTGTTTTTGTGAAGTTAATTTGCAATTATCAAAGAAACATGAATATGATAACAACAAAATCATCTTTTGAAATGGACATACTGTGCAGAATATCATACACTGTTTCTGCTCTGTATTAGTGCAACACAGCGTTTTGTTCTCTTGTAATAGGAATCTCTATTTCTGACGACAGAAGTTTTAAAATCTTGCTGGCGTGTTGAAATGACTCAAGTTATCAGACAAACCTGGACAAATCACAGACTATCACAGGGGTTGAATGGTTGTTGTGAGGAGCATGTTGTTTGGAATGAAAAGGAACTGATGCAGTGCCTCTTCAGCCTATTTGGTCAAGCACAAACTACAGATCCTGTTGAGCACACTCACTGATTGAATAGATGTGAAGGGAGTGAAGGAATTGAGAACTGGCCTCCTATTGATTAGGGAGGTGATATCCCCAGAGGAAAAGCGGGGTAGAGTCATGAATATGGCCCTACGTAAATACAAACAATATCCAAGAGGAGCTGGCCAAAGAGCACTTTTTTTATACCACATCCAATCTATATTCCAAATAACATCACAGTACAGTTGGATGGGTTGTGAGTCATGCAACAAATTGAATAGTCCCATAGAATGTTTTATGTTGCCACAGGAATGACGTGCTTGCTGTTATTTCATTCCTGCAAGGGCTGTGACCATGAAATAACATTACAAAGCCTCTGACTCATTTGATATGTGGTCCTTAAAAGCTTCACACTTTTTGCCATGAATCTCTGCTCAAAGATTAAGAATTTGTTTTGGCCCCTCCCAAACACACCAGCCCAGATTGATAATATCCTGAACCACTACTCTTGCATGACTACTGAAAATCTTAATGCTGAAAAGCGTTTCAAAAAGAGAAAAACTGAATGCTTCCTTGCACCTACATGCATTCAAAGCTCGAGAAGCTCGTTCCCAGGCCCTTGTGCCACAGCAAGGTTTGCCTCATAATTAAAAGGCACTGAAAAGGTAGATGTACTGTATGTATAACACTTCTCCCTGGTTTATTGCCAAGTGCAAATTACACCAGTGTTTCTCTGAGTTATCTGCACACAATGCTCCTTGCAGTTAAACAAAGAAAACAGCATGGCTTTCTGGAGGTTCATAATTTCCAAATCCGCTTTGCAGAGTGCCCTCAGGATTAATTCCATTTGCCTATCAGTGTGGTGCCCAGATTAAGTGTTTGTAAATTGACTTGACAGGGGTGTATAAACAGGGTCTGAAGTTACTTACTGGAGTTACTGGCTTTAATTAAAAAAGAAAAGTGTTTAAGACCAAAGAACATGGGAAGCACATGTATACAAACACACACACACACACACATACTTGTTGTCCTGTGTCTGTGAAGATCTTGATTTGTTGGATGGTGACATGAGATTTGGGACAAGACTAATATACTCTGGGTCTACCATTTAACAAAGTCATAATTTTGCATAGATTGTTCAGATGTAAGTTACATTGAAAAATGGGGTAATTTCATACAAAACCAAGACTCAGTTGACATGGATTTCCCCCAAGATTTGATTTTAACGTTGGGTTGTACTTAGACTGAAAAGGCCTGTGATGTCTACCTGTGTACTACGATATTTTATAAATTAACCACTTTAAAGTATGTACTGAAGTGGTTCAGTATTTTTGTTGCACCTGCTGAGCTAAATTATACATCACCTGATGTGACAATAAGGTCACCTTTTGTATTGTATATGAAAATAAACACTCGCTGGCATTTAGACTCCTTGTTGGCAGTGTTGTACATGGCTCTCTCTCTAAGTGAGGCTTGAACCAGTGACCTTTGCAACCACCCAATGCACCACTTCTGCTAACAGATTTTATATCTTCTTAAACAAGATCCCTGTCTTAAACAAAGATGACTCAAGACTCAAGAAACTGCTACTCAGGCAGTATGCCTCTTTCATACACAAGATGTGTCCTGTTAACTTAATGTGTCATAACCATACAACAGCTAAAACACAGCAGACAAACATAATACCAAACATCAAAGATACTATAGTTATCATCTGGGGACTCAAAAGTATGCACAAACACAGGATATCACTTATCAAACATCTGTTAGAATAAAAAGTTATCATAACTGAGCTGTCATAGAATAGGTTGCATCGTTTACTACTGTGAACCGATGGTTCTTCAATTTTTGACCCATCAGACTGGTAAATTAAATTTAATATATGGAAATTAAAATGATATACTATCATGTAAACAAATTACACATCTGTGTTAGAATATTGCAAGTACTTTAAGGTTACTGGTGAGTTATTGTGTTACTTTTTAACTTTAATGCTGTATATAAATGGCATTGAATAACATTGTAAAAAAATATTAGTTGTTCTGGAGAGGCAAAATACATTTTTAGCATCAATAAATTTGCACAATTTGACCCTAATGTATACATCACCTTATGTATACATATTTCTTATGTAAACAGTCTATATTTTAGAGCAGGACTCCAAAGAATGTGTTAAGCAGTCCATACCATGTCCTCACAGAGAAAAAACAGATTCAAAAGCTGCAAGATACCAAAGGCCTACAAATGGAAAGAATTCAGTGCATTTTATGCTGTGAACAACTGCTTTTTGTGTCATCTTTATGAGTAAGATGTCAGCCTTTTAGCAAAATTTTTCTCCATATCGGTTACATGAAGGGCATAAATAATCCAGTCATTTCTAAAAGACAGAATGACAAGACCACACTTGTTCATCTGCATCTGTTTTTAGCCACCTCTCTTGTCTAACGTTGTTCAAAAGTAGTGGTCTTGGTGTCCCATTCAGCTCTACTTTGTTTCTTGACAACAAGATCCAGGCACCAACCCTCCACCAGATGATTAAATAATAGGCAGATCAGACACACATCTTGTGAATACCAGGATACTGCTGCTCCTATGGAAACAATGGCATCAATGCCTCCATTGACTGTGCCCATCATTGATAATGCCCAGAGCTATTTATAGCTTCCTTCTTGTGCAATATGTCAAGTGTCTTGTGGTTTGAAGCTGTGCAGCAATTGTCTTTGTAGATTAATAGTTCCATTTATTTGGCTATTCAATTCTCTTCCAACTTGTTTTTCTGCAGCCTCTACCTCTCTCTGCAGCAACCAGCAGACAAAAGTTGCTTTATAATAGGACAGGATCAGTCGCTGACCACTGAGGACTTTTATCAATGAAAATGAAGTCAAAAACTCTTTGGAGAAGAGACAGCTCCATCTAGTGTTAAACGTTCTTCTGTTTACTTGAAGTATTTAGGACTCCGATTCCTTGGCTGTGGGAATCCCAGTTAGATCCTTATCTCTGTTTGCTGTTGAAAATTTGAAAAGGGCGAAATGATAACACTGCCACGTGTAGCACAATTCATTTGCAGCAATTTGGAATAAAGCTGAAAAAAGACTAAAGCTAAAGCTTGAGACAAACATAATCAAATGGGAGTTCAATTAGATGATTAAACCCTTGCACCGGTGTTAATAAAGGTTAAACTATTGCATGGGCTTTCACACAATGACAGAGTGGAGATTTATTACCGGATCTGATTAGTGTCAATTTAATACAGACATAGTTCACAGAGGGCTTTTCACTGGCCGATTGTCCCCACTGCATGCGGCAGTACCGAAACAGGAACATTGTGTAATTATTCTGTGATGTTCTCCAGGTCAATGGCCCATATTTTCCTGAATGAAAGAAGCTCAGCAATCGCTCAATTGAAGTATAATCTTGTGTTTAGTTTAACCCTTGCCTGCGCTGTGCTTTCATGTCATTTTCCAATGAAGTACCCCACATGTGTAGTATGTCTTCTACATGGTCATTAAACAATTTGCTAGTAGAAATATATATGTATTTGTATAAATGGAAATAAAGGAAAGATCCACAGTCTCTAAAAATAATTGTAGGTTACTCTCTGTCCTATGTTTCTGTTTCTGCTGCAAACATGAATCAGTTCATATTGCGTAGTTGAACGTAAATATGTTACAAGAGACTTATTCCCTCTTCAGACTCACTGAGTCTGTTTACTGAATTTTTCATCATAAAAGGCTAATGAATTCTGCCTGATCTGGGCTGGCTTTGTAGCTGACTCCTGTCTAAGAAATACATTTTAACAGTATTATAATTTAGAATGCTATTGTTTCATGCATATACCAAATTATTGACATGTACATACAGTATATGGTGATAAACCCCATACAGAAATAATACAAACTGATTTACCTGCATTAAGTGGCTGATGGTCAAACAGGTAATTGTGACTGAGTATGCATTTGTAAAAAGTTATGAAATCTTCCCATTTAAAAGACTAAACCACAACCCCCCCCCCCCCCCCCCCTTCCTCAATGAAAAATTAGTTGTGAAAGTTAGAAAGATACTACAAATGTAGAGACTGTATAAAACTATTATTCTCCACTCTCCAATGGGAATGCATTTTTGTTTTTTTCCTTTCATAACTGCAGACTATATTTTATTATATCTTAAGTCATGTAAATTTTCTTGGCTTCCATCTTCTTGCACTGTTTTCTGCATAAAAGTCTTTGCTCTTCTATATTGCAAAATTAATTGTAATTAATGGAAGTCATGCAGTAATTATCAAAAAGCACTACAGCATACATTATTATATTGCTTTCTTGATGTTATGAAATTCTTACAATGTCAGAGAAATAAGCCCATGTCTTGATTAAAATGCGTTGACAAAGCCACTGCTTAGTCATAGTTCTTAGTGGGAATGTAATGCACTGTAGAAACTATTTCGCATCTACATTTAACATCTGTTGCCACAAAAAATGGCATTTTACAAGTGCATCTTCTACAATGAATAACATACTTATTCTGTGTATTATGACACCCAGAACAATATTAAAATGAGAAGTTTTGGTAAAACAGTTTATTTGGCAGTGTAGATGCATAAATTTCATCCATGATCCTGCAAGGAAGAACATTCTTATTGATAATGTCACTAATTGACAAGGGAAGGGATGGAGGCTGGGGGAGAATGTGACAATGTCATCTGCCAACGGCCAAGGAGGCATTTCCCCCTACATTTGACCTAGAATTACTTTTCATACCTTAAAGCCAAATCCCAAATACTTTGTTTGAAAAGTGGAGGCTGATCCAGGATCAGTGACTGCAGACACACTTTACCGACAACCTACTTTTATGATAGTATAGGAGTGACTTATGGAATAGCCAACCGCAGTGCTTTCTTATTGTTTTTTGTGTGTTTGTTTGTTGTTTTGGAGCAGCAAACATCGTGTCATTGTGTTTCAGCTGTGGAAGCAGCACTCCCCGCTGATGTGTGCACCTGTGATGGGGTTCTGGAGCGGTGTTCCACATCTGCGCGTGTTTGTTGCGGGCTTGTGGAGCAGTGGGCCACACCTGCGTGTGCCTGTTGCTGACGCACTGATGTGCAGCCCCCACCTGGGTGCTGATGCTAACACCACCCCCCTGTGTCCTAATCCTAGCACCCCAGAACCACACACTGCAGAGCCCAGCTGCAACGTGTCACACAGGGCCTGCTGGTGTCTCATCCATCTGAATTATTTCAGATTCACAAAGGAATGGGTCGTGAAATCAGTGGGCTTTGTTTTCAGCTTCCTTTCAATTAAGCAAATGAAAATGTAAACACAGGCCAGGCCAGGCACTATGGGGGTGCTTAGGGGTGCATTGCACCTCCAGACAGACCTCAGTGCACCCCCAGTTGTTCTTATATCCTGATATCTACATAGTATTTATGACTTTTTGTCCCCCCCTCTGTATTTTCCCCTGGTTCCATCTATCCCTTCTTGTACTCAGCCTGATGAAAATGGCCTATGCTTTGTACTCTGGCTATAGGAGCTGCTTTACCTCTCCTACATCAAGATGGACCAAACGCTCAGCTTGGTGCACCTTACATGAAAAATTCAGTCTCTGCTATTTTTGAAGCTACAAGTGTTCTAATTTGCTGGGTTGTTATGAACATTTTTTAAGGGGTATGGTCTATGGTCTAAGGGGTATTAGTCAGAACAACAAGGTGGACAGCACTGGATCTTCCTTTTACAAAATGGGACCCCCTAGATGTAGGCCTGAAGGAATGCTGGAGCTGAGTATATTGTCATAATAGAATCTTCAACCTCATCACAGTTCCATTCTATGACATAGAATTTATTTGCAAATACTTCCTCCTTTCATGTGGGAGCATTGAGAGATACAGTTGCTGTATAAGAGTATACTTTGCTCCAACATAAATGGTGACTAACCCTATTTATTGACAGGAGTTTGCACACCTTAAACTGTGTTTCCAATGTTTGGAAAAAAAAAGAAAAAAAAAATATTTAAAACGGTTGTCAGGTTGGTTTGAATTATTTTTATAAGACATTGCCGTGTGGTGTGTGGGTCAAGTACACTATTAAAGGCATTATACTTCCAGGCTAGTGCTAGCTATATGAATGCAATGAAAAGTACTCTCACATGCAGACAAACGATTGTGTTTGTAATTCTATTAGGCTTTACTTCAGCTTTTGATGTTAGACATTTGTTTTTCTTTAATTTATTATTGTGTGTTTGATGAGATAACCCTGCCTAATCTTTCAACACACTGTCAATACAATGCAAAGGACACAACACCCACCTAGTGCACAAGGGTCAGCATCTAAAATGGATGCATTCATTACACAGAAGAGCACATTATCATGAGTCACTCATCACTGTTAGTCTGTGACATTTATTTCAAATTAAAGTGAAATAGTTACAAGATAAAGCCCAAAGGAAATATTTTGCCACACAGAAATAACCATTCAAATTAAACTCAAACTTGTTAGTTGCTTGCTTAGATGCAAAAGTGATACCCCAAGATAGCTTGCAAGTTATACCAAACTAAAAGGAATAACTAAGATTTGAACTTTCTGACATTTGTCATCCTTGCTCTGAGAAAGGTTTATGTTAGATGAGTCAGAACATGCAACATTAAAAATGATATTTGCATAATTAATTGTCCATGTAGTCTTTCATATTTTTGCAAAACATCCAGACACTCGAGGCAAAGACCTTGCATGGGGAGAAATGACGGGCTATGTTCTGGCATGCCATTTTAATTACGGATCCCTCTGCCACTTTGCACATCCAGGGAGTTGGAGGAATTAAAATGTTGATGAATTCAGAACAAAGAACTGTTTTTAGATCAATACTTAAACTCTTTTACCACAAAAATTTACGTGAGTGTGAAATAAATTTTTGATGGTGATGTCATGAGCTGCTAGATGACAGCCATGTGACACACACACACACACACACACACACACACAGCAGGGAACCACCACCAGTCCCACCACAGAGAGCACAGGTACATTTATGTAAAATGTACTTCTAGTTTCATAACAAAAATGTCAGAGGTACGTTCAACAATGTAATTCACATTCTTGTCTCCACTGTTCCCAGTTGCACTCCCCCACTAGTAGCTAGCACCCAGTACTAGTCTTCCAAGTATTCAAAGACCTCCTTCAGGTAAAGGTCACACTCCCTATACATCCCAATAGTGATAGCAAGGATGTGCTTCCCAACAGATATATGGCTACTGCTCTAGATACCATCATATCACATGCTATAATTACAATGACAAGTATCATGTCTATTTATTACTAGGGTCTTAGCAGGTACAAACTTAGCTAATTTCCGCACCAGGAAGCCATCGTCATAATCCCTGACACCAGCCAGAGAGTATTATCAAAAACTAGCCATTGCACAAACCTGCAGCCAGACAGCACACAAAAAAGGGGATGACTTCTCAGTTTCTGAATCCAGAACACCATCCAAAAAAACAAAGTTATGCTCCTTTCACAGTAAATAATATCTCAGGTATTATCTTCCCATTGCTGTATACCTAGGGTGACCATATGTCCTCTTTTTCCCGGACATGTCCTCGTTTAGAGACGCGTGTTTTAGGTCCCAAAATGAGGACATATGGTCACTCTAGTATACCTTGCCACCACCCATGGTTATGTATGTCAATAGGTAAGTAACCCAGACCTGTGTCCCACTACCCAGCTCATCTCACTTACACACACTTACACACACATGGGGTGAATAAAATTCCCTCCCTTAATGTTTCAGGGAAGCTCCTGATCAACATCATCAATTGCCCCACTATGACCCCACCCTCAGCTTCATGGTTCAGCACAGGTAACTCTACAATGCAACATAATAATCCAGAAAAAGGAAGAAGGAGATTGCCTAACTCACTCATCATGTTTTATCTCCACAGCTGTTTTCTTCACCCAGTGACCAATCTCCAGGTGCACTCAATTAAGGTGATTTCTTGCTTGCCCCACCCCTTGCTGTACTCACATCTCGCTCTTAGCCTCACCAGCTCTTGAGAGGAATGGTAATACCTTATGATGCTTATTTTGAACTGCCTTAATGTATTCTGCCTAACAGTTAGTTATGCTTTTATGGTCTGGTCCACAGATGATAGACACAAAGCAGTGGCTCCTGCATCAAAAGAATAAGAAAAATAACAAATGAGATGACACCACTACACTACGATTAGCATATCTATATCTATATAGATCTATATCTATATCTATATAATCTTGACATTGCATCATAAGTATTTCAGCATACTCGCAAATATATAACGTCTGCGTTTCAGTTGCATTGAATACAACAGCATACAGTGAGGTAGTCTAAACCTAATGGACACGCAGACAAACTGGATACCTATGGATAAACAGATTGTTTACGGTGCAGCATCATTGAAAGTCCACTATCTCATTTCTGCTCTCAAAATTATTGGATGAAAAAACAAGAATTTTCTGCCTATTGTTCACAGTAAGCCAGGGAAATTATTTTTAAGCATCAATCATTTTTATGGAGGTAGCAAATAATGACTTTGGAGGCTGGATACCTAAGTTTCATGCATATGCCCAATTATGTGGTATTTGCCACCCCATCTTGATTTTATTACTGTAACAGGCAATTATTTTTAAAACAGGCAATTCTGAAATGTATTAGGATGGCAGGTACTGTATGCCACCCAACCAAGTTACGGGCTGGGTCGCATGCTGTCATATCTATACAATATAGAGAGTTAAGCCCTTTTCAGAATTTTCTTCAGAAAAACGACTTTGAGGTTTGAGTCCATGCATTTACATTTATACTGTATATGTTGTCTCAAACAGATAGAATACAAACACAGCTTCGTAAGGCCACAGAATAAATGTCCAAACCTTTTTCATCTTAATTTCCCTACCCATTATATCATCTTATGTCCTCCAGTGCATTAAAATACCTCTAACCATTGGTTTGTCCTGTGTAGTTAGCCAAGACTATTCAACTAAAATAGATATCTACTGTATCCAATCACTAGATTCACGTTTTGTGTTTGTTTGTTTTTTTTTTGGCTTGGGTTAGCATCATTTTAATAATTTTAATAGAGAAACTATTTTAACATATTTATTTCTTGGCTTACATAGACCCTATGCTTTATTCAATTGAATAGCAAGGGCATTTTGTGGGCTGACAACATCTTCTTGTTGTGATGTTGTGTATATCACCTGGTTGATTTTACAGTTCAGAACTATCACACCAAGATTGTTTCAAGGATTTTAGATTTTTATTTTTATGTACTATACACCAGTGATTAATACTAATAGCATGTACTAAATAAACCAATGCTTACTTTTTATTGCACTTTATACCAATCAAGATTTTATGTCCAATGTCATAAGTTAGTTATTTCTTTCTAATTGCCTGACTGATCTAATTGCAAACAGGTGTTTGCTGTCATAAGTATACTGATTGCAATGTCTGATGTCCTGATAAAGGGCTGTACACTGGAATCACAGTTGTATCAATACAATTCATTAATATTTGATTGGTCTGTTGTGTGCAGAAACCTCTTATATTAATATTTTTCTATATTGTGTGGTTTCCCAAATATTTTAGACTGTATTGTCAACTTCAGATTTCACTAAAGTGTACTACTAGTAGTACTACTACTAGTACTGAACACTTGGGGGCACTGCAGTTCAAGCTATTTGGATGTAGATATTTTAATAGATTTTGTGGTCTTGCTGTTCCACATTTTCATTGGATGGGGCACTGGATGCACTTGTCTTTTAGCAAATTACTGAAATCAGTAATACTCAGATTTCAATCTGTAATACCAGAGGAGGAAGGACCAGACCTGTACTGCTTCTCATTGCCTACAGCTGATTCATGGGAAACGTTTTACATCCTGAAGAGTATAGTGGCAGAAGAGCAGAGAGTTATGAGGGACACAAATGAAAATGCCATTAGGCATTAGGAAAGAATCAATGAATTTTTGCATGAATTATTTTACTTTCACTTTTCATGTCTTGCATCAACAAAGCCCAACTCATCTTGGCTTACAAGACGCCTTTACAACTGCACAACGCACAGTGTATTGCTGAAGATGGAAAACGCAGGAGAAGCAACTGGGGCAGGCAGGTGTGAAGGTAGATATGGAGGGTTTTGAGGTATCAAAGGAAGGGCCGTCCAGGTCACAGTATTGAGACAGGACCACAGCTTTGAAATGGATGCTGGCGTCAACCAGTAACAAGCACATAAAAGAGGGGGATCTGCCAGTGCAGAAAGGGAGGGAGAGGACCTGTCAGGCGGCAGAGTTCCGCATGATTTGAAGAAGACATATAGCATTGGCAGGGAGACTGGCCAGAGGGGAATTTTATCACTACTTCAATAAAAGGCCATTTCCTACTTTCTGAGGCCACTATTCTCATGTGTGACAATCCACTTCCACTTCAGTGCAAGTGTGATTGCAGCGACTGTTGACAATGCAACTGCTTTCCAATACTGTTGAAATCCCACACGTGAACACACCCCACTCTTCTTAACAGCAATTCCAGCCTTCTTCTCGGCCCTTTCACTGAATCCCTGACCTTGAAAGCTCGAGGGAGCATATGCACTAATGCTGGAGGGGGTCATGCAAGCATCATGAAACTGTAACATTACTCTAGACACAAAATGTTCAAAGAAAAAAGTATTGTGAATACATTCTCAAAGTTTTGCATCACCACTTTTGCTTTCCGTAAATTAGAGGAGTGTACCGACCTCAGTAAGCAGCATCTATTAGCAACTTAGCTTTTTACTTGAATGCATCTGTGATGGTGTTACCCTGTGCAGTTCACATGAAATTATTTTAATGTGAATCAAAAGCTGGTTTTAAGTTCAAATCAATTTCATATATTATAGTAAATCAAATATTTTGTGTATCCCAATCTCTTCCTTATCATTTAAATTACTTAATGTGAAGAGCATGAACAGTCATGCTGTTATATATATTTTAGGCATATATACTAAAAAAAGGATCAGTAGCTGATGGGTGATCCGTATTTAAATTGTCAAGTTTGATTATTCTGGTGAGATCATCTCTGAGCGACCCTATCATGGTCTATTTTCATGACACTGTCACTTTACATTGCACAGGTCTCATTATGCATAATAGCAATCTTTTTATTGTGCTTGTTCCAGTGCAAATGTGGCAGAATATGCAAATGGATAGGACCTGCTGTTCTATACAACATGTGTGCAGCTTTGTCTCAGGTCATGCATGGTTGTACAACTGAGCTGGATACTGTTACTCCCCTCAGCATTGGTAGCAAGCCATCTACATCCTTGCTACAAAAAAAAATGTGTTACAACCAACAGGAGGAAAAACTGTGTATAAATAAGATAATGAAGCACACAATATGTTGTCTATGAGGTCAAGACACTCTACATCCAGAAAAACATTCTAAATGTTTAGGACAGCCAAGTAAGATATGTCTCAAGGAGAATGTGTCTGAATGTGTCTCCTGTGCCAAGGAGAAGTAATAGGGGACTCAATCAAGAGAGAGTGCTGCCAATGGAAATTGTCAGTTAAATGTCCTCAATAGTCTTCATGAACAATTGGAGTGTGTCTCCAATTCACAAACTCTCCTAGCTGATGTTATGTTCAAAAATAAATTGCCTTACCCCAGCTTGACAAAATCTAGTGGTTCAAATGGGGTACACATAAATGGTATAAATGCCTGTTCCAAATCTCATGCAGGAAAGTACCTGCATTGTGCCTTCTGAGGCCTTAGCTGGTCAATCCCCACAAGAAACTGTTATCCCCAGTGGGATATTCCTATGGTTGCTATACAAGTAGCTTTAAGTGCTGACACAAGGGGGTTGAAGGTAACTCCCCCTTATCAAACAGTTCTTGCAAGAACCGGAGAATCACTGGGGAGCTGTAAGATAATAGATCTTTCTGTGTGGTCCCATAACACACCCAGAACATAATCAGTTTTTACATGTATGCCACTCTAGTCAAATGAGTGCCTGTGCTCTGAATAAGGTTGGAACTACATGTTGTGGCATGCCTAGGCTTGTGACCACAGATTGTGATTAACATGCTTCCTTTATTTAAAAATCCCTGACAGGTGAATATACCCTGTGTTCAACAAAAATACACTTTCATGTGGACAGTGTTCTACCAGTTTGCACAGGTGACTATGTGGTTAGCATGCTGGTGGCATGTGCTTCCTGAAAGTTCTGCGCAGTCGTGTTCTTTTGGTGTGCGAGTTCATCACATCATCCACCCAACATTCTTAGCCTTAGCTAAGTTACTGCCTTTTGTGAGCTGAAATAGCATTCAACAGGTCAATATTAATAAACAGAACTTGCTATTAGTCTTTAGGACTGAGAACTCTTTAATCTGATCATTTGCAGAAGTCATAAATTAAACCAATGGCATCATCATATTTTTATTGCTTTTCCATTTTTAAAGCAGTGCATTGTGTGCTCTCCATGACAGTATAATTTCAACTTTCTCAAGACTAAAATTTCACCCATTTATTCAGTACACAGTCCACATTAGGTGCCAACATATTGTTCAAACTTCTGTATGGGAACCATTTACTGGCAGGATTGTGTTTTTTTCCCAAAATTCTATTATAGGAATATGAAGTTAGTTTCCACTAAGAGTCCTGTTATAAACACAGAGGAAAAAAAAAAACATTAAAAAGTTGTCTAGCTATGGCAAAAGGCACTCCACCTCCACACTACTGTCAATAGTGAGATACTGTCAGTCTCTCACCTAAATGTTTAGGTGGAGTATTTTCATTTTGTCTCAAGTTGATCATGTTTCTAAGTGTATTAACTAACAAATGCTAAATAGGTAGTGCCAATGTTATGGTCATGAACTCAATGGAATGTAGCGTTCAGTAGTTCAATTCACAAAATTTTTCCTCCCCCAAAGGCAGGTTCCCCAAATGAATTCAGTCCTTACCTATTACTGCCTGTGACGGATTACCTGCTTCACCCTTGGTGCTCTTAACGTTCTGAAATTCAAAGTACAGAGATAGCCTTTGAAGTCTCTGGGGTCCATGATAGTTTGTAATCTGCCATCCCTCTTGGGGAATACACACTTTCTGCATTTCACCCTTTACTCAAAGGAAGAGAAGGCCAGATTCTAGGGCCTTTCAGGACTACAGGGAGGACCCATTGTTCCCAAGGACTTTGTCAGTTGCACAAGTTTATCACTTGTCCCCTGGGCTTAAATGGCCGATGCCACTATACCTGTTTTTCTGGCTTGGATATGAAATCTGCTCTGTCAGGTGTCCTGAACAAAGATAACACTTGTGTTAGCCAGATACAAGCCCAAGAATATTCCCAAGGCAATGTCAGCCATTGATCCATAACTGTACATGCATTATTATTATTATTATTATTATTATTATTATTATTATTATACATTTCATTTATTAAATGCCTTTCCCACATTCAAGGTGCTATGCAGTGCAATAAAACCAAGTGGATGTCTATGGAATTCCACAGCTTTGGGGCTACTAAATTAGAAGCCCTAACACTCATGGCATGCATAGTAGTAGGACTACTAGGTTTCCTTAAATCAAGACAGCTATAAGAGGCAGACTGAGGTATAGTAATGAAGGAGCTGATGAACCATGAAGAGGCCTGTGTGTGAGAAAGAAAACCTTGAAATCAGTTCTGGATCTTATGCCAGGCCAGTGGATGTTACAAAGAACAAGGATTTATTGATTCTTCTTAGAGGTGTGAGCTCTAACAGCAACATTATGAACCACGTGTAACTGTAAGAGGAGACAGGTAGGAACTCCTGCCAACACAGCATTGCAGGAAATGCACAGTAATGCAGGGTTTTATAAATGTGTGTTTGCATCTGAAAGGAATAGAAATGGCCTGAGCTGTGGATCACATTCATAGGCCTTTCAATATATGGTTGAAATGTGAGGATAGACTAAAAGATGACACTAAGATTTGTAACAACAGGGTAGAGACTGTGATAGAATCTTCATCAATAGCTGACAAAAAAGTGCCTGCCTTCTTGAGAGGTGCCTCAGCGCTAATAAGAATAAACTCAGTCCTGTCACAATTCAGCTACAAGAAATTGTGTTTCATCCAGATTGTAATTTCTCTCAAGCAATTTACCAGGTGGGATGTATCCATATCAGAATTGGGTTTTGTTCTGATGTGGATCTGAATTTTGTCTGCATCTATTAAAAACTAGCACTAACAGATATGAGATTTCCAAATGAAATCCAGCATTTCCCCTTAGAGAGAGATGGGTATAGAATCCATCAGGAATATAGCCTTCTGGTCATATACTGCAGTCCTAATTATGTACAATAGGCATAATTTGTCCACGAACAAGAAGAGTAAACAGGGTAAAGTTTATGACCACGGTTGCGCCTGAGAAAATCAATATGTTGAGTAAAATGTTCAGATTCACTCTGCAGCAATTTGAAATTAGATGCTTTAATGCACTGCGTAACTGCAATGTGTAACACTGTGTTTCATCAGTTCTTAAACTACCTGACAGGACAGTTGAATAGACCGGAGTACTTTGCTTTGCAGTTTATCAATTGTTGCCTGAATCTCATGGAAGATGTCCCATTATGTGACTCTTGCACACAGGTACCATGATCTGTTGCTTTTGCAGAGGCTGGAAATGGCGGGCAAAATGGGCAAATATTGAATACTATTTAATTTCTGCTGCCAGTTAGGTCGAACATGAGAATGTTATAAACAGAGGGTCAGTTGAGGTGAATGGTTTGGAAAGCCACATGCGAATGTCAACCATTTTATCTTGGAAATATCTTGTGATAGTGCACAAGAGTCAGATGTTTGCTGGCTTTGATCAGGCTGCTGTCTCTGCCCCCCCCCCCAAACTGCCTCTCCCCTTTACAGCATCATTCTAATCAATAATTTTCTTTTAAGTGATCCTGTAGACATTTTGGACAATTTCCCAGAACTGACCCTGTCTAATTGTGATCTAACGGCATTTTAACATGTTGCTTAAAAGGGCTTATTGGAGGGAAATTAGGACAGATACAGTATATGAATTCAAAATCCTCAAAGCAGAAAATGTGAGAAGTCAGTGTTTCTGAACAGACTGCATACTCAGCAGGTTGATCAAAAAGCAAAACTTTAAACAGCATGTCACCAAGATGATGGGCACATCTTTTGAATATAGGCTTTGCATTTACAGCTGCTGCATACAGATTAATTATTAATTGCATTGACCTGAATTATATAATCATTTCATTACATAAATAATCACGTTGTCTGGAATATCAGCTCACATTTTAAAGCCATTTTTCAAAACAAACCTCAGGTGAGCCCATGGTCTTAAATGTCAAAATGTCAGAGATACTTGCTTTCATAGCACAGTTAGGAAATTTGTAAATCATGATACAATATTGTTTTCACTCTTTTTGAGGTCAAAAAATTGTAATATCAAAACTGGGAAAAAACCTAGTTGAATAATTTACCTTTCTTTAAATGTCCAGCAGAGGGCAGGCAATACAAAGTCAACACACCTGCCATTTGTTGAGCTGTATGTGTATTGTGAGGTTCCATTTTAGCTGATTAATGAATCAATACGTTTTGTGTGTATGTAACAACAATAATCAAGAAATTCTTATACATTTTTGGCACTGCACCTTAAGGAAAAATTCAAGCAGTGTTTTACAAATTGCAAATGTTGGATGAAGAATGAAATGTTATATGCAAACATTCATTCAGCATATATTTGCTAGGATTTCTCTGCTGATTGTAATACTATGATTCTGTAATGCTGTTGCTGTTCTGCCCCTCTTGTTTCTATTGCTGTGCTATTGGAGACAACCCCTTTTGTTCTGTTACAACCTACTGTATTATGTTAGCACGGCTTAGAGAACGATTTGTAGTGCAATACAAAGGAATGACTGTGAAGAGAGTATTGTAGAATATTATAGAACATAAGAAGATAGTCTAGCTAGTTTTCACTATAAATTATACAAATGAAATGTTTCAGTCATGCACACAGGAATTGTACTATTATACTATGAGGATAACTGAGGACAGTGCTGCTATAGTTTCATGACACAAAATTCTGAATTACAATGAGAAAGAGGCTGGAAAGTAAGAACAAGAATGAGAAAAAAGCCAGAAAAAGCAGTGGATGTAAAAATTGTGGAAAGGAAACAGCCTTATTTCCAGTAGTGATCTTTGTTTTAGTTTGTAGTTTTCATTTAGTGAACCTCAAGAAGGTTTGTTTATTTTATCCTTTGAGTGAATCACCTTGCTCCCCTACAAATAATCATCTGTCCAAAAACTGTGATTTGCGTCACGCTGCTTTCTGTGTCCTCACATTCCCAAACCGTCACAGAGTGCATGTCACCATATTGATGACATATACTATACTTCCTCTGGATTTCATATATAAATATTTATACTGTGTTAATATCTTATGAATATTTCACCAAATCCCACATTTATTGTTTATTTATACCATGAAAAACTTTCTTTCCTGTATTCAGAACCTATACTTCCATTTACAATGTAATGTTCTGTCTACAAGAAAACAGGACTACATTCTGGTGACCTGGTTCATGATAGGTTTTCCAGGAAAGTGGGGACTGCCTATAAAAGTAACACTATGTCAGTGCCACTAAACATGATCATAGTATTTCAATGTACAATAATGCAGTACAAAAAAAAAAACAAATTCAGGGAAAAAATTCACAATATCAGATTATGTTCTAATGTGCGTATTTCTCATTGCTTCTCTAAACATATTTCCTAAAACAAAAAATATAGTTCTAGAGAAAAAAAACAGGCTGCAAATTATAAAGACATAACAATTATAAATAATAATTAACAAGGAAACTAACACTTGCAAAATTATTACATTATTTATTTAAGATAATCTTAAAAAAAAAAGATTAAAAAAGTTTTTGCAATGTGGTGATAAATAAACAATGCAGTTCTACAGCACAGCATGGCAATTTATAAAAGTCGGAGGCTGGCAGATTTTACAGCTGAAACCCCAAATGTCCTCACTGAGCAAGACAGAGATGACAGTTCTGAGGAGCATCTGCAGGGAAAGAGGGAACCTTGTGGGGAGCCATGGCACAGGGATCCCCTCATCCCAAAAAAACATACAGCAGCATACATTTTTACCATGGATGGTCATTCTCAAATAACGACCAAAAGACCTGAAGCAAGAGCACAGCTCCTATCAGCCCACACTGCCTAATAATCACAAGACCACTGGATTATGGGAAACGGGGGCAGTGTACTGTGCAGCGCAGTCCGGAGTCATTGAGGCATGCAGAGGCTGAGAGCTAGATGATCTGACTCTGTACATACTCTCTGTCCGCGATTGGCTCAGTATGTTGCCTCGGGAGATGATGTCACTTCTCGCTCCTTGCGGCCCCTGATTGTTGTGCTCAGCAGAGGGTCTCCTCTCTCTCCTCTGCTGCCCCTGTGTGCCCGCGTGTCAGCCGCTTGAGGGAAGCACTAGATTACACATGCCAATGTTTGTCCATTCCTATTTGTGAGGCAGTGAAGCCCTTAGCCATTTTGCAGAGGTGGGCATCTCTCCTCATTTATCAGTTTAATCTTCCCTCTAACAGCCTAGGAAGCAAGAACCCAAGTGAAGCCATGAGCCAGCACTACACCTCTCTTTTCCCTCTGTGGTTTTGCTTGTTACCTGTATGATTAAATGGGTAGTCTTATCCATAATTACACAGTTGCCTAATTATCTGCTTTCCTCCATGAGTGCTGTTTGTACTGCAGTGGTCTACCCATGAAAATTTCAGGTTAAGGTTTCAAATATAAATTAACACCATTTCTAGATATCTCTGTCAATTACCTCATTCAGACAAATCAAAAGCAGTATCTTTCTCCATGAAAAAGAGATCTGAGGAATGGATACTTTTATTTTTTAAGACTCTAGCAAGTTCTCTTACAGCAAGAACCAACCCAAATCTGCTGGCAATACATCCCTTTTTCATGAAAACTGTGGTTTTAAGAGTGAGTATACCACATTCATTAGGACTTCTGAATTTCGATAGAATGTCTCTGCCATTCAGATGAATTAGGGTATTTTGGAGTGACAGGTATATCAGCTAATGAGATTTTGATTTCTAATTCCACAAAACTTTTTTTCTAGTTAATATATCAGATCAGTGGGTGAACTGCATACTTCTGTGAATCTGAGAGGACAAATGGAAGGTAAATATTAAAAATCGTTGTCCGTTTGCAAGCTAGCTAGTCACCCTCTAATAAGTCTCTATTGAGATAGTTACGAAACATCTCTTATCAATTCCATGCATATTCGCTCTTTAAACTGGATTTGTTGTTTTTGTTGACTCACTCCTGATTTTTAAAAACCTGTCAATGTGCACAGAGGCCTACTAATTAAAAAGGTCCAATCTGTATTTTAGGCACTAGCTACTCTTTGTAGAAGATGATGGAGTGTGCTCATACTTGACTTTAGTGACATTTCCAGATGTTTTGTTAACTCTTAACTGTTCAGATATTTCTAAGCTGAGACATGGGCAAATTCTGTTCATTATTAATTCCTTTTTCAGGAAAGGCAATGTAGCTATCCAGAAGAAAGAAGCTCCATATTAGTCCACACACCATAAGGGCTCTATTATCTAATGTAACTGAACAGAATTGGACAAGCATGTACTCTGCCTGCACATGCTTTATCATTTCACATTCCTTCATATTTCTGAAGAGCTTAATTATTGAAAATGCCTGTTTATAAAAGCTTATATACATAGCTTTTGATATTGATACAGGATCACCTACTAAAATAGCAAGCATCCTCTAGTCTTCTTAAAAAAAACAATTTCACTGATATCATTGTGATACAGTTGCTACAGAGTTATATATCCTCTTAATTTCTTCTTTAAAACATTATTCCACAGTCCATATGCACCTTGTCTAATGGAGATTTGTGGTTGATTTTGAAGCATTAAGTTTTCAACATATGCTTCTTACTACCATTAGCTATGATTGGTGTGCACTTTGGATATACCAGCTACTTTTTAAACGTTCCAACAGTTTGCTCCCATTCACTGCATTGTGAACATTAATTGCCCTGAAATTCAGTCATCTTGGGGCAGAGTGGAATAGGCAGTCCCCCAAGCTACAAAAGGGTTACCTCCCAGAAGTCACTATGTAACTTGGATTTTGCATACCTATTATTTTATTCTGGAGTCATAAGTTTATATAAGTATTCCCTGACACAAAGTTATTGTGTGATCCATTCATACTGCACCTTACACTGTCTGTGTCATAAATAGAGAAAGTAGAGCTTCTCTGCTGTGCATCTCCGATTTTTTTAATATATATTTTTATATTTTAGGGGGGCTTACCTGAAGTTGAACTAATGTACATCAAGTGATACATAACCCTGTTATTGCTTATAGACGGATTTGCATGTTGATTAAAGAGGAGTTTTCAAGAGTTGCCACAGGACACAAGCAATTGTCTGCTTGTATGAGCATGAAACCACAATGACTGTTTCTTTCCTTTCGATTTTTAATTTCCTGGTTGAATGACACAGTTGCATATTTTACCCAATTTTCCTCACTTCTTATAATGAATTTCTGCTTAGGTACCACCTCCCTTCCTCTAACCTTGCAGCCAATGTATAGTAGTCAAATTTTATATACATACATACATACATACATATATATATTATGGTCATTATGGTCACCAAGACATTTGACCAATATAATGATGTAATGGCCAATAGTGGTACAGTGATCAAATCAAATCTGCGATTTCCTACAAAAATATGAGTCTTTACTTCTGCCAAATCTAACTTAAGTAAGCATAATCAATATAAAGGTTCTGAAAGCCACATGATATATGCCTAAACCTGGACCATTTTACACTTTCTTGCTTATCTTCTCCTCCATCTTGATTGTCCTGCACATTACCTGAGTGTGGCATGTCTGCATAGCCAAAACATCAGTATCTTTACATTTTCACCAATTATGTGTTTGCTGCCTTCAACATGCAAAGTATCATGGGTAATATTTGAGGCTAGTGTTACAGTTTATATGTCAGTATGGCCACACCATGGTATGGGAGGAATGCACAATAGTAAGAACATGTGTTCTTTTTTCTGAATGATGCTGTACATACTTATACTTACTATGCTATAGTACAGTGTAAAAAAACAGGCATTTAAAAAAAGTCGCATTTATCTTAAATCTATGTCTGTTATAGAATTCAGTTGTTGCTCTCATTTTATTTTCACAGATTGTATGATTTGTACATGTGATTACCTTGGTGTTTTTGTACACTGAAAGGGTTTTGGTCAAGATTTCTGCAAGAGATCAGTTGTGTCGTATTAGGAAAAATACATGTTCAAAGGGCCTGAAATTTGGATTCAGGGATTAAGTGAAGGCATATGAAAAGAATTTCATTGTGATATACATTATGCAATTCACCATCCACTGAATGACCCTTGAAGCCCAAACCATCAACAAAAGCCTCTCTGCACAGAGTATAGCCATTATGTTATAATGCATAGATACAGATGAAAAATCACATAGTATTAGAGCCCAACAAGTCTGCATGTGTTCTGAACTGTTTTGCTCTGTAGCCTTTATGTTTGTCTATTTTCACTGTAAATCTGCATCCTTCACCTACTCAAAAGATGGTGTGGTTTCCATAGCAACTGCGGCACAAATTGATGACAGGAAAACCTCCACTATGTCACTTTGGGTATGATCTTCCAGGGTCACTCCCCCCTGCGCCGTGACCATGGGACACTCCGTTCTCCGTGTGCTCTTTTCTCACAGGGTGGGTGATTAGATGCTCCAATCCATGGGTGCCGCATGCGGTGCTCACTGTCAGACTCTTATTTCTTTCCTTGCATCATTACTTCACGTATGACATGTAGGTTAGAACACAAGTAGCCAAAGAAACTAAATCTACATGTTCACATCAACAAAGTTTTTTTTGTTTTGTTTCTGGTTGATTTTTGAGTTTGCACTTGATTATAAAGATGGAAACAATGGTTAAACAATATGATTGTTACAATGGCTAACACACAATTTTTAAATTCTAAGTGTATTTTTCAAAACAATTAGCAAAACATATCTGCTCTGCAAAACAATTTATCCACATTTACATACAAAATTAAAAATCCATAATTCAATCCAAAGGCGCAGTTGCACTTCTTTCACAGTAGTCCCTCATTTACACAGGGTACAAAGGTATTTTTTTCAATACACATTATTGCAACTGAATTTGTGTAAACATTCTCACAATTATAAGACCTCATGAAATGTGAATAAGTATTTGCTATGTATATGAAAGGATTACAACGTGAAAAAGGGTAAGACTTCAGAGACATAGGTTTGGATAATGGAATTTAGTTTGAAAATATTACAATATTTTAAAATGTTACAACACTGATCACAGTGTCACATCAGCATATGATATGATGATTGAATTAGGAAAGCTAATTTATTAGTACCTCTTGGTAAGTATAGTCAAAACCTGAGAGTATTTCAAAATGCTATAAACAACTACGCAATCTTGTGAACAGTGATATGAAAGCCTTGCATGGGTAATGTAGAGATAGACTTTTGTTTTGTAGAAAATATTTCACTGTTCAATATTCCTGCACTGTAACCATGGCCAACCTTGTGTCAAACAGGAACTTTCACTTTAGCAGTGGTACAGGTTTGTTGGCAATTGCCATGGGTGGTTTCACATACTGTGAAATATATCCCAGAGTGGTGGCATTTGTGGTCAGGGAGTTGTTAAGAATAACCCAAATCCATAAAAGTGTAAATCACTTCTAAATCTGTTTAAATCAATACCTGATGCCAGGAAAGCTGGAGCAGGAGTACAGGGGGGATTGCTCTTGAGGTTTTTTTGACTGCTGTCAGTCCTTTCAGCTGTCTCCAACAGTCTGGGAGGCTCCAGGACCTGGGACAGTGGTAGCCTCACCTACCCAGCTGATGCTGATTACTAAGCAGTCCTAGTGTGGCTTGTTGCCTTAGTTAGGCCTATTACAAAGGAGACCTAGGAACAGCCTGGAGCTACTGCCTGTTTTTTTTTTTTTTTTTGTTGCCATTTTTGCCAATTGCCACAAAATTTGCAGTGATTTTGGTTGGACTGAAAACGTTTTTTCCTTTTGCTTTGGTTCAATGATGCAACCCCAGAGTAGAGAAAAATAAATGTCATAAAAGTGGTCATGTTCTTGCCCAATGCAGTTATTAAGTATCTCTAACACACAGTAATTGATACTGAAGATGTCATTTGCATGATTAAAGAATAATTGATCTGATGATTCCACTGATGGACCAGAGTTTTAAATTGCTGTACGAACTAACTACCAAATCCCTGCATGCACTGCACAATAGTGGTAATCATCAGCAACTTATAACTTGGCATTTTGCGATTAACATTTCTATGACACAATTTGGCATTCCAAATTTAGAGAAAATGGGAAAAAGTCAATGGGCCTTCCAAAAAAAGTAGCAAAAAAACATTCCACCTACCTGTTAAAAATGCATCTCTGCATTAACACTTACTGTACAGTGATAAAGAGAAAGATTCATAAGTCTAAGATCAAATACCTTATTTAAATAATGCTTTCCTCTGTAGACTCTGTAAGGTTTACACACTCACTTGCTGTGGTAATCAGTACACTGAAGGTGTTGAACCTTTTGTGATGGGACAGAGAGGAAAAGGAGATTTTTTTTTAAATGACAAAAATGTTTTATATTGAACAAAAAGAAGAATATAAAAATTATGTTGTACTTTTCCTGCACTTATGCAGCAAGTAAGGTGGACCAATCTCAGGGACACTACTCATACTCTCCCACGTCCAATGGTTCTGTGAGCCCTTCATCATCAAGTGGGTAAAAGGTTCCTGTCCTTGACAGTCAATCTCAAACTGCCCCTGGCTCGCAGAGTCCCTCTCTGTGCTGCACCATGGGCTGCCCGCCAAAATGAAAAAGCAAAAGTGAAATGCTAATCACAAAACGGCTTCACTTTGTGATGTGCTATTTTATACCAGTTTACAACATGGCCATTCTGTGCCAAAATGACAAGGCAGATTCAAAAGTTTTAGAAGAACTGCAAATGAGCATTATTTTGTGACATGCACTTTTTTCTTTGTCTCAAAGTATTGCTCTGCACTGAAGCATTCACTAACCCAATAAACCAATTAGGAGACACAATATTTATAACCCTCTTGCATCCCACTATGCTAGCATTAGTCTATGCCTCACAAGAATAAATCAAAAGAGTAAGTATAGGACTATTATTTGTGTATTATTTGTTAAAACTTCAGCCATAAAATTTAACACGTTATACCATGTTAAACACATTAAACAAAATAAACCTGTAGATTGTCAGACACCGACAAAGCAAACTAGAAACCTGGATGAGAAGATGGCTAGCTAAAGGATGCGTTGACCGTATCTGTCTTTGCAATATTAGGATTTATCGAGTGGTCTCTCTCCTTCCCTTTCTCTCTACAACACTAGAGTGCAGTGGCTAACCAACTGTCTTCCTTTCTCTCAAAGAACAAGATTTTTGACAACTTCCAGTCTGGCTTCAGTGCTGGCCATTCCACAGAGACTGCCCTCTTCTCTTTCACTGAACTGTTCAATCAGCTACAGTGCATGCCCACTCCTCAGTCTTGATTCTTCTGGACCTTTCTGCATTCTTTGATACCATGGAACATGCTCTCGTTTGGTCTACCCTTGCTACATTGGGTATCTCTGACACAACTCTTATTTGAGTTCAGTTCTAGCTCTCTGGATGCTCTTTCAGGGTGTCCTGGAATGGTGGTTTGTCAAGACCCCACAGGCTCTGTAGTTTCCCCCCTTCTCTTCTCTCTTTATATGCAATCTCTTGGCTCTGTTATCTCCGCCCATGGCTTTTCATACCACGTCTGTGCTGATAACACTCAACTTTTCCTGTCTTTTCCTCCATCTGGCATACATGCCTCAAATAAACCAGACTTCAATTGTACACTGAGCTCCTACACTCGGACCCCAGTGATGACACATGGTGTCACCATCCTCCTCATCCAGCCTCAGTTCCACTCTTGTTCCGATGAGTTATCAGGGAACCTCTCTTGCTGGTCACCTCCCCTCCACTTATCTGGCAGCAGACTGCTGTTTGTCGCCACACTAACACAAGGACTCACACGCAACAAGCATTGCTCTGCTACAAAATTTTTGAAAATAATAAGATGCCCTGCAGCTCCGGTGAACCAGCCATAACTCATCTCCCTGCTACTCTGTTTTCCCTTTTCTTGGTTGCTGATATTATCATAATATTTGAGTTAAATTTATTGATGTAGAACAAACATAAACCCAATGCTAGAGGATTGGTGAGTGGCCTTAGGAGTGTGGATGTCTTTCATTTTGTCAGTTAATTCTGTTGCAAACAGACAACATGTATAAATATTATTAAATTACATTATTGTGTTCTTTATTTATAAATTTTAATTTTACTCTCTTCAATTTTACTCTCTTCAGGACAAGGGCTATCCAGTTTAGAAAATCAAATCCCAGCACGCTTTTAATTTATCTGTACCTGCTCCATTTGGAGACCATGTACCTCCACCTGCTGTTTGTGCACAAATGGCTCTTTATTTGCTGATTGCAGAGGATGTACACAGGAGATCACTATAGACAATGATACTGAGTGGCCTCCTTAAAAGGTTTTAGTATATTGATGACAGCAGCCACAAAATTCCACTGATGGTGTATGAGTGACCCTTCCAATCCATTTCCATGATTGCTAATGCCCCGTTGTGCCCCAACAACTAAACAACAAGCATTTTGGAGTTGAAGTTACATCTTTTTGGCACATTATGCACCAGAACATTACTAGAGAGACCAAGTTTTTCCTGTGCGTGATGTAGTTTCTAATTTTTACTGATAGATGAAATGCAACATGACAGATGTTGTATTTCTCCCCTTTTTATTGTATTGCTAATTCCTTCACAATGTTTAAGTGACTCTGTTACCATTAGGTGTATTATATAAGCTATGGACATAATAGATGTGTAAACCCCATCAGTAGTCCTCACCATATTAGTTGCATTGTCTCGGACAAATGCACTGATATATTGCCTTCAACGTCAGGTATGTATTCACTGTGAATTTACATGTCCAAATATAGCTGGTCAATACACGACACCTGTGGGTAACCTTTGTGGTAGGGCTGTCATAGTTGAAAAATTGGCTAAGGATTTGAAATATTGTCAGATCTTTATGACAATTTATAACTGTTTAAGAATTTACTGCTGGCTTTTTGTTACATCAGTGCCACTTTTCTGATTTAAAAATGCCTTTTGTGACATTAGTGCTGCTTTTTGTGAAGTACAACCACATGCTTCTTGTCATGGTTTTTGGCTGGTAGTTTGAGATGCACAATTGATGATGGTCTGGGGGGCATTGCAACAAAAGACTGACACACAGCAGCTGGTTCTGTGGGAATAGGATATGCCACACCTGTTCTTCATTTCAGACAGGGCTGTGCTGTCTGAGATTACACTACAAACATCATTTCTTTTATTCTCTGAGTCCGAGTCTTTCTCCATGACTAAAGAATAATTAAATAACAACTAGATAAATATAGTTAGATATTAGAGAGTAAGAATGTGATTTTTATACAAGGACCACAGCAAACACAGCAAACAGCTATATTTGGATTGAAACAAACTATGAACATATAGTTCATTTGGCTAGTCCCAGAGCACATCAAACATAAATACTTCATGGGATAGTTTGGCCACAGACGTAAGGACAGACTCTCTCTAAGCATAAACTACCTATTTGCTCTATTTATGTATAGGTTGTCTGATATCTTATGAAATCTGATACCCCTCAATCTCACCATAATTGGCTGGGTGAGCAGCTGTGAAAGGAAATTCAACATCTTGACCAGAATTACCATTATCCTTTTTCCAATTCATTCTCCTTTGTCTCACAACACTTTCCCTTCTTGTTTTCTCACCTGCTGCTCAACATTGTCTTGGAGTGAAAATTGTACTGGTGATGAGCTTTTTCAAAGAATCCTAAGGAGTAATTTGTCTCAGGTATACTGCTTGTCTGAAATTTTGGCAAATGACAGCCTACCATGTCCCCCTAGCTCCAGTAGATGGAGACATTTTAGGGTGACATAGCACCTGTCCAACATTTGAGCCCATGGCTCCTTATAAAACCATCCAGCATTGGTATGACATGATGATAATCCAATACCTATTTGAGCACAATAAAAAAATAAATAAATAAAACACTAATTTACTTGCATTTGTTTGAAACTTGTGAAATAATGTGATTTTTATATTTTTGTACCATTTACAGTTTCAGTTTAAGATCTGATCTTGACAAAGAAGGCTTATACCCTGCCTTAAAAGCATCCACTGTATGTGCCTACACAACCATCACAAGCTCCCTTTAAATATTTATTTAATGATTTCATTCATTTTCCTCTTGTATACACCTGCAGTAATCTTATTGCTTTAATATGAAGGATAAGGTTTTGTTCTTTTAAACATGAAATCAGTGGGGAAAATCAATTGCTTTTTTATGTGTCACTGGGAGAGAAGGAGCCAGAGTAGCTGGAGCAGAACGTGTCCACTTCCATTTATCACAGTGGATTTGGCAACGGGCTGCCATAGCTGTATCCAGACACATGCCATACATTGCAAGGGTTACCAAGACTCTGATATGTTATCCTGAGCCAGGTGTCTACAGCTCACACAGTGGGGCAAAATTCAGCAGCAAGCAAAATGATACCCACATGGGCACAAGGGGGGTTGCAAGCAAGCTGTGCAAGGGCCCTGGGCTGTATCTGTCCTTCCATATGACTCACTCCACACACAAGTCCTGGCTTAAACATTCTAATGAACGTATTCAAATGAAGCTCAATTACATCACAATCACAAGACGAGACCACAGTCTTAGTCAAGCTGTCTTTTGCATTACTCTTATGTAAGTGAAGGAGGAAGGAGGATTATACTAAAAAACAATGTTCAGTTCAGGCCTGGTCACTAGGACCAGTTCTTGGGAGAGGTATTTGACTGTCATTGGGTACTGGTGGCTCTGTTAGCTAAATAGAGGAAGGTTTCATAACTAAATAAAAAAAAGTCTTCACAGCTAACTTAACGTCTGCCTGAAATGTCTTCAGCAATTAAATACAAGGTTTACATTCTGAGTCCAGTAAAATCACCGTTTTGGAAATATAACAGTAGGTGGGAAAATATTTAGAGTATATGTAATTTTGCCATTCAAATAATAGTTAACTCTTTGGAAAGATACAATGGAGTTCAATGGCAAGGCCTCAGGCAAATGTTCTTCCAAAAAATCCCTGAGTTGAAAAGCTATACTTTTGGTTCTCTCTTCAGGTGAAAGGTATCATTTACAATGTAAAATACTGAACTCTTGGGCTTTTAAGTGCTTTTTACTATTTTACATCTATGTCAATCAATTGTGTCAACTTAATTGGGCAGAGGAGGCATGAATGAGCCCTGTATTGTAACGCCAGCTACTAAAATGTCTGTATGTGAATGAATGTATATGGAAATGAGGTAGTATCTCTTTCTAAGAGAAGCTGGATGCTACAGAGTATTGTGGGATTTAATGTATTCAAAAAGGTGGTGCGATACAAATGGTCTAGAATGACCAATAGCTGATGAATTCCACAATTTTCCATGTTAAAAGTGTTATTACCTTAATACTTCTCCTGTCTTGGAATACTACAATGCTTTCTGCAACAACAACTGTGTGCTGATTGCCTTTTCTTTGAACAGGTAATTGTACAGTATTTTCTTTTAAGTCTTTTTTTTAAAAATTAATGCAATAAAAATGCAATATAGTTCAGTGGGTTGATAGACCTAAAGATGGTTATTTAGTTTTGTTGTATTATATTTTCTCATATTCTATGCACCTCTTAATTGAAAGAATTTGTCTGCAGAATACTCTTGAAAATCATTATTATCTTTGCTTTGTAGTTTGATAACTGACGCATTAAGTTCTAAGACACAAATCCTCCAAAGACCCTGCAAAACCTTACAGCATTAGGTAAATTGACTATAACAGGCTGAAGTGTGGTGCTTGTGGCTCAAAATCTGCAAAATTTTGTTCAAGAGGTTGTAAAGAAAAACCATTTACAGGAAAAAAAACAGTGATCTGGGATGTAATACTCTCTGGGGAGAGATTCAATAATTTGCAGCTTTTTGTTCACCTGTCCTGTGTCACTACAACGCTGAATATTTATGCTGTACTTTTTGTAAGTATACCTATACATTTATACAATATTAATATCTTATGAGTATTTTGTGAGTGTGAATGTTTATTGCATATGTAACTTTTTTGTCAGAAATTCCATTTCTAGCAGCCCATGCTCATATGCAACCTTACATAAATGAAAAAATGAAATTCAATTTGAAACAATACAATTTACAAAAGGATTTCCAATTCTTGTATTTTGTCCATCATTTCTAAGAGAGGGTAGTTATCACAATCAATACAAGAAAGATATATTATGGAGTTCAAAATCTTTATACTTTAGGTAAATACATTTTTTTCATCTGTATTTCTTGCTGCATAGTTTAGAACCAGTTCATGAAATTGGATTAACCAGTATAAGACAGCAGGTATCAATTTGACCCAGACAGCAACCTTTATGTGCATCACTCTTCTAGCTCTTCTCGTAGCAGTTAGACAGCAAGTTGAGGGAGATGGAAAGATTGACGTGTGTATGGATGATTTTATCTTTGGGGATATCGTAATGTAGCTGTAACATTGACAGTGGTTTGATTCCCAGCTCCAGCTGGTTAGCTCTCTGCCTCACCAACCCCTGCTCACTGCAATGGAATTAAACATTTTCACCAAAGCATGCTTCCTCCAAACCATCTGTACAGGGAAATTGATCGTAGTAATGAATTGGCAAATGCTGTTGTCAGATTTCATAATCAATGCATGGTTTGTGATACCATTTCATTCCTGTCATTTAATTTTTCTTCATGGACATGTAAACTTGGACAGATGTGGAGATGTTTTGAATCTTTTTTCCTGGTGGTTGGATTTTCCTGGCTGAAGGCTAAAGCTGCCTGAGGCCTGTGTGCTGTTATGTGGACTGCCAGTTGACTGCCCTATATTTCTTATGTGATTGGTGAGTATGTCAGATGCATGGAGATCCGTGACAGACTAACAGTCACAATCATTCCAGCTGTTTCCTTATGTGCCCTCCAGCAGTCCAGTCATGCCTCAATCATTAATTTCATGAAAACAATCTTAAAATAGACATCTTGTCTATATGCATTTTTGTTATGTATTTATGTATTTTTGGGAATGAGACATTCGTTTTAATTAATGCTAAAACTTTTGCTGTACCGTATACAAGCCCTTGCTTGATCATTTTTGATGTCTTAGTTATACATATGGTTCAATCCACCTAGCACCTGGCTGGGTGGTTTGGTGTTTTCTTTCAAGTACTAGAAAATACAGCAGTACGAATTGAAGCCTATTGGGTTCAGATTCATTTGCTGACAAAGAAGTGAACACAGTTTTGATTGGAAATTAAATATCTAAAAAGAACACCACAGTCGTCTTGTAAAATTATATTCTACATTATTATTGATATTGCCTTGTTTTAGTCACCTTTTTGTGCTATGAATTCTTTCCAAAAGCAAAGTATTTTCCGCAAACAGATGAAACACTTATTCTAGCTAGGTTCTATTTTTGCTGCTTTCAGGCAGTGAAATCATGATATAACACACATTAAAAGCAAGAGTATAGCACACAAGATGTCTATATTCTCCATAAAGACCAAACCAATGGTGCACAGTTGAAAATTGCACTGTGAAACCAATAGAGTTCTGGTTCACATATGCTGTAGCAGCAACTGGACTAAACAAACAATTGTATCTGCAAAGTAATTCAATGACAATTTAATTTTCCTGGTCTGAAATGAAGCAAATGTAAAAAGAGCAATGAGTGATGAATAACTTGCTAGAGAACTTCTTTGTGAGGGTTGTAAAGCAAACAAACAAGCATGACAATGCCATCTGCATGTTCTGCTTAAATAAGGATTAATTACGTTAAGAATATTCCTTACATTCCTTATGGTTTTCTTTAAGGTGAATGCACATTCATACATCTTGTATACTGTGGTACAGACATCTTTCAGCTTTTAGACAGTACAGATTGACCTTTCACCAGCTCATTATTTTTGCTTATTGACCTGGTGAAGAGGCAGGAATTACTAATAATTCCTTAGTGGTATTCATGACTGGAGTGCCCTGAATATATGGCCTTAGTTCTCAAAGAAAGGGAATCTTTCACAATGACAAAAATGCAGTTTATGAAACCCCCAAAATAATAATACAAATTCAGCAGCTGAGGGAAGCAGGGGGGACACAAACATCTTAGTCACCATAAAAGCTGTCAGTAGCCTGGGAGAGCTCTTGTTTTAGTCCAGGGAAAATATAAATTTTCTTATCAATTTAAAAAAAAAGAACTGCCATGTTTGTAAAAAAAATCTCATATAACTCACAATGGCATCACTTTTTTATGTTGTACCATATTTTTTAGCAGCACAGGTGCTTTATGCCTCTTCATCTTGAACTACCTTGATCTGTAATATTGCCCTTATCTGTCTCCATTTCCAAACATCCAGAGCAAGGTCATTTTTTGCAGATATAGAGAGATGGCAGAATGCATTCCCGCATTTGAATGAGACTTTGATTGCTGTGGACTCATTATTGGAATCACAAAAGAATTTCAAATTAGCTTGCTTTATTGCTTTCTAAAAAAAATACTGGCTCCTCTCTGCAGATTCATACTTTAATAGAGACTAAACACAACACATATATTTATAAAATTAAGGTTGAATTAGCATCATAATTCATTCCCAGTCCCTTGGATACTCGCCCAGTTTTTCATCCATGTTTTTTATACATGGTCACTGCAGAGGTTTTTCCATCTTCCTACCACATGCTGCATGCTGAATGCTGGAACTGTTGTCACCTAATCTAAGTAGGATCTATAGGATATGAAAGTCAACATACAACCCTGAGTGCAATGTAAGTCCTGTGTACATGCTGCTGAATCCTCATGTGAATGAGTAACCTTTTTTTGGTTTTGGCTGTGTTTGATGAAAACAGATAGGGTATCGACTCACACATTGCCATTATGTCTAAGTACTGTGTAATCTGTTGTAAGAATGTAAGAATTACTGATATGAAAATAAAGTCCAAAGTGATACTGGCACATATTTTCCTACTCTCAGAGGTGAAATAGTTGACATAGCGACAAAAAAGAAATCTGCAATGTATAGATGAAAACTACTGCCTTCTTGTCTGACAATAGCTTAATGTCAAGAGGTAGTGCAGCTCAGAGATTGGGCAGTCTGAAATATGTATTTTCCATGACGTTAAAAGAAATGTAAGCCATCATGAATAAGTAGATAGAAAATAAATGCAAACCAGCAAGACAGAGATGACTGAGACAGTGCTTTGGAGCCTACACAGTATCAGTTATGAAGGAGATACTCAAAAATTAATTAAATGATTTTTGTTTTGTTTTTGGATGAAATTATTTCAGTACATTGACTATACCATGTCATTTTACCCTGCATGGTGCCAAAAAATTTGAATGATGACAAATTTAACACAAGGTATGTTAATATTGTTAATTTTTGCATTTTTGAAAGATTTTCTTTGCATGTACTCCATATCCTGTCATGTTCTGTTCAGTGATTGAACAGTGGACATTTATGAATAAAACATGAAAAAACAAACATTACAGTTTAGAATATGAATGTAAATTTCATCCATTCAATTGTAATTCTACTAATAAGAATAAACTAGACTTCCCTCAGCAGCCATTAACATCATAGGAGCTGCTGCATCAATGGGCCAGTGACAGAAATAGACAAATGTGCTGAAGAGGGGCTACACCCAGGCAGATAAAGGATGATTATAAAAATCCCCTGAGTATGTACGACTTTGACAGCCTGCTTCCATGGCACGTGCTACCCTGTGAAAGACTCATTACCTCGGTGGGTTCCAGGCCAGAGCTTGATAATATCAAGGGCAGTGAAACCAGGCAGTGGTGATTCCTACAGACAAAATAGTGAAATACCACAGAACTGGTGGGTGGGCGTTTTTAAAAATTATTTTTGGGGCGAATATTTTTGGTTGGGAAAGCTGTTTTTAGTGTACATTGATACTTACAGTTAATGAATTAATCTGCTGTACAGAACAAGAGAGCAGACAGGCAGATATGGGGGGTTGGGAAACGTTAGCCCATCGCAGAGGTGTAAAATTACACATTGAAAATGCTTGTTACAGTAATTGAGGTGTTATTTTGGTATTATTTTCAGCATTTTTCAGCATTTCAACTGATGATAGTTTTACTTTTAATCAAGTACATTTTGAATCAAAGAGTCTACTTTTTACTCTCCTATTTGTAAAACCGAGTCCATCACAGTTTCTTTGGTGCACACAGCACATCCCAACCAGTGCTACACATGCTCAATATTTCATCATGGATCAGCACCTGTACACAGATGATAACTGGAGCTACACCATTGTTCGGGTTACTCTCCATGTAGTCATTTTAGCAAGTCAATGACCAATCAAATCAAAATCCAGCACAAAATTTGAGTGATTCCTTGTTTTCTGCCCCTGATAGCTAAAGACAGTTGTACTCAGTTCACTATAGTTATAGTTATACTTATATCACTATAGATCACAAATTGACTGTCCATCATGCTAGTGGAGGACATGGGGGAGGCCCCTCCAAAGGACAGAGAACATAAATATCCCTGGCTGTAATGTCCGTGGTGTCCATTGAGATATCAGCATATAAGATTTCTTACTCTGACCTGAGAATACATGCAGAGGTAGATTTAAAATGTTTTATTAATAATTGTTTGAGAGGTTGCAAGCTAGCTCTAGCTAGTTTGTTATCACAACAATAGCCACTAGCTAGCTAGAACAGCTAGTGTATTCACTAGTGACTACAATAACTGGCAATAAGGTTAGATAGCTAGCATGTGGTAGTGCTGGATAGGTTAGCTAATGTTAGCCAAGGACTCATAAAAATTTGGTTTGGTAGTGGCTCGTTAGTTGCTCATGCACTGTAACTCTTGCTATTCTGTGGTACTGATAGCAAGCTAACATTGCTTTATTACCATGCCTCAGATTCAAGGGGTTTGTAATAACATGATAGCTTGCTGGGTACATGACTGAGATAGCTAATGAAACTAAACATTTTGTGTTTGTAGGCTCTTGCTTTTTATAACACAGGCCACTGCACAGGACAGCTTAGGTACTATGAAAGAAATGAGCTTGAGGAGATTTGCTCATGATCGTAAATGTTTCCAAAAATGTAATACAAAAATATTTATACTTGAGTATTATTTAAAAAGCTTATTTTTTACTCTTCCTCGGTAGTTTTTGGGATGAATATGAATTCTCTCAATGTAAGGGGTCCTACATGGTTTTCAAGCAGATGTCAGTAAACAACAGGATTGTATGCAACAATCTCCACCTGCTGATAACTGCAGTGTATTCAGATATCTCTCATTTTTTCATTAAGCAGTTCAGTTGACATTGTTAGGTTGCTTTGTGGCTAGCAATAAAAAAAAAATCTCCATTCATATCTACAGGAACCCTCTAGCCCTACAATCTATTTTTTAAAATCTACTGATTCAAAAATGTAATTTGGTATTACTCTGTCATAATATCAAACTTTCCTAATTTTATATGAGATAATTTGGTCACTTAAATAAGCTGCAAGGATGTCAAAAGGACAAAAAAATCATAAATTCTTTGGGTGTATATTTTTAATAAAAAACTAAATCTGAGGAATAACTGCCCCTTGTAAACTGACAAGGAAAGGATAATGAATCAAATGATCTCCCCATGCAAGGCCATTGATAGGAGCATTCTATAGAAATCACATGTAAATAAATCCAGATTTGACAATTATTTTCAGTCATGATATTTTTCTTATGATTGTAGAAAATTGTAATTACAGCTGTTGGCATTATTAGCATGATTGCTAGATTTATATCCATACATTTGATATTTATCATTATTTATCATATACCATATTTTAGCATACGAGTATCATTCTAGCATATCAGCATGAATACTGTTGTTAGCATCATGAGTGTAATATGATTTTTAGCATGATTATGTATTCTTTTCACTCATCATGAATAATTGGTTTATTTGGATGTCAGGTTTGATTTATGCACAGTAATTGCTTGGACATCGGTTCCTGAACACTCTTTAGCTATGGGTGCCAGCATAGGCTGACTTTGTTATCTCAAGGTCAACAGTTCAAAGCCTTCTGAAGGATGTGTGAAATTATAAACGTTTGTGATAAAATGTGGAATGAAGTCATTACACTTTGTATATAATCCAGTCCACATATGCATACTGTTTCTGTTGAGTCATTTGTAGATGTTTCTGCTCATTGGGGCCTTAGGGTTTTTTTTTTCTTGGCCTATTCATTGCTGCTCAGTCATGTATAAAAAAAAATTAAAAATGCAAGAATAGGAATCATGATAAATGACACCAATAACAGAAAAAAACTTTGGCTGTATAAGGACAGCATAACAATAATAACATGATGTAGACAGGCAATTGTATTTCACAATAAATTCAGTGCAATTTCAAGATAAAACTAGTGATATGATAACAGACATAACAAATTGCTCCTGCAATAGCAGGATCAAATTGATGAAAATCATAGCAGGATGATGACATGATGATAACACCATGGTTATAAAAGCTTTTTAATTAAAACTTGACATGATACTGAACTGATGGAACAAGGCTAATTAAAGAACATCTGAACCAGGTGAGGTATGTTTGAATTGTCCACAAAAGTTAGTAATCACAAAAAATACCCAAAATTTCTCAAGTAATGGCATGCAGCCACCAACAGATGGTGCTGAACGGCTGACATCAAGTTCTGTGATGCCTAAAAAGACAAAGCATCCTTCAGACTTCAGCTGAATGTTGATATGCCAGGACAAGCGTTAAGCAGTCAAATCCCCCAACACCCGTCTGCAACATATTGCCATCCCAAAATTCACAGGGCCCTTTCTGTCATGCATGCTGCCAGAAGGTGTCCTTTACAGACTGTGTCAACAGAAGCAAGGGTTTTATGTCACTGAAATCACAAATGCACACCATAGTGATGGAAAAATGTGACGTCTATACGGATAATATACATTCTTAGGTTTGTGTATTTTAAGCACATTAATTGGCATTTGTTATTTGGATGCCTGTGAGGATATGATGCAGCTGGAAAGATATTAAAGTAATCCATTAGTTGAGCATGTGCACAGTTATTTATGGTAATTACATTCACATTACACTCAAGATTCAAATCATGGCCCAAGACCATTGTTTTGATCTGCTTGCCTGGCTCAATAAGGTATTTTTTACCTTGCAGAAGACTCTAAGGTTTGTGCCAGATGCTACAATCAAGACTGTACAGTGCACCCCTTAAATAGTTAAAAGTCTCCATCAGAATTGTGTGTGTTAACATGCAGTGATGATATCCATTAGATTATTCAGCTACAGCATTCCAATGTAGGTCAGGCTGATTCACGCGCGAGTCACCATCGCAAAACAACGTCTGTCCAGGCAGAAGTCTTCCTTGTACAACAGTTGGCAGGCGAGAAATCTGTCACTCTTTTGCACCTCTTGCACCCAAAGGAATGTCTCTGAAAGACACTTTGTACCCATACTGTTCATTATTTCTGTTAAAATATTCAAAAATATACTTCTGTAAAAATCTGATTCTGATTCATCCTTTTTAGCTTTAAAAGTTGAAATAGTGATAAAGTCTCTGTTAGTAGCTACTAAAACCTTCCTTGTCTAGGAATTTGCCAGGCATACAATGTAACTGATTGCCTCGTTTTGGGTTTTTAACAAAAAAATGGGGTCATAAACAATGATAGTAAACATACCGATAGGTCTTCATATATGAGATTAACAGTGACAGTTATACAGTTTCTTGGCTCTATGAAAGAAAATAACATTTTTGGCTAAGTTTGATTGTGGTTGAAGCCATTCTTCAACAACCAACATAATGGGGTGATGAAATCCTCCATGAAATTCTACAAATTGTACTTAACCACTTATGTACTGATCTGTTGGAATGCGAGGTTTGCCATCCAGAAAAGTTAAACAGCATGCTGCTATGTCCATAAAGGAATTAAACCCTTCTCAGGGTTTCCTTCAGAGATAACCACAGTGACCCCGAAATCCTTGATAACGTCTAATTCTGTAGCATCTAACCTGATTTAAACAAAGAATGGGGAAACACCTTCAAAGGCTCATACAGTCAGGCTGAGCTGGCTGTGTCCTTCAACAGAGCTTTACTGGTCATATCAAAGGTATCGGTTTTCTAGTCTGTTCTGTTCTGTTTTTATAACAGGTGCAATGTGTGCTCTGCCCTTTTGACACTGCTAGTAGTAAGTGGTTGCACACATGCAAACGCTGAGTCTGCCAGCATTAAGTTTGGCCGTCTGTTCACGCACCACACTGGATCATCTGGATTTACCCTCTGCTATGCCTGACTGTCAAATATTGGTCTAGTCCATAATGGCCACGGCACATCAGAAAGTCCATTATGGTAATGCTCTCAATTTCCAAATCACTGAGACACTAGACAGCTATGATGCCCTTTTATAGCATTTGAGAATAGCCACCTGATTAGTATGTTATTTTTATTCAACACCATTCCAAACCAGTAGATATTTACACTGACCCAAGGCTCATAGACATGTATGGATTCTGTGGAACACCTTATTGGTGAACTGTCACCTCAGACAGCAAGCATTTGTAACCAAAAGTGCATGCTCACCCAGATGTCAGACCAATGTTTGTAAAACATTCACTTATTATGGGAGGTACACTTGTGTGTGCACTGATCTATGCCATCGACAACCTGGCTATCCATACTCATTCAAATAGAACATATGGTTTATGTGCAAATAATCTGTGTTATGGTTCACTGAAAGCTTTTGATATCACTATCTCTGAATAACAGATACATTTGCAAATGTGTATGTACCAACTTATGGAAAACATATGATTTCTGCATATGAGTAACTCGCCATTTTGTACTCTGAAAGCATTTTGATTTGGAAGTCTACATAACAACACAAGTTAGTATGGTCATATTAAAGTATTACCCAAAGGCTATTGAAACATCTTTACTGAAATATTAATGCACTGTATTGTTTGTAGAATGAAAAAAAAAAAAACTATGAATTTGTTTTGGAGCTACTGTATTTTCACTGAAATACTGAGGTACGGCACTTACATAGACAAAAAACAAACTTTAAACAAACTTAAGAAAATGTTGTTATGCTATGCTACCCATGCTAATAACTGCAATAGTATTTTGTTACTTTAAATTAAGGTCCTCTTCAAGTTGCTGTCATGACTGTCAGGCCAGCAATAACATAAGTCAGCTACATACAGTAGGTTAAATAAGGTAAATCATGATCATCTGTGAGCGCAGCTACAGGGGGTAGACAAAATTATCGAAATGCCAAATAATATATGAATATCTATAATAATAACTAATATAGAGTCAGGCTGTCCTTTGCCTTCAGAACATCCTTTTCTGGGATACTGTACAAGTTGTACATTTCTAGTGAGATATTGAATCATTCTTCAAAAATGAAAGCCCCCAGTTCTTTGAGTGATGAAGGAGGTGGAAATATACTCTGCACTCTGCATTCCAGAACTTTCCATAAAGGTCTGATGTTTAGATCTGTTGAATGGGGATGCCATGGAAGGCATTTGACTTCACCCTGATGTTCATGAAGCCACTCTTGAATCTGTTTAGGTGGGTTTTGGACTATGGGAACATCTTTAGGAAACAATGTTTGCACCATAGGGCGTATTTCATCATTACATTACATTGTTATTGTCATTTGTCATCCAGAATGGCGTGTTCCTTGCCCATAATCCTACCATGCATTGTAATAATCAGACCCAATGACTACAAGAGGGCTGTCTGTAACATAACAGATCTACCATCATGTCGGAAAAGAAGTAATACAGGTTGAAGGCATCCTCTTTGGCTTTTTCCCAAATATAAACCCATTTAGTTATATGGGAAAAAATAAAAGATTACTTATCAGACTATACCACTTTGTTCCACTTCTCAGAAGTCCAGGTTTTGTGCTCATTACGTCATGTTTTGCATTTTTACACATTGGCCTTGATTACAAGAGATTTCTGAATCCTTAACATAAATATCAGCTTTGTCAAGTTCATGGCATACAGTTTTTGTTGAGACTGGGTCACAGAGGTGTAGATACAGTTCTGTGGTAATTTTTGAGACTATTGCTTGGTGGTTTTCAGAAACTATTCTATTGTCTGGTCTATTGTTTGTCTTTCCCTGTCAGTGAGTTTCGACTTGCAACCACTGTTCCTCTTTTCTGATGAAGTTGTTCCTTGTTTGGCATATGCCACCGTGATTTTCAATACTGTTCCTCTCGACATGTTAAATATTTTTGCAGTTTCTCTGAGTGACGTATCTGCAATTCAGGCAAAATATAATCTGTTTTTGTGATATTCTCTGCCATTGTTTTTTTTCTCCGCACACTTGATCTTCCCTCCTTATCAAAGGTGGCAGCAGCATTTAAAACTCTTGCCTTCATAATAACTGTAGGATTTACTACCGTTCTCAGTACTCTTTTAAAAATTGCATGAAGGTTCATTTTCATGTGAATTGTGGATTGATTTGGCTCTCTTCTAATCACTGGTTGATGATCAGTTTATGTAAGTTCATTTTATGTAAGTTTTTACACCTGTAGAATTTGTTCATTTGAAGGATACAGCAGATAGGGTGAGATTCTCTGTCACCATCCACGTATGCCTGCAATTTGATAAGTAATATCATCTCTTTATGAATGTACACGTTCTGAATGATTGGATGCACTGGAGAGAATTTCCAAACAGGAATGTGTGTAACCAGGGAAAATAAAAGCAGCAAATGACATGAAGATGTGATTGATTGCCTTGTCTATTTGATAGCATCCTGAATACCCTTGTATAAATCTAGTTTCCATTCCAAATACTTCTATGATTAATGTGTGCCATCTGCCCCCTAACAACCTGTGTTGGAAACATCTACAGACTATTTCTGGATATGCGGTAGAGAAGCCACATCCTTGACAACAGATGTATTTTAATGTGTAAATGTTTATTGTAGCAGGTGGACTTCAGAGTTTAAAACTTTATTTGGATCCTCTGGTGTCCTCCCTCACTGCATTTTATTCAGACTTTAATATTCACCTATAAAAGGGTCTGGAAAGATGATGTAGAAGACAAGACATTAATTTTGTGAGATGCAGGGTGAATTACAATCAAGGTCCATAAAAAAACTATATAAGTATAATGAAGAAATTCAACAAAGATTAGGGAAACACGTTACTGCTCTGTCAGTGAGTATGCACCAACTTCTAAGTTTACCATGCAAATCGGTACAGCAATACAGCAAGGCTATCTGCATAATTGACAGACTCAATGTTTCTGTTTCAATTTCTGCAATCACATCTTGTACATAATTTCATATCCCCTACAATGGTTTTGCTCTCTCTTTGACAAACATAAATTCTGCCCCCAAGTATCAATTCCATGATATATATTGGTGTGTGTGTGTGCGCACACGCACACACACACAATGGTTGCAGAAAGTTTACACACCCTTTCAAAATTTGTTTTTATTGCCTTGAGGCCTGAAAGGAAAACCTGTTAAATAAGATTGATTTTCCATTTTCATTTACACATAGTAACCCACAACATCAAAGTAAAAAGAAAAGGCAACACATTTCTGAATATTAATTTAAAACAGAAAAATGAAAACAAATTGGTTGCATAAGTTTAAACCCCATTTATAATGGGTGTTGTAATTGCGCTCAGGTTTAACCATTTACCATCCAAACCATGCCCAAAGTCTATTGACTTCACCTGTGATCAATTCAGGTTATTCTAATAAATTGAGTATATAAGCTGCATATAAGCTGCTCCTGATGTTTTTAGCATGTTTTCCTAGTGCACACCACTGTAAGGAAACAACTACAGGCAACAAGAAGCTACCAAAACATCTGTGGGATTGAATTGTTAAATGGTCCAGATCAGAACAGGGTTATAAAAAGATATCAAAGGTCTTAAATATACCATGGAACACAGTAAAAACCATAATCAAAAGGTGGATTAAATATGACACCACCAGGACCATGCCTAGATCAGGCTGTCCCTCCACGATGGATGACCATTCAAGGAGAAAACTCATCAAGGACGTCACCAAGAGGTCAAAATCAACATTAAAAGAGCTGCAAGACATCAGAGAAAGAACTGTCCAATCATGCACAAAGCAACAATTTCATGTGTTCTCCACAATTCTGGGCTTTGGGGTAAGGTGGCAAGATGGAAACCACTTCTCACAAAGAAGAACATTCTCGTTTGAATTATGCACAATCTGGATCTCCTGTTGTCATGTGGACAAAGGTCTGACGAGACTAAGGTCTAACTGTTTGGGCTCAATTCCAAATGATGTTTGGTGCAAAGCCAACACACCTCATTAGCCTAAGAACACAGTCCCTACGGTCAAGCATGGTGATTACAGCATCACGCTATAGGGCCCGTTTCACTTCAGCAGGGACAGGACCTCTGGTGAAGATAGAGGGGAAATGAATAATGTACCAAAGGATTTTACAGAAAACCCTGTTTCCCTCTGCAAAAAAAGATGAAGATAGGGAAGAGTTTCACCTTTCAGCATGACAATGACCCAAAGCACAGAGCTAAAGCCACAATGCAATGGCTGAAAAAGGAAAATCAATGTCCTGGAATAGCCCAGTCAGTGCCCTGACCTTGACCCCACTGAAAATCTTTGGACTGACCTGAAGACAGCTGTTCATGAATGATTTCATTGCAATTTAAGTGAACTTCACTGCAAAGAAGACTGGGAGAAAATTTCAAACTATAGATGCGAGAAGTTGGTAGAGACTTCTCCAAACAGATTCAATGCAAGCATCAAAGCAAAAGGTGAAAACTGAGGCATTTGATTTTCACTTAGGTACTGTTGGTTACAATGTGTAAATAAAGCTAAAAAAAGTCTGACTTCATCTGTTTTCATTTCAGACACCAAAAAGAAGAACTTTGGAACGGGATTGTAGACTTTCTATCTCCACTATATACAGTATGTATGTAGTGCATAGATTGTGTGCTCCAGTCCATTTTTAAATGTATAATGATGTTTTTTTTCTGTCTTCAATCCAAATAATTTCATATAAACCTACACTCTGCTGTGTGGGGTCTTCCCTCTTTATAAAGCTCACAATGACGATGCTGAAGCTTACCACTGTCATACCCTATTAAATCTGCTGTACTTCCAGGCACTATTTGCCCCCCAAAAAACAAGTGACATCATCGTGATGCAAAGTACAAGAGATGACTCACGAAGCTGTTGCTTTTTTTATTAATCTGTTTATGCATTTTGTTTTAGGCAAAGAGTGTTGAAAGTCAAAGTCTTGTGCTTCGTTTTTGAAAATTCAATATTTTGTGAGAAAAAGCTCCTTTTTTTCACCAACATTTTCCATGTTGCTAAGAGCATTATAAATCACTTGTTATAAATGACTAGGTCCTCCCTATTCTAGGACGCGGGGAGAATTTGTCTGTGTGGTTTGGGTGAGAGGAATGATAAAACCACAGAATGAAGCATGCTCAAGGTCAAGGCATTATGAACAGAGAGGAGAACATGTCTTCCTATTTCAGTTCTCCATAATAAGTGATGCATTAACAAAAGGATGTTGCCTTATTATTTTGATTACCTAGGATTTCATTAATCTGTGTATTTCAAAAGAACATATTGTCTTTGCTCTTTCTTTGCTCACATATGACATCAGGATACAGAATAACAGCACCAATTGAAGAGAGGTACTGAAACAGCAGCATTCCAAGGGAACGGTATGCCTTGTCACGCAACTAAGCTTTGCCTTTCAAACAAAAGAGAACAGTACTGAAAGTACAGGTGGTTTCTGTTTTTACAACACCATACATTCTGAGATAAATGTGATTGAATTGAAATAGAGTGGATGTTATAAGTAGGTATTATATTCCTGAACATAGCCTGCATGGTCTTCAATAGAGCATGAATATTTGTAGATTTGTAGATTTGATGTATAATATAAATATTCAGCACCATGACAGAGTGACATTTGGGGAATGAAAAGACACAGAGAAGTCTTGGTCTTGAAACGTGTTGATTTAGCTACTAGAAGAATGAGACTGAAATTTATCTTCTTCAAGGGTTCGCTGAGTGAAAAACAAATCAAACAGAAATAACAACTTTTTTATTTCACTGGATAATTTGTCATTGTCAATTTTTCTCCCAAGGCTTTCTCTCTTTCACGATAAATATGGAAATTTGTGTCATGAAACAATTAATGGTGACATTTCTATAAATGCTGTGAATGCAGATCAGCATTAATGGGGACTGCCCAAGTATCTACAATATTGCATCACAGTCATTCATATTATTCAAATTATTAGACTTCCAAATTATTAGACTAACTTTTAGACTTCCAAAGCAGAATTCCAAGACTGACAATGGACCTAGACATCTGGAGTACAAAGGGAAACTCAGACATACAGAACTACAAAGTGTGGAATTAAAAAAAAAAAAAGTGTTGCATATGGGTGTGGTATCATGGCAAAGAATTTCAACTTATGTGCAGGATCATTTTGAAAGAAAACGTTAGCATGTGGTCATGGGGGAGAAATCATTTGACTTTTGTATTGTTAATTTAAAGGAATTTGGCTAGCCGTATTTACAACTTGAATTGCTAGTGTAACCTTCCCTTAGACACCTGTATAACTTTTATTTACATATGATAAGGATATTGATAAGATGATGACCTGACCAGTTGAATACAATTACTTCCAGCTGATTATTGGTTGAGTATTGGATAACCCTGCTTGACACCTGTTCATGCTAATAAACTAGGCAAACTATACCTAGTTTACCTAATCAGCAGCAGATAACTGCTGCTTGTTTATAATACCTAGCTAAACAAATAACACTGCTCCGTTAATTTGTAGGCAGTTAACTCATCCTGTTTCAAGATGTGTACGTTTCTTACCAGATGTGCATGCACATTAATAAAGTTGCATAAATGACACATATCAAATCACAGAAATCACAAATCAAGTGCACACTTGAACAAGCTTTATGCCTACACCCAGTGAATGCTTTCAGTTTGACTTATATGGTGGTTACTTAAGCTATTTTTTGCAATGGTTAATAAAAGGAACATGCAAAGAGAAATGTGCACAGAAAAATAACATTTCCAGCAATGAGGTACAGTTGTTGCAGACTGAGGCACAGCCAAGAGCAAATATATTGTTAATGAGACAATACAAATCATATTTTATGTAAATATTAAAAGACATCAAGCATCTCATCAATCATCAAGGAGCTGTGGGCAACGACATTTAATCATGCTATATAGGCATCACAAATGAGTTGGCATTGATGCAGTGATTTTTTTGCTTGTGAGTATGTTTGATTGACCTAATTAATCTCATTTACTGACAGCACCCATGTGCTCAATTGATTTCTCATGTCACATTTAGGAATCTACTGAGGACATTGAATCCCCTTTTGATGGCCTTTTGAGCTTCCGCAGTGTTGGAGAAGCAAATGTATAATTTTATCCTGCAAATGATGCCTCTCAGTATATCAAAAAAAAGTGATGGCTGTGATATGCTAGAACTGTCACTGAGCATCTCCACAAAACCAAGGGTGCAGAGCACTTGCGCCTGCAGTGGTATGGCATTATTGCATCTAGTTGGCCTTTCCAGTATTGGGTTCAGCAAATTGCACACATTTAAGAAGATGGGTCTGGGGATTTGGTATTGGTTCATGAGCCATTACTTATGTGGCAGGAGGTCTGCCCATTCTTTAAATACATGCTCACTGTGTAAAACACTATTAGCCATATCCTCCAAGCATACTACTGTAGTCATAGTCCCTGAAATGAAGCTACTGTTTTTTGTGTCAATGCTATTGTATTGATTTAACATGTTGTCATGGAATTTCCAACCTTTTAGTGAGTCTGGTATTGACCTAATCTAAAAGTATCTAATTTAATGATTTCTCTGTTGTGGTACAAATATCTGTCTTTTGAATCGGCACGATGATTAATCTGAATGTTACATTTACAGTTGGGTTTTACAGCCTGATTAATTTCTTAATGTTATCTCTACCCACAACATTGATTTGAATTGCATTTCCTCTATATATTTAACACACTGTTGTCACATTGAAACACTTGAACTGATACGTCTTCATTTCTCATTTTATAGTGTCTTTATGTCCTTTCAAATGAGTCATTTTTAGAAAATGGAAACCTTGTCTCGTAACTGTAATACAGCTGTTCAGCCAGAAGGATTAGTTTGTTCACATGATCTGGAGTTTGCGTAAAGGTACGTACATTGGGTTTGGGTATTTGAATGGTCTATCAGAACTTAGGTATGTAGGTTATGTAGCCCAGGGGTTAGAGAACATATACTCACAGCAACTTTTGAACATAAAGGACAGACCTGTACATGTGTGTATTCAGGTATACACATTACAGATGAAAACAGTCATCCTTAAATCTATCGTTTTCACAATTTGGTATGCAGACTGGGGGTTCTTCCAAAATTGAAAGCAATCTGTCCTAAAACAACGAAACCACACAGTATAAAATACTGCTGAATTTTCTGAATACAGTCTGCTTTCATTTCCTTTCCTCCAAATAGGATTATATGTGTTTTCTCCTTTGCAGTCTGTCATTACATTCATTGTAGGGTTGACATAATGTTATATAATAGCTGTGCTGAGCAGATGATTTAAAGGTCATCCTAAGCTATCAACAATGGCGCAGTGTCAACTGTGTCCCAAAGCCGTGTGAATAAACCAGTGACCTAATGTTATTAGAGTCCTTGTAATAAAATAAACTTTATAAAGAACTAGACCAAGCTGTTTCAATAGTATATGAAGAGCTAACTGCTTGAAAAAACATAGAGATGACATCAGATTTAATAGTCCTATCTAAGCTGGTGAATTTAAGTTAACCACACAGAAGAAAACCAACAACAAAAATCTAATGCCTACAACCTGTTATTCTCCTATGAACAGCCCTATACATTATGCTTTGGGGAATAGGTGTTATCCAGACAAATCATTAAAAAACACACTAATAAAAAGTACCTACACATGTGGTGGTACCCAAAGAGAAGACCACTACAGATGAGTAGACTTAGTATATAAGATATTACAATGGAGGCTGAACTGTGAAAAACTGTTCTAAAAAGGCATTTGCCCCAAGCTTTACAGCTGCCAGCCCCCAGGACAGGAGTCCACAGGTAGAGAGAGATTATTTCATGTATCCCAATGCACAGCTGTACACTGCATTTCTGTGTGATCCTTCGATGCTCAGCAGGCTGCTTTCCGCCAAGTGGAAATGAACACTGCTTCTCCTCTAGCAAGAAATGGAAGATTAAATATTTATATGTCCAAGGGTCTTCTACCAAAAAAAAAAACACTTATTGGCTTCAGAGAGAAGATAAATAATTTATCCAACAATAATTAAATCTTATATCAAACCAACAATCCTGCCTTAAATGAATGTTTTACTCAGCCACTAATACATCATCAGAATAAGATCACTTTCTCTTCTGTTTCTTGAAGGCATAACACGCTGCAGAAAGAGTGTTTTGAAACCCTGAGCTGTCATCCAGCTAAAGAGTAAAGGCGGACATAAACAAACTATAAATAATTGGAGAAAGTGTTTAGTCATTTTTCCTGTATTGTAAGCCAATACGTCTGGGGCTCCTTATAATGCAATGAACTTTCCTCCTGAACTTACTTGTCTTATTTTGTCTGTTTAGCTGTCTCATGTAAATATGACTGATGATTTTAGAGGTAATGCAAATATGAATGTGCCTGGGTAATGGACTAGTTAAATTCAAAGGCTCTGTGCTTTAGGTCAATGTAGCCACAACCTCTAGGTCACGACCCAACATGGACTGTGGCAGTTTCTGTACTAAAGTCATGGGGGGAAAAAACTCCCTATATTAATGCTTTTGATTTTTGCTGATAATGTACATGAACACAGCAATAAGTAAAACTTTTACCAAGCAACCAAACAGCAGTGACATCTACTGTTGCTTCACATTTTTTACATTGAGGTCAACTGCCTTACAGAAGGTTACAAGTATAACCAATTGTGACTAATTAGTTTTAGTTATAGCACCTTATAATTACTTATTTAGCTTAGCTGGTTAAAATAGCCAGCTAGCAAGCTGTTTATAATATCACTAGATAGCTGGATAAATGGTCATCCAGCTATCTATCTCTGAATTATATCAAGCTAGCTAGCAATTTATTTTAACCAGATATCAGCTAATATATCACTGAAGATGACTTTCAGTGAGAAAGGTTTGATTGACATGGATTCTGGGCTCACAATCTCTCCTGACTAAGATACCTTCATGTACTTCTTGTACCATGTATCCAGCAACCAGCAACATACAACTCTGAAACAGAATTTTGCACATCTGAAAACAAATAAGTAGAACCAACTGCTTTGACCTGTCTGTGTCATACTGCAATAAAGTAGTGCTGAAATCAGCTTCAGCTGTGCATTAGTACCTTTATAACGTATAGTGTTAAAATTGCTAGCAGTATATGTCTGTTATAATAACTGTCTAACAAACAAATGTAACCTGTCATTATCTTTAGCTACATGCCAATGAAATACCTTGCTGCTAGCTCACTGATATTGTCTACTTGGCCAGATTACCTTAGCTAATCAGCAAGCCTGCTATAACCAGCCACTCAGCAAGTTTACATTTCTTGCAGCTTCTGAAGCAGCACAATGCAGGAATGTCAGGCAGACCTGGTCACAGTGGCGTAGTGCAGATACTGATATGAGAATTCAGGTCTTCAGATTGGAACCAGACATCCTCACTCTCACATCTCATCAGCTGGGATAGGATGGGATGAATGTAGTGACAAATCTTTGGCTGCTTTGTAAAGAATATAATTCAATGACATCAATTGTTGTGAGTAGAGTTTTGCAGTGAAATGTCCAAGAGTATTTCTATATATCCTGGAGGTTTGTGTGTGTGTGTTGAGGAAACTGAGGTTGGTTCGTTCTTCTGTGGAAAAGTGTCCACCAGTTACATGGTCTACCATCCAAAGTTGAATATATTCGGTAACTAGCTAGATATATAGAGAATGCCTGTTAACTAGGTAGATAGACAGTGGTTAGGTGCTCCCTCTGAGCAATGGCTGAGCTAAATCATGTATTTAAGTCTAGGCCATGTCACAGTGGAAAGACATAATTAGCTTCATTCCATCAGGGGGGAGAGGACTACAGGTTTACCTCATTTATTCTCCCAGCAGCAAACAGGCCGGCATAGCAATAAGCATCCCAATATACAGACATGGACACTGTCATGTAACATAACACTGTACACATACCCAGAGTTCCCAAGGCAAAATTGGGTAACTAATGAAGGAGAAACCGATCACCATGCAGATGAAAACAGTAGTACAATGTGGAATACTTACCCACCACAACAACATGTTGTAGATGATGTGGCTGTATGATATATATATATATATATATATATATATATATATATATATATATATATATATCTTGTAGAGACTCTCAACATTTATTTAATATAGATGAAGCTTTTCTTGCAAGCGGGTTTATACACTCATGTGGCACAGTAGAGCTCATATCAGCTTTTCTCGCAGTAGTGCATGCTGGGCAATAAGCTATTTTCAGAGTATCCTCCAAATCCTCTCATTTTGAACATGAATATGCAGATTTCTGCTGCATTAACAGTCTGACAGGGTAAGGTTTCAGTGCTGTTTCAGTGATCTTTTCCAATACCCTGGTGAATTGTGTTTAAAACCTGTTTTAACTAGGTCTTTCAAATCTCCTAAACTGATGGCAGCTCAGTTGCCACCACTTTAAAGGGCTCCAAAACTCATTTACTTCACAGTGTGCGCACACAGTACCCAGGAACCCGAGAAAAGTGTCTTGACTCAAGTCAGACAGGATAGAAGCTTTGGCTGGAAAGAATATCATAAACATATTGATTCACCCGGAGGCTATATTACACATTTCAGGACTGCATGAACAAACAAAACTCAACTCACTTCATAATGATTTTACTTAAAAGGCATAGAAATGCAGTGATATAGACCAATGAATAAAATCCATTAATGAATCACTGTTTGATTTGCCCCTTGCTAATGTCAAAGATATCATTTGTCTTTGTGAAATGCATGCCATTCTTTTAAAGCTACAATGGGACACAAAAAACCTAAGTAAATATGAGCACAAAGCTATGCACTCATCTCTTTCCAGATTTCAACAGCAGGTCAATGGCTCTACCCAAATGTTATGTTAATAACAAAGACAAAAGCCCTTCAAAGTAAGGGAGACAACAGATATGCAAGGTAAAATGTGGATCGTCTTGTCAGACTAAAATTTTTAATTGTGACTGGAATGCATTCATAGATTTAGTAGTCAGGTCACGCAAGTCATGCAAGCCCTAACAGAAAAGCCTGAAAGGATTTTCTTTCTGATTTGCAGTCAGGCCTTGCTGGAAAAGTACAAAAAGGAAACATTCTTGTTAGTAGTTTATGTATGTGGACACGAAAAAATTACATTTGTTGATGTATTTGTACAATACTCCTGACTTTTCAGTAAGGTACACTGATAATATCTGTCACCTTAATAGATTGATGCTATGTCTGTGTCATAGTGTATGTTGTGTAATGAACAAGAATGTATAGAGATGTCGGCCATATGGCTCTTACCAAGCATTATGTAAGAAAGCATCTTACATAATGACTGATTTGTGAGAGGTACGTCAGGATTGAAAAACTAACTACCAATAAACCATAAATTGTCTCCACATAAGCACACAACGTGCATAGTTTTTTAGTTACCTGCCCTTACTTGGCTGTTCAGTTTATAATGAAAGTACTTGTCTATGAATGTGAGCTAATCATTGAACTTGAGGTGTAGCTCTATAGGAACACTACAATCAAGCTAACTACCAAACTGTAAAGGCTAGGGAGGGGTTGCTGTTAAAGATAATAATCAAGGAAGCATACAACGATTTCTTGTAATTTGTTTTGAGGGTTTCCACTGCATTTTCCAACCCAATGCTAATGTAACTTCCCTAAGGGCTTTTTAAGAGCCACATATCTCCATCAGGGGCTGTCAATCCTACAGCTGCTGGGGTTTCTGCAATATATCATTATCTGGATAATCAAGAAGACAGCAAAAATAATCAAGCCACCAAATTATAACACAGGGGGATGCACACCATGGTGTTGTTTTTAACCCAGATGTGAAGCAAATGTGTTTCAGAAAGGTTACATTCATGAATGAAAAGAGGACCAGGTATGAAAATAGTAACTGGAACATTTGCTTCAATAGTTGGATTTTATTTATACTTTTTATTCAAGATTGAGTTTGAGGGAAGCTTATACATTTTATTTGAATAACAAATTTCCCTGCAATGACTAAACATGAGAGTATGTGCCAGCTCTACAGATCACCAGGAACAGTAGATTACCATTTTTGGTATCATGTAAAAACCATATTACTCTTACTAATTATAACAGATTTTCCTTAAAATGTATCAATACATTTAACATAGGAAAAAAATGTGAAATCTTGAAAGTTGTTTTCAATACAGCATTTGTATTCCAAGAATACAGCAGTGCCCTCTGTTTTATATCAATAATGAGTCAGTCAGAGAAGTATTTATTTTAATGTTCCATGATAAGTCCATCCAAATATTTAGTTGGCATAATTCAAAAGACCAATGTCTCTGTTTAAGAATTCCTTCTTGGGAAATTCTTGAGAAAAAGATAAATCACACTTCATAATCCCCTATTGAGACATGACTGAGGAAATTGTTTCTCCCTAATATTTTAAAAGTGCCCTGTCATATACCACAGTATTTACATTTGACTTGCCTGAAAAATTTTTTGAAATATAATTATATTACACTCATTAAATGCTTACCAGTATCGATTAGTTTGGTTGAGAGAATGCTGCAGTTCTTGGCATGCAAGACAACTATGCTGTTCTCAGTTTTGTGAAGTCACTGATATGTACTGCTATCATTCAAATGACAGCAGTCTGCATTGACCGCGTTAGTCATTGTGCTGCATGGAGCTTTTTATCAGTAGGAAGAAGGTGGAGATGAAGCCCAGGTCTGAAGAGTGGGAGTGGAGTGCTTTGTTGGACATATCTCTGTAGGAGGAACTCAGGACTGTGAAGGTACCCATCCACCCAATGTTCAAGCAGTTCTGAGGCAATTTCTCAACAGTCGTTACATAATTTTGTTTTCATGCTTGTTATTGCTGCTGCGGTTTTTACCGTTGAGAGAACTTCAGTGAGTGATGACAAGCAACAAATTCCTCAACTTTTATTTCCTCAGGGTCACTGCAGTTTTGTTGATTTTGCACTGAATGAACCTGAGGACCTTTTCACATGGTGTTAAAATTGAACAGTTAGGCATTAATGCTGAGAAATTGAGTAGCAGAAGGGTTTTTCAAAACCACTTCTGCCATTCCATTAAAACACTTTCTATAAAGATGCACAATTCATTCTACTGATGTTAGGGCATGCATAAACCTTATGACCTTTATGAAAAAGTATAGCATTCACACTAGGTATTTACTTTAATGTGTAATGTATACAGCATATATTTCTTAAATATTACATTTTTGATTTGAATAATTACAATTCTATCATAATTCACCACATAAAAAAAAAAACTTTTATCATGTTTGAAAAAAGGAAACATTGGCTTGCTTATTTTAATGCAAGATATTAATGGATGATTCCGTATAGGCTCTTATGTGTCATTCTTAGCCATTCCTCTCTCAAGCGTGACATTGTCACACCGAGCTCACCTCAGACTGTATGTAAAATATGTTGATACTGTACAGCTCAAACTCTACAGTTCAAGTGCTTTTAGCAACAGCTATGAAGTTGACAATATAGGTGTGCTAACTCCCAAACCTGATTCACGGGGATGTCATTGTTCTTTGTGTCCAACGCTATGTGATTATGTGCTGGCTAGTTTGCCAGTTGCTTGGGAATCCCTATGATGGCTATCTGCATTTACAATTACAGCAGGCAATAAAAAGAGGCATAACGGAAGACATGACATAGTGTATTATGTCATAAATTAACTCTTCCCTTATTTAGTTTGATCAAAATAGTGTGGCAGATAACAGTAATGGGAAGGGATAGAGGAGGGGCACTTTGTTTATTTGTGGGGGGAGGGGGAACTGATAAACATAGGGGAATGTTGCCTGTAGGGATGGGTGGTAGTGGAGGGAGTATGTAATTGGTTGTAATTTCAGAGGAAGAAAATCTCCTAGTCTCCTAACAAAGAGTACTGCTGACAGTTATGCCCAGTTTGCATCAACTCCCAACTAATGGGATCTGGACAATGTGCCATTTCATCTTAAAAAAATAAAAGTTTAGTATAGTTTGGGATGTACAGAATCCCAATAGCTCCATGCAGTAAAAAAAGCACACTCCAGAACAGTAGAATTCATTTTTAAAATGAGTTCATGTTCACTAGCAGACAATGTCATACAATTAAATCTTTCTTTGATCTCTGGCATGATTTAAATGCTTTGTTTGTTTGATTTATACGTTGTATCACACCCAGGTGCTATAGCATGGTGTGGGGAACTGAACCACTAGAGTGCAATAAAAGTATCCAAAAATGTCTCAATAAACGATTCACCGATTGAAACCAATAAACCATGGAAAAACACCCAATGGGAAAAGGAAACTTTTTTCCCCTTTTTTTTACTTAGCTGTTTTTTTCTTGCTAGCATTAAATCTGGATTTTGTGTCAGAAAACAATTAACAGCGCTATTTTTGAAAATATCATGAATGTGTATCATTAACTGAATTATCTTATTCTTATCTGTTCAAATGTCTTTTTTAACAAAACCAGGCTGCATGTCTTTGGGGAAGCAAATGCCTTGATACACTGCTGTTTTGCAGACTCTGTTTATTCTGTTTATACATACAGGGGTTATGCAAAATAATGGAAACATCAAATGAAAGAGGACTCATAATTTGAAGTAACTGAATTGCAATTAAAAAGGACATGTGTTTCATATTAACGTAAATGCTAAACACCAATATATTTCTGCTATAAAACATGTTTTAAAATCAACACTCTGATGTGCCAGTCTCTAAAGCAACATGAGAAGTCTAACAGATTTTGAAAGGGGTCAAATACTTAGTGCCCAAATTGCAAGCATCAGCCACAGAAAATGCAAAACTATTCAATCTGTCAGGAGGAACAGTGCTGAAAATCACGACATCATACGCAAAACAAGGAAAAACTACATCAGGAAAGAGGAACAGTATTTGTAAGATGAAGCTCACTGACAGAGACAGACACACACTGAACAGGATAGTTGCAAAAAAACACAAAACAATCGCCTCAAATATTACATTACATATTATCACAGAATCTACACCTCCATAACTTGGTCTCAAAAAAACTGTACGTTGTGAGCTTCACAAACCTGATATTTATGGTAGGACTCCCATTCAGAAACCACTTGTAACCAAAGACAGTGTGCAACGACACAGAACATGGTGCGGTGAACACAAAACCTGGACTTCTGAGCAGTGGAAGAAAGTGGTATGGTGTGATTAGTCACCTTGTATTCTTTTTTTTCCTACACCAGGATGAATTTATGTTTGTAGAAAGCCTTACACCCACATCACCCGTTTCCAACTGTTAAACATGGCAATGTACCTGTTATGGTACAGACAGCCATCTTGTGGGAGTCACTGGGTATGATTCTTCCTCCAAATGGTAAACTTAGAAAGGAAATGATGCAAACATTGTTTCGTCAACATGTGCCTTTATTCCAGGAACCACCCCCATACACACTGCTAAACAGATTTGATTTCAGTAACACCAGGGTCAAACACCTTTCATGGCATCTCTAAACGACAGATCCAAACAACACTGAACATTTATGGGAAGCTCTGGAATGCAAAGGGTGGAGTAGATTTTCACCTCCTTCATCTTTCAAATAAATGAGGGCTTTCCTTCTTGAAGAATGGATCAATATCCCACTAGAAACTTGTTCAACAGCATTCCAAGAAGTATGGGAGCTGTTCTGAACGTGAATGATGGCCCAACTCCTTATTAACTAATAAATATTCATGTATTATTTGGTGTTTCCATCATTTTGTCTACTCCATGTACTTCCCAGACCCCCATCCTTCACCACATTCTAGAATACTCCAGTCCTAAATTTTCTTTGTCTATTTCATATGGATCAACTCATTGAAAAGAGCGCTTTCAGAATCTCTTTGACATGTTTCATGCAGCCATCCTCTGATACTAATTATAGAGGTTACCCCCGCCCCACACACACACAGACACACACACACACCCACACACACACAATGGCTTCCAATGGATTCTTGTGATTCTGTCAATATTCAATGTTTATTTCGCAAAACAGCGTTGCTTAGAAAAATAAATATGATAACAACCTGATAGATGGTTAATGGTAATACATGTGATACGTATTGTGAAATTCAGAATAATGATTAGGTTTTATGAGACTTTCATGAGACAACCGATTTGATTGACTTTTTATATTAATTTGAAATGGCTCTTCAACGTGGAGTCTGACATGGTAAAGGTGTGAAAACAGCATATATATGAAATTGCCCTTCATGTATCTTTTCAAGAAAATGGGTGTGATTTTGAGCATTTTAATGTGTGCAAAAGTCACTACGAGCAATAAATCACTGCAGTGTAATATGGTGCACTGAGGTTTGTGCATTTTAAATGTGGAATATGCATGAACTGCAGCTTTTTGCTGGTTCATATGAATGACTATGAAATTGCAGGTTTTCCTATGGGTAAGCACAGATGATTGTGCAAAAAGGAACATAATTTAGTGTGACTCAAAGCGATTGCAGGAAAGGTAATTTCACACATATATTAATCCAAGGGGGAGGCAGCTGTTGAAATGTGTGCTGTCATTGTAGGGAGAAGAGGACATAAAATCCATCTTCTTTTCATTTCCACGTCCATTTTTTCACCCAGTTTTCACCTTATCTCAGAAATTTTCCATCACATTTTATTTTGCTGTACTGGTATTTTGTTGCATGTTAGGATAGGGCACAACACATCATACATCCACAATTTTTTGTTTCTTTAATTGGACACTTCGTTGCTGACATCAACATGCAGCTAGAGGCAGGTTCCCTTCCAGGTAAGCTTATGAAAGGTGAACTGCTGACCGGAAGAGGAGGGTTGAAAAAAATAAAAAAAAAACATAACTCTGGTGGCTGTGGAGCCCAGAGGACAGAACCGTCCCATGAGGGTCGATCCCTAGAGTTGATAAGTTCACCTGTGCTGCATTGGACTGCAGGTCTGCCTTGTGCTACTTTTTCTTTATTTGTTTTTCTGTACACACACATCACACAATAAGGTTAAGCTAGCCACTTCATTCACAGCCATTTTAATCATTTTGGTTGAGCAAGGGAATCATGTCAAAACCAATGAGGGCTTGTCCGGGATGCATGTCCAAGTTTTTTTTTTTTAAATCCCTTGTATTAGACTTTCATTACATGTTATGTGGTATTGCTTGGTCTAGCAGTTGGCACATGTTGCAGTTCTGTGACTTTTTGGTTCACTTCTTCTACCAACAGTTCAATCTCCTGTGGATCAAATTTTATTTTTCTGAATTTTCCATGTTTAAAAATCAAATCACAAAATGCAAAAAGGTTTTTTCAAAGGAACAACTCACATTTTAACCTGGTTGTTTGTGGGTGTCATTACTTACATAATTACTCTTAGTAAATCACATGAAAAAAAGAAAAGTGGCAAGTACAATTTCTTTAATTGTGCACACAAAGTGGCAGTCTTTATTAGTATTCTTAGTAGATCAGCCCATTCAGTGTTATTAAAATAATAGTTAGTAACAGCTCACCATCCTGTTTAAATAAGAACACTATCATAAGGCAATTCAGCGAAATGCAAAATCAGAATTAACCCTGTTACGGTACAGTTGTGTTGCATTGGTGGGTAAGTTAATGTTTAGATAGCAATAATTAGTCAAAAAGCATCATGTCAATAAAATGAAACAAGCCCAAAACAGAAACGTAATGCAGGTGTTACTTTGGTTTGTGTTTACATTCCAAAACTTGCTCCCCTTCCTTCTGATATACTCATCAGAAACCTCTATGTAAAACAGGTGCTTTACAAATAGGTACATGTGCCTTGGAATGTTAAAAAATGAATAGTGAGTAATAAACCTACCATCATTAAAGTGCACAACAATGTCAAATGTGCTAAGATTAAGTAAGATGTCATTAGCTTCATAACATGCCCAACAACACACGTGAGCAGGTTATATTTTTATTGGTCAGTTTTTTTGTTTGTTTTATGAATCAGCTCAGTGATTCAGATGTTCAGGTAGTCTGCTGTGTTCTCTGTGTACTGCTGTTGTTGTGACTCTATTCAATGCCCTTTTTACCCTTGCTTTGTAAGTCTCTCTGGATGAGAGCATCTGCCAAATGACAAACTGTAAATGACATACAAATGAGAAAAATAGGTGGGTTTGACATGATTATAATCTAACCCATTAATATCAAAGGTGACCTGGAAGACAATTTGTATGCATCAAAGCACATGCAGGCTGTATCAGTCTCAATTGTTAAGGTCTTTCACCCTCATTCTGTGGAGCCTGAAAAACCAAACACCAAAATACAAAATATGTGTTGACAGCAGTTTTAACACACTGCAACAGGAGCGACATGCAAACATGAACAGTAGTGCATTACTGCTCACTACCTTTTTGAGCCTTCGCTTATCCCTAAAATGTTTAACAATGTTTGTTGGAAACCTGTGAGAGGTATTAATGGTTAAACGTGTGTGTAAATGTTAACTGAGGATCCTCTCCTTCCATTAATTTCCATTTACAATAATACTGGATCTCTTCCAATCAAATTCCGTCAAACAGGGTATTTGCGTAATGGTCTGGTAGTTGGCAATTAGGTAACAAGCCACACCTGCTGGTTACCTAATTTTTTATTAATTTTCATTTTTCCTTTTGCTTTTATGTGTGGTGCATCAAAAAGCTCTTTTCTCATGAGTGGAAATTATAGATGAGTCTATCTGTTCCTAGCCACTGACCCAGGCCCTGGTTCGGTGTTCATTTCTTGTAATTCAGAACTTGTGTGCTACCATAGTCATTATTCCTCAATTTTAACTCCACAGAACAGAGCATAATTTGACTAACTGGCTTCTGTTGAAATCCTTGATCATGGCAATCCGATTCCTGATTTAAAGGACATTGCTCCTGCCCCTTTGTGAAAATTCCTCAGATAAAATACAGCAGGCCAACCATGTGTGCCTCATCCACTAGTAGAATGAAACAAACATCATCAGAACTACCCACACTCATACCTTCCTTCATTCAGTCACTCATCCATTCATTTCTTAGGGTTGGTGTTCTTACCAGGAAACAAAACATTATGAAGAAAACACAAAGCAAATTCATATTCTACAATCAGCACTGCTTCTTTTTCTCCAACAAAGTGATGGATTCATTGGATGACGACTGTATTTCATTAAAGAAGGAAAAAAAATGGCCAAGTAAGGAGGGAGGCTGAGTTCAGAGGAGTTAAGGTTTCTGGCCCTTGCGAATTAAGATTTACCATGCCAGGACTCTTAAAAAATCTGGGAAGACATCCAACTGCTGGAAAATCCCACTAACAAATTCCAGAAAAAAGTAATAAGGCATGAGAGCAGTAATAAAAGCTTAATCAGCAATATGAGGCCCAAACTTCGAAATGTTTGTCTGTCCACCTATTCTCTTGACCACAAACCTGGTGATATTGTAAATATTTGTTCTTGCTCTCCCGCCATATTGCATTCATGGCATAGAAACAGACAGATTTTTGCAAGTTACACATGCCTCGGTAAACAGCTGCAGTTGTGGGAGAATTGAGTTAAATCCTGGACGTCTGCTTGCTGCAACTTACCTTGAAAAGGAACCATCATTTTTGTGTTTGTTATGCTGTGTTTTTTCTGCTTGGCTTTCCCTACTAGTGCTCTGCATTCAGCCCTCATAATGTAAGAAATGAAAAGTGATAACCCCACTCAACAGCTCCTATGAGGGAGGGTAATGAAATTTCAAGGAATCCAGTCTCTCTAATAAATTATTCTAGGGCTGCAGCACTTGTGATTTTCATTTTACTCCTCTTTTTAAAATCCAGGCATTTTTTTCCTCCTCAAAGGCTTCAATTAACAATGATCAAAGAAGCATATGGTAACTCATAAAAAAACCTCAATAATGAAAGCCTGCTTTGACCGTTTTTTGATGCAAGGATAATACCATATATAATTTCACAATATACAATTAGTTTCCTCAATGCCAGACAAGCTAGGGTCTTCCTAAGAAACATTTTCTTTTCATTTCTGCACACATAATCAACAGCAAAGTGTTGCTTCTTCTGTTGTGTAACACTGTAGGCTGTTTCTTTATAGGAGTAAATGAGTATTTTTTTCTGTGGAGTTAGTGAGAGGTGTGTGTCCAGGTATCCATTGTCACACAAGTGAACAGTGGGCTGCGTGTGCCTGGGTATCCATTGACACATAACTGGGGACAACTCTTTTGTATCAGATGAGGTCGGGCCTTGCCAGCGAAGGTCATGTTTGCTTTAGACTGACAACTTTATCCATTTCACGTTGCAAGCGACGTTCTTCATGTTACTGTTCCTTGTGAATTAGTAATGCAGTGCACAGTAGACAATTTATAGTGATAAATGTTTAAGTAGCTCTCAACGTTACTGCTTTGTGTTTAGTGTATATTTGTGTGCATTTGCCCACCTTTGGCAAAGAAACATCTAAATTATTATCAACAGCCTGATTCTGTTGGATTGTTATTATGGAACATTAGGTACAGTACACTGTGAATTCAAGCCAAAGGCAAAGCTGGAATATTCAGATGTTTTTCATTATGCTTTACTTAATTATTTGAAGTTTCAAATGAAGATTCAGGAGGTGAATTTTCAGATCACATAAGTCTCTATGCAATTAACCAAACCTAGACAAACCGGTTCTGTCCACAACTATAAAAATCCCACTCACCACTTCCTTTCCACATCAGCTGTTCACAGCAGCTCTCTTGTACCCCACTTCCCCCCTTCTTTTCCCTAGAGGTTAACAAACTCAGCCAATGGCCAGGTGCGATCCCTTTCTCAGACTCCAAGGGAAATAAAAGTACCACTATTTCCACATTGTACACAACTTTCACACTTTGATTGTATGGAAATTCATATCTGCTCAGTTTCCTAAAAATAACACTGATACTTTCTGTATAAGCAGAAATATAAACTGAAACTTTCAAATACACAGATTTTTTTTGCCAATGGCTTCTCAATTTGACAACTAAATTTTGATCATATTCAAACGTCAGTTTGGCCATGAAAACTTTGCTGTACAACAAAATGTACAGAAGAAAAATTGCAGTCCTCATTGTGTCTGATTTTTAAATTTACGGCAACATGTACCATTATACATTCAAGGCAGAGTCAATGCTTGGCTTTCAAAAGCGATGGAGTGTGGTTCAGGTCAGAATAATAATGGGACCTCATTTCGAAATAACATCTGCATAGGCCAGGGTTGAGGCTTTCTATATAAAAGATGTGCAGTGAGGTCATTTAGAGAGTAGAGACTAAATGTAATTTGGGTTAATTACACAAGTGTAAACATCAGCCTTTCAGAAAAGGTTCCATATGTTTACTTTTGACCTGTCACTGTATGAAAAGTTCTTTTGTCCTTCAATAACAACCAAAAACTTATTTCAGAGGACAGTGTAGTCTGACATGATTTGTTAAACTAATTTAAATGGGTCTATGAAGAAGGCATCCATTTTACAGGTGTTTTTTTTTTTTTCATCACACTCTGCTAGATATACCCCGAGTATCCTTCAGAGCATTGACATTCATAGCAGTCACATGGTGTTGACTACTCATGAAGGATCGGATGACACAAGTCATGTGACTGTCTGTTGGCTTCATTTGGAATGGGGTTGACCCGTGTCAACCTTTTTTTCCACAAAAGTGCATGGTGGTGATTGCAATCAAAGCCGGAAGAGGCTGGGACACATTACTGTCTACCTGGTACGTGCCCGCTCAACTCTTCACTGAACAATGACATCATGGAAAAAGATACCTGTATCCCTTTAGAACAGACACTGCAGTGGCAGTTTGCACAATCAGGTCTGAGAAAGCTAATATGCTGATTTTATTTCTGCCATTGTCTGGAATCAGATTGAACTGTGAAGGTGATCTGCATGAATATGACACCTAGGGGGCTTTCATCACTGTGGCCTAGCTCTAACCCCCATAAAGTGCAAAGCACTGTTCATGAGCCTCATATCAGAGCTGAATCCAGAAAGTTGTAGATGTAGTAGCTCAAGCTGAAAGTATAATGACTCGCCCAATAACTTTCAGGCTAAATAGAAGGCAGTAGTGAGTAACCAAATGGAATTGCTTGGTTCTATGATGTGAATTTGTAAGAGAAAATGTGAAAAGTTGAAGCGATACAATCATTGAAAATTTTCTACATTAAATATGTCAGGGGCATCTCATTAATGTTTCACAGATATATATTTAGGTGAAATTAAGGTGAAAAATCATCTGAAATGATAAATTACCTAAAGTTGACTTATTTCATTGGTCATATGTCAAGTAATAAACACATAACGTTTATATTACACATTTCACAGTGAGGTGAATCCATAGTTTGTTGTTTCTCCTTGAACTGCCCAAAAGTATAAAGTGTAAAGACAAACCTTACAGTATTATCTGTTAAATATGTTATACTGCAAATTGGTACATACTCTTAACCAAGTGGACCTGATTTTAATGCCACAATACATGGCTCAGTTGGTACAGTTTGCAGATTTTTTTCACCCAGTTGTGCAAGTGTATGCCAGAGTATGGGGGTAAGTGTTGTAATGGCAGCCAATGAATTGAATTGTTCTATTATTACAATGCTTTGGTTAGAATGATTTGCTTACCAATTGCTGCTTATCACTGGCTTCTTTTTGAAAAGGTGAGTTGGCAGAACTGGCAGAACTTCAGACTGGCAGATCTCCACCAGTGAAAAAGTCAACTGACATTCACAGCATGACTAATTAATACAAGGAAGGACCAGCAATGGCGTTCCCAGGATGGGGATTTTGACATCTATGCAGAAGTATGAGAACATCTCAGGATCTCAGGATCAGACAAGATCCTCATAAAGTAGAATAGATGCAACAACTTAGCAAATGTTATATTTCACAAGAAATTTCGGACATATTGATCACTGGACACAATGAACTAACAAAACAAACATGGCAGGGTGTTATCCCCATAGTCTCTTCTCCTGTAAAACTAATTGGTAAAATTCTGAATGGTCAAGCACAATGTGATTCAGGCAGAATCATCTCACAGCCACAACAGAAAGGAAAAAAAAAAAAAAACAACACAAAAAAAAGTTATAAAAAATACGAACTGGGTGCAATAGACAATCAAAGAGTCAATCCAGACTAATGAAAAAAAAACAAAAAAACATTAGAGAAATTGTCAAGTTTAAGTAATGGGAAACAAACACAGCACTAAACAGTAAGTGCATTCCATAAGAAAGATCCAACTATTTCTTTTGTAATTAGATCCCAATAGAGATGCTTTCTAAAGTAATAAATGCTGATTAAAATACATTGATGGCATTTTGTTACTCTGCTCATTTACTTGTGAAATATGTTTAGAGATTGGGGGAATCCCAGCAAAATTATAGTATAATTATAGTGCCTTCCATATCTTTTCATACCTATGATTAAATAGAAACAAAACCATAATACAACAGATATGTGTCAATGTACATACTGGATTTTTTTCTCTCTCAAACATCGCAAAGGCGTTTTTGGACCAGTGTTTGGTTCTTGATACGTATACTGATACATAATTTTAATCAGTCTAATTACCTTCATAGATGGTGGTGACTGATGGCCAGAGTGTGGCATAAGGCGAAAGCACTGAAATTCAGCAGGTCCTACATGTGATGCATCATATAGTGCCTGAGTTCTGAGTTGTTGATGATTTCCTTGATCTCATGGCTTTATTCACAAAGAGTATTTTCCTCCTACCTGAGCCATCTATTTCATTTGACAGTCTAATCTAATTTAATCTAAATGGAAAAACTGAAATCTGCCTTTTACCCACACTGGATCTAAATGGAGTAATTAACTGGGTTCTCTGAATCCATTTTGCAGTTGCATTCTCTGATATTGTGAGTGAATGCATCTGAAATTGGTATCAATATTCACTGTGTTATGTTACTATTGTTTCTTTTTCTTTTATCTTTTTTTCTTCTGATTGTATCCATTTGTTTTTCTGTCTTTTGCTTTCTCTCAAAATCATTCCTTTCAATGTTGGTATCAATTGCTATTGTCAAATACAATATTTCCATATTATTCCACCATTTGAACCAAGAGTACATGGACTGTTTTGTAAGAGGCAATATATCTAATAAAACACTCTCATACTCTCCCTGTCAAGCCTGACAAAACTAATCATTATGAATAATGTTAATAAACATACATTTTCTTACCAAAGCAATAAATCTCTCTGTTTTCTTTACCTCTGTAGCTGAGCATGTAACTTGCAGTTGTTGCTGCCATGGTGGAACAGTTGGCAGCTCTGCAACTATAGTAACAGCTTCGTCTGTTGATTGAATATACTTCCTGAATCATGCCCTGGTAGTTGCCCTCAGGGGTTACCACTGGGTCTGCGGCTGCTCGCCATCTGCTGCCAGTGCCAAGCTTCGTGACTTGTAGGAAACATTACACTGTATCCTGACGCTCATCAAAACAACTCTCTTTCATAGTGTGAAGGGGTTAATACTATCTATTTATTCAATTTCTCTGAGGTAATACAACTTACTAAAATAGCAGCACTATTGTTAGCTTGTTATTGCATATGCTCATGTGCCATGTAAAAACATGTAAGATATGTCATTTATTGGCATAATCATATATACAATCTTGCTGCTCTAAAAGTTGACTATTTTAAGTATTTATAAATGCTAGTCCCAAATCTTAGCTGACTAGTAGTACAGGGTATATTCATTTTACTTTGATGGGGTTGGCAAATATCAGAATTGATACAATGTATACGTAAATTGTGTTTGTATTACAGAGATTTAGATTTTATAAAGTGAAAATAACTGATGCAACATTTACTAACATGACAAGATAACAAGGAGCCAAAATGTTTTATCCCCTCCAGGTCATTCTGGGATAATGATATCAAATTGATAAAACTGAAGCAACAACTGATTTTAAAAAAGTGGATTAAATGACATGCTTTCATGTGAAAACTGATCACCACTCATGACAAAATGTTTTACAAATAGACAATTAGAAATATTAGAAAAAAGGAAAGCTGAATATCACACCTAGGTTGAGGGGCTAGGGCTGACATTACTGAGTGTGGTGTTAGCCATTGTGATTAATAGAATTGCCTGTTAGAATACATATGCAAGGTCAAGGAACCGCACATGGATTGTAGCACATTTCTCCAGTCACCGTCCATAACAAATACACAAAATTGACATACACAGTTATATTTACATAGTTAGTACATCTGTCTACTTAGCTTACAGCTTGGTAAATCATTGGATAACCACAATCTAGCAAAGACTAGAATCTGTAATGGAGTGCATATCCGTTCCATGGACCTTTTTTAAAATGAATATCCTGGACAAACATACGAGTTAAGGGGACTTTTTTTTTTTTTTTTTTTTTTTTGGTTGTACAAGTGTCTTTCTTTTTTTCAATTAAGTATGTATTATTTTAGTTACTTTCACATGTCACAGGCTTGCATGAATATGGCATCGCCAAACCTTTGGTCTCATCAATCCACCCACCCCCCCCCCCCCCCCCCATTGCCTCTTGGCTGCTCTACAACAGAATCAATCAATACAATAAACATTACATTTTATCACAGTTGCTCTTATCCAGAGCAACTTATGTTGGTTATAGTTTTTTAAACAATGTTATCCATTTATACAACTGGATGTTTACTGAGACAATTCTGGGTTAAGTGCCTTGCCTAAGTGCAGTGCAGATACCCCATCAAAAGAAAATCACAGCTCCTGACAAGTGGATCAACTCTTAATGGGACAGAATCACAGTACATCAGGGATATCTCTGAGAGTATCCTAACAGCCATAATCTTCAGTCTTATATGATTTACTAATCATTTTTGAAAAATTTTGAAAAAAAAAAAAACACAAAAGTGTTCTGGTACAAAAGTGGCTTGGACTGAAATCTAAATGAAACTTTCCATATTTTTAGAAAGCAAAGAAGTGATTCCTTAACACATTTTCAGGGTGGACAACTCACATGGTTTGACAGTTGGACAGTTAGTTGTTTCCCAGCACTAAAAAGAGAAATAATTTCATTTCAAATGGGTAATTGGAAAATTTTTAAAAACAGGCTCTCTCTCCCTGAGAGGGCAGTGGCTGTTGGCCGCTTCACTGCTAATTTGGGATTTTTGTAATTTTGCAGTAATGAGAGGTGGTTGCCCTTTTGACAGGGTAAAGGTTTTTGCTAGGACATCATACTGTTTGCAAAAAAAGCCCGTTGTGAAAATGGTGGTAAATTTAAATCTATGTGACTGGCGGTGCAAACCTGCTGCCAGACATTCTGATTCTAATTAAACACCCTAACCTTGCATCATATAATGTGTTTTAGTCTGTTGCTATGTGTGTAGCTAGAAAAGGCCTGGGTGGTTCTGTTGGTGCCAGTGTTTAGACATCTTCATGAGACAACAGAAGTATATTACAGTGCACTCCATGTATAAGAAATGCTGAATTCACAATCAATCATGTATTCTGCTCAAAAACACCGGGACCCAATCATTCCTGTACCAAAACTGTTAAAATACCCTGCTTATAAGAATCAAGCCATCAAGCCATTTAAAAAATCAAAACTCAAGCCATATAAATCTAATTGCAATGCAAATATTTGTTTTGATAACAACAAATACTCTTGTTTGTGATAGAAATTACATTATAAAGTCAAGTGTGCACTATATGTTATAAGAATAGTATTAAGTGTATATAGAGTATATTCCAAACCAAAAACCACATTAGTCAAAGTTAGCAATGGTAAATTATCGCAACAAAAGCACAGAAAATTGTGCATTATTAGCACATATAGCAATTGCACATTTTTTGCATTATTTTGAGTACATAGCAGAATTAAATGAATAGCTTCTTTTTTAACATCTGCACAGTTTGAACCATTGGGGTTATGTAAGGCTGCTAAATTTATCAATGTTCATTTTATGCAAAACACGTTTCCAGCAGAGGATTCTGGATGCTTAAACGGGAGTACGCCTTTTGTTTCGCTTCAAGCTATTTTATTCTATTTTTGTCATAGAAACACAAGATCTAAAAAGGTCAGGGTATTTTTAGCATTAGTTCTTGGTGGAAAAAAATGCATTCCTTTGCTTCACACTTCCATAGACAATGAAAACAGTTCTTGATAATTTTACAGCTGTAGAGCAGTGCGTTGAAAACAAACTGGCAACACAGGGCTGTTCACTTTTTTCAGTGCATACAATGCAGATGCAGATATCTGTGCTTGTCCCATCTTTGAAGACAGAATTTGTGTTCAGCTGATATTGAGCTTGAAGAAGAATGTGAGAATATGTTTTAATCCCCTCTGAAATCATCTTGCTTCATTCTCCGTTCTCCTTTTATCATAAAGGCTGAATAAAGGAAGACTGAAATGTGTTTATGGACTCAACCTTGCTCAAACAGGGGAGGTTGCATCATCCCCCGGCAATGAGAAAGCACTGACACCCTACCTCACTAAGGGAATCCTCTGGGCACAGTCTGTCAGTTTACTCCACACGGTTTCTTCCCCTCTCTGACATGTTATTCGCCAACAGTCCCCTCCCCGTCACCGTTGCCTCCGCTCCACAATTGCATTCCTCTTGAACGAACACACACTCATGCACACGGAATGATTATTTTCTATTTTATGTTACCTATTTTAGCTATATTGATCTATTATATTTCTATATTCACTTACAGAGCCTGCATTGTATTCAATCATTTGTGCAGCTTTATGTTTACTGAAGAAAAATTATTTAAATAACATGCTCAAAGATACCATGGCAGTTGGACCTGATCCCTTCAGCTTGCAGACCCTACTCCTTAATATATTATTATGATTGTAACAAGTTATGATCTGTAAAGGCAGAGTCCTAGATGCTTAAGCAACAATACCCTTAAGTACCATATTAGTTTTTATGCCCAGTTTTGCATTTTTCCCCACTGAGGAAAATATGTTATCTCTAGTACTATTAAGTTTAAGTACAAAATATGTCACATTAAATCAATTCATGGCCTTAAATAAATGACTATATAATTAAGCATGTACATTGTGTTTTAAATATGAGCATACATATTGAATAAATGAATATAATTATATTATGCAAGCAAAACATTTCACATTTCATTCATATACAATATACTGACAAGTTGTAACACATTTGTAAAGAAAGACATTTTGTAGATGCTAAATATTTAATGTTTTATATATATATATATATATATATATATATATATATATATATTTATATATATTTATTATTATTATTTTTATTTATTTATTTTTTTTGGAAGGAGTATACGTCTTTTTTTACATAGTGAGATTATTTTATATTTCAACAACGAAATAAAGAATGAGGACAGGTCCATTTCAAGCACACAGGTATACATGTTTTTTGTTGTTTTTGTTTTCTATTTCCAGTCTAAGACAGTGATTTCACCTGAAGATTACATGATTACAGGGAATTATATTTATAGTGATGAACCTCTTGAGGGGATTGTGCAGACAGGTTTAAAGACACAATGATAGACCGATACTTAGAATGAATGTGGAACATCCAAAACTAAGTTAGGTTTGTTTATTTCCTATACAAAAACTAAAGCATTTCCTCCTATAGCTTTGAGGCTACATACATTAATTTTTGTTGCATGATAGTACTCTTTTTGTTCTTAAATGTCATATCTGTTTATCGATAAACTTTACAGTTTTCAAGTCATTCTCTGTAAATACACTTTCTTGTTGTTGACTGAAAGTAAAGCTATCATGTAGGCAATTGTATGCAGTGCTGCAGAACCCAGATTATATTTATAAAGCATACGTGCTACCAATTACAAATCTGTCCATGGGCATATTCCATAAGGGCTTCTGACTATTGCCAAGTTGATTTTTCTGACTGAAAATATGAGCTGTTTAGGAGAAGCTAGTTAGCCTGCAAAAAAACAGAGGCAGTAGTTGAAATGATTGTCTGCAGGAAATATAGCTAGCTGTACAGTGTTCTTTCTTCTTAGCCTAACATAGCAGTTATACTGTGTATTTAGCTGAACCTACAGTTAAGTTCTAGATCTGGATAGTTTATTTTTAACAGGCATAATATAGAACATTTGTAGTTACTTTACGTCATCTCTTTCTACCCAGTTAATCAGCAAGTTGACTAAGCTTAGGTCCCACTAAAACCTTCTGCAGTTATTAGCTAGCTACCTAGCTAGCCAACAAACTGCATGTTTTTCTGTAGGGGTACACGTAATATGCTCTTACATTACTTTGATTATCGCATTTCAAATAATGCCTTTTATAAACAATTTTTATAAGAGGAAATTTCACACTTTGGACTTGTGGGAAATGTGGGTTAATTCACGCTCTGACCATAAAAAGAGGTCAAGATGAGCATAGTGTCGAGATCTCCGGCCACAACACTGTAGAAACAATTTAACATATACCCCATTTCATTTTGCATTGAAAGAGCAAAATGCAACAAAACTGTACATGGACACAACCACTAGTCATGGACTTGCTCCTTGCTCCTTGCTCCTTGCTACTGTGGTCAAATCTGACGAAAGAAGAGCAGTACCTATCCTTTTGCTGTCACCTAGAGGACACATAGCCTTGACCTAAAACACCGTGTTGCAGTCTGCACAGGGAATCAGAAATGGGGTATACTAGTGTGTGATCGCAAGAGCAGGAAAAATGGATTTCTCTGACAGTAATGAGGGAAAGGTTCATGTAAACCTCACTCGACCATTCCCAGGACACATAGGAGCATACAAAGGAGGCCTCTTTGCCTCATTGTAGATGTTGAGCTATGGACTCATGCCACAATGCTCCCAAACCAAAAAAAAGCCTGATATGCCTACAGATGAGGGCAAATACAGGTCCCTATACATCTCAGCTGAAAATAACAGTGATCAGCTTCAATAGGCAATTTCATAAAGTACCAATAACCCTGAAAATTAGACACAGAGATAGTGTAATCTACAGAGACAGTGTAATGTGTTCTGTCTCCCGTCTGAGCTGTGAAGTTCTAATATAAAGACTCCCACTGGAAGACTGAAGTGCCTTTACTATTTGTACAAAATGATTTCGAATTCAAACATCTACAAAACAATCAAGTTGTAAATTTGCATAATAATTCATACTATACAGTAGCTCATCTCTTGCCCTTAATTGTGACCCGTCGTAATGTGCTTTGTGTTCTCATCACAAAATTGGCCCAGATACTTTTTCAAATGCATTAACCTGTGCATATGCTGTAGTAAGCCAAAACAAAGTTATTTCTAAGTGGCTTCTTCCAACTTGGAACTTGGAAGATTGACTTAAATAGCTAGCTATTTATTTTATTGGCGCTTTGATTACTAGTGAGCAAGCAATTTCATCATACACAGTTTTTATTTTGAAATTTATGAAACAGCAAACTATCCTGAGACACAGTATATGAATATATTACCAATTACATTATATTCATATCATTATATTATAGTTAGCAATGCTCTTATCCAGAGTGACTTCTAGCACTACAGAACAGAAGTGTATCCTTTCAAGCTGAATGAGTACCTACCTCACTGGTGAACACTTATGTTTTAAATGTGTAATGAAGTATGTCTAGCTAGCAGTGGCAAATAACAAATTAGCTTGTGAGCTTGCTAGTGTAAGTTAAGCCTAATTGTGAAAGTTGGGTCTTGAAAACGTTTGTAGTTATTTTTTAGTTCATTGCTTTATCTAGATATTCTCTAGCTAATAGGGCTGTTGGCGGGCAAACAAACTGGGCAGTGACACGCATTCAGTGTTGTTAATAGAACAGATCCATGGTTGAAAAGCACATTCTGTTCCATTTTAAGTTGAAAATTTTAGTGTCAAAAATATATATTTGGGAAACAGAAGCACCAATTAGCCTCTTATTTCACAGCACTCTGCTGGGCTGCAGTGCAACAATTTAGGCCATACACAGCCATACACACCGCTTTACACAATGGAAATCCTTAACTCCTAGGCTAAATGTGGGTCATAGATTCTCAGACTGAAGAATTCACACAGCAAGTTAGCTGACACATAAATGCCTTTGTAAAGTATTTTTTTTTCTTTCCATGGTGATTTCATATCTAACATTTCATATATAACATTATATTGCTAGGGATATATCTTGTAATTATTCTTATGATCATATTATCTCATAATTAAAATCATGTTCTCCCTACACACAGGTTTGTCTCAGGCATATGAAATGAGATTGCTTTTGCTGCCACTTAAATTCTCAAATAGCCACAACTGAATATTTTAATTTATTTTACACCATTCCACCCTCTTATATTGATTGCTTAAAAATAAACCCCTCACAGAGGATGAAGGCAAGGCCTTTCTGAAAGACTCAGTGATGCTGGAGTCAGGCGGCCTTCACTAGGATTCCTTTTTCACTCCACTCGATCTATACCGGCAGTTGCCATGACAACAAATAGAAATTTTCTTCACACTTCACTAAAGTGCATTTCACTACCAGTACAACATGGCGCTCATACCCACTGTAATAAACTATATTACCACAGGCTTAACAGAGGCTCTTGATGCCTGACAAAAAAAAAAAAAAAATTAAATGTGGGTTTATGCACTCTGCATGTGTCACAGATGCTGTTATATCCCAAATCTTTTTTGGGATATAACAGAATTTAAATGAATTCTCTGTATGTGTTTGTATGCACGTTTCATGCCTTATTTTTCAACAAGGACTCGCACATGAGAATAGAGACAGAGGGATGAATGAGGTGGGACTACCATTTGGTGTAGTGCTTTCAGACCTGTCATCCAATGACAAGGCACATGACTGCTGCATTGCAAGCCAATAGAGTAGTTTGCCATTAACAGTTACTCTCCTCCTAATAATCCCAAACATCGACAGGCTTCCAGTTTTGACATTGACCGCTGTGAGCATGCGGCCGTCAGCCGGAGAGGAGGACGACGCAAAGGTTGTGACTGTCACACGAGCCTTCAATCAACCCCCAGCTACAACCCTCCAACATTCCCCTGCAGCTGTTTCTGGAGGTATGAACATGGGCAGGCTCTGTTGGCAGGGGGAAAGGAAATGCTGGAAAGTCATTTGGCATTGTTTATTAGCTTCCCTCAACCCCCTTCTCTCTCTCTCTCATTCAAATTCAAAAAAGGTCTACTGGCATGACAGGATTATGCAACAATTGCCCACGCACACAGACAAATACATGTGACAAAACAGTACTCTGCATTAAATAAAACAAGACCTTGTCACAATAAGTACCCATAATGTCTCACTCTCTCTTTATTTCATTTATTTCATTTCTCTCAATTTATTTTTTTCTCTTTCAGAGTGAAAAAAGATTGCCAAAGCTTAATCATATTGAACCAGTGCAACTTAAAAAACGTGGAAAAATGAAAGAAAACCTGTGTATTGTGTTTCAATAATAATAATAATAATAATCACAATCATAATCTGTAGGTGTCTAATATGGCTAAAAGACTCTTTAAACTGCCAGAGAAATGGTAGAAAGCATCTGAGTGTGATACCATAATGACAAATGATACTCTCCCTTTTACATGTCACCTGGTTTTCTCTGTTATCTTCCATACTTACCACCATTCCCTCAAAGGACAAAAGATCTGTTAAAATGCTTGTTGGTTTGAACATCAGTGAGGATGAGTAAACTGGGAAAATACTGCAGGAACAGAGAAGTGTGTCCTTGTGAGCCCTGAAATTTTGGCCCTGTAAAATGTATATTCTTATTGAGAAAATATTTAATGATTAAATACTATTTAATTATGCCAATAGAGGTATGTATATTTTCAGGGTTAACCACAACGAAGGTTCTGCATATGTTTATATTCAATTGTACTGTCACTATAGAAACAACAAATCATATAGTGAACATGGACCGTGCCCAATTGCATATTTTTTTCACAATTAAGTACTTGGTTCTATGTAGGTTTCCCTGCATCACGGTTAAAATGCTCAAAGACTTTCTCTAAACACAAGCATAAACTTACTAAAATAAGACAAAACACATAAAGCTTTGGTTCTCTAAACTGCATGTGTTCATATGGTTCATTTAATTATCTTGGACATAATGATTTAAATGAAAATGCTTAGCATTATTCCCTGTAGCTACCTAACTAGTGTCTAAATGATTTATTTGATGAATAAATTCTGTGTTTTTCCCAGTAAATTGACCCACTTTTGAGATCATCAGTTTCTGTAGATAATGTAAACCCATGATGACTTGCCCTTCATCATAGTGTATGAGCAATTTGGAATACTGATGTTCACTGTACTGTAGTATAGGACTATTCAAATTCCATCTCTTGTAAAATTTAACCCAATTTGGCTTGGTCTCAAAGGCTACACAGCATGGGGATACACTTTTGCACATTTAAGAAGAGAACAGAATATATAATGTATAATATATATATATATAGAATGTATAATAATATATAATATATGATATATAATAGGTGTAATTTATAAGTATCAGTTTATCCTTGCAAGGGTTTAGCCCATTTCAAATCAACAGCCACTGATTGCCCAAGCACCCTATAGGGCCAAAATCCAGGCACTTATGTTATATATATCATGTGACTATTCACAGGATTCACAGGGTTCACAGGACATTTGTTCAAACGTCAAATTGTGTGAAATTGTGTCGATGACTCAGCATTTTTAATTTGTCCCAATAACACAACATTTTTAGCTAAGGATATAATCCTGGATAAAGCAGCCCACCAAATGTCACGAGTAATTGAAAAATAAATAAATAAGCACTGCTAATAATACAAATACCCCAAGGACACTTGAAGTACAGGTCTGTATGAAAGCCTTGTGACATGCATGGCTCATCAGATAAAAGGCAGTTCTATAAATAATTTCTTTGCACAATCATCAATCACCCACAAAGACAACTGAGATGTCCTGCAGACAAGAATTGTCCTCATAGCAAATCTGGGCCAAGACTGAGAGCAAAAACATTTGACACGTACTTCATATCTCTACTTCAGCTAATGTTTTTTGAATGGTTCTAGACATAAATAAATTGATTGTTATGACAAATACATTTTTACTCTGCGTGTGAACATTTTGCAAGGGGCTGTAAATGATGGCCTATAGTTTTCACAGATAAGCCCCTTTGCATAAAACCCAAAGATCCAATAGGGTGTAAAGAAGGGGAGGCAGGGTGTAGAGTTTCGAATTTTCCATATGGACAGTGTGGGGCTGGCAGGTTAAAGCATAGTCAACAGGGCATCACATTTCCCCCGGGCTGCTGGGATACCATGTAGCAAGACACTGTGCATGCTGGCAGTTAAAACACGGCAGAATGTCTGCTACGTCGTGGGATATTGTTCACTGACAAGTCTAGTGTTACCACCACGAGCAATGAAACCTATTCTTAGGAGAGAGGAGCAGACGTAAACCAAGTAGATTATAATGGAACTAAATGTGCTCTACAGTTTCTAAGAGATTCTAGATAAGCGTAAAACATTTCCACAGACCTCTTCTTGATTCACAGGCGCTTATCACGAGAGCTCCTTGGGCTACTGAACATTTCAGACAACACAGCAGAGAAACACCATCCATTCTTTAGAACTTTTAAAAAAATCAAACAGATATTTAAGATGGGGAGGTTACTAATTTGGAAGAGCAATGAATCCAGTCAGACAAAAAAAATTAAAATTGCATTAATAACCTCTTCTCATTTCCTTTAATTAGTACCTTGTACTGGTTTTAGAGTATTTTCTCTTTTCTGTATATGAATGAATAGGACAATGGTAAACTGTCTGAATAGAAGAATTTGGAAAATAAACAGACGTGAAAAAGTTTTCATAGGTTTTTGCTTTGAACTGATACAACAACTGTATTTTTTTAAAGAAACAAAAAACTAAGCTCAAGTCCATTAATGGGACTTGACTGATGGTACTGGCACACTTCCCAAAGTTTAGTAATTACTTGACACAGTGCTCATTTTAAATATTTAAACAGCATCTAACAATGACTTGGGTATCACGTATCAAAAACAGCCAAAAGGCTCCACAAATACAAAAATGGTGGTGTCATTAGTTGTCCTTATGCTTTTTTTTTTTGCCAATGACAGCCCTGTCCTGAGGTTAGGGCAGATTTACATGTCAGGTATAGGCCAACAGTCATTCTTATCTGACTCATATTTGTCTGCAGGGACACAAATAGTCCACACAGTACAACATCATTGTTGTTGTTTCTCTGTTTTTATTTAATATATTCATGTTTTAATTGAACATTGCACATAATTCAGTTTTCCATCACCTCATATTGCTGCCTACAAAATGATATGAATGTAGAAAATCCAGAAGTTGGATGATTGCTTTACAAAAAAAAAAGTAAAACAAATAATGGAAACGAGAGGGTCCCAAAAATACCGATATAGCACCCAAATAAATAACAATACATCTTAAATAAGGACGCAAATGTTAACAGAGCATCATGCAAAAAGCAAGAACGGCCAATTCAGGAACACCAGGAAGAATTAGATAGCAATATAATACAGTCTTTCCATACAAAACTATATACTTTAGGATGTCTAGCATTTTTATGTAGTTTATAATAATAGATCATTTTGGAGTTTACATCACCTTCCCATAAACTATTCACCAGCATTTATGAAAATTATTATACCGTACAAAGGTTAGTGACACAACATAAGTTTGAACATTGAGAATACTAGGCCATTAACATTTGCTTTTATTGCAAAGTTCAGAGAGATATAATATCATGGACGTAAAAAGATCTTGACTAAGAAGCATCTTTTCCATCATGTTGTTTGACAAGATTTAGTTACAGTGTGCAAACACCATGGAACACCCAGCCCCCAAAAGTATGGATATTTGCATATTATAGCATAGATATTCTGGGTCAAAGAAAACTGCCTGCCACTTTGAAAATCGGAAAATTAGGCACATACACTTTCTTTTGTTTCTTTTTGTTTCTAATTTAATTTTGTTACCACTAAATTCATTCACATTAACGACAAATAGTTTTGATTTAGTTAACTTTGATGAAATATTTTCATAATAATTTAATAATTTTTATAATCATTATGTTGCATTAAGGAAGTAGATCATCTAAATATAATAAAAAGTGGGACAGTGATAGTTATGTGGTGGTCATGAGAAAGTGTCTTATCCACACCAAGACATTTCTACATACACTACAATTTGACAACTTGGGGAGAGACATTTGGAATCAGTTTTTGTAACATGAAATGAAAAAAATCAGAAACTTCCAGTTACTAATCACAAATATAAGTGGCCAGGTATTTGAAGACATAAAATCACCTTACTAGTTTGTACACTTAGGGTAACTTGTACGATACATTGCTGAAGTAATACCTTCCTAAACTACTGAACTTAAGATACAATTCAAAAATGATGTACAATATATGACTTCCAGTGTGCAATAGCCTTGTTTACAGTAATTTAGACATACATATGGGTGCAGACATATTTTACTCACATATTGATTATTCTTGGCTATTGATCTAGGTGGCTGATCATGCAATAGCACATGAGAATGTTGGGAACACCTTTCCTTGGAACTGTTTCAGCCAGTTTCCCTTTTAAAGGTAATTGGGCTTTTGTTGATTCTGAATGTATCGTACACAAGCAATCTGAGAGTATAAGAATCAAATATCAAGTTCACGGTACATTGTTAAAAAAAACCCACATCTGAAGGTTTAAATTACAGTATCCTCAACAAATATAACTACTGAACATTTATTTGGGGTGTAAACATGGGGAAAAGTCTTTTTCTCATTTTGAGATAGCTAACAGTCTAAGTGTAAAGTCATCTTAACAGATGTTTGTGAGTATTGATATTGTAGGATACATTTATAAAGACTTCAGCTGTGTTTAGATTCTACTTACTGTGTATTTGTATTCACTACATCTCCAGAATACTGTCACACACTCGTTTATTGTTACTAGAACACACCTTTGGTCAGGAAAGATTCAAGGCTAGAATAATAATGATAATAAAAATATCACACTCCTTTACATACACAAGACTCTCATGTAGACAAAGCAATTGCAACTGGTTCTGTTTGTATCAGAGTCAGTTAAGCATCTGCCATTTACATTTTTTGTACTTGTAAGAAAACCCTTTTGTTGTTGGGTCAGTCCTGGACATTTATATGTTTTTAGGCTTACGCAAAAGACACACACATGCCAAAAGAAACAACCCTCACCTTTCTGATTTCTGGGATTTACCACATACATATATGGTGTACGTGTGTGTGTGTGTGTGTGTGTGTGTGTGTGTGTGTGTGTGTGTGTGTGTGTGTTTGTGTGTGTGTGTGTGTGTATGTGGGTGTGTGTGTGCTCCCATTTGGCCCATTTGTTGTTGATGTTGCCATGTTCCTTCAAAGTTCCCAGTTTTGAAATTTAAATATGTATTAGGACATGAGTGTACAGACATGCACATACAACCACACACACACACACCCCTTAATCTACATTGAACAGTACAAAAGCGTAAGAGTGACTGTGTAATTTTAAGTGCAGTTTGGCTATGCATACCCAAAATAAATGATTGCAGAAATGACTGCTGATTAAAAAGGGAAATGCCCCAGAGTAACATACAAGTTCTTTGTTCCAGCAGCTCCACTTGTATTTTACAGTGGTATTTGGTTAACAAAATAAAACAAGATAAATAGATAAAATGACATCACTGGCAAGACTGACAGTTATTCTTTGTTTGGTTATCGATTGCAACGATAAAGCCAATAAAATTAAAATGCAAAATACAAAAATCACACCCCAACTATTTTCCCCCATTATATTAAAATATTCACATCTGTTTCTTGTGAGACACCGCTTCACTTAAGAAAAAAAAAATAACATTACCTTCAATAGGTCTCTAGTCCTGTCACCTCATTTCTGTATTTTTTATTCATATTATTAAGGCAATCAGCTGGGCCGTGACTTGCACACCTTCCTATGTCCATTTCCAATAAAATGTCCAACCGTGGCGTCAATCACTGCTCAGTTAAGGGAACCCATATAAACGACGACAGTGTCGATCTACGCTCTGCCCGGGAGCAGGGTTTCACAGCAGTAGTGTCTGTCCTTGCTGTGTCAAGCAGTGTGTTTTCACAAAAGGGCCAATACTTGCTTTTTTCAGGGGATGCGTATTCATGACCGGCCCCTCTTCTGGACTGGTGCTTAACAGTACTGTGAAAAAGAAGAACAAAACCACAGGACAGTCACTTGAGTATTTCTTCCATTACAAATGCATTGTATTGGTTCAGCTTTCAAATGTAACAGCCTACTCCTCTACAGCTTTGTAATGTTCGTATAAATACATGCAATTATGGTGTCTTATTTACTAGCATGGACACATCATGGTATTATAGTCATTCAGCTTGGGATTCATTTTAGTCACATTGAGTGGACATTGTAAAAAGAAATGTGAAATTAGAAATGTGTTGTGGAATCTATGAGTCTTCAGCATGGATAATTTTATTGCATGTGACCAATATTCTGAATACTTGAGAATTAAGGCCAATTGATATGGCATCCCTTACATCATCAAACCCATGAATCTAATGCCTCTGGCTCTATTAATAGATTTTTTTCTTTAAACTGATGATAATTTTTGAGACATTAACTGTAATATTCCTGTGCTGTCTAAGATACTTTGCTGTTAGATACTTGAAAAATATAAGTGTGACTATATGTAATTACTTGCCAGGGACACAAATGTTCACAGGTAACATGACTGATCTCAAATAGGCTATGCATTCAGAATATGTTCAACTATCCATTATTCACGTATTAGTCAAAAAATGGAATATCCCACTCATTCCGAATCATCACATTCATCACAACTATTCCATTCAAAATCATCAATTTACATTCTATTCCCAAATTCTTGAATATGCCAAGTAATTATTGTTGTATGTTATCAGTGTAGAATGCAAGAGCTAAGATTAAATTAATTTTAATATGAATGAGAACGAGTCTTGTTTGTAATTGTCAAAACCTGAGGAGTGCAATGAGAAAAAAGTGAAAACACTGATGAGAATATATAGAGGCATCTAATATGTTATTGTTTATTGTCTTGAATTTAGACCAAAATATACAGATTTTAAAAATCACCTTTCATAAAATCAGTCAGGAGTGAACCAGAGTCTTCAAAGCTTGGTGTTACCTATCCCTGTGATAGACCTTTCCAATGAATAATGTACAATTGGCAGAAAACAGCTGCAGTGAAGGTATGTCAATTAAGGAAACAGACTTTTCTGTTCCCTTACTCAAAATTTGGTCTATAATATTTATCATTCTTTAATATGTTGAACTAATGGAGCTGAAATGGTTACTTTTGGAGAAAAAAACAACAATAAAAAGCTACCTCATCATGACATTTGTAAATAATGTATAACATTGACATTATGGATAACATTAGCCGCTTTATGAGGTTTGATGTTTGCCCCTGAGGTTTGTTTTGCTGGACTGAGGTACCACAAAAAAATCTTTCAAATACAGATGGTCATTTAGGTCTACTCTCTGATTTGGATGTGTGATTTGGATGCTCTTTTGTGCTGCATGATTTTTATGTCCCTGCCTTTTACTTGTGTGTTGCATACTCATATTCTGACCTGTGATGTGCATGTCTGTACCTGCTAAAATGGGGCGGCCAAACACATGCCCACGAATAATATAATATTGCTCTCTTAAAACACACTCCAAATGATGATGGACAATTTTTAACTAGTAGTTAAAGGGATTGCCTCATTCCTGATTTCTAAGATGCATTGTGTTTTTCATGAGGAACAGAAATGATCACCTGAAATGTAGCCATTTTAACATGAACTCTTCCTGTAACAAGCATTGTCCTTCATCAGTTGATATACATTTTAACCCAACATGCATTAAAATGGAGTGGCACTTAGGTGGCTGTCTGGCTCCTCCCAAGCAGGAAGACATAGCAGGACACTTTCAGTTCAATGTTATTTACACAGCCAGATCCCAACTGTAGTCTCCATCCTTTATCCTCTTATTTTAATAAAAAGCTATGAAAGCATTAACTAAATGGATATAACTGGAAATAAAAATGGTATTACCAAAAAGCTGAAATTTATCATGGCTAATTCACCTCTGACCTTTGCATGGGTATAATCTAGAACTTGCAGTGAAAGACCAGTTCAGTTCAGTATTTGTCCTTGGAGAACACTGTATCAGTGGTTTTCATTCTTTATAATCACAAGTGATAGCAGGTGAGTAATAATTGGCCTGAATTTTCTAAGGCTTCAATAATGGAATATACTGAAACAGGATCTATTTTGCCATATTATTACTGCTGTTAAATTGAAGACAACAGTATCTCACCCAAAGAGACTACTGTCCATAAAGAAAATTCAAGAGCATAATATAAAAAATGTTATAGTAATAAGTAAGTAATAACTAAGAACATTACATTCCTAGTAATAAAAACACTAATCACAGCAAAATGAAAAATCGATTTTATGTATTTAGCCTATTTTTATGTAAGAATTGTCAATGAATTCAACTGATTCCTTTTTTGCACCTGTTGGTCAGAAGGGGTATTTCTGTGCCTTTTATTTCACTTCTGAGGTGGAGTAGAGGAAAAGTGTGTATGCTCAAGTCACAGTTTGCTTAAGTTTGAGGTCAATATGATATAGCTAACGTTTCATTAGAGTACCCACCCCTAATGTGTCTACTCCAACATCAGCACATATGTGGCTCATGTCAGAATGTTCACAGGGTGGCAGAACATGATTAAGTACATTTTTAGCACACCCATCGAACTGACATAATAAAAGTAACAACCAATGTGTCAGAAAGAAGTAGCAAACAATGTAACAGTCTTGAATCACATTGCAAAACATTATCCATTAAATATTGATAATGCACTGTGAAATGCAGTCACCTAAAGTATAGAAACAAAGGATGTTTGTAGAATAAGACCATTGTTTTGAGAGTATAAGTCATGTATAAGTCATTTTAGCTAAAAGGGATCCTTATCTCATGTCCATCATTTTATTGAATGCTGTGTTCCTGTGTGAAGCTTTGAATGAATGCAAGACAAGGATGAGAAGATTAAACAAGATTGCAACACTGGGATAATGGCTGCAAAGTCGCAATGAGCAAGGGCAAGCTGAAACAGGCAGGCTCACAAAATTAATCAATATGGCTTTGCAGTAATTCTGTGTTCACAAAGTGACATGGTACACTGTGGTTCACCAATTAGATGCTGTGAACTTACCCAAAGCAAATCATGAGTCCCATTTTTCTAATATAAAATTGGGATGTAAATTAAATACAGAAAGTGAGGCGTCTGTGAGCTTTGATTAAGTCAAAATTAGCAAGGAAGAAAGATCCATCCCAATCTTAATATCCATCCCCACATCTCTACAAAGCGTGGTTCATTTTTTTAAAGGTTAACAGTCTAGCTAATCAACAATAAAGAAAATTCAGTCCAACCAAAATGTGTCATTATAAAGCTAGTATTTTATTTTATTTTAGACAGGCATGTGTTTCAGCCTATCCATCATTTCACTGTTGGCTTTCATTTTCTTTCATGATGCCTGCAGGGAGCACAAAAAATTTCACTCTGCCAATGCTTACTTCATAGGCTCCCTTCATGTTGTGGAGGGGACCTTTCAAGTGTATACTTTGTGGAATTTTCATTTGGAACTGTCCTTAATATGGCTGCTGTATACTTCCAGACTTCTGAGGACAGAGAACTTTTGCTGTTTGAAACAGACCCAGAAACACCAATAAAACCTACTACACTGCAACCATTCCAGGGCAGGCGATCAGCCTGGGTTGGGAGGACTGTTCCACTCTGACATAAGTCCTGACAGTTTTGTATACTATAGCATTACCATAGCACTGATGACCTCATTTGCCTAATTTACTGCACAAAGCTTTCATTTAAACTATAAGAGCGCAGCAACAGTACATCTTAAATCCCATTTAGGTGAAATGTAAGGTAAAACTGACTGAAACGTGTGAGTGAGTGAGTCAGGGGCACTAACTTTTCTAGGACTGCTTCCTTTAGTCACGCAGCGCCTGTCACCCCCCAATGCACCAATAACAACTGACCCTCTAACATGTAAAACATTGCAAACCAGTGGAAGTGGTTCATTTGTTCTGTTTTTTAAAAGCTTTTGTCTCTGTCAGTGACAGTTGGCTTGTTTAGTGGGCGATACTAACAGCCTACTATTTGTTCCACTTTAGTTAGGTAAACCTGGCCCCTGCAATTGACCTGATTATTGCAAGTCCTCTACGCTTGTAAAGAGTCACTTAAGAGATCTGTTCCTCATCTATAGTACAGTCAGTATCACTTGAGAACACTGTCTCATCTAGTGCTTGCAGAGTCACTAAACTAAATAGAAGCTCATGCCCACTGCAACACTGTAGATCCTGCAGTTTCATAAGAACCCCTCCAGGAAAAAAAAACAGGGAGAGAAATGCATATTTTCCTGGCAAGGGGAAAAAGAAAATATGGCTCCAGAAATGTCATAGAGTACAGCCAAGATTTTGCTGAACCAATTTTTCTACTCGTGCTTTTCCACTCCAATTATATATTTGTCTGTTAACAGTAGGCACACACATACACACATTTGTGAACATAAAAATACATCTTATAGCTTGCTCATATTTCAAAACAGAAATGAAAATTGGCCATTCAAGCCTTGACACTGCACGTTGCTGAACTTGAATTTCAGCAGTCATGCTGGAAACTGAGAGATCACATGTTGAAAACAGTGAGACCAAACATGCCAGAAAGCAGAATGACTTATGTGGTTTGGAATTGCAAGGGGGCCAGCCACACATGTGAAATGTGATGCGGAGGGAAGCCGGGCTGTGGTCTGGGGAGCTCAGCTTGAAAAGCTGAAGCTCGGGCTAGCCTATCAAGCATTTACATTCCAGGAGTTTCCGAGCAGAGTCCTATGCCAGCAGAGGAAAGGGGCACCCAGACTTTGTTTATATCAGTGATCTTGCCCTAATTGCAACACTTCCTGTGCAGAACTTGCCGTCCCTTCCACTGACACTAAGCTATTTGTCACTGTGTTCCTGAGCTCATGCATTTTCCATGGCCTTTAATTGAATTCGTCTTCTGTCTGCTGAAAGAGTAACTCCCCGTCCCCGGTGCCATGAGACTCGCCACGGGATGGGTGGTGACAGCGGTAACTGTGGCTGGCAGAGCGGACCTTCCCAGGGGAGAGGGGCGCTAAAGCAGTTCAGCCCTGCTGTTCCACTGGAGTGACCGCGTGTCAGGCCACAAAATGCCCTCAGCTGCAGCTTTTCTACATAGTGTTTTGAAATTTTATGAAGCTGTAATCTATGCCTCAGAAATCATAATAGCAGAAAAATCTGAAATGCAAAATCTTACAAACACCAAACGTGTATAAAGAATAATGCACAGTTCATTCCTCCTCTACCACGGCAGCATTTAATCAAAAATGTTAATACAAATCTGTACAGGATTATTAATTAAAGTTTACAGCCAAATGTTTAGTATCCCAAACTTATAAGCAGTGTACATACAACTGACTGTTTGCCACATGCCACTCTGGAGACCATGAATATTCAGAGGAGAAGCAGACATCAATTCCTTTCATGAGAACAGCAAGTCAGGCTTCCATCAATTGGTTATTCCAACATTACTTTATAATTTAGTAGGTATGCATATTGAAAAGCAAGGACCCAGTTTCACAGTTGAAAATACTCTATCTTTTCTATCTTTCTGTCTGTGAAGATAGAACACTAAACGATCCCTCACTAAAGAAGGAGATGAATGGACATTTGATTTATTTACTGTAACGTAATGAGCTTTTTCTTCCTGTCTCCATATCAGCCATCAAAGTTTGCACAGGCTGATGCCCTGAAATATTTAACCCATTTCCTTTTTAATAAAATACTGATACTTCTTTTTTCATTTCAGTTGACAGAGTGTAGTCCCTTTCACCTCATTCTTTTATGCCCTCAGTCCTCAGAAAGAACTGTGAAGTTGGTCATGCCCTGTATTCTTTTCCCCACCAAAAATAATCCAACAAGGCTAGTCTTTTCTTCTAGCTTTCTTCCTGACATGTTACATTGTGGCACATCTTATTTCAGAGGCTTTGACAGTCTACACACTGCATCTTTCAAGGAGGAAGAGGCCAAATCCAAGACGGATTTTTGAGAAGCTGAAATCCTACCACACTAATTTGAATCAATGTATTGCAATGAACACCTTGCACAAAAAGTAACAAAGACAGATAGAGATCATCACAGTGAATAAAACAGCAGAGAGACGGATCAAAATTTACAGCCACTGAAAACTTCAGATGGAGCAGACAAAGGACAAATGCCAATGCCAACAATGATGTACTGACTACAAAATTTACTAACAAAATAACCCCTAGAGACCCTTCTGCTACACGTGTTTGTTTTTAGGTCCATGATGATTTCCCCGCGCACACTGGAGTACTTCAGAAATATTTCAGTATACTAAAAGTCAATTGAAAAGGCAATCTAATCTAGTGGGACCAGTAGAACAAATGTCAGTCAGTAAGTATCATATATAATTTTACATAATAGAGTCTAAATTTATTGATTAAATCTGTGTGTATGGGAGCTTGCTCTACATAGCCATGTGCAAAATGCACATCTGGGGCTGCCCGAGCCATCTTTCTTCCTTCATGCCATAATTCACGGTTTGACAGATGTAGTACTAACACTGGATCCACAGCATCATCTGCAAATGTAGAACGTTAGTGTTATTCTGTGTTTCAGTACGCAAAACATCCACCTCCCCTCAAATATACCCCAAAGGTCTTCTAGCCCAGGGTGGAGTAATAATCTAGAGAGGATGAAGATGCATTGTCGGCTTTATATGAGGGTCTGCAATTAAATCAAATATAGAGCTTTTCGATAAGGATACTTAATATAATCCATGGACAAAGCAACATGCTACATTTCAGACTAAGTGAAATATTCTTCTAATCCCAAGGGATTCTAAATACAAAGGCGTTTCTCAAACGGCCAATTAAATGATCTTTATATGTGCTACAAAATGTTCTCTATCACCACACCATGCATAACAAGCATAATGCAGTAATGTACAATACATTTCAAGTCCCGCAATGCAAAATTGTCCATTTTTTAATGAGTCACCCTCTACATTTTGTTATGTTTTACTTTTTACATCTGTGTTTGGGCATGTGTTTGTGTGTAGTGCTGCTGTTTTTTTTTCCATTGTTGTCCTTTCCTACTAAATAGCATCCTCCATAGCAAATCAAGCATGGCATTTGTGACAGAACACTGGGTCAGACTGCACAACATAATTTTGATTCAAAGTGACAATGGGGTTTACCACTCAGAAATCACTAGCACGTTGCACTTTAAATCACATTACACCATGACATACGGTCACATTGAATTAAAGCCATTCCATGGAGTTGGGGGGGGGGGGGGGGGGGGTATTGCTCATGTACAGGCACTTTTGTCTTTCTTTAATCGTTGTACATAACCTTGGGGGAAGATTTATTTTTAAATGAACACATTTTGCTTTTATTTAAATTTTGTGCAAGGAACTCAATTCAAGCAAAGTCACTTATGACTCACGACAAGCAACCATGAAATCCCTCAGCTTGAATTCTGTCTGCAACATCAACCACTTTAAATACTATACAAAAAATTGTCAAGATAATACTTACTCCTGAATATAGTCAACTAACTATCAATACTGAATTTTAGCTACAGAAATAACCCTCTGAATGATGTGCTAAAAATAAATGTAAACAACTGAGAAATAAATTTATCTGATATTAGCTTTTTAAACAATAGTTAGCTCATTAAATGCATGGTATCTACATTTTAATAAATAATAATTTCAGTTGATGAAGATTAATATCGAGGGAGAAAGTAAGAGACTGTATTTTGTGAGAGCTATTTGTTTTTTTATTTTTGCAGTTATCCAACACCTGTCTGACAAAGCCATATACCATGAAAACATTAATAACATTGTGTATTATACAACTTGTCACTATTACTTTGCCACTACTGAACTGCATTCTGTGAATGGCACCAGACATATTTCTCCTTTAGGGATAATTAAGTTTATTCTGCTCTGTTATGTACTACATCCACGGTCTACAACAGACCAAAAAACATAGGAGCATATTTTCATAGTGACACATCAGTAATGAAAATACTGAGGAGAGATGTCAAAATGTCACTTTGGTTCTAAGGTTGCAGTCAAAGCAGGTAAGATTTATAGTGCTATCCGGCCTAATAAATCATGTACATATATCAAAACCTGTGTGCGTTTGTGTGTGTGTGCATAGTCATCTCTGTATAGATTCACATTGCTCTTTGTTACTGTATTAATAGTGTTATGACCGTGGTAGCAGAGGTTCCATGTGTGTAATCTGTACGATGGGTATCGTTCTTGTGCTTTTTTGATAATCTTTATCACAAGAAAAGGAAATGTGAACTTGGATACCTATTTCAGGGTTGCTATGTTGAGTAAGGATATTCTTTGTATTTGCCTGCTGCTTGTCACGATCCTGCCTGCTCCACTGCTGCCCAGAAAACGCCCACCTCTTTGGATGAGGTTTATTCCAGCAGACTGGCAAGCACTAATCTCTCACTCTGTAACCACTGTGCCTCTCTTTTTCCGTGCTTGCAAGCTATCGGCGGCACACAACATTATCGCGGAAGCTGTGATAATATGTCAAGTTTATATCAATGGATCAATGTCATGTGCCACCGTTTGTGGAGTGGGCTGCAAATAATCACATGTTGTGACGAGTGATGCAGGATCAGTTTGCTGTCTGTTGACAGAATACTGGAAAATTTTCAAAACTGTATTGTGTGGTGCTCTCTTTTGTGACATATCGTGGTTCCATAGAGATCCATCACTCTTGCATCGCTACTGGTGTCTTCATGGCGTCTGATCACAGTCAAAGCACTGCAACTCGTCTGCAATCTCAAGTGAAGTAACACCTCTCAGCACTGTGGTAATGGAGACAACTTGAAGCTTTAAAAATTCAGCTGAACAGGGAGTGAAACAACCTCACAGAGCAAGTCTGACAAAAGAAAATTTAGACATCATTAAGGACCGTGACATGGCGTTACCCTTCCTACCACAAAGTAAGAAAAGGTAGAGGGCAGCTTTGAAATGTAATTTTTTTTTCAAATCAGTGGTGGTGTGTGGTTCCACAGGGAAACAATTATTTTTAAAACATATTTGGCTGGGGCCAGCCTGTACAGGATTCATCGAAGTGTCTCTGACTCAGGACTTCAGACCATTTCCAAAGATAGCACAGAGTCTGATGATTTTTAAAATGCCTGTTTAAAAGAAATAACAACAACAACAAAGACAAAACAGAAGTGATGTAATAAACCTGTCAGAAGGAATGAATGTAAAACCATGCTGTCATTACTGAGCTACCCCCTGCCCTCCACACCCACCCACACACTAACATCACTCTCCCCTCCCCCCTTTTCCCAACAACCCACAGCTTTAGCAGTGCAAAATAGCAGCACTTCACTAGTGTGACAGAAAACATTGTATGAAAATACAGGCTTGGGTTTTGTCTCCTTGCAGTGCCTTATGAATACACGATGAATAATTCAACATCACATCAACAGACGAGCACGACTGTGTGAATCTGGTAATGAAAGCCACTGAAGTGCAGTACATCTATGTAAAATACCACAGCGCCTGGCATTGATATCATGTGTTATTGTGTGCAGCAATGGTTAAGTAAAGGATTATCATATATGAGGTCCACAAGGGGGTACAATGGAAGACAATCATGCATATATCAGGTGCTAAAAAGGGAACCCTTTGGTATAATTGCTTATTTTATGATTAATTTCTTTAGAAAGACAGCAATGAGAACAACGCTGACACATACTTTCCATAAAGAGAGCTGGGCTATCTCAAATACCCTGGAAAGAAATACTGCTCTAATTACCATGCACACAAAATTGTACAATATTGTAGATTGCAGCCCCATGTTGCTATGGCAATGCTAACATTTACTACAAACATTTGGTTGTTCTTTTGTTCCTCTGCACAGTAAATCTGAGACGTAAGCCCTGTTATGTTTCTTTTTTCATTATCCTTAGCAACAGAACCATGGAAAAGTTCGCACTGGGATCGATTGATTGACTTGAGTTCTAGGCCATTGTTGCGGATCCTTCCAAGATTCATAGCTTTGAGGTTCTGTGATTGGGGGATGGGGCTGAAATAAAGAATTGTTTGGATGTTGTCAACTACAGTCAGCCTTAGGCTAAATCATTGCATTCCCCCATAATTTGGAAAACGAACAAACACAAATTAGGATGTGAATAATGTTCTCCCAGAAGTCTGTGTCATCAATTATGTAATAGGCAGGTTTCCAAATTTGTCCACATAAGGTTTGACAGGAAAAGAATTTTAATGTGAAGATATAGGCATAGATTTTTTTAACCTAAACAAACTACTCTCAAACACTGCAGGGAAAGGAATCTATTTTTTTTTTGGGGAGGTTCTCAGAAGAGCAAGGTCCCAGTAATATCAGCGGAACCATGATCAGGGAAAAAATTCTGCAAAAAAAACAAATGGGATTTCCGTCTCTAAACACAAAACACATTTGCTCAGCTGTACAAGAAGCATCCTCATATGTAGAAAGAAAAAAGCTCAGCCGATAAATAAACATTTCTGAGGACATTTTCATTTTGTCATCTTGAATGTTTCCTTTTAACCAGAGATAAACAGATTAGCCTTGTTTAACAAACTGTGCATACTGTGGAAAAAGACATTCAGTCAATCAGTCTAATAAGATTAAATAAATGGTAAAATACCCAATACTGTTCTGTATATAGCTGTACAGCATGTACAGCTGACATGTCTGTAAATGGTGAGAACATAATTTTACTTTGAAATTAATACCTTTTTAAACACTATTCAGTTGCATGTGAGTATTCATAACCTGGCAGCTTAATAATGAGTCTAAATGCATTTCCTGTGCCTCAAAGACATTGTTCACTGCAGCAGCACTGACAAACACAATTAAACAAGAAAGGGGTGACATTAAAACCCCTGCAAAACATTCTGGGAAGATAACATGAAATAATGACATTCAGGATATTCACTGTAGAACCTATTAAATTAAAACCACAGCTGATATAATAACAACTATACTGAATGGAATGCTTTCACTAAACTGTTACAATTAACTGTCAGGTGGTGAAAGATTTTTTACATAGAAATAAAACGTGGTAGTGCATTTAGACAACACTGAATTACGGAGAGCAATGGTAAAAGGATTTCTTATTTTGATTTGTAAAACAGCAAGTTGTACACCTGTTCAGCCTATTCAGCCTCACTGTATGTTGAGTTCAACACCATTCTCGAGTCATCTTTAACCCACATTAGGGTAAGCGTGTGGTAGCGACCACTAGGTAGATAGCCAGTCTATGCAGGGCACTAAACACTGTTGGACAATTTCAAAATGCTGCTTAGAACTACATAATTCTGTCATAGTTTTAAATTGCCTTCATACATTTTTACTGTACAACACATCTTTCCTTGCACTGGACAAGGGGCAGATTTGTCTGTTACTGGCAGCTGAACATTAAGCTGTAGAGCAACAGGGCTGAACTAGGGCTAGCATTTTGTTAACATGTTCTACCCTTACCATGAGATTAGAAAGAGAAATGTTTAACATGAAATCATGTGTGGTAGGGCACTGAAGTTCTTCCATTAGCTATTTTATGAGCCCATCCTAGAACTTGAAGCTTCAACTCTGGGCTGCTAGCTGATGATGACCAAGTGTCCACAAAATTTTTTTGTGTTATATTCCTCTTTACATTGCAATTGCAATTATCATGAGGAGTCCAGGAAACAAGCTGATTGCTTCTGCTGCCTAGTGAACAGGAACTTATGGTGCACCTTAGACATGGTCCAAAAATAAATAAAATAAAACATCCTTAAAGTACTCCTTAAATTTCAAACCCTCAATTTAATTATTCAAGCTCTCAATTGAGCAATCGGTACCCTTAAATTACTAATTCAAACCCTCAATTTAATAATTCAAACCATCGGTTTAGTCATTTGTACCCTCATATTACTCATTTGAACTCTGCAATGAATAATTTGTTCTTTTGTGTTTGTGTTCAATTACCTTTTTCCTGGCAAATGTTTAGGCTAATTTAAACATGACTGTACACCGCATTTCTGCCAATCCAAACCCAAAAACATATTGTCATAGCCTTCTCACACCCCTACTGTGGAAGTGGAATACTTTGGCCTGCTTTTTTGATCTGAATTGCATAATGGGTATCTTGCATTTTGATCATTGTGCCATTTTTTGTACCTGCTAGAGGTGTAATAGGGATGTAATATGTTACACAAAGTGAACTCCACTAACTAAACTGATTATCTGTGGGCAAATGAGGTGTGGGAATCCAAACCAACTCAAAAGATCAATGTGTATGTGTATGTCTGGATCAAGGTAAATTTATCCCATAGCTTATAGCAGATGTACTCAATGTGAAGGCATCCCAGACATATCAAACTGCACTGGAAGGTGTCCAAAAAGAAAAAGCCCACAGTGTCATTTCTGTCACGCTTTTCAGATGCATCATGGTCAAAATCACTTCTTTCCTCATTTAAAAAATATTCATGCTCAGGATTTCCTCACCAATAAGTTACTACATACTGCTAAAATCCAATGTGTCTTATGGTCTAATGCCCACAAGCAAAGTACAAGTCAAAGACAAGTACAAATGGAGCAGAGTGGCTACATGTCTGGTTGCATGCACCTTATGCTGCTTGAGTTGTTTTCAAGTGCAGATCTTTCAGAGTAGAAGTGGGGCCTGCACAAATGGTGAGTTTTGATGTTGAAAAATGGTGTTTAAAGAATTGTCAATGTGAGGATGATGTGACTGTGTTTTCACCAGTCAGGACACATTTACCACATTACCTCTCAGTGTGTCTATCCGAGCACTGGGGTGTGGAAGAGAAAGCAGCATACCCACAACAATAAATAATTAGCCATTAGCTCAATGCGTTCATTACCCCATATACATACACACATACAATGAGAGAGAACGTTTAAAGTGCTATTGGTGTACATAGACATGTATACTGTCTTTTTCTAATGCTCTATAAATAGAAACCAGTTTGTTTCATTGAAGACATGTTCTCCATTATCTACCTTGTAATGAAAATAAAATGACTCTAAATAAAAAGAATCAATTTGTGCAGCTTATGGTTATATTATTTAGTTAGCAATTTTGTTATGTTATTGGGCAATTTATTACTTAGTTGCAGAGGCATTAGGTTTGGGAAGCTATGGCTGCCACATTCAAAACAGAACAATCCCAACCTCATCCTGCGCTCAGACTATGCGACATGCTGTCTCTGACACCTGTCACATTAGACACCACACTGAAGAACTGCACTTTGTTTACAAAGTATGCATTAGAGTAGAGCATATGATTTTCACATGACATTAACTAATGTAATACAGTATCATGCAGCTGTTGTTTGGGATAATGTTGTTGCAAATGGAGTATCAGGAAATTTTCCTTTTCTGAGTTTTTTTTTTTTGTTAACACCTCTACTGTTTTTAAGGTTAAACTGAATGGCAGCAAGAGGTTAAACATTTCCTGTAATTAGAATATGTATGCTGTCACTATGGTAAGGTCAGCATTACATTATACTTGGACATTGATTGAATGAACCCCCTGACAGTGACATATGACGCTGTTGACCTATGGTGCTTGCAACTGCACATGGTTTAGAAAAGACTGAGATTGTGAAATACCCAACAGTGTGCTAGAATGACCCGCTGGCATAGAAGGACAAGGCAGCTGACACCTTCATAGCAGTATATAGGGAATACAGTCCAAGGGGGTAAAGTAAATATTGAGCATATGGCAGCGATCGGCCACTGATATGGCTCATTACGTTTCTCCTCAGAAATCGTGACAAAATCACTCCAAGGTGCTTAATGCCATCCCCCTCACGATTGTCCCTGCAGACAATCCTGCAGAAAATACATACTCCTCTTCTAAGACAGCAGTAAATGGTTAGCTGATAGGACAAAAACATCACTTGGCAAATTGTCTTCTCTTCAGCAATTTCACCAGTCACACTTTATTCTTATTTGGTTGTATAACACAGCTTTTTGGTCTCCCTTTCTCTCTCTCTCTCTCACTTGTTATGATTATGCAGCAGTTCTGCAGGACTTGCCATAATTTCAGTGTTTTAGAATTTCACTAATGAAGACTATTTGTTAAATTAATAATTGCCATGCATGCAGAAGGCACAATTAATCAGACAATGTTGCAAGGTGGCTAATCGCGGTTCATAATGTTGCAGACTGATTGCATATAGTTAAAGGTTTTTTAACTCAAGTTTAAAAACAGCTAATGCTGTCACTGAAATCAACAAATTTGTTTCGTAAATGTTAGTGTTCATCACCAAATGCCTTGCCATGTCTCTCATAGTTTACTATAATTTTTGATGAGATGTAGCCTTTTGGGGTAGCCACTGCCAAAGATTTGACAAGATATCTGGTGGGATAAACACAAAAATGCCTACTGCTCTCTGCCAAAATGCTGCTGCATCTCAAATATTCATAACCATCCTTTTTGACTGCCACCTATCATTCTCCTATATTGAGAAAAGTGCCACTGGAATTGGGATGAACAGTACATCAAATTGCAGTAAACAGCTGTGGCAGCTTTGCAGCTTTTTGTGAAGGTTAAAACTAAGCTCAATATTTTAGTCGTGAACAATGGGAGTACCCATGGGGAAAGCTCCGCCAACATTTTATTCCATTATAAAATTTGGGCTCAGCCTACATCAAGTTAACGGTCCATCTGCTCCAAAAACATTGTGTCATCCTCATTCTTGAACTTGAAGTGTAACAGATAAGACCCTTGAAACTACCTTGGCTTACAACCTCAGACAAACACACCTGGTCATATATTTCACTTCCTGTCTTACTGTCTGCTGCTGCAAATATAAATCATGGAAAAGTCAACAAAATTAGTATGCACCACCATAAATTGATTGTGGATGTCCCTCTGATTTGAAACTGTTGACAGAAAAAAACCCATAAAACACCATTGGTCATCTACATTTGATGGAATGGTGTAACTTCCTCTTGAATTATATTACTAAACCCATAGGTTTACTAAGTGAAGAGACAACTGTTCTGAAAAAGGGGCCTGTATTTCTGCTGAACTTCTGCTTCTGGGGCTTTGAACATTCATTTTTGAACACACATGGCCTAGTGTAGGCGGGTCAAATTTTTGTTTACTGGTAATGTCTTGTTTAACATGCACACCTCAAAAGCTTGGATGAAATTTTTGCTTTCGGGAAAAAATAAAGCTAAATAAATACTTGAATATGAACATAATTGGATATTCCAAGCACATACTAAAGAAGTGGCTCTTACAAGTCTGATTTACAAACGTATGGTACATATGGCCACTCCAGCACTCTCAGCGGGTTCCAATCACACTCATAGTCACACTCTAGGTACCTTTTCAGTGCATTAGTAATGCATTTCTCCTTCAGATGAAGTTCTGTTTGCAACCCCTTGGTGGTTAAAAACTTTGGCTCTGAAGTGCACTCCCCCAGCATCCACTGAAACCCTCATCCTCGCCCCTCTCTGCTCCCACATCATGTCATTTACAGGTTGCATCCATTTAAAAATGTGTTCCTCCCTTATGTGCATCACAGAAAAAGCACTATGCCACTGCAGGCCCTTCAGGGCTGGGATGAGCTACCACCACAACCAGAATCTGTAGATCATAACCACCTTTTTGAAACTCAGCTACTTAACTAACTGTGGTCTCATTATAATGATTTGTCCTGAAACTGCAGATCACTGTGACTCTAAATTCTTCTGACTCTGTAAACACTGCACCAAGCACTCTTCCTGTAAAATATCTCTGATGGAAATGGTCTCTGATGAACAGATTTAATTTTACTGACCTGTTTCAGATTTTTTTAATTGATTGCAGTTTATGAGGTTATTTTGTACCTAGAATTTTATATTTTGCACTCATATTACACTTGAAACTTTTTCTCAGTATACTGCAAGTCCTCTGGATAAGGGAATATGATGAATTAATATACTATCCTAATAAACATATTGGACATTAATGCACAGGTTGGTAGCACATACCCCACACCTATACGTCTTTTCATGGTAGCCAATTGCAAGTCAATTTCTGCACTTAACAGATTAGATGTGATGGGCATCTTAGTTGTACATGCAAGCCAGTTGGCCAACTAGCTAATTAAGCTCTTAACCAAAACATTAATAATAATGATCATATAGCAATATAATCCCAACTGGCTGCAAAAACCTTTTTTGAATACTTTCTTATGATTTCTGATGTAAAAACATCGCTTAGTATGTTAGCTTACAATTGTAAAGAAGGCCTCAACATCTCGGATCTAGATTTGTTATTCACAGCAAATAAAATACGAAGTTACTACAGGTGGTTGCCAGCCAGCTAGTTTGGTAGCTACTTAGTCAACAATTAGCTGGTCATGTAGAATGCTAGCTAGCTAATTCTATTTTAAGCCAGTGAGCTGATTAACCAACCCGCTGGTTGGGTAGCCAATTCAGTGGATAGCTATCTACCAAACTTTGGTTTCATACAGTTTTCCATTACATAGCTAGAACATTAGCTAGCATTGAAGGTAGGTCATTCACTAGCTTTCTAGACTAGCTACATTACTAGCTAATTTGTATTGCAGCCAGATATTCAGTAGCGAGCTAACGTGCATACCCAATGAATAAATCATTGGCTATGTGGCTAACTCACTAGCTAGCTTGGTCACTTGGCTTTGTACTTTAGAATAGTAAACTACAAGCACACACCCATAAAAGTATATATTTATTGATGCTCACATAGACAACAAAAAGTGCAATAACAAAGGTGCTCAACTACACAAACAAAATATCCAAATGTACAACTGTTTCTGCAAAGGGAACAAACTGACATGATTAAAATTGGGCTACCTAGTTTAGCACTGCACAACTCACAAGTAGTTACCACATCCTGAGGTGGGGTACCTGTGAAGATGCAATCTTATCCAATGAACATTTTTCCTTCCTGTTTTTAACGTATGAATTAACTCTGTGTGTGTGTGTGTGTGTGTGTGTGTGTGTGTGTGTGTGTGTGTGCGTGTGTGTGTGCGTGTGTGTGTGTGTGTGTGTGTGTGTGTGTGTGTGTGTGTGTGTGTGTGTGTGCTTGTGTGTGTCTGTGTGTGTCTGTGTGTGTGTGTGTGTGTCCTGAAGTGCACTGAGTAGTTGGTTAAACCGCTCAATTGATTAGCCACACTCATCAGGTGATAAAAATGAGAGGAGAAAGCAAGGACACAACTAGGGAGGGTTGTGTTGTTTTTACTCCTTAAAGTGATATCATATTTTTACATGTATATATGTTATAATCAATGTGCTGTTGACCATCTCCTAAAATCACCAGCCATTTGGCTTGAATGCCTGGTGGTAGGCTGTAACCTCTAGTTTTAACTGCACTGAAACTGTTTTTTTTTTTTTTTTAAACAGTAAACCTTATGTGGTGGTGTCAAGAATGTCCAGCCAAAACAAGGGCGGGTGGCAGAAGGACGGATATTGTACTGTAAAACAGTTGCTGTATCACAGTGGGAGGGCTTACTTGTTTGCATAAACACTTGTTCTCTGAACTACTGCTGTCAGGTTAACATACAGAACAAATTTACACCAGGAGGTCCTTATACTGAAACATACAAGAATACAAAATATACAGGTCAGAGTCATTCATTTTGAACTAAATTTCAGGTTTTTACTGAAGAAATACTTAAAGTGTTCAAATTTGTCTCCAATCTCTAGTAATATTTTCAATGCACTTTCAGAATTAATAATGATATGATTGTGAGGTTCATACAACTCATAAATGCATTTAAGCTCTGGAGCATGCCTGTATGTCCTTGTTTTAGCTCCAGCTTGTTTTAACTATTGTGATACAGTGTTTAGGCAGACTACAAACAAAAATAAAACTTTCGTTTTGAAGAACAGTGTTTTCTGAAAATAAGCTGTAGTCACTGCACAAAAGACTGCATTTCCCAGGAGATAGCACAGTAGAGGTAATTGGCCATTCATCCACAGGTGGCCATTAATTGGCAGATTGCTCCTGTAAAAGGATGAGTAATACACCACCTGGAGCATTGTCCCTGGGAGGGAAGGGCTGTGTAAGCAAGCTGTTGTGGTCATAAAAGTGGTACTCTGAGAAGACATTTTAATTTTGGTGAGCCTTCCATGAAAAAGGACATTGCAGCATGACACTGTGTCAAAAGTGACTTTTACATAGCTATCACTATATTTAGCTATATGAAAAACAGTGTTTATGGGCTATGTGCTTTAGCTTACGGGAGGACTAAGCTTCCCTTCTCAGCCTTCTTTCTGAGAACAGCTAACGGAACTTGAGTGCAGCCCCATTTATTTTTTGCAAATTACTTTATTTATTTCATGACCCCAATTCATAAACAAACAGAAACTTGGGACTTGATTTTATTTTTTAGGGTTGATGTTAAAAATCCAAAGAGGTAAAATTAGTTTTCCAAATTTTCCTTCTTGCGATTCAGAAATTAAAATAAATGGATGGAAAGTACAGGGACCCCTTCAGAGTAAGTTGCACTTTATATGCACTCACATTGCAATAAAAGTCCAATAAAGCCTTAACCAAAGAGCCCTGGATTTCTAATTGCATACTATCATAACCACACACATCCTCTTTTATTTATTATTTATCCATGTAGGTCAATTCAGATTTCAATTCTCTTTTACAGTGACGTCCTTTTAAGTCAGGTTGGACAGGGATTACAAGGCATTGCATAGTGTTGCACAATAAGCTTATCTTACCTCTGTTCTGAGCCTGTCATTTCCAGAATTTGAATACAGACAGCAGCATTTTTTGGCTCAACCATGGTCTTGTACTTGGAATGTTTTAGCAGGTTTGGAGGTTAAAAGAGATGCACTAGGAGAATGATTAATGTTTAGAAGCTCCTGCATAAGAGTATATAGATTAGTTCTAGGACCATACAACAAGCAGTTCAAAGGGAAACCAGTGGCAAGTGAAATGACATGGAAAAAATTGGATTGTATATAAGTGAAGAGTGATGAAATTTAAAGGTATATGTGAAATAACACTTTCAGCAGCAGATGTGTAATTTTTTTCAGAGTAGACTTGTCATGTGATGAAACTGTTGATCTGCTCTAAATGACTGCACATCCAAAAACATCTATTACTGGTGAGGAAAATGATTTTCCCCATTAAAATGAAAACTTGTAAAATTGTAATTGCTATGACGGTGCAAGTCTGTGGCTCACATTATTCCACTGTATACAATTTTATAAGGCATTCTCTATACTGCATGAACTTTTATGGGCACAGACAACTGTTATCCCACGGGAGCCCTGAACAAAAATAATGACTCTTTGAACTGAGTCATGATATGAGAAGGCTAACTATAATACAGGAAAGAATTCTTGGCAAATAAAGCCCACAAAATGTTGAAAATGGAACTAGTTGGAGGACAACTCGCTTTTGTGTGTTAAACAAATTTCTGTAATGTTATTAAAAACAATAACCAATGTTGCTTGAACAGCCACATTTACTGATGAAGAGTGAATATATAATCTCATGAATGCAATTCCCATACAGACACCAATGAAGGCATCTTCATTGTATCACTGCGTAAGATACAAATATGTCACAGTACAAGTTACATCTATTTAATGAACTAATTCAATAAACTCAGGGGTCATCAGCTTTGAAACAATCCATGTTTATAAGGAAAATGAATGTGACAGTATCTGAAGGCTATTCTGTTTTCAGTTTATTTTCTGTTTTCAGTTTATATTTGAAAATAGCGACATTTGAGTGATATTAAGTCCATTCTGAGCAAATATATGTTTTAAGCGGCAGTGAGGATATGAGCAAGAATTCTGTGATTCTCTTGTTTCAGGCCCCATTCACATTACTCAGTGTTTGTATTCTGCAACAGTAATAAAAAGGGTACAATTTAGACAAAACGTGTCCCCACTTGGTCAGATCAGAGGTTTGTCCTAAATTCTTATTGTCCTGACTCAGCTAAAATCTAATGTTTATAATGTTTTAACATTGCCTTTTCTTTAGAATTGTGATTTGGTGATCAGCGTAGGTATATTGTCAGCTGGAAAGCACAGGACGTCCCTAAATCAAATAGCTGTCATTGACACTATGCCATGGATACTGACTTGAAATTGGTTAAACTCCCATGAGTCTTACCTGGGGTTTCTTATCTATACACCTAGGGAGCAAAATCTAATGATGCCAGCCTCTCTCCCTTGATTAAAAAGGATGTCTGGTGAAAAATGTGCGTATATACATATACGCACAATAAGCATTCCACACATTTTCATGTCCTCCCAAGATCAACACTTGTTCTATAGTAGATGATGCAAGCCATCTGTATGACCATCCACAGAACTGAGAAATACAAAACCCTGTCAACAAGATTTTCCAGTGCCAACATTCTTCCAACTCATTATCACTAGATATCATGTAGAAAAAATTGTTATCATATGTAATCGGAGAGAAATTACAGAAGAAAATGATTCTGTGTTGTTTCCAAAATCAAACAGGAAAAATTGATAACATTAACAATAGACTTAGAAATATTTTATTCATAATGTAAATACAACAAAAATGTGCAACTTTAGCTACCTAGCTAATACCAAAATATGCAAGCTGTATAATATCAGCTAGTTGACTGCAATACTCTTTTAGCACTGCCATTTAGTGTCATTTCAAGAATAGAGTCTACCTCTCCCCACAATAAGTTCAAAGGACAAACTGCAGTTCATGTACTGTTAAATATGAAAATTATAGAAAATGAATTTCTTGCCTGTGCTTTACTACCAAGGATGAACAACTGGCTGCCCATCTAACCATAAACAGCCAGTGCCCTCCATATGTATTCATATACTTCATTAAGCAGGAAAAAATATAATTCTTATGCTTATAAATGTGTATGAGCAAAGTCATGTTGTTCACAGTTAATTTCTTTTATTCATAAAACAGAAAGAGGGTCACATTCATGCACCTCTCAGAGTAGTCTTTTAAATAACATCCAAGAATACATACAAGGACAGGCCCAAACCTGGTCCCCCTGCCAAGAAGCTCAACCTTGGCCAAAAAGGGGACATTCTAGCATGAAAAACATTCAGCCAAATCAAATATTTTTTTCCCAGCAGTTCATCTCAATCTCCAGACCTCAACTGGATTGATGTTACCAACAGAATTCAAAACATCTGACAGGCCTGGTTATGTTTGTCCTTATTTAATCATGGGTATAAATAAATATGGATTGCACTGTATGTAAATATATAGCACATACCCTGATAATAATCATCTAAATAGGTTGAATTTAGTCCCTTAAAAAGGCAAGCATACCAGCACAACTTAACTCCCACACTTTTCTATTGGCTCCTGAATGAATTTTAGATGGGACAGAATTACACCATGCAAGGCTTTTAAAATTGTGATTGGCTGCTTTATAAAATGCCTGGGAGTTGTGCCCAGACAGTAAATCAGACATCTTCAGGCTAGATGTGGTTTGCAGGCCACATATTGGGGGGCGTTGGATTAATTAGTTTAAACCTTGTTAAAGCATATTTAGTTAATAATTATTATTGAAGAGGTTGTGTAATTTTTTCTAAATGAATGAATGAATGAATGTGTGCGTGCAAGTACTTGACAAAAATTCCCCCTTATGAAACTGAATGTCCTAAACAGCACCATACCTAACCTTTGACACACAAAGTTTTCTTTTTCAGCAGTATTTGTTGTTTCAATTTCCATGGCCTGTCACTTACCCAATTAGTGATGTACTCTGAGAAAGATTTATTTGCATGGCAAAGCACGTCAGATCTCTGTCAGAGATAAGGACCTGGATTTTGGTAAGGTTTCCAAAAAGTAATAACTAAGAAAAAATATGATTTTCCACTGCTTATGGAACATATCCAGCTGAGGAATAGTTAAGGAATTCAAGTTCCCATAGCACGACAGGAAACTATGACTGTATAAAAATCAGACTCCACTTTAAAGAGAAAGACACTATTGTTTGGAGCATACAGCTTAAAAAATGGTTAACATAAACATTGTCATTCCTGTACTTTCAGTCCAAAGGCATCATTTCCAGAATAACACACTGGGGCTAGATCCAAATTAAACAAAATTACCTACACCATAGCATTACTTTAAAGGTTATAATCTCAGATGTTTCTTCAGTAAAACAACCTCTTTTTGTTCAGGGCTGATCAAAAATTCTGCCAGGGTTGCCCCTTATTTTTAAAACACAGCTGCTGTAAAGGTGAACCATAATGGCACATTTTGAAAATAACTGCCAATGTGCATTACTTACATCTGTTTGAAAGATAATGCTGTAGATGAATTGAGCTATGCTCTGTCTGCTGAGCCCAGCTCTTATCTGCAGCCTCACCATTGTATCAGGGGGTGAGATAATAAATTGCACCATATCAGAGGAAAATACTGTACTGTACCACTTTCTGTGACGGTAAATGATTAAAGTTTAAAGAATATATATCTTGCTAATTTCATTCATTTATCAAACCAGAGGTTTCTCTGTGACAGTAATTACAGTCCCAAACTCAAGTGGGGACAGTATGTATGAGAGACGCAGTGCAGTCAGGAGACACAGCTGCACAGTCCACAGATCTGTAACTTAATGTGACCTTGATTCAGCTTGGTGGATGATCCATCATCACAGAGGTAAGGAAAGGAGAGATGACCCGATCTGGCTGCCCTTGGGGATGAAAGTTTCTTATTTGAGATGTGCAAGCGAGCTGCCCATAGAGCTTGCCATTCAAGATTTAAGACGTGAGGCCAGGCACTCTTAAATATGATTACATAGGGAGTGTTATGCTTCTGTCAAGAGGGAGGAAGAAAACTGAACTGAAATTCCGATCTGTAGAGTGGGGTGAGTTGGTCTTTGTCAGACAAAATCAAACCTGTTTATCCAACGCTGTGATGAAAAGTTGCTTTCAGTACACAGTTGACATAGTAACAGGAAATCCTGGCTTTCCAAGCTGGGTTACAACACTTTGTGTTGGAGTTTGTCAACTGCTGACAGTGGTGAGATCCTGACAGACAAGATCACCCAAATCACTGTGTGTGCCTTTGAGAAAGCAGCAGTCCCTCCACAACCTGCCAGACGTGCTGCACTGTCCAACTGCGCTTCTCAACTGCAGGCATAGGGCCCACATCTATGCATTCACAAATGTCCCTGTAGAGCAACTTGCCTGTGTACTTAACAAAGCACAGCTGTAACCTTTAGAATGCACTTGGTGTCTCTCAGAAACTGCAGGCCACAGTCACATGCACATTTTCCATTTTTCTTCTCTCAGACGTCAAGGTAGCTCTGAAAACACTCCATTCAAATTATGTTTTTCTTATTTGCAGTGCCCCAGTCATCAGAAGTGGAAGCCTGACAAAACTGCTTGCATGATATAAATATTACAGCATTTACATTACAACTCGAAGTAAAGGATATTGTTATCTGGTTTCCATCAAAAACTCCCCTGGGGGAAAGGTCATCACTGTTTAAGACCCCATAAACATGGACTGTATTCATGGTTGTAATTGCGTCTCCAATGAAAAAAAAAATCCCTGCAGGGTAAGCCCTGTCATAATAATCAAGGAGATAATTCAACTAACACAATCATTTAGATTGTGTTTCTCATTCTATTGTCAATGTGTATATTTCTACATAAAGGACATCCATTTACTGCCAATAGTAAAAATATCCCTCTGCTGTGCAAAATCTCCTTGTTACATTAAAAAAATACAAAATTATAATGAATGTAAGCTTTAAATAGACTTTCCTTGTCTAACCAATGGCATTTGAGGGAGACTTGTACAATTAGGCTCTGAATAAGAAACCGGCAACAATATATAGTAGTGATATTGTTTTAACGTGCACCTTCCCTTGATAGTGCACAGACCCATTTCTCTTGGGTCAAGCTCACATATATCTAAGTGTGGCCATTTGTAAAGGATGTTTTATCTCTGATCTAGCTTGGCAAAAGCAATACCTGCTGACCATGACTGCAAAACAACTTCAGACTGTCATCTAAGCACACTGGGTGGTTCTGCATGGCTACAGCCAGCTATTGTAACCCTATTTCATTTTAAGTGCTTGTTTCGGACAAACATGTTGACCCCTAATGTGTTATCTTAGTTGAAACATTTCATTTCTCCTAGCTAGTTAATTAATTAAGCCACAGTGGCACTTTCTCTTAACCTCTGCTTTTCACATTCTCCTTTTTGATGCAAAATATTTAGCTGAACATGCTACTTTATTTGACCATGATTGCTGGCTAGCTAAAGTGATGTTACTTTTCAAACCAAAAGAACAAATCCACTATCCTTTGTTCTTTGTACAGATCTAACCATTCTGACAGCTGTTTTCACAGTTCCTTTAATCCTTTACACTTACACATGTAGCATATGTGACCCTCTGAACTAAGTAGACCAAGCACCACCTAGTAGTTATTGAGCCATGGAACCAGATTTAAAATATTAAATAGCTGTCATTCACCTGTGATATATTATAGCATGGCCTTGGTGCAACATGCTTACAGAAGGGTGAGCCAAGTTGGCTCAAACTCTCGCACAACAAGGCGTACAAAAATGCTCTGCAGTGATGTTTTTAATCTGTTCCAAATTCTACATCTACATCTGTGGGAAACATGTCACAATGGTAACAAACTTATCTCAATTCTAAACAGGCTCCAACACATTCTCAGTGCTTATACTGTTGAATTCTGTGCCTTAAACTATAAGTACTATACTGCTGTCTGACCAACAAATACGTCAAAAACTGTCTTCTAACCTTATCATCAGTTACAATTAATTGGTAGGACCAACATGTAAATGCATTCCATTGCAATAAAAAAACACTGTAAGATTTTTTTTCAAATGCCAATGAAAAAACTCCTTTCAGAACAGGATGTGCAAAGCCCCCCTCTCTCATTCTTCTTCTCCCTCTTCAGGTTCTCTGTGGTTGTAAATTTGGATTTTGTGTCAAAGTAGGGATCTCTTAGATGACAATATAAATATACATTAGATGTTGACTTGGAGGATTTCCCAGCATACAATTGTGTAGAAATGACTTGGATGAGATCTGCCAGAGAAATGTAACATTTTACTCAGATCTATCACAGCAAAATAACAAATGACAAAGATGTTTTGTGGTTTTACACTTCCAATTTAACCAGTCCTAGGTATAATGCTTCAGGGACATGTAGCTATAAGGGTGAATGTTCAATAAACATACACACATAATACATGTTCTATGACCACTGAATTGTCTGGCAGAATTTTGAAAATGAGTTAAAACAGGCCTACGATGCGAACTCTCAGAAATGCATAGCCTAAGATGTCTGTTGTCTTTCCCTGTATCAAAATAGCTGCCATGGATTAATAGCGCAATCCTGCATGTATGTCCAGCTGTAGCCAAAACTCAGAAGCTCTGGCATTCTTTACATGTTGATTTAGGTTACATGCCTTGACTGCATTAATGCAAATCATAAAATCAATTTAATCCATTACAGTACTTTTCAGCTTTTCAAGGGCCCATGCCATTTTGATATTATTTTTTAATTCATTGTAAAATTACAAACAGTAATAGCAGAATATGACATAGTATGATATAGCACATCATAGGGCTCCTGAGTGGCTCAGTTAAAAAAGCGCTCATCTTGAGTGCAGGCGGAGTGGTATGGTCTGGGTTAAATCCCAGGCGTGTCATTGGCTAAAAATGAATGGGATCCCAAGGCACAATGGGAGACACAGATATCAGGCACCCTATGATCCCTGCTTAGATGTCAGTGGAATAGCACCTATCCTCCAGTTGGCTCTACTTCACGGTGGTGCACTTGCAGTACAAAAATAGCCATTAGATGTGTTTGAGTGTATTGGAAAAGAGTGATCTCACTTCAGTGCATGACTACAGAGGTTGCACCAATGAGCCTAATGCACAACAGGTGATTCCAAACACAGATGCATGCAAAATGCACATTATAAATATATAACACAAAGAAATAAGCAAATTGTGATTTTAAAACTATATAGCACATACAACTTGACATAACTTGATATCACTATGTTAAATTTGCATGTATAAGCATTGAGAGGACGTGCTCACACGGGAATGACAAAGCATTCACTAAAGTTCAAACCCCAACAATGGCTGAGATCAAAAAAGTAACAATGTTTACATCCAATTACATATGCTATAGTGTTTATCTATGGTGACAAACACAGACACAAATCACCAACATGGGCTGTTATTTGGCTTTCTTGTGTGATGAGGCAGCTGGATTGAATTCAGACAGTTCGTTTTTATTTTGATTGAATTGGACTTTTCCTTAAAATGATTTGGACTGGGCCCTTGAGTTTACTCTTGCCCAATGATGATATGTTAGGTAACATCATCATGAATCACACTGATCACATTGCAATGGAATGGTGAGTTTGAACTGTACAAGGCATAAGTTCACATGTTGTCATTAATTTCAAAATAAGTTAACTACAGATTTTCATATGTAATAACTACCTTAAAGGAAAGCCTACTCTTTTCATAAGGCTTAACTCTGCTCTTAAAAGATGAACAATTCCTGCAGGTAAGCTTCTGTGCATACACTACCAAATAACAGACAAATCTACAAGGCCCTGAGCAGTCCAGGAAACCGACCTCATTGACTTCCTCTAGCAGCCAATACTGGGGATCTACACTCAGCAGGGAGCACAAGCATCATGCCGTCAGTGTGTTCCACAGCTAAGTATCTGTGGCCTCTGCATCAGAGTTGTCTCACTATCAAGTGCACTGTCTGTCAACTTAATACAAATTACTTAGTTAATGTTTATGTTAATAGTTAATATATAGCAGATGATCATTTCCACCCACAAAAAAGACAGACATCATCATAAAAGGAATAATACACACAAAACTAAAATTCAAGGAACAATACTGAAAGAAAATGTTAAATGATTTGATCATACTTACAACTCACAAGCATAATGAACAAATGACACATTTTTAAAGACTTGGTTCAGTTATCAAGGAAGTGGGTGATCCTGGTTTTTATTAAGCGGGCTGAGCCATTAGAGTGCTTTGACCTTCAGTGCAGTTTTGTGTACCACATAAAGATGGATAAGTCAGTGTGCTGCAGGAGTTGTCTTAGTCATTCCACATGAAAGCAGCCAGTGATTTCAAAGCAGGGAAAAAAGGAGGTAGGAGTACAGACCCACGGTATGCTATGCTTACGGCAAAAATACAGCAGCAACCATTTTCCTACTGGGTACTCTTCTGCTAAGATGAAATGTCACTGCTTTTATGTTGAGTGGTTCAACTAGTTTACATAACACAGGTTGTGTCATTGAACAGCAGTGATCAATAAATGGGAGGAGGTATTTGATTCTTTAAGATCCTGTTAAATTATTCTTTTTTATTTTGGTATCATAGTATGTGCTATAACAACATGGTTCATATAATTTAACAATAATTCAGTTAATACGAAAACACAGGAATAACACAGGAATAAAAAATATAAAAGCCATTCCTTTTTTCTCCCTTTAAACTTATCAATCATTCACGCAGTAGGAATTCACAGTAATGTGCACAATGACTGGATTTCTTGGTCTAAGTAGTAAATTGAGTAATTAATTAATTTCTTAATTTGTTTGAGCTATAAATGTCATCTTAAACCTTTTGATAGTTCATGAGATGGTCAAATGAATGAAAAGACTGTTGAAATGCATAAAATTAAATAAAATTGGATTACTCTTGGTAGTCTGAGCCTGATTTTTCTTTGAAGATTACAAGATTAACAAAACACTAGTCCACCGCCTTTATGAAGAGTTCCCTTTGAGAATTTAGAAGAAAAAACCTCTTCTCTGAGTACTATTACTCACTTAGCTACTTGACTTTTTAATGTTTTTTGCTCTAGCATCTCAGTGCAAGAAAACTTAATGTATTAGTGGTCAGATGTGAACCATTAGAATTATATTAGAAGCCAGGCTCCTTTCGTATTTTCACTGGGTCTTTGAAATTAAACAAGTGAAATTTTTTTTGTTCATATTCCCTGTTTCTAGTCTGAATTTTCAAGACTTCTTAATTTAATGGAAACTGTGACCTCACTGACAAAACTGAAAAAAATTACTGGCTTATTTTTAGTAAACACTGAACTGCCATCAACTCCTGAACTGGTCATGAGAAGAAGCTGAGCCAGTGGTAGAAAGCTTTAATGAACAGCAAGATGTTGCACACTCACTTGCACACACACACACACACACACACACTTTTACACACACATACACACACACACACACACACAGTGTATCTGTTCCCCAGTGCAACACTGCAAAGGCATTTTAGCAAGGCAGGAAATGGCATGATTCCTTTGAAACAACTGTGTTAACCAAATAAAATGGATATGCAGGCGTTTCTGTCAGAACAGCCTATAGCTTTGTAAACTTAAGAAAGCAACTGGATGAAACAGTGGGCATGATCTGCCATTAAACATGCATTTCTTCTCTTTTGAAGTTCACAGTTCAAAAGTACTTCATAATGGTAAAATGAATTTCCCACAATAAATAAAGAAAAAATCACTAAAATAGTCTTGTATCAGCAAAGGCTTATTACAATAATTATTAAAATCGACCTTTTAATTAATAATAATAATAATAATAATAATAATAATAATAATAATACTATTAATAATTAGAATTCTATTATTCAAACAAAGAGATTCAGAATCATGGATGAACACACTCTCAACTTTTAGAACAGTCAGAACTGACCCGGTCCATGACCACTATGAGTTTAGAGGAACATCTGCCAAGAAAACACCCTCACATTATCAGTTGCCACAGGACAATTTTTCAAATCCAATTTGATGTAAGGTTTCTACATGTATTGCAGCTGGCTTACTTGGCTTCACTCACACTTTGTGTAGCAATACATAAACACCTGTGCCAATACTCCTACCACTGGTAGATGGCTACTGACACAACCGCCTTTTGCCATATTGCTTCAGCATAACTGTCGTTTTACAATATAGTGACATCTAAAATTTTGAGTTATTTCCAAAGCATGCCTCTATCCTATCAAACAGGCTATCCTAGATATTCTGTGTCAGCTCAATCATCAGCTGGAATGTGACTGCATACTTTAGAAACATGAGCACAGACTATTTCATCACTGCTGTTAGCATAAAGGTACATTTTACAGCAGTAGTGGGATATTCCATTACTTATCCTTGTCTGAAAGAATAATAAAAAAATATTACTCTCATGTATTAATCTAGATACAAAATAAGCAAGCAACATAACAGTTGCTTGCACAAGGGGGAAATATACAAGTTCAACAATTATTTGCTTTGTAGAGCTTACTAACTGCACTATCGATCCAATTATTCTGAGGTCATCTAGTGTGAAGGGTCTTGTTCATGGTTTAACTTTACTTTACTAGTATAATGATGTCCCATTAGACCATTCTGAATGACACTGTACTCTTGCACAGCAGTTGATGGGCTAGTATGCTTCCTTCAGTTGTGTCTCATTCACCTGCCAGAACTTTGGACATAAGCACTAACTTCAGTTGGGAATTAGCCAAAAAGAAACTGGCCAAACATCTGAGTATATACAGAAAATGGATTTGTTTTGTACACAACATAATATGAAATGTTACTTCTCTGTATATTTGCACGTGAAAGAATTTATGTGGCGTACACACCCTGCATCGTGTTCCTCTTAACAGTGTTACAAATGTATTAAACAATATTATGAATTGAATTGCTAATTTCTTTTGTGAAAAAGAAAGAAGAGTTAATGAAGTAATATAATAGTACAAATGACACTCTACATATGTTTAATTTATCATTTAGAGTTCAGCTCCTAACCTATAGTCAGCATGTTCACAATGAATACATAAAAGAATATCACTATGTAGCTATACCCCCTTACACACACACACAAACACACATGACCATAACATTCAGTATAGCAAAATTGTGCCACCAAAGTGTGACTATATGAAAATTTGAAACTTTGTCCAGTCCCACTGTTGATGATAACCAGTGCTCAAGAACCTCATTACAAAAGAGACCCTAACAAAATCATTCCAGCAACTTCTCTTGCTCATGAATCCAACCTTTGCAGAAGGTGTCATCACTTTTCATTACACATTATAAATGTACTTGAGTAGTATTACACATTTCCATTATTACAATTACCCAATTTTACTGGGCCTTGACATTAAGAGAAATGACTCAATGTGCAATTTACCAAAAAAAGAGACAGCAGCAGCAGCAGACCTCATTCTTTGAGCTGCTAAAGTAAGCTTCATAGCTCCACATGGCTATGCAAGTAAAATAAACATGCTCAAAGCTTAAAAATGGCAAGAGTGATAAAAAAAATCACACTTCACTGTTATAAACAATATAAGACACTGTATACATATTTTTGAGAAAATGTCACTGATATGTGTATGTGGATTCATAAAACTGAAAAATTTCAGCCCCTGATATTTTACCTTTAGCACAGAACCCCTACAAATGTTACTTAGCATTGCAATGCAGAGAGTCTAACTGGAGGGTGTTTAATTTTTTAGCACAGGAGTTTGACTCCTGTTTTGTTTTCTGCCTGTTTCCGTCCACATCTGTCAGGCTGCCAACTTTCCCTCCCGTTCTTCCAAGCTCAGAAATATTAAATCATTGGCTCTATGTGTTCATTTACAAGATCTACAGAGATCTACCAGAAAATAATCTAGCTCAACAGTATGCAGTTTTTCATGCAACCACAAAATATAAGGACTTCTATGAAACATATCCAAAATGGAACATGTCCTGTCAATCTGAAGAGGAAGAGCTTTATATAATTTGCATGATAAATGCAGCAATTTTATACTCAAACTTGTTCTGTTTCCGTTTTAATCGCTCTGTTTTTAATGTAGCCTATCAGTTGCCTGATGGACAAGGCAGCAGTCGATTTCAGATTTAGTGTTCCTACTGGATTTTGATCATGATTAAACAGATTATACGACTGTCAATGTGAGATGACGTCGGGAATCAAGAAGGAAGCATTCTTACATAGACTGTCTCAATTTACGCACAGGCACGCATGACCGCATTGAAGAGATTCCTCTCTACGCTCATAGGCACAGAAGAAAAGAATGTCATTTCGGTATTTAAATGAAACTGTCGCCATACCACCAAGCTTTGAAATTTAACTCCAGGAACAATAAAATATAGACATACTTTCATAAAAAAACGCGTTTTGCAGAAAGACGCTCTTACTTAGTCTATTAATTCTTAATGTATTCATCCCCCACTGTTAAACACATGCAATGCCACCTGCTCCCTTTGGGATACAATCCCCTGAGTCAAGTCATGTGGAATTATTTGTAAAATAAAATATAATATATATGTTTGTGCGTACAACATGCGAAACAAAAATAAATGCAAGAGACACATACCTTTGTTCACAACCCCTCTGTCCAGGTAATGCGCGTGCTCTCCAGGAAGACCAAAAGTTCTTTCGTGGATGGTGTTGTATTGAGGTCCATTGAGTAAAAGAAAAAAGAAGTCCAAGTACTCAAAGTTTCAGTTACAACTTTCTGCGGATTTCCATCAGTTTCAACGTAAAGGGATGTGTAGTCATTCGTTTGTGATATTTAAAGGGACAAAAACACACTTAGCTGTAAGAGCCAAGAGATGCTGATCTTCCTCTGACAGAACTGATGAAAAGTGCCAAACCAAGTTTTAAAAACATTTTCCCGGCATCGCTCCAGGTACGCATAGACTATGAACACAGAATAACTACTTGTGTATTGATAGGCCTTCAAAGCATATAACTGGACTTTGTCTTATATTCATTAGATGCTTTATCGACCTGCCAATGTCAGAAATCGATGTTTGGGACGTTTTTGGAAACACCATATAGACCTTTGTTCACGTACTGTTTTGTATTTAGTCAATATGTCTTATAAATAGCTATGTACATTTGATTTCAGTTTTTACATTTTTCATTTTTTTCCAGCCTACCCTAGATCCTTGTGCTTTTCAGGTCAAATTTGCTTCTATATATTCGTTGGTGATTCCAGCGTTTACGACATAGCAAATTCGATTAATTTAGCATTAAATTACATTTCTCCAACTGGACTTAAATTTTAGAGGGACTGAACGTGATCGACATATTTAATTAAATATACGTCATGTCTCTGTGAGGATATGGGTGTTAGTGTTAGACAATCACAAAATGATAAAGCAGGGATTTCTTGCAGGTGCTTGATAATAGCTTGTCACCGTGCATTGTACAATAGTGCAAACAGTTACTTTATTGCATAAAAGCAAAACGGTAAGATCTTTCTCCCTTTTCCTTCAATTATTTTAAAGTGTCATACAGAAACTTATAAAGTGCCTTTGCAATTTCTCTTGTTTTTAGTTTCGTATAAGAATATCTTTAGCTAGCTATGGTTTAAATGCACGTACATATAAATCCCTTTGAATGTTTGGCTCACAACGTTGGCTAATTAAAGCTCGTGATGTCGGCATTGCCTGTTTTGAGTTAATGAATGGTTTAATCTCTCTCCAAAGGAAGCCCAAATCAAAGAGTGGTCCACTTTAGCTAGCCGAGAAAGACAGTATTTATGTTACATTTTGAACGTCAGTGGCGGTATGTCAAAGAATATCAGCATGTCATGCAATTTTTCCACTGTAATTAGGGAGCCATTATCTCAGAACTTCTCCATCGAGTCATATCAACATTGCATCTCAGTTCAAAACATGTGGCTAACTATAAATACAGATAAGTGTGTTGTCACACGTCCGTTTGAAGCGATTTGGGATTGGAGCTATTCTTTCTGACTATTTCTGTACCGTTTCCTTTGCTCGGGCTTTGCTTTTCCACTCCACATAGGGACTCGGTCACCCCTTCTTCCATTTCCATGTACTCGGCTTTATCTCCCATCGAAGAAGCCGAGGGGGATCCCCTAAATTTCTTGAGGAAGTTTGTGGGGAAATAAGGGCAGGGAGGTGTGTTCTGCACAATTGGTGTTTGGTCTTCATTGTCGGTCTCTCTGTGATAAAAATAGTTGAAGTTGGACACAATGACCGGGACGGGTAAAGCAATAGTTAACACACCCGCTATGGCACAGAGTGAACCCACTATTTTACCACCAACTGTAATTGGTTTCATGTCCCCGTATCCGACCGTGGTCATGGTAACGACTGCCCACCAAAAAGCGTCAGGGATGCTTGTAAATTGAGATGTGGGCTCATCTGCTTCAGCAAAATACACAGCACTTGAGAACAAAATAACGCCAATCACAAGGAAGAAAATCAGCAGCGCCAGTTCTCTCATACTGGCTCTCAGGGTATGTCCGAGGATTTGCAAACCTTTCGAGTGCCTGGAGAGCTTGAAGATGCGAAAGACTCTGACAAGACGAATTATTCTGAGAATAGCAAAGGTCATCGCTTGCTGCCCGTTGCCTTGCTGTTGGGCAAGATCTGTGCCAAGAGTAATGAAATAAGGCAAGATGGATACAATGTCAATAGAATTCATAATGTTTTTAAAGAAAGCAGCTTTGCTAGGGCTTGCAAAGAAGCGGACTATTATTTCAAAAGAAAACCAAATAATACATACAGTTTCGACAATGAAAAACGGGTCGTTGAAAGGTGTAAATCCATTGTCTGAGTATGCTGAATTGTTACCTGCGCTGAGGAATTCTTTGTCGTCCCTGAATTCCGGCAAAGTTTCTAGACAGAAAATGACTATGGATATAACGATGACCAAAACCGACACTACTGCGATTCCTCTTGCAGGACTTGAACTTTCGGGATATTCAAACAGAAGCCAAACTTGTCGTTTGAACTCGTCTTCTGGTAAGGGTTTCTCTTCCTCCTTTACAAAGCCCTCATCTTCCCGAAACTTCAGCATGGCATCTTCTCCAAGCTCGTAGAACTTCACCTCTTCTGAAAAAATGTCAAAGGGTACATTGACAGGCCTCTTTAACCTCCCACCAGATTGGTAGTAATAGAGAATAGCGTCGAAGCTTGGTCGATTTCTGTCAAAAAAGTACTCGTTCCTCAGGGGGTCAAAGTACCTGATTCGTTTTTCGGGGTCCCCCAAGAGAGTGTCAGGAAACTGCGTGAGAGTCTTCAGTTGCGTCTCAAACTTCAGACCCGACACGTTGATCACAACTCTCTCACAGCACCCATACTCACTGTAAACATTTTCGTAGCCTGGTTGGGGACGTCTGTCGGTGAGTGAGACTGTCTCCTCTTCATCATCCATGTTACAGAGAAAACTTTTTCTCTTTTCTCTTGTCTCTTCACCACCCCCTCCTCCTCCTCCGTCCTCCTCTTCTTCTTCTTCTCCTTCCGCCTCCTCCTCCTCTATCATAATTTCCTCCTCGGACCCGAGCAGCGCCAACTCCGAGTGGCGCAAGTCCCCGCCGAGAATCGAGCGGTTCCTTCTCCGGTGCTCCGCACCCCGTTGCTTTTTCCTGCCTCTGAGAGCTTGCTGTTGTGGTTCGTGATGGTGCTGCTGCTGCGGCTGTTGCGAGGAGGAGGAGGAGGAGAAGGAGGAGGAGGGGCGCGAGGCGGTGCCGCTACTGTTGTTGGCATGGGATGAGTAGGCGGTGCGAGACTGATGCTGTTGGTGGTTGTGGTTGTTGTGGTGATAGCTGGAGGAGGACCCCCCTCCCTCTCCGCCCGATCCGGCTTCAGCAGCTGCCGCCGCTGCTGCCGCTGCCGCTCGCGTGTGCGCCTGTCTCTCCCTCTCGCGCTCTCGCTCCCTTGCGCGCGCTTGGGCGTATCCGTAAGGCAGGTGGCTGTTGCACCCACCACTTTCTGCACCTACCATGGCAAACTCCATTTTGTTTTTATGTTTTCGATTGCTGAATTATATATTTCCCCCGAATAACATACACAGGAAGACGAAGTTAGAGCACTGGTTTAGGGCGGGGGGGAAAGGTGGATAGCTGGTTGCTGTAATGCATTGTCAGAACCGTGCACCTGTTATTATATGCCTGCGGCAGCACATGCAGGTAGCTGGGAACTTTTGATACATCTGAGTATACATCTGAGTCTTTGCAGTCCGTGTACAAAGCCATTCCTGCGACATTGCTTTATAGTTGCTTACATGTTCAGGCTAACAGGTGAACTTTATCTTAGAGGCTCCCAGTCTGTCTTCAGTTCAACTCAAGTGATCCCCAAAATATGCAAATGAAAAAAATCTTCATATTTTGATTATACAACCGTTCTGTTCAGACCACGCATACTGCAATTCGGTGAACAGGCGGGGTTTTCAGCTGGTACATTTTATATCTATTCAGTCACAAAACAATTTCACTGAACGTGTATACACCAGCGCTTTTGAAATGGTAGAAGTATTCTTTAATGGCGATTTGTAAAATCTCCCACGCCCCCTCCCCAGAAATGCACGTCTCTCATCTCCTTCAGGTTGCAAACTCCTTTGCTACACAAGTGCGCAGACATAAAGCAAATGATGCTTATTTTTATTGTCTCTTAGTTGCCGTTTTGGAGTGGGTGGGGGAAAACAGCACTATACCTTTCTGCCGTCAGATGTTCAGATTAACAATATATTCCTTTGACGCCTGCAGCAGCTGAGAGAAGAAAAATAAGTGTTATAAAAGACAAACAAGCACAATATACAAAATCTAGACAAAAATATTCGTCAGCAAAGACTGGCTGTTACGTATTTCTTATGGAACTTGACAATAAGTAGCCTGCTCCTTCACAGAAAAAAACACAATAAAGATAACATAATAAAGGCCAGCACCGGCAACAGGAGGTAGTGCGTGATTGCATTTTGCAACACAACCTCTGTGAAGTCCTTCATAAATACAGACACTCCTCCGTCCATGCATGCTAATTCCCCCTTCTGTCCCCACATACTCCACAGCGATTCATTCAGACATGCTACTTACATTTAAAAGGCCATACAGATTATCTTCTTTTCTCCATTGATCAAATTAGCATACTGTAGAAAGGCGAGGCTGCAATTTTCAGGTTTGTACAATTTCCATTTTGTTTTGGGAGTGTGGCAATCCCGCGATGACATAAACCGGGGAAATTTTAAGCTTACACATATGTGATTTTCGCATTCGAGGGATTTCACTTTCAGACGCGTTTCCACTGTAAGCTATAGCTTATTGGTAAGTGACGCCAAAGTGAGATGCTAAAATGAAAACATTTATTTAAGTCCTTTTATCCACACGGTCTTGCAAAAACGAAAAATGCAAAAAAAAAATGTCCACAATCCATAAATACTAATGTGTAACACAGAGAACAGCCCAGTTTAGCTTCTTATTGATGCAGCTGTTTGCAACGCATTTCACCAGCATCAATCATCACCTGCGCCTCACCTTGCAAAAACAACAAAATGTGCCGCTGCATCCGTTCTTGAGAAAAACAGGTGAATTCATACCATTGGAACAGTTCAACAAAACGAGCATTGCAGTTGATATGACAATAAATAAAAGTTTTATATTGTCAACTGAAATAAGGACAGTCAGAGTGACACGCATCTGTCCGCCGTTCTGCCCTCGCTATTCCCCATTGTGCGTGTGTTATTGAAAGACACAGCACCGTTGCGTTTGGCATGCTCTGCAGCGCTTCCTAGACTTAGATCAGCTCCCAGTGGTGAGACTATGACATTACACCCCCTACAGTCATACTGCAGTCCCAAACTTTTGCATCCAATTCAACTGTTGCCATTTAACCATTCGGTGCTTTCGCAAAGGTCTCGTGATGTTGCGACAGTCGGGCCAAAATGTTTCGTCATCTGCTGTAATTATTTCCATAATATTATTGCCTTCCTGTTCGTCATTATTCATTTAATTATGGGAATATCGTCTGAGACGTAGAAGTCGTGGAATGTTGCTAAAACAAAAGTGCCTACTGTCTTTCCAGGGATATCAGGATTTTAAAGCCATCAGGGAAGATGCATCAGGACCTTAAATGTCTTGTCCACTAGGCCATACTTTGCACAGACACTGGTCTGCTCACTGAGAAATTTTAGGATACTTGTATAACTGAAAATTCTTTAAACTACCCAAGAAACGTAATTAGTTGTAAAATTCCTTGTACAATGACTTTTAGAATTTCCTCACCCCTCTTATTAATGTAATGTGTCATTTTAAAGCTTCAGTGAGTTTGTCAGTAGTTCAAATGTTACTGTTGATAACAAAGGCTGTTTGATGAATCAGTTGCTGTCCACAGCGCAGTGCCATGTCATTGCAGCTTAGTCCTGTGGGGATACAGTGACACTTACTGCCTCAGCAACATCACTTCCAGTAGGCTGTCTTATTTTTCATCCAAATATACAGTAGTTAGCAATGTAACAGAGCTGTAAATTAATTGGATTAACATTTACTCTTTTGTATTTTAATTGACCACAACAGTATGATACTGTTATGCACAACAACTTCACACCTGTCTTTTGACTTGTAATTATTCTATCTGTTCCTAGCTCTCAGAGTCAGAATCAATCATACAACAATATCTGACTGTAAGACCTGACCAAGGCTGGAAATCCTACACTGTCCATGGTGGCGTACCAGCTTTTTCTAGGTCCAGATGAGTAGATGCCATCCCTTTCTCTGATTTCAAACTAAAGATGATTATTTGAACTAGTTCCATACATTCACCATCCATGTAAAATTTTTGGTTAATACTATTGTTGTATTGCAGTTGTTTTGAAACTTTTTTTTTAAGCACTCTTTTCGGAATCCTTGTGCTAAGAGGTTAACCTTTCAGTTACCTGTGGGGATAATTAAGGTAAGCTGTCAGGTTAAGTGAGGTACCCTGGCTAATAGTTAAACGCTGTGACTCAGAAATATGTTTCTGGTCTATGTCAATTGTGTGCCATAGGCTTTTATTCTATGTTTGCTTGCCAAAGTGCACATTCCACATGTTAGTTATTCTCTTGTTCCTGTGTAATTTCAGTAAGTAAGATAATACAATTTAAGTTCCTGTCTGTGTAATTGTAGGCTGACTATGGTTTAATGTTGATCACATTACTTAAGTGAAGTTCTAAAGAAAGCCTTTGATTTTTATATGTTGATTTCTCATTAGTAAAATATATTTGGATAAAGCTGTTGTTCAGTTATTGACAACTTTATTACTGTATTAAAGTTAAAGACCCAATATTTGTTTTTAGAATTTTTATATTATTATGTTTCCCATCTCACCTATCCATTACACAGATACACACACATAGGTAGTAGGCAGTACTCATTTACTAAAATACTGCAAACAGGTTAAGAGTAAACATTTACTGTATGTGATGTGCAATGTCTACAATTTTAGGTTATATATGACTTTAGCTATACAGTTACCTAAAAAAAATCCATTAGTCTTTTCTTCCGTTAGTTGGCTATTGTTTACTTAGCTATCATTCTTACTTCAAAAAAATGGTAGGGGTTGCTAAGTAGCCCGTTAGGCTGAGTGTGCTTCAGCTATGTTGTATGAATACTAAGATATATAATAAACTATCTTAATTTTAGGACATGAAGAAATGTTAATTGCGGTCTATACAGATGCTAAGACAGTGTTCACAGTCAATGAATGTAATAAATCTTGTTTAGCCTCCCTTCGTTGGTTCAATACATTAGTTAGTTAAAATAAAGTTAAAATAAATATTTAAAAATTAATAAAAGAAATTAAAATAACACTAAAACAAAGACTTCCAATGTGAAACAAAAATTATTACAGAATTTTGAATTTTTGTTTATTTGCTGATTTCTGATCTCACTCATTCTCACTCCATCCTGCCATCTTTCTCATTGTAAATCAGGATGTTGTGTTGTAAAAGAGTTAATCATGGCACTTAAATAAATTTTGGAAATGTGGATCATCAAAACGCAGATGGTCATAAATGGTGTCCATACTCGGATTTTGGACATTTTCTTACTGTTTAGTTTTTAGTACCTCCATAAGATTTAGGCTTGCATGTTTATGTTAATTTTAATTGGTAAATAAATCAGTTGTTTTTTCCAGGGTATTTTTCTCTCCCACATGCTTTAAACACTAATTTACTGTGGTTACATTTATCTGTCTGTTACAGCCCTTATAAGGGCGAGTTACTTCATATTCACCACATCATTTCTATTGTTTGTTCAGTATTAATGTAAGATTTTGATAACGTCTAGGAAGAATATGCCTGAAAAGTGACTTGAGAAAATGATGAGATACAGTGACTATTTTGCATTTAACAAAGCTAGCTGTCAACTGCTTCCTGGAGGCATCGAATGACAATGAATAGTTGTCATACAAATTCAGTATTTAGGTTCCTAAATAGTGTTGGTATCAGTGCCTTTTGAAAGATATCTGTGGCTCTGCACTGACATTGTGCTTTGCATATTTATCTTTGGCTTTGATGTACTGTTTGTTTGCACAGAACAACACATTATATATTCAGCAGGAAGTTTAAGCGCAAAGGGAAACAGCCCAATGGACATTTTAAAGTATAATGTTGTATTGGCTAGAGACATAGCCAAACTTTCTGACTGACATTGGCTGGTGCTCACAAGTGAATGTATTAAATATCATTTCAGAGGTTCCCTCTGCTGTGTCACTGCAGTTTTGTGTGGGAGTGTCGACCTTGGAATTTTGCTCTGTCCCACTCAGAGTGGAAAAATCATAATACCTTGTTACATTTACATTTTGGCTAGACATAAATACATGCAGTGCCATGACAACTGAGCTTAATAGATTTGTTGCCTCCCCCACCCACCTAAACACATGCACAGGGAAATGCCACTATTGGCTGAGAAGAATCACACCTGTTATTTGGAACTAGGGGAGAGAGGATAAAGCCAGGGGACCAGGGAATTCTGGTGCCCTGCTTACAATCTCACAGGTGAGGATGCCACTGTTATTTCCTGCATTCCTGTCTTTGCCTGTCTCATTTTTATTCTTTAAATTACTCCCTTTCTAACTAGAAATTTAGAGGGTGTCTGGGGCTATTGCTGAAACAAACCTTTGTCTGGGACCATATGGCTGATTGAATTGAAATTAATTTTAAATTTAAAATTTATGTATGGATTTGTTTTACCTCAACTTCACATGTAAACTTACATTCCAGAATCACAGTTGAAATTAAATTAGAAAAGGATTTTTCATTGGCTGTTTACTTTATTCTGGTTTAATTTATTTCCATTTCAAAACAGTGGAATGGGAGGGGGGATGTCATGTGTTGGTTTTTCTCGACAGCAAGCTCTGGTGAGGAGTCCAGCCAACCGACCCCTTGCTCTCACCATTGTCACCGAGCTGGTCAACATGCATCTAGTTGTGGTCATGCTGTGCTTGGCGCTGGCCCACAATGGCCACAGCTGTGGCTTGACCAACATTTCCATCTCAGTGGAAAGTGAAGAATGCAGAGGCTGCATCACCATCAACACCACCGCCTGCGCTGGCCTGTGCATCACCCAGGTACCTGAGGCTCCAGCAGCCACTTGCTATCCACGTCTCCCACTCGCAACAGACCATTACAGTAGCTTCCAGTCTGGCCATAGATCATAAACACATCAGATACTTCACAGTCTAAGGACGTACAAGAAGTTACTCAGCAGGATATGAGATAGTAGCTCCCTCATCACAATCACACCATATACCACAGTGTGAACATTAATGGGAAACGGTCAGACAATGGCACACTACCCACCAGTAGTGTGAACAGTAATATGACAATACATAACAGGTGGTGTGAATTCCTCAGCACAAAGTGCAGAGCGAAGTGCACTGAGTCTAAAAGGCAAGGTAGAGCACTAACTCTCTCATCACAGTCAGCATTTACTACAATGTGAAGACTCTATATACTGCATTTTGTGAACCTGAGAAAAGAAATGCTGCACAGGTGTGTTCTTACAGTTTATTGCACATACAGTACAACACATTGCTGTTTTATATATATTTTACATGTACAGCCATAGCATTCCGAGTCTGAATGCAGGTATTTTGGTGCAATAGCTATACTGCAATAGCTATACTGCAGTCCCAAGGTGACTAAGGTGAATATTGATGCCTGCCACTGTTGACAGGAGCCTGTGTACAAGAGCTCCCTGGCCCCATACATCCAGCAGACCTGCAACTTCAGGGAAGTGGCCTATGAGAAGGTGCACTTGCCAGGCTGTCCTGACGGAGTGGACCCTTTCTTCACCTACCCCGTGGCTCTGAGCTGTGAATGCAGCCAATGCAACACTGACAGCACCGACTGCGGCCCACTTAACATAGAGGTGACAGGATGCCTGGCCCACTAGACCCAGCATGGAACGACAGACACAAAGCCTTAGCAAGGGATAGATGCTTCAGCTTAAAATAGTCATTGCTAATAATTCACATCAGAGTCTTTTCTGGAAAATATTTTTGGTGAACTTTTAAGGCCCATTTTGGGAGGCTTCAGGATTTAAGCTTTGTTAAATGAAGGTTTCAAGTGTGTTTCAACATTGTAATTGTTCTGAAAAATGCAATTACTCTCCGGGGGATTGTTATACAGTGCACTCCATTTATAAGAATGACTCCTAAAAGAATTAACTGCATATATTAGGAACACTAAAAAAATCATTCTTATAGTAAGGCTGTTTGAAATCAGTCTGCTTATTTTGGTCTAATTCACATGTAATATGACACTCAGTTGAATGTAATGGTGAAAAGTAAGAAAAAAGCTGTTAAGAATTAGGTATTTGAATGTGAATCCTGTAGCTGGCCTTTAAAATCATGGATTTTTGTATGTAAAATATTTTGAGAAAAAGTTGCATGGTTTAGTTATGTGGCCCATGAAAAACATACATTCCTGAGTCTTAACACCAGAAGAGCATGAAGAATGAAAGAGACAGAAACCTAATACAAATCAGCAAAGGCAGTTATGATGAACACCAGAGAGTGACTGGATTGTTGTACAGTAGACTACACAATACCAAATATCACTGAGACACTCAAAGATAATTAATGTCATTCAAATTATTGTTCTTTTTTGGAAGAATTGAAAGATATTGACTGCTATTTTAATGTATCCTATTTAGCACTGCCAATTCACATTGTGCCACCCATAATTAGGGAGATTTATTTTATTTCTTAAAAGATTGTTTAAAAATACTGCATGTTTGGAACTACCAAGTGGTTCTGTTGGCCAGACCATCATATTTAGTGCAGGTTGAGCCCTATGGCCTGTGTCCAACACCAGCTGTGTCATTTGCTGACAATAAGCAACAGCCTGTAGTGGTGGAACAAACTGGCGCTGTTCCACTTGGGATAGGGATGGGCGGGTTGGTCAGGGCTTCATCACCCCACTCTCTTAACATTCTGTGATTCACAGAGAAGCAGCAAGTTGCTTGGACAGTGTCAGTGGAATACTACCCATCTACCAATGAATGTGCACTTCAGTGTGGTGTGCTGTTAGACTTGTAAAATAGACGCATTGGCATGTGGATGTATTGGATTTTGCATTCGCCACAGAAGTAATTACCAAAAACAACAAATAACGGTACATTCAATCTCTAAAGAATGAAGTTAAGAATTTCCCTTCTTATTATACAACACATGAATGTCAATTTAATCTATTCATTTATCAGTCCACTTTTAAGAGTCAACAACTTGAAAGGATGTGAGTCTTATAAGGAGTGCACTGTAGAGGCTTCAATTAAATTTCTGCTATGGTTAATGATTGTAACACATTTGTCCATTTTCAGCATCCCTGTTACAACAATAATGTATTACTGAAACATTTTGATAATGAGTGGTGTTTTGTATACTGAGGGACTTTCCAATTCCCTCCGGAATACTCTCAATATCGCTTAGGCAGAAGAGAACATTAATTCACAAGGGTTATTCATAATATATCTAATGGTACACTAAATTAAACACATCTGTTGTTTTAACAATTATATGTAGCTTTCAGTTTAGGTATGTTTGGAGCAATCTTTCTTTAAAATGGTGATAAATGAGAAAAACATTGAAACATTGCCCAAAATATTAGATTTTATATGAAGAGCATTGTTTTTCATGTGTAACCTTTTATATGTTTTCTCCAATAAAAATTAAACATTTGAGCAAGATCTGGTCTGGTTTCAAGTCTAGGAACACTGGGGAAGTCTGTTCAACCAAAGTTGTCAATATTGCATTATTAAAGTAGTTTCATTGTTGCATATTTGTTTTCAATTATTCTAATGCATCAGATATTGCCACTTCCATGTAAAGCGCTCTGCATATTTGTTCATAGTCCTGGTTAAATATGAAAACAGGACTGAAAGAGAAAAACACTTTTAATTTTTGTGACTTTTTTTTTTTAAATGTTGTATTCTCATTTTAACAAGACAGCACAAGGCAATTAATTTTTTTTTTTCCAGAAAACATGAGGATCAATTTTATTCATGGCTGTAGTTGTGAAATTAGGGAACAGTCATCTGGCATGGTTAACACTGACATGTATATTCTGAGGTTCTGGTACTTCTGAGGGATGATCTTGACAATTACTCCAGGCAGAAATGAAGACCTCTCTGATCTTAACCATTCATGCTACTAAAGAATTTCCTCCTTTCATACCACAAGAAAACAGGAAGACTTAGCAGGGCTATTTATAGTTTCAGAAACTTCCACTGCACTTGCAGAAAACCATGATGCTGGTGATGATTTGTTTTTCCTGAGTTTTGCTAAAACAATTACTTAATGATTTACTTAATGAAGACTTACTTTTCTGGGAAAAGTATTCATTATATGTTAAAAACTCCCAAATTATTTTAAGTAGAAAAATTAATGAGTAATGAGTTTAAGTAGAAAAACCAATACATATATTTTTTATCTGTTATATCATGTTTAGATTCCTATTTAATCACACATAGGACACACTATATAATTTCAAACCAAAACTGTTTTATTTTAAAATGCTACACGGCTATATACAATAGATACCCATCATGTATTATATGGAAGTGTCATTATTTTATTCTTAAACACTCTTTTACGTGTGTATATTTCATTTTTAATATTTGTATCATTATAACATTTAAGGGAGTTAAATGTCAACATCTAATAATTTATCAAAGTACATGATTCATATTTAGTTACTAACATATGCTTGTTACCTTTTAGCCTGCCCATTTCTATAAATTCCCTGTAGTTTGGCCTCTGCTTCAGGTGATTCTGGCAGATTCAGCCTACACCATATCAGTTAACTAACAGAGCAGAAAGATACAACTTGTAACTTTAATATCCCCATCCAGCTCTGCAGATGCCTTGGCTGCATAACATTGAGCCAAATGCAAACAGCAAAACCAATGTCTCAAGAGTGAATACATTCGCTGTTGTTGCAGCCAGCTCAAATTATATTAGCTAGGGGTGAGTTTCATCCAGCCCAGTCAGAGGAATACACTTTAACTCAACCCTTCAAGTGCACCTTTAGACCTGTTTAAAATATTAGCCTTGAGTTCAATCTGCTTGTGCCAAAACTGCAGGCCAACCTGAACACTCGGCAAAATTATATTTTTTTAAGATTTATTTGGACACAAGCTATCTGTGTTCTACGTTCATCTTGTAGGACCTTGATAGGCTCTACCTATAAAATTATTTAATGACAAACTGGGGTGCCAAGTGGCTGATTAGCTAGCCTGACAACACGAAATTTTTTGTTTCCTGATCTAGATATTGCCATTTTTTTCATTAGAAAATATATTTTTGTCAAGTTAACCAAAAAGCTTGAATGAAGCTTATTCTTGCAACACAATTCATGTGTCTGAAGCACATTCTTCTGAAGTAGAGGTGCTCTCTCCAACAGGTCCTCGCTGTTGCAAAGTCTTACCTGCAACACATGTAAGATGCTGCTGTTCATCTAGCTATTCCAAAAGATGACACCAGACACGCAACTAATCCTGAATCTGGAACACTACCAGATTTACACAGCATGTACAGATGCAACCATTCTCACTGACGAAATGTATCAGTTGGGAAATGTTTTACATTTAAAATGATATAATCTAACCTGAAATTATATGTAATATTAAAATATATGTCTATTATAATGCCTTATCTTTGATAAGGACACAGCACTACAGTTCTGTGGTTTGTTCATGTGAATCAAATCCAATAGACAGACAGACAAACAGCTAATAAATGACTCTTGAAAGACTGAAAATGTGTTGCTCCTGACAGTCAGCTAATATGCTGTTCCAAACACAGAGATAATGTATTGCTCCTGTTTGAATTGTCACCTAAAAACCTGATCTGGACAGCATTGATACATTGGCTCAATTAAATCTCAATAAACTTCACATCTGAGGCATTCTGGATTTACACCGGATTCCAAGGGGAATCTTCAGGAAAAAAAGAGCTTCAATCTGAATTAGATCTTAAATTTAGAAGTATTTCTTCTCAAATATATTTGGCCACCTGTCAAAAGTTACACACAGATTGAATGCTATTAATAGAGAAAGAAGAGATGTGTTTGCAGCCTGGTTGCCAATGGCATCTCATGATTCTGGGAAAAGGGAAGGCTGCCCATAGTAATGAGAACTAATCCCCCAGCCACAGATTAATCACAGATTAATGTTCTAGTGAGTCATGCACAGGTTTCACCTGCCCCCAAAATTGCCACTCAGGCAGGAAATAGTTCAAACGATTAATATTGTGCTGTATATGCACTTAGATAAAATTAAGGGAAATACCTGTAATTGTTATTAAGGCATGATAAGGTGATTAATGTTCATTGTATTATTATGTTTTGTGTGTCTTTTGTATTGTAATTGTCTTATCTACACGTCAAAATGTGTACTTCCCTGCACTTCCCTGCAATGTTTCTTGCCAGGTCTCACTCAGAAAAGAGGTTCCTAACCTCAAGAGACTTCCTGGTTAAAGAAAGGTTAACAACATTACTGACACTACTACTACTATTTATATACACTGGAGACACACCTTATTATAAATTTAAGTTTTACAAAAAAGGAAGTGGTTCTGGTGTCAAAGATCTTAAGTCCAAAAACTATTTGAGGGAACAAGGACAGAACATGGAAGGCTGGGTTTTATAATCATTGTTCTGACATTTTTGTCCTAAGTAATTTACTAATTTCACCACTCATTATCTCTGCTACTTCCCTAATGTGGCCCAACACTACTGTTCCACCCAAGATTTATATCAGTCTGGAACAGACCCAAAGCCATTTCATAATGCTGCTACCACAGCACTGCCATACAAGTGTAGATCATTGGCCTTTGTTTGTATTTTTAGATACACAAAGAGAATTCACAATCACCTTTGTTCAAAGGGTAACTTTGACACTACTAGTTCTTGTGGATCTGAAAAACACAGAGTGGTATATCCCAACAGCCAATCTTCACATACCTAATTCATGCCTTTTTAGCATTTACTTGCAATTCAGATTCCCTTATCCGGGGTAGCCTTTGTAGCACGCATTTTGTAAATAACCCGTATGAACAGCACATTCCTCCCTTTGCTTGGGAGAGACCCTGCTCAAGGGTACAGCAAGATTTGAGCCTGCGCTTCTTGATATAAATGTTCCCTTGAGGGGGTCGTTGTTTCTGATCATTGGAATTTTCTATTCTTAATTTGGAATTTGTGCCTCCTGACTCACTTCTAGTGGACCAGTCCCTCAGGAGCTGCCCTGCTCCTCAAGTTATTTAATGCCTCCTTATATAAGTACTAAATTGATTTTTGTACCAATTTCGGTATTGATCTTGACAGTTAATCTGCATTGTTGTAATTCATTGCAAAGCCTCTCATATGAAACTAGAATTCAATCTTCAATCTGAAGAATTTAGAGCTATTAAGTGGACTGAGATGTGACTGGAGTTTGAATCATAAGCAGAGGGAACAGGCACTTTGTTTTTTGGCAGAGTAGAATGTCTCCTGTCACCTTTGCTTTGCGTTTCCTCTTATTCAGCTGGAGACGGAATTGAATATTGAATCTTTACTGATGCAGTGCCACAAACTATTCAAAGTTATTTCTGTCAGCATCAAAAAACAATAATGAAAATTTGCTTTGTGTGTTGTCTTTGCAGAGCTCTGGTTTTAGCAATTGTTCTTATTTTCTCAATCATTCTGATCATACTGTCATACTCTGATCATACTCATCATTCTCTCACTAAAGCAGATCAGTGTATTTTCTTGTGAACATTAGACCATCAACATATATTTAAATTAGAGGTCAGTTACTAACCTGAGACTGAGACTTATATACTGGTATACCAGTGTTACATTTAATAGACAGATACAAGCAAAATGTTAATATGACCATGTTACGCTTGCATGTATATCAGTATTTTGGTATGAATTTTAATTATAAATATTGAGTTTATGTCTAGCCCATGTCTGAAATCCTTGGAGGCTTTCATTGCCTAGGATACAGCAAAGCCCTCATTCTGCCCACTCAGGCTGGCCTTGGGAGACTAGGGAGCTCAGGGAAATGCCTGTCTGGCAAGTCCTTTCTGCAGCAAGACAGCAAGGCTTCAAGGATTACACGAATGAGATAACACACAAGACACACCCACTCACAGCACCAGAAATATGACACCAGGATCATTAGTTGAGGGATCTCCTTTTGCTCATGGACAGATGAGACAAAAAAAAAAAAAATTGAAGACCTTTTAACGTGTCTGCATTCAGTTGCACAATTGAGTACATATCAAAGCTCTTGTAAATGTTTGTATTACCAGGTCTTGCATGTTTGATTTAGCTTGAAAGTATCTTCTATCTTTTTTCAAATAATATAAATTATATATATGTTGAACCTTACCATTACTTAAAGAAAAATGTCTGAGGTTACGTTTGCCTCCTAGCCACGGTGCTTACGGTTTTACCTCTATCCCATTCAGTAATCCACTCCTGCTATACAATAGGAATGCCCATACAAGTCTGAATAAGGAAATACCACTAATGGACATTCTAAGTATGTCCCAAGATAAAACTGCAGGCTAGATGTTACTGGAGAGGCATTCTCTGAGAAAACAAAAGCAAAACTTTTTTTCATTGGTTATATTTGGCATAAAACCATATTATTTATAAATATGTTTACAGGTCAATATATGTACAGCTAAGTGTTTTTTACAGGACAAACCAAAGGGTGTTATCTCTTTAAATTATATTTTAATATTTAAGTCGTGTCCTCTCAAGATGACTGAATTTCTGAACCTCTCCTTTGCTCAGTTATATTTGAACCAGCTTTCTATGTAATAATGCAGAGTATGAAACTACAAATGAAGATTTGAAATGGACTTTTAAGAAAAATATTGTATTTAACCTTTTGGTGGAATTTATGTGTTTGGTCAGGCTGTGTAAATGTAATGCTTGCATGTAATTTTTTAATATAGTACCATTTTCAAATCATCCTCCCACATTGCTCATGCATTTTCTTAACCTGAAATAAACCTGACAGCAAATTAATTTCTGGTGTCATGCATAATCTTCACCATTCCTGTCAGCCTCAAACATTACTGTGAAAGTGGTCTGCTGAACACTGTGACTCTAGTGAACACATCTATACAGCCACTGATGAGGCTGAAAGGGCTGCTGGTACTGACTCAAGGACTGAATTGGTTTTCATTGGTTACATTAACAAATTGCATCATGGGAGAAAATCTCTCAAAACTTAACCTCTTCCAGGCTGCTGGTCCAAAAAACCAAAACAAAAAAAACACATTCACTGGCCATTGTAAGACAGCTGACTAAAGCTTTTAATTCAGCAAAATGCTTTGCAGCTTAGATCGAAGATGTAGTTAACTTCTCATCATGAAGCTTCTGGTTTTCATTCCACCTCAGATTAAAACTGGTGTCACCACATTTAGTCACAGCTGAATAAATGAAGATATGGAGAATCTTCATACCAATACACTGTATGCTTACACACCTCAATATTTCAAGAGGCCAAAATCCTTTACGTCTCTCATGGAGCTATTCTGCTACATCCTCGACTGGTGTGCAGAGTTTATCCAGCCTTGCTCCTAAAATGCAATGCTATGGAAAGTCTAGTTATGTGCGTGTCAATTTGATTTACATCGTTAGTCTTGTGGCCTTCCTCAGGTCATCCAATGGCAGACAGTACAAAAACTATGCAAAACAAAGGACTGCAAAAAAGAACAATTTATCTCTGCGAAGAAGTGTAAAGTGAACCTGGACTGCAGATCAGGACGATATCCGCATGCTGGACGAGGTGTCAGCCCTTAGAGCTCAGAATCCCTATTCATCCTCTGCATGCTGCAGGGGTCACTTTGCCCCTGGGTGGAGTTTTTCCCTTTGCTACAGCAATGAACAGACGAATCAGGAAGGTATACACTGAACAGAGCCCCACTGGATATAATTGGACTAACTAAATGAAATTTGACGCAATGAAACCACTCAAATAACACAATGCTACTGGAATACAAATTTGGAAAGCAATCAGAATGACTGAATGAGAGATTTAGGAATGCAGCAAAGTTAATCTGCTGTTCATTTGCGGGTCTCCATGATCAGTTAAAGTTATTTCTTTTGAAGTCAAGTACGAAATACAACCCTCTCCTTTCTGTGGGAGTTTACCCACACAGAACCTGAAGAATTTCACCACTACACCTAGGTGTCTGCTTGATCCAACAAGATGTTATTTCTGATATGTTAAACTGTCTCTCCTATTTATTGTTAAAGTTACCTGTATTCCACACACAACACAGCCACGTCACTTCTCTATCCATCCAGCATATTTCTTAAGAGTTCAGCTGAGGTGAGAGTAGGGAACGAAAGGACAGTTACAGCAGAGGCAAGAAAAAAAAAAAAAAAAAAAACACCTTCCAGCACTCACAGGCACATACTGTAATGAAAATTTTTTATTTAACAATTTTTACAATATAATAAACATTTACTATCAAAAAGAGAAGTTCAAAAGAATGTTATTCTCAGTGGGAAGCTGGCCCTGCAATCTGCAAATGAAACATGTGAGAAGTTAAAGGGGTTAATATTCATACAACCTGTATTCAGAGAGTTTCACCTAAAGCACAACTCAAACCTGATGCTCTGAAAATGACATTTGTGAAGGCCATAATATCAAATATGGTGATGGTTGTGGTGGGGGATACATTTAATGGTGGTAAAAAAGTGGCAGCAGCAGCCTATACAACAGACTTGTGCTGGTTAATACACTGTAATACAATCAATCCCATCATAGGTCTTTGTCCCAGCTGGGGGTCAGTGGCGTGAAAGCAGCAGGGGGGTTCCGACTGGGCTAGCTGGCAAACTTGTTCCTGATGATCTCCCCTCCTTCCACTTCCACCTGCTCGTACAGCCACTTCCGGTCGCAGCGGCACTCGACGCCGCACTTGCGCGAGCCGCAGTCGGGGCAAGGGTAAAAGCAGCCCATGCAGTCCACATCCAGGCAGTCACACAGGTCCCGGCCACTGGCGATCAGCAGGCCTCGGCTGTCGTAGACTTTGCTCTTTGCCGCCATGGTTTGCCTGTGAGCGGGCATATTCACTCCATTGGCTTAATAAAATTTAAGACACTTCATGCACTAGAAAAGTTAAAGGCAACATTCAGCATCCCTTCCTTAGTTTACTCAAAGTGGAAGTTTTCATCCCAACCCTAGCTTCCCATATTTCTATTTACTGTGTAACATTTTATCATTTTTTTACAACTACACTTGCTATCCTATGCTCTTCAAGGTAAAAGGGTAAAATAAAACAACAATAACAAAAAACCTTGAAATATGTGAGCCCAAATGCCCATTCTCTACTCTCGTCAATAGCTATTTTGTGTTATTGTAAAACATAGTATTATTTTAGTGTATGCTGATTCACCATTACTGCACACCCTCCTATCATTTTTCCTGTTCCACCACTATCTACTGTTTGCCAATTTATAATACAGGTTGCTCTATCTGATGCTTTCTTATTCATTTTTATACCAGTGGTGACTGTATGAAAATAGGCAAGCATCAAAGTCTGTTATGCAGGAAAAAAATGAGCCAACTAAAATTTTATCTTGGTGCTGCAATTTCCTGTTTGAATTTAAGAAATACACCACATACCAAGAAGAAAACAGTATCATACCTGTCACTGGATGAAAGCTTAGCTGCTCGTCTCTTGTCTCTCCGGTTGCTTTCAGAGTTAAAATCAGTTTGGCGACCAGGGTTGGCGAATTCCAGTGACTTCAATGCTTTTGCTGTTCTTCCCTTAAAAAAAAGGGGGAAAGCCATTACAACATGACAAATATTCAAAACTGAAACCTCTGCATTTTTTAGACTAATCAAATCAAACCACGCAGAGCATCCAAGATTGTAAAAACGTTATTTGGAAATGCACAGGTGAACCTTTTTGTTACTGCATTGTTTGGAGACTGGAAGATTCAACATGCAACATTCTTGATTTTCTTGTCAATCATTTTCAATACTCCAAGTTTTGTTTTGAGCACTGTGTTCGGGTTTTACAGAAATCATATATTGTAATTAATGAAAGGAGAAGGAAGCAAACAATGGAAAAAGCATGATATTGTTTTTATTATTTTTTGAAAAGGAAACTATTCATAGATTAAGCTTGACCTTCAAATATGCCACAATTATGCCAACAGCATCAAAATGAACCTGAACAAAAGGGGGGGGGGGGGGGGGGGGGGGGGGGGGGAGAGATTTTCTGTCATGGCACAAGGTATTTGTTCAGTAAGCACTGTCCTTCAGATATGGTAAACATGCTTTTAGAGTTGCATTTGCCCTCTAAAGTTTTTCTGCTGATGACTTGCTGTTTTAACATCGCTAATGAGACAACTACGCAAAGGGGTCATTCACACACTGGGCTTAGTTCTCCTTTTACAGGGGCGATTCAGGCAGCATGACTAGACTAGAGGTCCAGCAGCAATCTTCAAAAATAAAGCCCCTTTGTAACTCTACCCACTGCACCCTGCCATTCTAATATACATACTTCCCTATCCAGCCTCCGTCTTTGACGAGTGTTGACATCCACGTCAGCGTATCCATTGACCAGCTGGGCGCACCGGGCGCACAGCTTCCAGCCGGGTACAAATTGCAGGGTGAACCTCTCCGTTAGGAAGGTGGCTTCGTCCAAGTCGATAGCCCTCAGGCCCGTCCTGACGGCCTTCCTGTGGTTGTTAAAGGGGTCGCAGCAGGCCTTCTGCATGTCCTCGAAGCGCTCCACGTACACCTTCTCGTGGTGCAGGCAGACAGTGTCGCGCTCCATCAGGCCCATTAGGCCGGTGCGCAGCTGCAGCAGCAGGGCGTCGCTCTCGCCCAGCTCGCTCAGCCGCCTGAGCCCTGCCCGCTGGCAGTAGGACGTCTTGTGGCAGTCTGCCGCCACCTGCAGGTGCTCCCCTACCGTGCAGGGGCTGAGTTCCATCATGCTGAGGTCCCTTTTTACTGAGAACTGGGTAAATCGTTTTGGGTACCGTTCAACGAACGCATCGGCAATTCAGACTTTTCGCGAATGGATCCTACGTGCTGCGGCCTGGGGAAAAGTACCAAGTAAGATAATCAGACTGAAACTTTCAAAAACGTCAAACTACATAAGACTCATTTGCTATACAGACAAGCTGCTACTGTTGATAGTCTAACACCCAAATAGTTAAAATACTGATATATTATGACAGCTGTTGTGAAAAAGCAAGAAAATTGAAATTCCTATTCTTAGCCTTTTGGTTACAGACTGAAAGAGCTATAAGAAAGTGCTACACACCATACAAGGTATTCACTTTACTATATCAAATGGGTCAGCTTTGAATACCTGTATCTCCAGTATGGCTGACCATAGAAGTCAAACATCTGCATCATCTTTGAGTATAATAAATTTCAGGAGGCAACCTTTTGATTTTTTTGTCCTATTGGAAAACGCCAGCTTTTGAACAATTGGGATTAGCCTTCTACAGAATAATCTCATGCAGAATTTGGCTGAATGCAGCCCACTTTAAACCACAAAGCAGACACATATGTAAAATCTGCCTTATGCAGATTTACTTGGGGATAGGGAACAACTTTGAGTTCAAAGGTCATACTGGGTGGGTTTTAGGCTTAAATAAACAACTTAATATGAACTTACATGTGATAACATGTATTTGTACAAGTGTGTGCATGCAAAGGATGACTTATTTTCATTGTTATACTGCAGCACACAATTTGATCGTTTAACATTTAACAAATGACTGCCTAAAATCTAAAAACCTCTCCTTCTTTATATGCAATAATAGAAAAATCCACATACAACTACTGTATGCAGGCTGATTTTTTTTTTATAAATTTTGAACAAAACCTGCATACATACGTGCACATACACAAAATACAGTGTGAACTAAAAATACAACCAATAGCAAAAACCTTAATTGTTTGTCCATCAGCCACGTTGGTTTGAAACGGCCAGTCGATGCTTTGTCTTGGGTCTGTTTGATAAGGCTTTATTTTATGATTTGATTTCCTTTGCAAACGCAGAAACAGAGGGGTCGGTGGTTGACTTTACTGACATTATGTGATCGTGGTTTGAATCCTTTGCATCAGTATATTTTATTGCAGCATTTAAGATGAAAATTCATTAATTTATCATACGACATGCTGCTTCGCTTTTATGCTCCACTTGACTAGCTTATGTGCACACCTCAAACTAACTCTCTTTTCACAAGCAGCTAATGAAACGAGAAAGCCAGTCAATGTTGGCTGGTAAATCAGCAAGAACAACTGCGTACTTTTGTTAAATATGAGTCTGTTAGTACTTTAAGTAGCTTGCTAACTAGCTACCTGTCTCAACCAGCATACAAGGCTACTTAGCAAGCTAACAAGAACGAGACAAACTTGCAAGAAGCTAACTACATAATTATCGAAGGCGAAACTATGTCCAGCCACATTCTGATAGGTTCACAGAAAGAACAGTGCCTTATCTTGCAATCTAACTCACTAGTTATACACATTTTACCAGACAGTGTGCGTATATCGTCTGCTCTCTCTCAAGCGCCGCCGGACTGTGTTTTCAAGCGGGTCCAAAGCGTCAGAACAAAGAGCCATTCTAAACCTAATACTCGCGATAAAATGGTGTTCACGTTCAAAATACGTGAGCTGTCCTGTCCAGGAGGTTTGCTGGTTATAACCTCAGCTAGCTAACGACATTATTCGTTGAATATCATCTTTAACTAACCCACACCTCGCTTTGCTAGGATCTTTTTCCTACATAATACTCGGCTGAGATGGTGTGTAATGGCGGTAGTTGCGAGGAGCATTACAAAGCTGAGCTAGATACTCCCCCTTAGCTATCAAGGGCGATCTCTGCTCCACTGTGCTCACTTATGTAATACTGAAGCACGAACAAGGTGCAAGTAATTCGTGGTTCCAAAACAGGCAACAGTTGCTCTAATATTGCTCTAATATTGTTAAACAGGCTAAAACAGAGGCATGAATTACGTTTCATTACATAAACGTAAACAATGACGATTGAAAAACATACGACCCCCCCCCCCAAATAAAAAAATAAAACGTCAGGGTTCCCACTCAAATCAGATACTCTCCACAGCTTTTCAATGATGCTTTGAGGATAAATGTATGTTTTCAAAGCTGCATGAATTGCAAAGCTATATGGCTGTGATACTGGACTACTCTGAAAGTATAATCTGATCACTCTCACTTTTTCACAGCTTTCGACATGGAAAATATGTTGAAGGACTTTGGGCACACTGAACCATTCAGTCAGGAAACCATTATCAGTACTGTAACACAATAAGGATCTAGTTTATGCATCAAATTTGACACTTCATGAGCAGGTGAATCCCCGGGACGTCCAGAATTCTCAGTAGCTGAAACAAGCAACTTCATTTTCCAGGGACCAAAAAATGAAATGCTAATCACAATTTTTTGAGTGAAGGATGCCAAGCTGATTGAGTGCAGGTCAGACATTGCATAGTGCAGCCAAGAGACATGGCATAAAGGTAACCGTAATTGGCATACACAGCTGCAGAAAGCTGTCACATGACTCAAGAACAGCAGGATACAAGTACAAAATGGTATTAGGATATGGCAGTGCCTTCCTTCTCATGTCAGTGTACAGCTATGCTACTTCAAACCAAACATGGAATCCTTCAAACTAATTTGTGCTATTTGTGGGGTAATTTCATTAAAATTTCCTGCTTACCATCATGCTTAATACCTTCTTAATTTCATGTTTTTTTTTTCCCCCAAAACCATCTGCCATGCACCCCTGACTTCAATCCTAAATGGACTAACACAACAACAGAATATATTGTCACCTTCAGACTTGTCGGTTGCTGATTTTACGACCTTTGGGTATATAATTTTTATCTAACCGATGTACACATTAATAACATCCATAGGTAGACACACTGTGAACAGTCAAAGTCAATGCCATGGTTTTGCAAAAGGATATCATCAGCAAAACTAAAACTGGTTTTCTGGTTCATCAAAAATGTCACCTTTACTCAAAGTGCACACCTTCCAGAAGGACGTCAAACTTCAGGTAATGTTTACTTTGGATTTTGGGGCATGTCAAGACATCTAAGGTAGGATCACCTGTCTACATTCCCAGCAGCTACCAATATGTTGTTGCAATACATGTTGTATAACTTGTTTAGGCATCACTAACTGTCCTGCGGGCTGCATCATGTCTCCATCAGCAGTCCTGGGGTCACATTTCTAAGTAAATGTACAAAAACAGTGTCAAAAGCTTAACAGAAATTAGTGTAGTTCACATCTAACAACTAGAGTGTTAACTTCCTAAATTCATGTCCCTAAGTAAGTAAAGAGTGGAATGTACTTTTCTGTGCCTAGTCTTGTTTCAGTGTTCTTTGAAATGTTTAAACATTTTAACTGGCTACAAAATGAGAAATTATTGGGCTAGCTACTTGTTAACTTTATTCTTTGGGTTTTCTGCCCTTTTAAATCACTGACAGCAAAGTCAGAGCCTCATTGTTTTCATTTTTTGCTAGATAGAGAAAAATTAACATTAATTTGAGCAATATGAGATGAGATGAGGTTGCTGACACACTCATATAATATCCTGTATGTTAATAATCAATGCCGAAACTTAGGTGAAGCACACTATTTTATTGAAAATATTGGACTGCAATAAACCCATGCAATACTGCTTACGCTATAGTATGGCAATAAAAGGTACAAAATACAATTCATTAACGTTTTATTTAACTATACAGCACATTAATGAGCACCATCAACATCCCATTCTTTGTTATTTCACATGGAAGAGCCAATGGATAATGAGAAAACCCTGTTAAAATGAAATCCAGCTCTATATCACACACGCTGTCTGCACAGCGTAAATGATATTATGTATGGCACACTGTACTTGTGTAATTCTATAGCAGATGCTACATATTTGTTGCCATCTCACTGCATTAAAATCAGAATGCATTCACAGTCATGTTAGAATTTTAACATCTGGGACACTGCTCTCATGGCCGTTTGTGTCACAGAATGTATTATGATATTTGTGGGAAGTCAAGAACTTGCAGCTCTCCTCCAGTCGTATTCCCTTTTGTCACAAACATGCCTTCATGTTTTACCATAAATTACTGTCTTAAGAATAAAAAGTAATTTCTTTGTTAAATAAACCCAAAGTAAACAGCACTTGCCCTCATTAACAAGTTGCAGAGTTGCCCTCATGGTCCCCTGGAGGGCTTAACAATGATGTTCCTGTTTTCGGCAATGTTGTCTTAATTTTTTGCTGTTAACTGTTTTAACATGCTGTTGATATTTTTAAATGTGGATCAGTAATATAGATTTTCTGCGACTTTAATGTATGGCATGGATTTCAAGTTTTACAGAGACCAAAGAAAACAATGGCCAGACAGACATTTTCCACTTCTAATCGGTAGTTAACAGATACAATCTTGAAATACGGAGAGGTATTATCTGTCATTTTCAGAATAAAGCATCATTACCTTTTAGATCAGATAATGCCTGATAAACGATAACATAAAACTGGAAAAACCATCATCCAAAATCAATAATGTATACAAAACCAACAACAATAAAAAAAATCTCCAAACAATAGTAACGAACGTCAACAAGAGGAAAATAAGTGATTTCATTCAATCAAGGAGCCTCTTCTGAACATATTCAGTAACCTAAGTATTGGCAATTGCTGCTGCATATTAATTGGTATTTTGCAATAATCAAAGGCCAACAGGAAGTTCATGATTGCCCACTTTGGTACTCAGGCCACCAGATGTGGACAATCAACTCTAACGTAGTTGACATTCCATGTAGTACATATAATGCACTTTGAGACATGGCCTTGATTGTTAAGTATCTTCATTTTATGTTTGCCCTGTTGCTTCAGAGGACAAGCGATGAAGGCAGTGCTCAAGAAACCCAACCTTGTTACTGAATACTGCTCCTAAACAATGTCTAATTAAAACTCTGTTGAGCCTTATTTTTGTGTGATGGTGTTTCTTTCTTGTATACAGCACCCGCACACTTTTAGCAAACCATTTTTAATCTCCACTTAAGACTGTTTGCCGCCTTATTCCATTCACCTACTGAAGAACCTAAATGCAAAATAACAGCATATAGAGATCAAAACTGTAATAAACGTGTGGCTTCTTACCTTATAGTTGGCAGCGTTTGTCTCCTTCATCTTTTGCCGCTTGTCTGTTGTACCTACTTTTGCTCTCTCTCGCTCCTTTACTTTCTCCTTCTCTGACACAGTGCTCAACTGGCTGGCCTGAACTTTATTTGCATCTTTAGGTGCAACCACTCCACGATTCTTTCGTAATTCAATCTGTAGGACATTTTGAAAACTCATTTACCAAAACAAAATGCATAAATAATGCTGATTATTCCATATTTTTATATTTTATCTTTGAATAACCATTTTCTCTTACCCTCAGAGTGTCTGGTCCAGGACTTTGGGAAGCTGTGAAAATGGTGGGAACAGCATCTTCCCTCAGAAACTGCCTTCCATTGTAATCACGAAAGCAGTCTGGCTCAAAGTGCTCTGAGCAGAGACACGAATTAGGCGTGGGGATGAAACCCTTGCGACCCAGACTCTGTACCCATTGAGACGCAAGCTGAGGTTTGCTAATTGGAAACCTGCAGTAAGAAGAGGTTCAATTATTCCAACAGAACACAACAACCAAGATGTGGCCCACTGAAAGAGAAAATAAATTATTTATTGTAACCTTCCTTCAAAAAAAAAAAAAAACATAACAGCAGTGCATAGTAAATAATGAACTTTGGAGAGCAGAAAATAGAACCCCCAACACACACACACAAAGACCCACACAACAGATTCAAAATAACGTTTTTATCGATAACCCTGCAGCGTTAGGCTGGAAATGTAAATCTAAAACAAATACAAGGTATAACTCGCCTACACATTAAAACAAACAACTATAATCACCGTTCATATCACAAATCAACCTGTCATATATGCAGCTATGCAATACTGATGTTGGAACTTTGTGGATCACAATGTAGCCTACGACACCCTGCACGTTTTATTTCGGCTTCTAAAGTATACTGCCTCAAGCAAACACAACGCTCGCAGGTTTTGAGCTTGTGCAAACATAATCATAATATTGCCTGACAATAGGAAGACAGAAATGCTCTCATGAATTACCTCACAATGAAAATAGAATGTGATCATAAGCGTACCTGTAGAACCGTATTTCTGACCCCTTAATGAATCGGTTTGTACAGCCTACAGCGGCACACGAGACTGGCATGATGAAAAAATGGTTAAGTCAGAACTAGCCAGAATAACCGAGCACACTATTTTTCCTGTTTTCCATCTACAAAATGGCATCTGTAGTATCAAACATGCTGAGCTGTTCTTCTATTGTTTCGAGCAGATTTACAAATCATCCACAGTATTTACTGCCACCTATCGTCCTGGAGTGTAACGTTATTGGGGGCCAAGCAGCAAAGCTGCGAGGCACCCATTGCGTTTCTACCTTTTCTTATTATTATTAAACATCTTTCTTCTGCCATTGAAGTCTATCGAAATCGAAATCCATGGCGAAGCCGCCAAGCAGGACGTGAGCTCATATCTCTGCAACGCTTTCACATATCAAAACCAAACTTTATACTTGGACTTGACACCCCATTGGGGGAACGCACAAGAAATTTGGTGGCATTTGGCCTCTAGGGTATGCACACTGTATGCATTCAATAAACTCAGTCTAAACTTGCATCTCCAGTGAACATTTGTTCATATGCATCTATAATATGTATATTTAAATAGGGTTAGGTAATACAGAAAGAAATGCATGTAATGAGTTATTTCTGTAGAAACCCACAGAAGGGCCTACCTTTCCGCGCCATATAGGTATGGGGTTTGCCGTGGTAACCCGTTGGCCGTGGCAAATTGGCTAGCACATATGGTCTGTAATACTGCAGCTATTCAGAATGATACATGCTTTACGTTGCTGTTTCACAATATACTACATTCCCTTTACATGCTAAACCTCAAGGCCAAGACATTTAAAAGAAGAGGGTAAACAATGGGTAGCATTCATCTGAAATGGTTTCTCTTTTGTGTATATGTGAGCTAAACTGGGGGCAGAATGTGGGGAAATTTGTTAGTTGTAAGTTGGCACCATATTGATACTAATACTGTGAGTGACAGATCTATTTTGCAAATGTATGTACTAACATTTAGGACATATTTATACCTTGTTTGTACACAGAAAGCATTTTGTTACAGATGAAAATGAGTGGCAGTTATTTTTCGAAATGTGTACATACTGACTCGTGATTTGTACATATGAGGGCCTTTTTGCATGCTTGTTTGTTATAGATGTCATAAATTTTAGAAAAGCTGAAACATTAATTTTTAGGTTTCTTTTTGCTACACTGATGTGTCCCTACAATGTGTCCCAAAAATTCAGCAATATCCAAAATGTCCCTCCAGCCATTTGGTATAGGAGGGCAATCCTGAGCTACATACATACCCACTTTGGAGTTACATGTTACATACAAGTTACATGACAACATGTAGGGCACAGGATGGCACTGCTTTTGAATAAGACGTGTTTAGCTGGCATGAGTTGTTTGTTGTAACTTGTTCCAAGTCCATCTTTCCAAGTGTTCATGTTGCTTTAGTTTCAGACAATATTGTATACTGTATTCAATATATATATTGTATTCATACTGGACTGTCTATTCAATTTGTAGACAGCAGTCCTCATCCTTAGCAGATAGTTAGCTATCACACAGGATGCTGGGGAAACCATGTCATGTTCTGAAGGTAAAATGAGAAACTACAGGGCCAAGTTACACAAAAGAACAAATGAAACACTGGGAAGAATTTGTTGTACTGCCTCTTTAGCGTCTGTGACATAACGTGGACTAAATTGTTCGCTGTTAACTGGCATCCGTTGTTGAAAAATTATAAACAATCAGGTGATACTGTGAATGTCATGCTTGTTATAATGTGTCAACACCTGGCGTTTGTGCTGTGCAACTACATGGCTAGGATGTTTAACCCCGGCAGTGTTGATGAGGCGCAAAGGCCGAAGTAGGCGGAGCGACGTATACGCACAAGTGGCAACATGTGATTGCGTGGGACGTCTGGCTTTATGTGACATCACTCCTTTTCAGTAACAGAGGTTTAGCCTGCTTGCCTAATTTCTAAAATTATATCAGCCACAAAGAGCCCGGGCCCTTCTCTGTTTTGGCTTCCCCTCCATAGTCCTTCCATTTCCTGCTTGGGTCACATGATTGGAATATGGTGCGGTGAACTGGCTTCGTCTGGAGAGAGGACTTCCAATAAATCAGGTAGCTATCTGTTGCTAGCTAAGAAAATCATCCAACTAGCCAGATAACATTAGCTTTAGTTAGCAAGCCATTTGAGCCTGCTTCTTAACCCTTAAGTCATTAAATTCTTGCAGACCTGTTCCCTGACTCTTCGGTGCACTAAGACTAAATCCAGTAACGTAGCAAGTCAAGTTAGACATTTGTCTACGGGAGTTATGAAGCTGGCTATCTAGCTATGTAAACAAGGGGTTCTAGCTGGTCAAATAACCTGTATTGCTAACCTGAGCCACCGTTAACGTACAATTCCTGGATGAACAACAGGAAGTGTTTTATTCTGCGAATGTCTTCCTGTCCTCGCTTGTACAAACTAGTTATCAACGGTTGTCGGCTACTGCTAAGTGGAAATCAGCTAGTTGCCTAACTAGCCAGATGGAAATAAATTTAAACTGATGTGTTTGGGTGGATAATGGTAGCTTGCAAGCTAATTGTGGTAATGTGCTCATGAAAATAAAAGTAGCTGACGTTAAGTCTGTATTAGTAACTTGCTAGCTAACGACATGTTATGAAATGGGTTGCTAAATTTGGAGCTAGCATAGATAGCTAATGATCCAGGTAACGTTAGCAAAGTGGTCACTGATCAACTGGAGAAGTCTAGCTTGCTAGTCATCCGCGTGTGCATTGACTTGATAGGTTATCAGGAATTGCTAGTTTATTAGTTAGCTGTGAATGCCATCGAGAAATAGACTGAGTACCTTATGCTACCCAAGCCGTTATAACGAGGCGTACAGTCAGTGGTTAGGATGGCAAAACGCAATTAGTTAAGATAAACAGAGCAACGCCACATCACTACAATAACTTTGCCTTCATATTTCACATCAAGTGACGTATAGTGAACATAGTGAGGTTGAGAGGAAGACTGTCGGGGAGACGTACCAGATTAACGGACATGCTGTTAGGGCACAGGTAGTGTTCAAAAAGAAATAACTGTGGTATATGCAGTAGCACCGGCATTTAATTTGAACCACAAATTCAAATTCTGTTCTTTCACTTAATTAGGTAACCATACTCATTATGCTGCAGCAGGGAGTTTGAGGTGGAACCGTACAGTGAGCTCCAGGGCCCTGTCAATAGGACCATATTCTGTTCAGTAAAAGATAACTGACTAGCAGCATATGAAGACTGGCATGTGAACACGTGACTGTTGAAATCTGTAGTTAAACTTGTGTGGTATGGGTAATATTTTTGCATGAACAATATAACAATATTTCTGTTATATTTTTAATGTATACCTGAGGAATATTTTGTATAATGATAACTTTCGTGTTTTTGTGAGAATGATCAAAGAATGTAGATTTGACACAGCCTATATCCTTGTCAGATGTGACAATCACTTGGATGTAGACATTGGGATCTCTGTTTTGCAGCCTCATCTAGCTACATACCACATTTACACATCATGCTTATCAAAGGCTTGTGCATATTTTCCAGTGATGACTGTGTTTTGTCCTATATTGACATTTTGGGTCACTACTAGTTGCCAGTGGTCTTTGGTTCATTTATACAGGGTAGTTAGCTGAATATATATTTCAGACAGTTTTGTATAAATGTGACCCATGCTCGCTTGCACTGGGATGTACCTACCATGGTTGTTTAAAAATAGCTAAACTGTCCGTCAGCTCTTACTAAGCTCATTACATTGCCTGTGGTTGTAGTTGGTCCTCTGTAATCCTATATTCCAAGCAAAGGGACATTAGATGATTTAAACAGAAGCACAACCCATGAAAAATGTGTATGTTGATCTGCATTTTTGCTATGTAGTAACTGAACAATGATATACAAACCAACCTGTTTGTATCATTCTTTATTGGAATTACTTCTTTACCTTTATCACAACATTTTCTAACATATTCTTATCTGTTTTATCACGTTTTTCTTTCAACCCTCTGTACAATTTCATGAGTTTATTCAGATGTTGTTTTCCCCCATACATGGAGTAGCATTTTGTACTCGAAACATTTTAATTAGATCAGTTTGAGAAACTTTTAGGTTATATATTCAACAGGGATTTACATTCATCATTTATGTCTTTTAAAATATGTAGGGTTACATGTTGAAGCAATCTGGAATGCAGTGCATAGTGGTGGGGAAAAAAATCAAAAAACAAAAAAACAGGTGAGCTGAACTGGTGGCTTGTTGTTGATATTGTTGTACAGGCCAAGAGGATAAATAATAGCTAATGATTCACGAACCCCTTGAAGCAAAATGTTTACCTTTGATGCTTTTGACTGCAGCAATTAAAGTGCGAAGAGGAGGTTAACCTTATGTGCACAACCTTGGAAGAAAACATTCCTGTGAATCTGGGGAGTGAGGCCCAGGATGATGCAATCATTGGATGGGGTCTGCACTCATTTCATGAACTTCCTTTTGTTGCATTTTATGTTTAAGTTGTTTTAATGTTATTACCACATTAATGCATTAACCTGCCAGCAAACACAAATTCATTTTGGCAACCTGGTTCTCTCCACATGTTTTAAGAGAAGTAAAATTCATTATTGAAGACTAATGTGAAAGCACAGTCATTATTTAGGAAGGGTCATCCAATTAAGCCAGAGAGAAGAGGTTTAAATGAAAACCTGCACACTCTTTGGCAGCTTGAGTTTGACATCTTTGTTCTTTTGAGCAATGAATCCTGTTATCACCAGAGAACCTGACAGTCAGTTTGTTTGTCATTATCTTCATCAAACACTTCTACCTGAGCCCAGTGTTGAGTTTTCCTAAACCATCTATACACTATGGCCTGCCTAGCTGTTTTTCCTAGTGCCTAGACCCTGTTATTATTTTGAATTGTGTTCATAAATTATGAATGTATGAGAATTGGTTTACGGTGCATGTGTCTCACCAGAAGGGTGCTGTGTTTACTAGAGACAGAGCCTTGATGTTCAGGAGTAGAACTGGATTTCCCTATATTGTCCTGTCCTTAACCCTAAGTTACTGAACAACAAAGCTGACCTAGTGGCAATGTTTATGGGCTCCCTCTGCCTTTTGAGGGGTAGTTGAAAGGCAAGTAACGTAGAGGCATAACTTGAACTTTGATTCATTAACCTCATCCTGAAAATATTTGTTTTGTCACTCTTTCAAGTCCTTCACCCATACTGACAGTCGATGAAGTTCCACATATACATTTTTGAAATTGAACTGTTATATCACAGGTTTGAGTGCTGATGACTTATGAAACAGATGTGTAATTGGCAGAACTAAAGGTTAGCTTCTTGGCTACATAAAGCGCGTTTGCTAAAACCGGTGTGATTAGAAAACTAGATTGGAAAAATTCTAACTAATTTTAGCTTTGAGGAAACAGCGATTTAACATTAAAAAATATAGCAAATGCTAACTGAAAACTTTGAGAAGCTTAATAACGCTAATGAAGACATAATGAACCATGTAACCTAACACGCACGCTACATAGCACAAAAAATAAGTTATATGTGAAAGGGTTAAATAAGCCTTGTAAATAGACTTATTGCTTGCATTATATGTATAGTAAATATGCCCAGATAATTGCAGAATGAAAAAAAAAACACTGCTCGACTTGAAGAATCTCAGTTGACTGCCGGGTCTCTGGTAGAAGATTCAACTCGTCGATTTCAGGGGGCAGCCCTGAAAATCTCCATCATCGGTTACACTATTGATGTCTGTGAATAGGCAGTAGCATTAAAACGATGTATGGAAATTCTGTTTACCTGTGGTCTATCAGTGAATACTGTCATGACTTGAATGCAAACTGGCCAATAGGAATGATGGACAAGGACTAACCATTTTGAGAAGTTTTTGTCATAACACTGCTGAGGAGTTAAAGTGGGAGTCTTCATTCTTCTCCCCTGTGAGGAGAATTACCCACAGGTACTTCAGCCATGCTTTGCTGTCCTGCGCCCTAGGGGTCCAGAGTCCAGTTCGCTAACCAGCTGAAATTGTAATTCACAGTTCTGTAGGGCCTCCCTCTTATAGTCTGTGCAGGGATTTCATACAACATAATCTGACTGGCAAAGCTGTAGACAGGAAATTTGACTTAGGACAAGTAAGTAATTTGATTTGGTGTATTATTATCCTAAGGTTTCTAAGGCACATTAACCCATTTAGAGCTATATGATTATTGCCAGCAGTCTTTAAATATTATAATAAATATGTTATCATGCAAAAAGCAGTAAAAAACATTATCCCATCGGAATTAACACCTGCTTCCTTTTTACCATAACTACGTTTAATTTGTATGACTAACGCAAGTCAAAACATTAGGCTATTCTGATTTTTCTCTTCACTCTTCTTAATTTTTTTTGATTAGGCCTATATGTATATGGATAAATTACTTTCTCAGCATGTCATTTCGCTGTACAAAGGTAGTCGCAGACTGATAAGTTGCACAGACATTGGACTGTTGGCTCCAGGGTTACTTTAGGTCAGAAGCATTTGCTGAGCGAAATCCAGTGTAGGGGAATTTTATTTCATTTTAATAGGATCAAGACCATTGCTGATGTGGGTGAAAAAAGCCTAAAATTGTTTTGTGGTGTATTTGTTCCCTTCTTTCTTTTTGTGAGATGTCTGTGCTATACAATATGGAACTATTTCATTTCATGAGAATGAGTTGCGATATGAATGAGAACTGTTTAATGCTAGCACAGTTCATGGCTCCTAAAAGCAGGTGTGGAGGAGACATACCAAACACGACACGGTTCTCATTATCTAACTATGACACATCCTAATACTCTTGGAGCTCTGCAGGACTCTTCCAAAATAAGCAGTGCAACATCTGTGCATTTGTCATAACTAGTGTGATTCAGATTTCAAGGTCTGCACAAGCAAAGCAGAAGCTGAGTTGATGAGAGGGCGTTTTTGAAACATAGCATAAAAAAGAGGGGTGGGTAGCACAAGGAGTGGCTGGCTGTTTCCTCAAGTCCCAGCACCCATATGAGAAACTGAAATTTATATGGAGAAAGTTGAAAAAACACAGCCATTTTGTAACTTCACCCTGTTTTTTGGTGAAGCTGTTGTACAAGTTCTGAAATCAAGTGATTCATATCCCACCTCCCTGTCGTGGAATCCTTAATTAGTTTGAAGCATGTTGCTGTGAGTTACTTATTCTGAGCTTTCCCCCCAACATTTTTGGACAGCCTCTGTCCTTTAGAGTCACAAAATGCATCAGGGCTGATGCAGCACAAAGGATATTTCTCTTCTGTGCTCTTTGTTTGACTCTGTTTTATTTTTTTATTAAAAAGTTTCCCTAAAATGAAAATTAAGTGATGTTTGGCATAAAGTTGAAGTGTTTTTAAAGATGGAAAGCAAGGAGTTACCTAGGATAGTGGCACAGACTGTCAAACAGGAAGAGACTTGCAAAGGCCCTGCGGGGATTTCAGAGTGGTGTGAACGACCTATAGTAACCTCTCTCATTCTCTCCCTTACCCTCCCTTTCCTGCTGTCTCCCTTTCTTGTTCTGTCTGTATTTCATCTGGTTTCTACAGGGCCAAGAAAGAGTTTGTTGTGTTGAGGAACTTGATACCTAAAACTTCAAGACAAATGGACAAATTCTCTTCCCAGGGTGGACCATTCTAGCTTTAATTAATATAAAAATTCTTCCTGAGAGTGCTGATACTTTTTGGAACAAAAAGAGGGATCAAAAACCCCTCCCATTTTCTTCATCTGCATGTAGGATTTGAGAAGAATCAAACACCAAAGCTGGAATAATTACAGAGGTATGTGCACATAGACTTTTATTCTTAGTGGAATATGTAGTGTGTAGGTGTATAGAAGTGCATGTATGTAAGCTCACAGTCTCACATTCAATACTAAATTATTCATGAATAAGTGATATACATGGGCCATATTCAGACAAAAGTCATGTACTTGGAATATCATCAGGGTCCAATATTAAGGTTTTTTTCTCACTTATCAGGTCGGAGAAGTGGGTCAAAAATGTACTTTATTTTAGTCTGCTTTCACTGTCACAGGTAGCCAGTTATTGGTCAAGAGCTAAGGTATGATTGGTCACAGGACCCAACATAACCTGCCAATTATTATTATTTTTTTAACACAAAACCACATAACTATTGATGTGCTTGCCAAACACCAGCCAGTAATGCAAACTGAAATGCCATATTTGCCCTGAATCATCATTTGGCTGATTGGGTAAGTCACTGGTTGGTTTGAATTGCCCGATGCACGTTTTCACTTGCCCTGGGCAATCAGGCAACTGGTAATGCTGAACCCTGATCATGCATTGCATTGCAAAGAGTCAATATGTGAAGGCACATTTATTACCTGGAATATGGCTTATTGTCAGTTGTCAGGCTGTCATGTCAAGAAGGGAGGAGCTTACTGGTTACAGTGCAGTTAGGGACATCTGAATAAATTGCCAGCAGATAAATCCATGTCTTGTGTTAATTTAAATGGGGACGTTACCTTGAATATGCAATTGGGATAGACACATTGAAGCTCCGTATAATAGTGTCTTACAGATGAATGTTCATATATACTGACAGCAGCATCTATTGTATTCAGGTCTATATTCAGGGTATGCTAAAAAGTGGCAACAGATGCTTGTTTAAGGGATACCCAGGGCTGTTTCTGGGAAGAAAGATCAAGACTAAGCTCACACTGAGATAGTGGGCTTTACAAGTCAGATTTATAGGTATGGTATGTCCAATAATATCCCTAGAATTTATTTTATCTCATACTATAATATACTATTATAGTAACTATTACTTATAAAAAGGTTGTTGCTGTAGTTGTGGCTCACTCTCATCATGGAGCAGCAGTGTTTGTGAATTTATAACAAAATACTCCAGATTATTGGTGTTGCTTGTTGTGAGGCGAAAAAAAAGTGAACCTACACACTGTTGCAATACTCCCAGGTGGATATCTTTGCCATTAAAAGGCAATGTTTGACCATTTGGTCACCATAAGGTAGCATACTACTGTAGAGTGTGCTGTGAGTGAGAAGTGACACAACATGAAAGTGAGACAGCGCTAACTATACAACAGTAAAGTGTGTCAGACAAGGACACAACTCTCTGTTGCACATAGCTGAGTAGGAAGCAATAATTCAGGAACATGAATTCATGAATCACACAGCAGTACCAACAGGGCTATGCATTACAACACTATTCTCAATAAAAACACATAATAGCACTTGTCAGTATCACCTGAAGCCATCAGCCAGGTATCAAGAAAGATTCAACCAACAATGTGTGAAGTTTAGCTGGAGCAAGATGATGGTTAACTGGTCTGCTAAGGGTAGCTTGCTGAAAACATCAAGTCGTTTGGAAAGGGTAAAACATTGAAACAGACACTAAGACTGTGCATGTGTCAGTATGGGGGTGCACCACTGTACCTCTGTATTCCAGAGAGAATCCTAAAGGATTGTTAAACACTCTCCTATCATGAGGTCTAAAAGATATGAAATTATTAATTTAGCGTGTAGTTCTGTTTCGTTTTCAAAAACTTGATGGAGAAAGACCGTCGCTACATATTAACCACAGGAACAAGGCGGAATCTATGGCTACCAACACAGAATGAAGAGATAATCTCAGCTGGGTAAATTCAGCTGAGTAACAGGTAAACTCTATGAATGAGTGCTCAGAATGTACACAAATATAGGATGTCTGCTGTCATTGAAAATTAGTGTTTGCCTCATTTCAAGGTGGCTCAAAATGGCTGTTTCATAGTTCATGAATTAATTTATCTGTGGAAGGAAAATCACCTTTCTGTAATGTCACCTGATAATTAACATTCCATTCAAAAGTTCACTGGGTCAAAGTCATCGCCTCAGCATTTCAAACCGTGAAACGATGAACTCAGTTCAAACCTTTGGACTCCCACCACATCACAGGCAGTGATAGCTTGCACCAGTGTGATGCCAAGCCTCTCCCACTCTGTCTCTCTCACTTTCTCCCTCTGAGATTGACATCAATAGAACTGGAGCGATTGTGTAAAAACCAAACGGACATAGACTTTGTTGCACTTGGCAGATAAAGGCAGTAGGGCAACTGAGTAGGTCACCGCTCAGTTTGACAGCTTTGTAGGTTGACTTGTGCAGTTCTGCAGTTGGTTTTAGTGTTAAAATGCTGAGGGGGGTCACTGGCTTGTAGGTGCTTTTTTATCCACTTTTAAATGGGTTTGTGAGTGATCCTTTGAAAATTGGATGGAGAAAACCAAGAAGTTCATTGCTTTATCCCTGGAAGGCTAGAGTGGCTGATTTTCTAAGAACCCTGAAATGTCTAAAACCCTCAGAACTGGTGTAATTAATTTTTGTAATGTAGTTTCTTGTTCATGCACTTGATTTCAAGAGGACTGCAAGCAAACTGACTCTAGGAGCACAATTCGTACATTTGGGCTACCAGTTATTTGTGACCTATATTTTATCTGTATTTTAAGGCTGATTTTAGTGATTTTCGTAAGTATGAGTAGGCCTAGTGAATTCTTACTGTGATCCACCTTATTTCACATTTCATGTTTCATGCTTTACATTTCAAAGAAAATCTTGCTGAAGGAAAACTTTGATTTTATGAATTTAGAACTTGAAATAAATCTATGAACAAAAGAATGTATCAAATCTAGCTTTTAATACAGTCAGAACTAATCAGCAAAAATTTCAGCAGGCATGGATTAATTCAAACTGTGCCAGCTACAGCCAGACTATAAGAAGATTAGTCCATTTATAGTTCACAACTGCTCAAAAGTGTTCCCAAGATTTTATTAGGTCAGTTCATCTGCTAATGTCACACCGGTCCATTTCCAGCGGAAATGATAGTGTCATCAATTACAAAATTTAACATCCACTCCCTTTGCTTTGCCGATACTGTATCCTGAGTGAAATACAGTTTCACATAAGGCCAAGTAAAATTGAATTCTTGGTTCAGGTTTCGTGACTTAACGGTTTTAATGAAGTAGATTTTTAAAAAGTTTGCTGTCTGCTGAATCTGATGGTTTCATTAAACACTCAAATGTTAGCTTAGTCAAATCACACAGCCCTTTGGAAAGCTCTAAGTCCAAGCTTTTCAATATTCTGCATTGTTACAAACAGTAATCAGCATCAGTGGAAGAACCCAGTCTTCCTTTGATAAATGTGTTGACTGTGTCTCAATAAATTCACTGTACAGTGATACTTTCAGTTACATTAAGTCATATAATTAACATAAAATAGTTTTTGTTAATTAAAAACTGATGTTTTTAGACTAAATGTGAGGTCTGTTTGCCTATAGTCTTACAAAATATTAGTTTGTGAATTATAGAATAAATGCTCATGGAGGTGCTCATGAGGTGTTTTGAAATGCCAGGTTAAATTTATGAATGCACCCTTTAGCTAGTTTTCATGAGAGAACACTTTTGCCCTCTGAGAAGTGCTTCCTGTAGTGAAATAGCTGCAGTGCTACACTGACTTTTTCCACACCATACACGTCATCATTTGAAAAACAGGCTTTGAATGTTTTCTTTGTGTTCCATTGAATCAACACTTGTGTCCTGTTTTTGATAACTGCCATAATCACACCGAAATTCTGTTTATTAAAAATCACCCAGGGTAATGTTGATAACTAGGCAAAATAGTTGTCAATTACCCAAGGTGGGACAACAAATCCTAATAGTAATTCCCCTGAAAGATATATGTATGATATAGTTTTGTTTGCTTGGTAGGAGACTAGGTAGCAGGATAGTTGGGTATAACATTATTTGCATTTGAATATAAGTTAACAGTCATTATCAAATCCATCTTATACATTAGACTAGTATTGGAAAAAGCTGCATTTACAGAGCTGAAGTTAGTTAGGTGGCAAGTAAGGTTTTCCCTGACAGGTTATAAAACAGGGTTATAGATGGCCATGCATGTAACAAAAGTTTGTTAGTAGCATTAAGCGGCAGTATACTCAAAATACTTCACCATAGCCAAAGCTTACTGTCAATTTGCAGTTTCAGTCCATCAAAAGAATTATTATTTTTTTCCACTTGTTTATAAAATGTCAGAGCTGACACCTTCATATTGAAAATGGATAGCTGGCAATATTATTTGTGTTGTGTTTTACTTCTGGTTTTCCAGTTAAGAGAAAGAGAACATATTACTAGTACATTTAAAACTTCTAGCAGTTCATCTTCAGCTGCTTGTTTATTCATCCTGTTTCTTTAGCAGTGTGGGAAAATGACCTGGTAGTGAGCTAACAAAAGCTAAACCAAAACATGAAGAGAGAGCTGGAATGAAAACAGCTAGCTTTCATCTGTTACTGCCATACACAGAGCAATGACTGGTCATATCTGATGATCTAGCTAGCTAGACAGGCTGATGGATCAGTACTCTCTTTAGCTTGCTTGCTAAAATTATTGAGATCAAAATGATATACAAATATACAAAATATATACAAATATACAAAAAGTGTAAACACAAAATAATATGAGCCACAGTAACTCACTTAATGTTTCTTGCTTTTTTTCACACAGCGTAGCCCTGTATTTTTTCATCTCATGATTCATGTTTTGACATTTTTGTTAGGAGTATCTGAGGATTTGAAATGATGTAATCTAGCAAGAAAGCAGGGTGTAGATGGTAAAGATGTAAATATTTAATGGGGCCAAAAGGTTTTCAGTAATATATACATTCAAAAGACATTGAAAATCTGTAGAATTGTGGCCCCACTGGAGTAGGGTTATGGATTAGCTGTGAGCAGAGTAGGAGCTTCATGTGTACTTAGTGGTTTTATTTTATTAATTCAACAACATAGATTTGAACTGGTCAACATGTATTGTTCTCCACAATGAACAGTTAGGTTTCAGTCAGTCTTCTTGAAGAAGTTGGCTCAAGTCATGCTAGATAATACAGCCTTACAAAATCCTTTTTTTAAGAAATACTGGATGATAATAGTTCAGCCTAGATTAACTCAGCATTCAATTACTTTGCTGACCTCTGGGATATTGTGCATTATATTGCCCGGAAGTTCCACTGCCAAGGGTCTGTGGCCCCACCCTAGGGTTTGCACTCTTTGGCGCCATTGTGCCGGCAATGATTTTAACTTGTCAGCAAGAGCAAGGTGAAAATGAAGAAGGAAACCTTGGGCAACCTGCTGAACAAGGAGGTTTTGGGCCCCCTGAAAGTTTCCAAATCATCACTTTCACTACCTCTGGATAGGGAGGAGTTTGTCCCCACCCACGCATCTACATGGTACCTGAGCCTACTCAGCTTGTCAGTGGAAGCAGGAGGGCATAGGATCTCTGGGCTAGCAGGCGTTAGCTAGCATATGATGCATTTGGTAGCTAAAGTAAAATTCACCAAAGAGACAAGAGAACACGTAAGATGTAGGACTGCACATATTAAGCCTGCATGTGCTTACTAATCATTTGCTTAAAATGCGTATTCTTACCATGTACATCCTTACGTGATGCAGATGGTTGGTTTGTATCTAAGCATTTCTTATATGAGGAGCTGTTTTCCTACATGTAATGTAGTGGAGTGTAATAGTGTAATGTACATATTGCATGTGTCCATGTAGAGTATCATTATATACACAAATGAGTAGTACCTTACCGCTTTTGTCTTGGGTTCACCAGGGTGAAGATTGATTTCGTTATGACAAGCTGCTGCACAGAAGATGTCCGCACTGTCTGCGACTAATATCGCTGATGTTGGTCATGGTAAGAATTTCATTGCTTGCATTAAGTCATTTTTTGAAGAGAGCATTTCGCTCATACAGCACAGCACTACAGCATAAAGTTGAGGAGATCCAGTTAGAAGCTAGAGGTTCTCTCAAATTCTCACTCTCCCTCTGGGTGCGAAATAAATGTGCACCCCAGGTGGATATCTGTATGACAGGTGACCAGCCTTTGTGTATTCCCAATGCACATTTCAGTGGGTAATTAATACATTTTTGAAAATGAAATAAAATGTTATAAACTACTATGTGGAGTGCATAAAATACATAAATGTGCAGATTACTGTATGCATATTTAATGGTTAGAATATCATCTCTGAATCAGTCAGTGTGAATGCTGTATAGAGAAAGAAATTATGACATTTTGTTTCTGCTGGAGTCTGCAACCTCCTGCGTTCTGACCTATTGTGACTAGTGGCTTTCTGTATGATGTGAGGTATTATTCATCACACTATAAAGACAGCCTTTATTTCATATTTGTGTGGGTTTCTTGGTATGTTGAAGGCTAAAGTCCTCAGCCCAATGTGTTGGTCAGAGGTCGGCATATTTTCTATTAGTGAATATCAGTTCAGCATAACTGTTGCATGGCACGCTTCATCTTTTGTCTGTGTGAAGTTTGACACTTGATTGAGTGCATCCTTATGCCACCATGAAGGGTAGTAGGTCCAGTATCTAATATTTTAAATATATTTAATCTAAATTTGTTGACAATTTTGCGGTTATCTTTTTGCATATGCAGAGGGAGAATCACTTAACCTCCATGGTATCTACTGGGACACGATGGTAGAAATAACAAATGCTCACTTCAGAAAGGGAGAGAAAATGAATTATGCTAGTATGTTATGAATTATGTATTCATTCTTAGAATTAGTAAGTTGACTGAGCGGTACAGAATTATACCTTTACAGATTTTTCCATCAATTTTGCAGTGCTAAATGTTTATGAATCATAACACTGTAATTTTATTGGATGAATAATGTGTAGCATTGTCAAACTTCTAGATTTCCCTTCATTTTGTTCTTGTTCTTAAATTAGCCATTATTTGTTATCCTATGATTTCGTTTTGGCCACTTTCCATCAGCGGTTGCTTCCCATCTGGCATGACCAATACAGTTGGCTTTATATCTTTGCATATTTTGGATATGCACATGCGTTTTAAAACACAGCTTGATTTGCGTTTGTATGGCCTAGTTTTGTCTTTGACTAATCATGATGGGTTTTGTGCTGCTACCTGCACCGAGTGAACAATTACAGTGCATCTGGTATTTTAACCCCTTGGGTGTAAAATATAATTGGTTTAAAGCGAAAACTGGCATGGCTCTTGGCCTTTCGTGGGTCAGAATTGAAATTACATGTGACGACAAAAACAAACTGCTCTCAATTACCCCATTCACACTCGCAAACTGAACACAGAACAATAAGTCAGCAGACAACAGACAGCCGTAGGTGTGAAAGGAAAAGTAATTAGCATATGACCCTTGGCTTTGCCAGCTTCCTTCAGGACAGCTGGAATAATTGGCCCCTTTGTCCCCCTAATGTCCTCCTGAAAGGCATGATGGTACCTGCAAATGAGCATGTCTTTTGCTGGTTTCCTCAGCATTTGTTTACTTTCTTACTGTGGAGCAGAACACTAAATAATGTGAAGGATAAAAGCACCAGAATTGTATGTTCCCACAAATGACTGATGGAGCTCTCCTTTTGTCAAAAGCTATATAAATATATATAAATATATAAATAATATGTAATTTCATTTTAATTCTATTTAATGCATTGGAATTATTTTTATTAAATGTACTCATCAGTGATGTTAGTTATATTGATAACTATCTTACATACCAAGCAACTTTCCAGAATCGGAGCAGATACAGAAATGAGTTTGGAGACCTCTTTTCCTTGAATGATTACATTTTCCAGTTTCAGATTCCAGGCTTACTAACACAGCAGTTAGCTAGTAAACAATTTTAATTATGTCTGAGACAAATGACTGAACAATCCGTTTTAGAACAAGGATGCAAGTAATAGCTACATGATATTATGAAATGTAAATTGACATCAAGAGCTAACATAACTCATATTGTAGCAAATAAGCGCGTGGTTGTGAATCTGTGTAGCACGACCCAAAAAAAAAAAGAGTGAATCTGCACTGCATGTGCTCTAAACTGAACATATTCTCCTTGTTAACAATTTTGTAATTAGCATAGCAGTGCATAATTAAAATGAGCAAAATTAGCAAAAAGTAAAAGTAACATAGCTAGCTATCCAACATTAACTTTGTTGCATTTTGGCCGACAGAGGTAGCCTTTTGGCAGCTCAATGTGATAGCTAGCAAGAGAGCATTACTGCTGCCAGCTAGTTCATGTGAAAAACATTTTGCACCCATTAGTCTGTTTAATCAGCCCCTACTTAAAAACATTAGGTGATTCACATTTATGTTTCTAGCCAGATGCTTTAAACCTCTGCAATATCTATATTTAACAAACTAGAATCTGGCTCAAAGTTTTTCTACTTGCATAACTTGGAATGCATTGTAATGCTTCTCTGTCTTGTGAACAGTAATACTGCATTCTTCTCCCATGGATGTATTGACTGGTTTAGACTGAGGTAGGTATATTATGTTAAACAGTCTACAATGGCGCCACTATATTGATGTAATTTAATAAATAAGCCTCATATTATTACATAGAAGTGAATCATTTAACAGCAATGCCTGAATTGAATAAGTTGTTTTGTACAGTGAAGTTATTTGTCTGTTAAAGCACTCATTTCTGTGCAGTCACATGCAGTTGTGTATAAAACATGTTGCTCCACACTAGTTCTGTGCAAACTACTGATCCTACAGAATCATCTAGTTTCACCCTGAAACATTTAACATGTCTCTGGGGGAAAAAGAAAATTGTTAAATGAACAGTATGGAGGGAAAATGATTAGATGATTGGTGATTAGATTTTCTGTAGATATGCATGCTTGTGACTGACTTGTGATGGACAGATTGGTTAGTTTATGGTAGTCCTGTATATGTTAACATAATGGGAGTGGACCAGAGCTAATTTGTATCTCTTGCAAGATGTGGTCTTGTATGTATCCCCGGATAGATAACCAGGCTATTCTGTGGTCTTTACACTAAACAATCTGAAATAATTACCTGATAATGTAGGTCCATCCTTTATAACATACTGGCTGCCTTCATTTCAGAATCCCAGGCATGTGACTTAGAGGAAATTGCATGCCTTCTCCTCCACTGTGGCATGCAGGGCTTTAATCAATGGCCAGCCAAGGTCTCCTTGGGTTAGAGTTTTTCTCTGGCTTTCAGTTGAATGGTGGCTTTTTTGTGTTGGCAAAAACAGAGGATTCGGCTGAGAAAAGCATTGTACTTAAGAGTGCTTTCCCATGTGCCATCACAGTTCAAAAAGAGTGTGAATGCTGGAGATAATGTGAAAGTGGAGCAGACCTGAGCCATTCAGAGTAAATAGAAATTTTTTCTGACCCCGCTTTGATATTTTTTACTTACTCTGAACTTTGGAGTTGACCTGTGTGTTTGTGTTCCTGTGCCATTGAAGCTTGTTAAGGATGGTTGACACATAGTGTCCGTGTTCATAGTACATTTTTATTTGAATATGTGAACAATAGTTGTTGCAAAGATTGTTGCCGTTTTCATTGTTTATATGGGAAGTGAACACTGATGTTAGTGCTGTGTGTATCATAATGGCTTTTGTATGTGTTGTTTTCATTACTGGTGAGGAAATGGCCCTTATGGGAAGTTGTGTATAGGTGGCATCTCTGGCATTGTGTTCACCAAAAACATTTCCGTTCCCTAGCCTGTCCCATATTCCTGTCTTGGGCAATAGCACAGTCAGCTTTTATTTTGTTATTCATGTGACTTAGTGTTGAGTATATGTAAATACAAAAAATGTACACAGCAAAACTGGAAAAACCATAGTCAGTTTCATCCCTCTTCTGCCATTTCAGTATAGTATTTATGTTTATGAGCATGATATAATTGTCTACAGTATCTGGTAGTTATCAGGAGTGCTTCAATGTCTCCCAGTATCACTTAGTAAATCCAGTCATGTCAGTATTTGATTCCAGACACAGTTACACTACATATTTGTTGAATACTGAATCTCATATGTCACAATTGAAAATTTAATTCTGTGATTTATATTCAGTCTTACTGTGGAAGACTGTACTTATCAGAGCAACATAGGTGAAAAATGAAATTCAGCTTGTGTACTGAATGTATTTGCAACCCAGCTATAGTTTGTCTCTGTCTGGGCAATGCCTGTTCAGTGATGGATGAAGCACCAGGAAAACCAGACTCTGAACTCCAACAATATGATCTGGATGATCATTTTCCCTCTACATGAATGTTTGCACAATGAAGTTTGCACATTAAAACTGCAGAAAAAATCTCTTCCACTGTAGAGATATTTCCCCATCTGTTTGTGAATATCTGCATAGGCAAAAGATTTAAAAAAGATTTAAAATCACTTGCTCCTGACCCCAAAAACTGTAAATATATATATATATATATATATATATATATATATATATATATATGTATGTATGTATTTACAGTTTTTGGGGTCAGGAGCAAGTGATTTTAAATCTTTTTGCCCCTCAAGGATACAATTCACTGGCCGTCTCTGGTTTTCAAACCCAGTGACCCTTGGCCCTGTGTCCTAATCACTTCCATGCGTGCGTGTGCTAAAAATGGGTCTCTGCATGTCTGCACTTTCTGCATGTGTTTGTCACATTGTTTTTCTGACATCTCCAAATGTTGTGCAGGCGCAAGGTGTAAAAATATAAGGAAAGGCTGGTGTTTAAAAACAGAAAAACTGCACACAAGACCAAGGTGAACGCTTGACACGTAAAACATCTGAAAAACATTGGTTGTGACATGCTGTCATAGAGAGATTGGCCTACATTGTATCCACAGCAGCATCATATGTGTAAGAGAATGGACCAGACAGTCTTGTGTTAGAAGCCAATCAGATTTTTCTAAGCAGTTGGGTGACTGTAAACAAAATTTAAATGAAAATTGCAGTACCAAATTTAAGAAAGGTGTGCTTGTTTGAGATTCTTAACAAATATGCTGCCACCAGTATGGTTATGGACATAGGAGATAGGTTTGGGTTAATATTATTAAATTGTTTCATATTCCTAGAAATGAAAATGAAAATAAGTGAAAAAATAATACAGACCCTCAGTTAATCTGAGCATTTTGATACATTTACAATCAAAACAGAAACCTCACCCTTGTAACTGTCTTTTTCATTTTAATATCATTAACCTCCTGGCTGCAGGTTTTGCATGTTTTGAGCTCATGTCAGGTAAAATTTGTCAAATAACCAAAATGGAGGTAGCTGTTATCAGTTTTTCAGTCATTATGAATGGACATGTTTTAGAAGCTATACCTTGTACCTTTTCATGGAGAGTGTTAGGATGCAGTTTCAGTGTGTGTAAGTAAACACTGGGGTAAAGGCTCCCTTAAAGGCAGCATGGCCAGCACACAGACACACCCTTGTCACATCTTCTCCACTTTACAGAGACACTCCACGGCCACATATCTGTTTGCACCATTAAAATGTCAACATTAATTTGTGTGTGCTGATGTGTGTCTGCTTATGCCACCGAATAGGGTCCTAAGCCTTTTTGGAGAATGGGAGGTGAAAGGTCAGGGGTATTTTGACACACTTAATTCAACACATTGGAAATACTTGGGGGTTGGGGATGGTGTGTTACTAGAATACTATCTTAAGAGCAGTTTATCAGTCAGTTTATCATATTTTTTGATATACTTAATTTGAACACAAAAATTTGGTTGGTCTACTGCTGTGTGCTTTGTCTTTTTTATGTAAGCTATTTATACTTTCATGCTTTCTACAGGTGAAAAATGTAAATACAAATGAAAAACTTGAGTCTTCACGTAATCTCAGGACCCATTAAATAAATACAGCTGCGAGACTGCGAATTCCACATTCCACATGGTGCTAGATTCCAAAAGATCATCATAAAGAATGAAGGGCGCTAGTGTGAAGCAGCAACTCGCTGTTCTAGCCTGCACAGCATCAATCAAAGTTATTTGTGTAGGTCAAATTATTATTTTATATTTGAAATTAGTTAAGGACATTTAGTGCACCATGGCATTGTAGCAGTTCACACTGTGCCAGCAATTTGCACGGCACTGTTCAAATAATTACCATGAATCATCATATTATTTAATAAAGCATTGTATAAAAATATTGCACGTTCTGTACTTTTGTTGGAAGAATTTAGCCAAAGGCATTTTCTATTTAAATAAGATAAAAAAACAAAACAGGACATATTAAAATGCTTGATATATAATATAAAGTATCAAACTGTCACAGAGAGAGATGTGATTCTTATAAGCACAGTGGACTGTATATGTATGTACATGTTTAGGGTCTGGTTTTACACTGGAATTGGCAGAAGCTTTACCATGAGGGATTATGATTAAGACTTGAAAAAAAATATGTGAGATCAGGGAGGGTGCATCAGAATTTCTGTTCTGTCTAGTGCAGGGATTTCTGTTGTTACTGGAGTAAAATCAGATTGATAAAGGCAGGTCATGGTCAGCTGAGTCGCCCACTAACTGTACAAAAGGTGGATAGTCACATTATGACTTAATGCATTGGAATGTATAGTGTCTGTGGTTTCAGAAGCTTCACATTTTCCCCACTTCCTCTGTGGTCGATGAATGCTTGGTGAATCAGCTCTGAGGCCCCTGCCACTGTGGCTGACCTCTCCATCCCACAAGTATGGAAAGTACAGCCCACTGACCATCAGCAAGACCTTGCTGAAGTTAATTTCCCATGTGTGAGGGAAGTAGGTCAGGCTTCATTTGAAATAACCAGTTATGACTACAGTGACATTGCCTAAAAAATAGTGACACCTAAATGAAGTTACATAGAGAAATACGTAAGAAAAATCCCTCTCATGGTGTGCTTGATCCGAGGTCAGGATGGAATTATTCTCTGGAGAAAGTCAAGTTTCAGATTGTCAAAGCCTTACTGATTTGGAAGTGTTTTTGTGGCAGTGAAGTTTTTCATTGTAACAGTACTGTCACATTGAATCCCTGATACAGTTTAAAAACCAAATGCATGTGACTGCAGAGAGACCCATAAACATCCATGAAGTGGAAAGGTGTACTAGATACAGCTTTTGATTAGAAACCCTTCGTCCTTATTCCCACGGTGCAGTTTGTCCTCTAAAGGTCCGTCCATCGGGTCATTTTTTGGGAAGGCTCCAGGGGCTGCTGGCAGGACATTGCGAACACATTGCTGGAAGGGAGCAAGGACCGGTAAACAGATGTTTCACAACAAGTTATGGATTGGGGGGTGGAGGGTTCAAAGGAAGTCTGGGCTGGGACTCGGTGGAGCCGGGACGATATCTAGAATGCTAAGTTGTAACTGCAGGGTTGAATTGTGGAGATCTTTGCCTCGTGCGCAGCTGGTCTTGCCGATGTCCTCGTCCCTCTGCGTGCGCACGTGCCCAGGGCCTTCATGCAGATGTGAGGGGGAGGAAATGTTTCTTTGTTCTGTTCCATTGTCTTTATTACTATAGACAGATAGAACTATAGACTATAGAATTACTATAAGGATGTGTGCATCAGGGGTGTCGAGCTGTAACGTCGGGGTCCACTCTGCTGGTGCAAGCAAATTGCTTCACCACCTGAACCCCTAATCAGTATATTGACCGGGCAACATGTAACGCTGCCCCAATATCTGGGAGTAAAAGCGTGATGAAATGTGATGTGTTGTAGCCCAGGGCTGAGAACCCCTGTGGTGGGTGAAACCCAATCAGGGTGGAGTTGAGCAATGGGGGGACGCCGTGGTCAGATGTGACCCTTCCCCTAGTACTGCCCCAGCTGGCATGTGACTGTGAGTCAGCACCTTCAGCACGGCCCCCTTCCAGTGTTGTGGAAACAACCAGAAGGATCTGTGGGTGAAAGCATTTTGTGGCTTTGTTTCCCCTTTGAGGCAGATCTTTCCTTGCATGAGGCTAACAAAGTACTGTGTCTTCTCACAGGATGTCTCCCTCCCCCTGTCTACTGGGTGCAGTGAGTACTCAGATCTAGAGGAGCTGTTTGTCCTGCTTTAGGTTCTTGGACAGGTGTAGATTTGCATCTGTGCGTGCCGATTTTGAGGTAGTTTTGGAGGACATTCTACAGAAATCCATTTGTACACACACGCATATGCGCGCGCATGCTCTAACTCTCTCTCACTCTCACACACACACACACACACACACACACACACACACACACACACACACACACACACACACACTGTAGTGCATAGTTCTCAGAGACTGGCGGTATAATGTCTAGGCATTGTTATCCACGGTCTCTTTCTGGGTTTTTGTTCTCCTGTCTTTTATCAGAAATTCAAAGGTCATGTGCTCGGCTTTCCCTGAAGCTGGCTTGTTTCAGTGCTTATATTTTGTTATGGCGTCTTTTATATTCATCAAATCAAAGCACATTGGATGCTTTGTCTCTGTGTTCTAATATCCATAATGTGCCCTGTTTCTGGACAGTAGCTTCTGCCTTCTGAGAGGAGCAGGTTTTCTGCTTGGTGCCCTTTATAGTGTATGCTCTGTTTAAATGCGTAATGTCTAATCATGGTGAATATTCTTATTCTTTGACTGTGTTCTTGATATTCCCTGGACAATGAGAGCTTTTGATATTCAGCTGTATAAACAGCAGACAATTTAATTGATGTGATGCAGACTATTTGCCATTACTCAAGCAAATTGTTTGGAAAAATAAATTAATCTAAGGGAGATTACTGTCATCCTTACAGATAAGAGAAAAGTGTTTGCATAGGCTTCAGTATTACTGTTGAGAGTAAAGTGTCTTTGTTTGTGTAGATTATAAGGGTCTATTACATGAGTCCAATTCATTATGACCAACCAGCATTTTAGTATCACTCAGACATTGCATCTACCTGTTACTGAGTCTGCACCAGAAGCACAAAATTACAGCTGAATTACAGCATGACTGATTTAAAAAAAATGAGTTTATGGTTTTGGTTTATTCAATTTTTGAATAATTAGCAAAGACAAATTTAATTATCACTTATTTCAAGACTTTCTGCATTTTCTTGCAAACCATTGGGTGACTGGAAGTACTTCTGGAATAGCATTTTTATGTAATTTGTGACACTCTTCCTCAGTCAAGTCCATGCTTTTCTTTTTCCTTCTCCTCTATCCAAATGTTAGGCTTTTTTGTAAACAAAACAAACCAAGAGTCAACCAGAAACTTGATGAAGTGAATGCCTTATTGTGAGCTGTTGTGTGTTCTTTTTCTGTTGTCTTCTGGTGGAAGTTTGAATGGTACTCCCCACTTACAGTCTACACACCATGGTACCCTATATGCCCCTCACATCTTGCATGGGATGTCCAGCGAATGTTCAGGATTTTACATGGAGAATACATGTAATACATGGACTAGCTATGTCCTAGTGACTCTGGTGCACAAATCAGCATGATGTAACAGACGTATTGCTGCAGACAAAATGTTTCTGTGTGTTTTAGAGGTAACGGAAATGGTTGTTTATGTAGGTTTAAAGACAGAGGAAAGTGCTTGTATGTTCTAGCTGATGATGAATACATATGTATATTTAAGGTTAGGTAATTGTCTGCACATTTTGTGAAGCGTGCGTGTACAATCAACAGAATTAAGTGTTTTTGTGGATGTGTGTTAAAGGTGAGAGCAAAGTGTTTGGTGTGGCGCCTGAGCTGCAGCTGGACTCAAGTGTGGAGAAGAGGAACGGCCCCATGGTGACGGACAACAGCCATGACGGCCCGCCGCCCGCCCCCCACGTTGCCGGCTGCTCTGCCCAGCAGAACGGCATCTCGCTGGGTCCCCAGGGCCTGCAGGGTGAGCCCGCAGGCCAGGAGCTGAGCTGCCCTCTCTCCATGGATTCCAGTGACATCAAGCTGGAAATGACAGGCGACATGCTGCCTGCCAGCACAGGTAGGGCAATCCCTCCGTCCCATATTGCTCATTTTAAATGTGCTGATTTTTGCCTTATTGCAGGATGTGTATGTTTTGCGGGGAAAAAACTGTGAGTTGGACTTCCACTGTGAGTTCACGTCCAGTGAATCCAGGAAATCTGAACTGTGTTGTCTCAAGTATACAGGCTGCATCCCCATTTTTGAGTCCACTGCTCACTTGCCATCAGAATAAAGGGCAGAAGGTGTTGTAGTCACCATTTTAAAGGGCATTACAAACAGCAGAAACTAACAGAAGCAGGCTTTAGCAAAGAACAGAGGGCCCAAGTGATAGTGATGGGGCAAATTGAAAGGATTACTGTATTGGTCTTAGTTACTACATATCACCCATTGAGATAAATGATGGTTTACTAGAGCTGGGGCTGCCATATGGAATAGGACAGAATCCCTGGTTGTTCCAAATATTGTATATGTGCACAGCAAGCACAGCTTCCCCTAACATGAGTAGTACGGCTCTGCCAACCTCGTCTCTCATGTCCTTGTCTCGCAGAGGCTCAGCCGGTGAAGCGGAAGAAGGGCCCGGCCCCCAAGATGCTGGGCAACGAGGTGTGCAGCGTGTGCGGGGACAAGGCCTCGGGCTTCCACTACAACGTGCTGAGCTGCGAGGGCTGCAAGGGCTTCTTCCGCCGCAGCGTCATCAAGAGCGCCCAGTACTCCTGCAAGAACAGCGGCAAGTGCGAGATGGACATGTACATGCGCCGCAAGTGCCAGGAGTGCCGTCTGCGCAAGTGCCGCGAGGCGGGCATGCTGGAGCAGTGTGAGTGACGCCCGTCTGTCCGCCGCCTGTCCTTAAAGGCCAGAATTCTTTACATTATGGCATTTAGCGGACGCTACCCAGAGCGACTTGCATCAGTTACTGTTTTTTTTTTACAATGTTATCGTTTATATAGCTGGATATTTACTGAAGAAATTGTGGGTTAAGTACCTCGCCCAAGGGTACAGCAGTGGTAACCATGCGGGGAACAAGTTACAAGTTCTGCTCCTTAACTGCTCCTTAACAAGTTACAAGTTCTGCTCATGCAATAAATTCTCCTTAGGAGAAGGAGAATTTATTGCATGAGCACTCAGATCTGTGTACACCTTAAGCAAATGGGTAATTGGCTAAGGGGAATGGGAATGAACACTCTCATTTAAAAGAATGGGTGTTGTTTAGTTTGCTTTTGTTATTTGCATTATGCATTTGATGTTTGTAGTTGAAGGGGTGAAACTGGGCTGTCATTGCCATGTTTGCTTAAGAACATCTCAAGTGGCACAACTTGAGTGTTTTCCAGTGCCATTGTTGTGATGGTCCATGTAGACATTCAGTCAGTAGAATGAGAATTTTAAAGGGATTGAAAGGATTGCATTTAAGGATAATGTTTAAATAGAAGTGTGAATTTCTGTCACTCTGTGGCAATGCAGATATCTAAGAACACTAATGTGTTTTTTGATCTATCTGTGAGAAAATCTCCTACCAATGTATATTAGGAACATGTATGTGAGCTGTACGTGTTATACGTGAACTACAAAAATTTAAGTTGTTTAAAAGCATGTACTTAATGGTGACCATGTAAGAAAGATATTGCTTATGTTTCAGAAAGGTCATTGTAGACTATGAGAAAATATTTGATGTTTAAAAATGGAGTGTAAATACAAAGGCCTGGATTTAAACTTTGCATCTGCTTTGTACTTTGTCCTGTTCAAATTATGTCCTCTTCAAATACTACAGTCTTTACATAATAGCAAATGTGACGTTTTTCACTTTTTACACAACATGTTAATTGCAGTGGCTACCAGGTAATTTTCAGGGAAGAAAAGAAAAACGTAATACTACTTTCCCCAAATGACAAAGCACATTGGGAAGATGGCAGAGCAGAGAAGGGGACTTTCTGACTGCTGTAGCGTGCTTTAAATCACCGAAACCTTTCTGAATCCCTGCGCCAGGTGTCCTCTCTGAGGAGCAGATCCGTCTGAAGAAAATGAAGAAACAGCATGAAGACGAGGTGGCACGCACGTCCACCGCTCCCCCAAACCCGGCCCCGGGGCTGGAGCCACCCCAGCTGGCACCAGAGCAACAGGACATGATCGAGAAGCTGGTGGCCATGCAAAAACAGTGCAACAAGAGGTCCTTCATCGACCGGCCCAAAGTCACAGTGAGTGAAGGGGGCCGCTTTCCTCGACTATAGCCATGAAAGATAAAATATACATTATTAACTTTTCAGTGTGTGGTAAAATGCAAAATCCAAAATGCACAATACATTTTAATTGTGTGGTGCACAATTGTGTGGTTTTAGGGACAAAAATCACAATGTATTTGTTTATATCACAAATGTGAGATATATTCTACAACACATGTACGATACATACACAGACATGGAAAATATTTACGTGTTGTATGTTTATATACATATAAATTAGCATATATTTTTAATATATTATTATATATTATATATATTAATATATGATTATATTATATTTTCCTTTTACTTTGGGTTTTTACATTTTAACATGTAACTTATTTCCTCAGCTATAGCCTGCCCATTACTCATTGCTTTATTTATGAATTTTCTGTGAGTTTATGTATCTGACAGCATTTTTTATTTATTTTTTTTAATGACAGCCGTGGCCACAGAGCCAGGACCCCCTAAACCGCGAGGTGCGGCAGCAGCGTTTCGCACATTTCACAGAGCTGGCCATCATGTCCGTGCAGGAGATAGTCGACTTTGCCAAGCAGCTGCCGGGCTTCCTTGAGCTCACCCGAGAGGACCAGATCGCCCTGCTCAAGACCTCCACCATTGAGGTGAGCCCTCTGCCTCATTCCCCAAAGGAGTGTAAGGCCATCTGCTGTTCCCACTGTTCACAACCGGGACATTACAAGGGGAGCGAGGACTTTAGTAAATACCACTCTTCAGAAGTCCCAGTTTGATGAAGGGTTGTTTCAGGTTTGCTGTTCTGTGATCCACGTACCTGTGTATCATCAACACCCTTCAACAAATTCTGAAATATTTTTAGGGGTAGGGGTCCAATTTTGTTTTAAAGTATTGGTGAGCACCACCTTGTGGTGTAAGCCTCTGAACCTCTGAAATCTTGATGCATCTTGTTTAACAGCAGTATCATGCAAGATTTTGACAATATCTTTATCTATTAGCGCAAACTACATATTTCAATAAAAGAGGAGCAAAACCCAAAAAACACACATCTCTGCTTGTACAATCTCAAGTAAAAATTGTGTCACGTGTAAGTCGCTCTGGATAACAGCGTCTGCCAAATGCCAATAATGTAATGTAATGTAAAGACCCCAAGTATTGGATAATTCCTCCAGGTGTGTATAAGCATATTTTATCATCTTTTTTGGCATGGGAATACCTTAAGGTTATGGTGCTTAACAGTGAAAATGGGAAAACCTTGTTTTGCTTTGGCTAAAGACCCTCTGGATCGGATGTTGCTTAATGATGATGAACTCTGCTTTTTGATAATCCATACATGAACATTTTAGACCAGTGACAATCCCATGGAATTAAGAGGAAAATTGGGTTGTACAGTTTTCCACATAAAGACTATATGTATAAAATGAATACAGAGTGAATTCTGTCCATCAAGAATGTGTAAATATGGAACATATTTATATTTAATTATTTGTATGTTTGATAGAATCTTTTGTCCAGAGCAACTTGCAAGTCAAACATCACAAGATTAATTGACGGTAGGAATGCAAGAATCCTCTAAGGAGACATGAATGAAAAACACAGTGAGGGAATAACTGAATATCTCATGGGAATGATTTAGTATTTTATAGAAATGAGAGGCTGTTAATGACTGAAGGCATGTCACGAGGTACTGCTGTGCATTTTCAGAAATCCGATACTCACTTAACTGTGCAAGGTGGTGGGGTGGAAGGGGCACAATAAAAGTTGCAATTTTTCAGCTTTTGCACCTGCTTCAGTGGTGGCATTCCCCCAGTGGGTCTTGCTGTCTGTTGTGCAGTGAGGCAATGTCTATTGTCTGTGTGAATAAGTGTAAGTTATGTGTTAATGTTTTCTTGAAAAGCATGGTTTTCTGTGCCAGATTCTAACTGGGTTACATAGGGAAATAGGATTATGTTGTCTCATTTGCCTGCTGTTGTGGAAGTCAGACAAAAAAGGGAGCAGAATAGAAATCTTCATTTTTTTCTGTTTGCACTGAAGAATAGGCATGTTATAGAAACATATGTAATCATTTCTTGTTTTTGGTGTATAAAACATTTGCTAGTTTTGTCTCAACAAACTACCTACCTACTAACATTTATCCCTATGAGCAACATACAGTAGCTACATCGTATGATATAGCAACTACATACAGTGGCTACTGTCTACATATGCATCTACAGTATCAGAGAAAGCCTAAGAATGATCCAATAGGGCAGCACTACCTTGTCATACTGATGTTACAATGCTTAACAATGAACAGCAAAAATACAGTACTATTTAGAGTGATCGGAAAATGGAATGCTTTCCTAGTTTAATCAAAGTGGTGATCTTGATGGATGGATACTTGTTTTGGAAATCCACATTCTAAGATAGCTATTTCTCTTTCAGATTATGCTGTTGGAAACATCGAGGAGGTACAATCCAGCCATAGAGAGCATTACTTTTTTGAAGGATTTCAGTTACAATAAAGAGGATTTTGCAAAAGCAGGTACAGTAATTCCCTTTTCCTTCTCAAGACTGTATTTGAACATTAGAAGTCAACACCTGTGTATGTTCCTCCCACTCTTTGAGACACCCTATTTGGAAAATACCATTAGTAGTATGCTAGTAATCCAGACTTGATGACTGTTTTTCAGGGCTTCAGTTCGAGTTCATAAATCCCATATTTGAGTTCTCAAAAGGGATGAATGATCTGCACTTGGATGAAGCAGAATATGCACTGCTAATTGCTATCAACATCTTCTCAGCAGGTAGGAACCTTTCCTCCTCCTTCTCTGTGATGTACTGAAGATATAACCATTTTCATTTACACCAGTTATTGGCAACACCCACCTACAAGAGCTACAGTCTTGGAGATTGCATATTTATCCATATGTTATACAGCATGTGGTCATTTAATGAACATCATGAGTGTGTACAGCATCTGTACTGTAGACCACAGACCTTCCCTTCTTATGCATATTATTATGCATTTTCTATATCTAATCTGTGTGTGTTTGTTTGTGTTATATAATAATGTTTAGTCCACAGCTTGGTTGTGTTGGTCAGATTTTACAAGTGTTCACGTATATGAGTCTAAGCTATGCTCATTTCAATTTATTTTACATATGTATGTATTCATATACTTTTACAGACCGCCCAAATGTGCAAGACCATGATTTAGTGGAAAGACTGCAGCAGCCATATGTGGATGCACTTCATTCTTACATCAGGATAAAGAGACCAAATGTAAGTGCTGTGCATGTATGACTGAAATTCTGCCCAAACACAACAAATTAAAAAAACATGTTTACAGTTGTTCTATAGAAAAAATGTAAGTATTCTGAATTTGTTTTTATCAGACATGTTCTAGCATGTTAAAATATTTGTGTGAACTTAAAAAGCTGTGCTGCAGAGATGTTGTCAGGTGCAGTATCTGTCAGCATGTTGACAGTGTCCTATACTTTGCACCAGCATTTTTCCCATTGGAGCTCAGACGTTTATTCTTTAAGATGCAGAAGTTATAATGAGTTATTGGCTACTACTGAAGGGTTGGTTGGTCTCTTGCAGGATCACCTGATGTTCCCACGCATGCTTATGAAGCTGGTAAGCCTCCGTACCCTCAGCAGCGTCCACTCCGAACAGGTCTTTGCCCTGCGCCTCCAGGACAAAAAGCTTCCGCCCCTGCTGTCTGAGATCTGGGACGTCCACGAGTGACGGAGGACCTTGCCGTCCGCTCCTCCTGCTCAGGCACCCCACCAGTCGCTGCCTCTCGTCCTTTGTCCTGCTGAACCGTCAGAGTGCATTTGTGGGCAGGACACCCATCAAGGGCGGGCTGCACACATCCGGCCCGTGGAATCTCTGGGCCAGACAAAACAATGCAAAAACCTTGAACTTGCTCATGTAATACGTGGCTTTCTTTGGACAGATCTGTGTCAACACACGTTCTGCTTACACGCCTCTCTTTAACATAAATGGAAAGGAGCCACGTTCCTGGATTTTCAAAGCCAAGGGTGGCTGAGTGACAGTTGGGAAGATTTTTTTTCTTACTTATCACGACATTGTACTGTCTCTTGCAAATGCTGTCATGGCCGATCCTTTCGACTACTGCTGGCACTCTTTCCTGACTGCAGACGTTGAGGGACAATTGTCCACTTCTCCTCCTCATTTTGACGCATTCAGGATGGAACCTGCATGGCAGACAGACCTTGTTCTCTCCCTCTGTCCAGTACGTGGAGCATTTGGAGAGTGCACATGGGAACTGCACTTGACTCATTGTGATCCACAGAAAGGCCTGTGTTTAGTACTGTTGAACTAAATTGATTGTCAATATTCTGAAATTTACTAACTTTTAAAATGACCAGAAAGCTTGGCCTTGACAACAGTCTCCAACCTCCGATCCATATCAGTGGTAATGATGGACAAGGCCCTGTATGTTGGCTAGTTTTGATGTTTAACCATTTATGCTTGTTCTGTGTATGTAGGCCATACCCACAGTAAGCCATTCAAGTGATGCCCTACTGGTTAGAGGCATAAAGTATAACACTTGGGAAGGTTTTGGTCACATTCAAGCACCCTTAATTACATAAGAAAAGAACTGAAGTCCCTTCATCGTACCGACTACCGTATGGCATATTTGCATTAATTATAATGGCTTCTGCCACATTCTTTGAGAGTTCCCAAAAGATTATCTTCTGTCTCCCATTCACTGTGCTGTTTTAAAATTCCATGTGTAAAATGCATACAAGAAAGCTGAAAAAAATTCACATGAACATCAGGGACATCAAATATGATTAATCAAAAGAACTATTAGATTAGCTTCTCAAATAATTAAGTATTCCTACTGTGTAGTGCATATTGGCAAGGCTTATTGCACAAAGTGGAATTTATTGTATGGTCCAAGTAAAGAGTAACTGTCTTCAAATTTTATTAATGTCATTAGCTCACCAGTTGTTGTCTTTGTTTAGATATGAGAAAATAAAGCACATTAGCAGGGAGGCAGAATAAAATCTAATGCAACCCTTAAGTGAATGAGGCAAGATGAAGCAGAATATGCAAAAAAAAAAAAAAATCCCCAAAGAAGAGGACTGCAAAGGTTTGAGCTTTTAAACAGTTTTTGCACTCTACATTCTACCTTCTACCATTCTACCAAACGTGTAACATTTGTGGTACCCATCAAACTAAAATACAGTAACAGCTGGGGTAGTAATAATGACACCATAATAAGGGATTAACTAATAGGGAACAGTAGTTAGAACAGTTTACATTCGGCTGTGGCCAAGATTTATCAATGCAAAACATTTACAGATGTGGTTGGAATTCAATGTGTGGGTCATTGGTGTTTTATATGGCTTTTGTGATTGACTTAAATTGAACAGTAATGGAGAAAGCATCCAATTATTCAATATGAATGGTTGAGACTGTCTAATTGGGTGCACCGAAAAAATGAGATTCCCAGTTCAGTTACATTTACAAAAGATTTTAGACAAAAGAAACCCTAATAACCCAGGAACACCAACACTGACAAAGGATTGCACAGACTGCTGTTGGCCATCTAGGTCTACCACCCTCCCATGTCTCTATCAGCAACCTAGATTGTCACTGAATGTCAGAGTGGGATATTTTCTTCTAATTGAACGCACAATTTGAGATACTCTCAGCTAACATTGTCATCAGGGTTGTAAAACATGGCTGTTTTTTTTGCTGCAAGGTTTTATCTGGCAGTGTCCAGAAAAGAAATAGGAAACAACCAACAGCCATTAAATGGACCTGTCACTTCTACTGTCTGGTTTTGGGGCAGATTATGACTGACAGGACCTGTGTGGTGTCCAAGAATTTTTAACACGTTGACTTTTCATTTGGGACCTTGAACACCAGATCTGGGCCTGGCTAAGGTCATTACATGAAAATGTACCCATAGATAACATGTTAAAAAGTCATATTTTGAATTACTTTTATACCCACTTAATCATATTAATCCAGTATATGTGTTCTGATTTATATTCTGACTACACAATTGGAAAAATATAACCTTTGTTCAGTTCATCTAACAACATACAAGTCATATTTTTGTGATTTAACACAGATGTGGGGAAGAGTACTGACTTATCTGATAATTAATTCAATGCAACAGTGGCTGGGTACTTCTCCCTCCCAAATAAATAAAAAAGAAAATCAGACAAATAGTATTAGGTTTACATCATTACTCATTAGTAACTCAGCCCTAAATTATTTGACCTCACCTTGCAATTGCTTCAAAGTGAGTCAAATATAATATGCCCCTCAATCTTAAATATTAAATGTGTTGAAGCTGCATTTTTTTATTCGCTATAAATATTATAAAATGCTAGACTGAACCTATACAATACAAATGACCCTAAGGTGTTCTAATTTTCATTGATTCTTACTGTCTCCTCTGTTGAAATGGCTATAGATGTTGAAATAGAAATATGAATATATATTTTTAAATGTTTCAACGCCTTAAATTCTTGTATGTTCCGCTTTATATGTATAAAGTAAACGCTGACAAAATACATAGTTCCACCAAAAGACAGCCTATATTTGTTTTTTGTTTTAATTTAGGAAAGGGCAAACCTAATCTCTTTTGCACAAACTGTTCAACTGATGTGTTAAACCACTTGTACAAAATGTTTTTGTTTCTAATTCTAAAGTGATTTTGAGGAAATAAGAAATTATCTAGCTTTATAAATAAAATGTCTAATTTTCCCTGTCCTGCAGCACAGTATGATATTTGCACGGATTATACCAACACACTCTTTGTTTTTTTTTATGGACGTCACTTTTTAATAACGGCTTTTCGTGTTGAGCTGTGCTTGTTTATGGCTGTTACCCTCAAGACTTGTCATCCCCCGGGACAAGAATCACCAAGCCTGAGGAAAACATTGTCTCGACCTGTCCAAATGTAGGTATGCACCTTGTTTTCCACTACAGCCGCCGCGGAGCAGCTCTGTCCAATTATATTATGTCGAAGGCTCAAATGGAATCGTTGTGAACGTTGAAAATGGATTTACGTTTCAGAACATCTCATTTGCAGCATGAATGTCTCTAACTTGTGAGCAAAGATCTAGTCTACCGTACCTCACATTCATTGAAAGCTCGCTTTTACTGTCTATCTGAACCGCAGTCTGTCTGTATATTTGTTTCAAAAATCCACCAAATTTATCAAGCGCCTTTCGCTATCTGTACGTATTTATTTTCCATGTCCAGGATGTAAACACTGTCAATAATATAGTATTCCTCTAGAGGGGGCCTTGAGCCATTGAAATACTCGTTCTCCATTCGGTTGCAAATTACCTTTTGATGTAACATTCGTGAAGGAAAAACATACAACGAATTGGTTAAATTAATAAAGTACCGTACCCTGTTTATGCTGATAGACAGCACTTGATAGTTGCATTTTTAGTTCACGAGGCAAATGTTTAGTTCGAATCCCCACATGAATTTCCATTGTTTTCGAATGTACTACTACTTCAGGCAGGACGGGGGTGTGGAGTACCTGCTATGAAAATAGTATACAAAACACCATTTTTATTGATACATGCTTCAGCGTATAAATACGAGTATGGGAATACTCTGTTCGTCTTGCTGGACGTTTTGCAATGCGCCGACTACAGACAGCGTAATAATGCGATGAATTCTCGAAATGGCTTGTTACCTTTGGTGGCTCCCACAATGTCATTCAGCGTTCAACAGCAAAGAGGTGCTACGTTATTTAGTCATATTAGCTATATATAGCTTATTAGCTGTCTAGTTGGCAAAAAAAACGATGTGTAATGCAATGGCGTTATGAATTATCTGGCATCTCGAAATGACTCTGCTTCTCGTAACATCCCCATTTCGTTAAATGGTAGGATCTTTCCCCCACCCTACAGTAATGCGGAACTCCCTGCAGATGATATTTTAGCAAGCTAGTGACAGCGACTCGTTATGTAGCCAGCTAGCTAACCATCCGGCAAGGTAGCATCACTCCCTCAGGAACAATGATGCCAATGTAATGAGCAATACACAGATAAATGCTAAACAGTAGCTAAATACACGCAGTGGGATATTATTCGAAGAACTTCATCTGACAAGCGTCACACGAATTCAGCTGGCTGATTTCTAGAGCTAACCAGTTAACACCAATAGCTAGCTAACTTGCTAGCCAGCCAGAAGAGAGCGTTAACTAACGTTATCTTGCGAGCCAGGTAAGAGATGAACACTTTAAATACACCGTTTCGTTAACATTTGCAGCTAGCCAACTAACAAGCGTGGATATATTGTTATGTAGTGGTAAAATATCAAAACAATCATTACCTTGTCTGCTCTGTGGCTAGCTATTAACAGAAGGAAATACAGGCATATGCCTGGTTGTGCATCGTTCTACTTAATTGGCTAGCTCACGTAAGACGGCTGGCTTGTAGAAAACGAGCATCAGCTAGTTAGCTAGCTACCTAACGTTTGTTAATGTTGATCTGTAGGTAATGTTACCTGTGTTTTTATGGTTAAGGTAGCCTAGCTAGGTCGTATTTGCCAATGGCTAGCTAATACATCTGAGGCAAGTTGGCAATATAACCTTGATGGATATTGTGAATAATGTTGCTAGCTAGCCAACGAGATGTCTAAGTGACCATATCGGTGTAATCCATAATTTGTCATGCATTAGAGACTTTGAACGAATAACCCATCTGTAGCTTGCTGACTGGCTTCGTCATACACAGTCAGTAATATCAGAGAGCCAGCTATCTTGACCGTAATGCAATGTCGTTAGTTGGCTAACCTCACCTAGCCGGCTAACAACAATGCACGTATCTAGCATTATTTAGCGAGCGTTATGCTAAGAAGCTAGCTAGTAAGCTAGCTGTGTAGGGGCTCCGATGGGAAAGGGCATTCCGATCTGATATAATTTGGATGAAAGAAGAGCGCAGTGTACTTAATAGAGATGATGTCTTGGTTCCCAAAGTATGTTATGGACATTGACGTTACATCTGCTTGTTTGTAAGGGGAGACTAAGTAGGTAGCGTCCCTAGCTGTCGAGCTAACAACCAATGTTGAAGCACACGCGTATTGATCAGGAGTGGCATTCATTCATTCATTTCCTCATGCATTCATTCATATATTAATGGTTTGTGATCTGCTTAACAAGGTTGGCTACCCTTACCCCATGAATGGACGAGCGCAGGTGGTCTGGCTTCTCAGGTAACGCTAGCCGACCACCTAGTTAGACGAGCTAGTAGAGTTTGAGGGTCGACTGTACTTCCGAGCTTTAACGTTAACCTTACCTTGTTAGCTGGCTAAAGTAGGTGCTAGCTAACGTTAGCATTTCCTAAGCTGGTTTGTGACGATGCTCGCTTTTGAGCCTCTCTACACATGCGAGCTAACGGATCATTTTTACAGAATCAGGCTACCAGGGTGAAATAACACGACTAAAAATATTGTAACGGACATGATTAGATTTATTATGGGCTTTAATGACAGTGTAATACTACTGACTAGCTACTGTACTGTCGACACCCTACCGTCTACACGATCCGTAATATAACAGATAGCTGGGCCTACTGTACATTGGCACATGCGCACCGCAGGCTCGTAGACAATATCGTAAAATTAACTTGCTAAATTTGTTCCCAATGTAGAATGTAAGTGTGTATATGATATAGCAGTAGGAAGTAGACGGAATGAGTAAGAGGTGTTAATTTGAAATGTCTGCAGTTTTGAGAGAAAAAGACACTAACTATACCCAATGATCATAGATTGGGAATAATTATGAGGGGTAGTCCTGTGTCCAAATTCAACCACAGCCGGTTGAATTTGTTGATCGTTTGAGATGCATTTGCTCCGAGAAAGGAAGGTCAGCAGTTGTGTCTAAAAGGCGAACCATGATGGCATTGTGGAAAGACAGGACAGTACGACTGGCCTCTGCCAATGTGTTTGTTTCAGCATCACCCAAAGTGTGTCATGTTTTTGCTTCATGTAATCCATGAGAGGCATTTTAGATTGTCTTTTATGTGATCAAGGCTGCAGCAAAAAAACATCATCTGCATTAGATAATCTGTGGAGGGGTCTTGTAAAATAAGTTTAGAAATGATGAGCTGGAGTTGTCAATGAAGGTAAATGTACTTATGGTTGGACTTTAAAAGGAGATGTTGAAATCATACACAGCTGCTTGTGCCCCCTTGGAACTCTTCTATGCTGATCACGGATGGAAATTGTCTGCGGTGTCTTTCGTAGCTCTGCATTGACGCAATGAACCGATGGCACTGTTTACTCTCCAGGCTGCCCTTGCACCCCCCCCCCCCCCCCTCCCCCATGGCTTATTGCTGTGCCACACTCCTTTCCTAGGCTGGAGACACTAATGAAAGCCTCTGAAAACAATTAAAAATAGACTAAATGAGTGTGGGGCCTGTTTGCTTTAGTGGGATTCTATGGTTTGCTCTCAAGTGCTGTGGTGATTCCAGATAATAAGCGGTAATTGGAGACCGTGATTGTGAGTGTTTGACCGGATATAGGCGAAAGGCTATTGACGTCAGTAGGAGCCAGTGTATTTGTCAGATGTGTTGATGTGTTCCTTATTAAAATGAATTTCCATTGTAAAAATCAAACTGGGTAGAATTTCATAAAATTGAAGAGGAAGTTGCTCTGTCAGTTTATGGCACTGTGGAAGGAGGGTTCCAAATTGTCACAGGTATAGTTTTGAAGGTTCTTTGGTTGGTTAGGACTGTCTGAATTTTTACATGCATTATGATTAGTAGACTCTTACTTTCAGAGTGATTTGCATAGCTAAAATGCTTTACATGTTACACATTACAGGTATTTACTAAGACACTTCAGGTTAAGTACTCTGCCCGAGGATATAACAGTAATGGACCAGCCAGGAATGGAACCGATAGTCTTTGGGTTTTGAGCACACCTCCTTACCACTTTGCCACTTCGCTGTTTTTACATGCATGCAAACAGCATTCTCAAAAAAAGCAAGTGAGCAATAGTTAAATCCCCAGCTACAACTAATCCTTCAACCTAAACTCAGTTTAACCCAAAAAAAACAGGGAATACATGTATTTCCCAGTGTTGTGAAGTAATTTAGTCGTTGTGCTGGTTCCAAGTCATACTAAACATGTTGAAATGCGTAGTATATGTTCTAACAAGAAACAAATGCCAGTATGACATGGTATAGTATAGAGAGAATGAAATGGGTCCATCAGACATTTTTTGTGCAGACAGGGGAACTGAGGTTATGTGGAGACATTATCCTTAAGGTAATGCAGGTTTCTAATTTGGTAGCTGCACGTGTGTTGAGCATTTGATTTATATATATAAAAATTATATATATAAAAATTCTGCAAAATACAAGGTCTGTTAAGAATTCACTAAAGCTAAGCAGGTAGCAGAGAGTGATGTTTAATGATTTAATAATTCATATTTTATATAAAAAGTGTGGAATATATTTTTATATTACAAGCATCAATACACAAAATGCACAGGAGAGGGAGTAAGGTAATGAGTTTTCAGATGATGAAGCCAGAATTATCCTCAACGCCAAGAAATGAGTAGGCTGTTAACACTAGCTAGCATGTGACATTCTATTGAAGTATCAAAAACTGAAGCACTCTGATGAAATGCAGACACTGGGTAAATCCATGTGGGTAGAGCCTGTTTGATGTTTTCTTCTTATTCTTTGACTTTGGATTAAATGCCCTAGTTAGGGAGGGGAAAAAGTCCACTGTGTGAGTTTTTTTCTTTTTTTTCAGTATTTAGAAGTAGCTATGGAATTAAATGAGCTGCAGTTTCATTTGAATAGTTTTGACTTGTTGTAATGAATTTCAGATGTGTGTGTATAATTTTAGGTAGATTCAGTTGTAATAATCAGAATTTCGTGAAAAAAAAACCTTGCATTGATCCATTACTTAGGCAGTCTGCGGTATGTTACTCACCACTGAGAGATAAACCAGTGGATCAGTCTGTAACCTTGTCATAAAAAATGTCAAAAACATAAAACGTCATTCTTATCTTTCAAATTGCAAGTGGATCCGTATTTTAACACATATTTTAATTGTGCTTATTACTTTTGTTAATGTGATACATCCATTTACTCAGTGGTTGATGTAAATGGAAGGTAATTATTTTACCACCAGAGTGGTACTTCTGCGGTCACAGTCTGTTAGCTGTGCCTCAGCTGAATGCTGAACCATCCTTATTGTTCTTAGTAGGCATCCACATTTAGACTAGTGTGCATTATACATACTGCTGTGTCCTAAGAGTGGAAGCTCATTTACACATTACAACAACAACCATGACTCCACCCATTGTTGAGAGGTGGAGCAGCCTGTCTGTTTTCTAATAATAATAAAAAATCATATGGCCAAAAAAGTTCCTTAATCTACATTTGTGTCTGTTTCAGTCAGGGATCTGATTTCAATTTGGGGTTTGTTCTCATCTTCATGAGTGCTTCACATATATGTATACAACTTTATCATTTTTATGAGGCAACACAAATGTAGTACATTTTGCAGTTGAACGAACCAGTACCATGATGTAGCCTGTTGATCTGCTTTTAGTCAGCCTAGTCTTACCACTTTAGTTCCAAATCTCTTTATTCAGATTTCCATCATAGTTGGCAATTGTTGCTTTGATCTCAAATGCTTTTTGCCATTCCCTCCTGGAAATGCCGCTGTTCTGTGAGCTTTGTCTAAGGAGGGATTTGAATATTTAATTTGATGTTATGTGATGGCCCCATCCATTATTTATACAGCTTGAATTATTAAATTGAAGCAGAGCTGGACAGACGGTTTACTGAGCATGGGCTGGTTGAGTGCCAGCTCTGTTCATGATACAGCCTACCTGTGGGTAGAGTGTTCCATTTTGTGCTCTGTACATGCCTTGTGTAGTACACTTGTGTGATTTGAATCTACATGAAGTTTTGGGTCACATAAAGGGAGGCTATGGGCATTAATAAGAAATAACTGAAGAAAACTTAAAATGTCTGTCTTCAACAAAAAATGGAGTTTGAGGAGTAGTTTGAAAAAAGTGGAAGTGGTCACAGACAGTGTCTGTGGATTATTAAAAGTTAAATTAAATTTGAACTTTGCTTGAGCTACAACCTGGTTTCTTCATAATGCAAATAGAGAAGCTATGATGATGACACTTCCATGAATAAAGTACAGAGCTTTGAAGACACCCCCCATGATACATTAATATCATTCTTTCTCTATACAATCTAATGACATTCTCAAATGAATCTCAAATTTAAAAGGAGCAGGCACAGCATAGCTTTTCAGATATTAGGTACAAGTTAAAACTTGAAAGAATTAATAGTGCCAGCACACATTTTTATAAGTATAGGTAATGAAGGGCATACTCATATTTCAAGTATCCTAATTCTGTGTCCTACATGCAGATATTTTTTCCTAAGGATGTTCCCTCTTAAAAAAAGTCTAAAGCCCTAAATCTAAGGGTAAACATTTAAAACCATTGATTGGTGTTATGGTGTTAAGACTGATATACAGACTTGAAGGTTGATGTAAACTTTCTTTGTTTCATAGGATATTAGAATTTTTGTCCTGTTAGAAAAATGGTCAATTGCTTTCTTTTTGAAATTTGTCATGGTCCGTATTTGATCGTGAATGGAGGTTACATAATTGGAGATCATCAAACCATTCACTTGCCACAGTAATGCACGCTAAATGGATTGTAGGAGCGGTTTCTTAAGACCTTTAAAATCGTACCCACTTCAAACCCTGCATTATGTCTGCCAATGAAACTGACCCACCCTCCTGTTCAAGGTAGGCATAGCTTTTAGTTTGATATGTTGTTTGAACACTTGTGGCCACCGCATTCATGGGTGAAGCAGCATCTTTTTTATTGCTCCATGAACATGCCCAGAAAATGGACATAAATACTGTTTTTTAACAGTAATTGCCCAGAGAGATAAATGAAAATCTATTGTGCAAAGGGGCTCCAAAGTTCAAGGTGCTCTAGCATTCAGTTGGTATTAAGGTTGAATCTGGGCCTAACCATTTCTGTGTCTTTTTTGCCCTTGTGGATCTGCCTACTTTACCTGATAGCCATATATGTTCACAGGCACCATGTGGTCATGAAAGTGGTTTGGAGTGATACTGTTGTGAGGCTCAAGGTCAGCTTCTAAAAACAGATGTGGTGTAAACACTTAAAAGCCTTGGGGGAGTGGACCCAACAGGGCCTGGCGGGAGGTAAATCAGCTGACGAGGGTGAAAGACCAGAACCTGGAAATGTTTCATTTTGTCCAGGATCCATGCCCTTTCCCAGCTCCGCACGCGTGTGTGTGTGTGTGTTGTGGTCGTGAGTTTCTGTTGGTGCAATAGGTGGGGCGGAACCCAGGAGAAGTTGCAGGGTAGGAAAGAGTCAGAACGAGAGTTTGTCTTTCAGGGTGGGGTACAACAGCAAAGTTAGTGTATGCTGAGTGAATTACAGCGTGTTTACAGTGCTGAACACCATGTTCATTCATAAAGGAATGAAATTGCTTCTGTGTTTTGTGGGTGTTTGTAAATTGCCTTCAATTTATGTATTACTGTCATTTTAACATCCAGGTGTTATTTGTCACTTTAAGGGTTAATCTTGTGTAACATCTCTGCTGTGGTAGAATCCTCTTGCAGAAAACTAAAATGACATACTTTATGTAAACAGTTGGTAGATTAGTATTCCTACATGTGGCAATATTCAGCAGGTTGGGTTAACTAAGTACTGTTATGTACTGGTATAGTAGCCTATGTTATGTTCTGGTGTCACACAAAAATCAGGTTAAAGAAAAAGGTAACATTACACTGTATATTCAGTGGATTGTTCTGTTAATCTGTTGCAGTCCTGTTCTGATTGCACTGTATCACTTGATGTTTTTGGGAAGCAAAAATGTTTTTTGGTACTGAACTTCCTGCTAATTTTTTAAAGCTGACTGATACTTCAAGGACATGTCCTTTCAGTCCCGGCTGTTAGTCATATATAAATTTTGCATCCTTACTATAACAGGAAAATACAATAAAGAATATTTATTAACCACTAAAACTAGCTAATGGAAAATTCTTTTGTGGTAACTCTAATACCTCATCCAACTCTTTAATGCATTTTGCATAAGAATAGAGAGAAAAGGCTTCACCTGCCTTGCTGTGTTTGCTGGAGACTGGAGGCACAGAGGAGCAATGCTGAATGGATTTCAACAGAAATATTTTTATACAGGTTTTCTGTCTATTTCATCAAAAATCTGATAAAAAATATGTATATGTAATAATGTGTGTGTATGTGTAACATATATAGAATGGATATATATTATATATAAATATATATATATATATATATATATATATTAGATATGCTTGGAGGGGACAGGGGGAGATTGAAAAATTGTTACAGGTTATTCTCACTTCACATATGATGACACTTGGTAGCCAATGGGAGAGGTGTACACTCCTGAGATGATTTATTGCATTTTGTTTGCAAAATTAGATAGTAAAGTTAAGGAACAGCATGAAAATAGCTGTAAATATTTTCTTTGCATCAGAACAGAATCATAATGTTTGATGCAAAGAAAATATTTACAGCTTTTTACTCACAACAGTGTCAGTTTTTGTCGCTTTACATTTACTAGCTCTGTCTTGTGAACTAGAGTAACCGGAGAGGGAGCTATGAACCTTATTATTTATCATTTTATTGAAACAGTAACCATTACTACTAGCAATGTCCATCAAAAATATTAAATTATTCACATTTAAAATGAGACCCACACAAAAGATGGATATTTCCATGTAAAGCTGGGTGGGGTGTGTTATTTTGGTAAGCTGGCACAACCCCAAATTTATATGCGAAGTGAATTTTAATGAAATGCAAAGTACACGCTGGGTACTTTGAGTGCGGCCTGCATTTCAGGGTTGTTCATTATAATTGTCAAGGAAAGAGTCATATAATTTGAAGAACTGAATTTCAAATCAGAAATATGAATAAGAGCAGAATGTTTATATGCATAGCATTCTGAAGCCCCTGGAACACTAGGTTATATGTTGCAATTTATTGCTTATCGGTAATTTATTAGCATGCTGGTTGTCATTGCTTTTTCTGGTCAATCATCCATAGTCGTTATTATCCAGATGAAACATCTCAAAAAATTACCAGTGTAGTACAAGTATCTGTGATAACAATAGTATGACGACAGTTTATGTTTCTTAAATAAAGATGCATGCTAATATGAACACTGATGCCTAGAACAGAACAGAATATAACAGAGTAGTATTTTCTGTACAACTCCTTTTCTTTCTTACCCTCCAACTCTCCAACCTACTCTCCTTTTCTCCTCATATGAGTTACATGCAGCACTCATGTGCTGTTTTCTCCAAATATTTAGTAGTTATGTACAGAATGCATAATTGCAGCGTGCATAATTGGACAATCAGTCAACCTTTATTTGGTATTTGACCCTTTAAAATCACATTGACACAGGACACTTTACAGTGCGCATAAAAAAATGAGACAAAATTGGGAAAAAATCCTGACCCTTTACAAATGTGCTCAAGATAAACATCTGGGAATGCGTGGGACAAGATAGGCTGAATTACTACTTATGTACTAGTCGTTATGTCACATGTTAGTGACAGTGAGTCTGCAATAGAGTGGTGTGAAAGGGTATAGGGTCACTGTTAGTGTCCTCAGGGGCCAGGAGTTGGAAGTTGGAGAATGTTGTTGTCCAGGTTTGAATTCAGGTCCCTTTGCTTTTAATGGGCTAATCTAAGGTGGTCTCTCCAGCATGACATCGTGCAGTGAGACGCAAGATGGGGCATATATTCATTTCTCCACATCTTCATCTGTATAATAAATGTTGGGGTTTGGTGGAATTTGCCTCAGCCACCGCTGGGGGCTGCTGAAACCTGGCAAGTCTCTGTTTACTTGCTGTATTATTGGGATTTGTATGGACAACATCAACAAAGGCTTTTTACCCCCTCTCCTTCCCTGCTTGTGTTTGGGTCAGTGGCATTCTGATAAAAATAGCCGTCTCTGCTGGGGCTGAGAAGAAAGCAGATTGGGTTGCTATGGCGACTGAGCTGAATCAGATTACCTCGGGGTGGATGGTGGTGGGGGGGAGATGGCAGAGGGGTCATGTGACACAGTGTGATTGAGGACGTCACTCTCCCCAGTTTCCCAAGGCCATGCTCTACCTCACGGGAGATGTGTACTACACAGCAGCAAGACAAATCACACTGCCCACCTCTTCCTGGTTTGTTTTCAGTGTGACCTCCACATCCAGGATGTGCAGTGCACCTTACAGTGATTGTGGCAGTTTATCTTTTCCAGTCTGGTATATGCTGAGGAAGGGGCAAGGATGTAGTGTCAGGGGAGGGTCAAGAGTTCATGAGGAGCATACAGCACAAAGCAGACCTTCACAGTCCTATAGAGCCACTGAGATCTACTGATGGACTCTTGCAGCTGCCTCATCTCACACATGTGACTGACTGCATCTTCATCATGAAATCAGTTAAACTTCTCAAGCTGTGCACATTTTACAGGGCCGTTAATTAAAAGAGGTACATCCAAGGAGACTTAATAACCCTACATGGAAAGAGTGTCTTTTTATAAATAAAATGAGGAAAACCAAACAGAGAACTGTTTGTGCGTTTCTCTGGGTAAGAACATCTGCTAAATGACTAAATGTAAATGTTAAAATGTTGAATGCTCTTTCAGTTCTCACTGATAAGTACACAATCATTGGTTCCTGTAAGAGTGTAGCAGTGTGCATTTTTGTCATTTTCAAAAATTATCTTTGAAAAGAGGGGTTCTGCTATAATCAGGAGTGTCTTTTACCAGGGCCAGTATGGTAGTTAACATGGACTACATGTGGAAGGGCTGTCACAATGTCATGCATTCTCTCTAATGCTATTTTGATGATAGAAAAACAGGGGAGTCTTTAATATACACTGCTGTTGTAGGGAAATGAGTTTGACCATTTGCATCTCCTGTTGTAGTACTAACTGAGTCTTCTGCAGGAAAACCTGGTTTTCTGTGGTTTTCTTTTGAGATTATATCATGTTAAAATCAGATATAACCTACATCTTAATGAATGTATAAAAAAATAAATGTAATTTTTACATTTTAACACTACACGTGTGCTATTCAGCAGCACAGATTTGCTTCCTGTGTTTTCTCCCATCTTCTTAACAAATTAAGTGCCACGAACAGTCATGCTCTTTGGCAGTTCCTTCTGGCATTTCTGTCCCAAAATCTTTGCTTCTCAGAATTATGGAGATTGCAAAGGGACAGATTATGCTTGTTGGTTGGTTGGCTAGTCTAGTAAGATTATAAATGAATCATGTCAAGTAATGTGGTTTTTGAAATGTCAGTTATGGGGGGTTGTTATTGCAGTTCAGGCTAAGTGTTTAGAATATGGAAATAATCTGTTAGACGCTCAACATTAAAATTATATTTTGAAAGGCAAAATATATTCATTCAGGAGTTATTAGAGTGTAAGGAAACAATAATGGACAATTGATGGATAATGGATCACAAACCAGATCTTGAGGCCAACATGGGGTTATACATATTAATACAGTTTTTCTGAGTTTTGGTGTTTCCCCCAACAGGAAGTCACAAGTGGGCTTCATCTGGCTGCTGGTTGAATAGCCCTACCTTAAATGCTTGCTTGTTTGAAGATTTGTTTAAATATGGATTATTATATGGATTTATACTGAAGTGATAAAGTTAAGATTGTAAAAAAGTAATCCTGTTTGTTACTTTAACATTTTTTCCAGTGCCATCTTCCTCAAGGGCATTCACCTGTGCATGCAGAGGCTATAATGAGCCTTGGATCTTGACAGGGCCACATGAGTCCTTATAGAATGAGACCAAGATGAGTGTAATTATATGCTCTGCAGGCCTGTGAAGGCAGTGCTTTAGGCTCACTTGTACGTCCTTCTGCATGGCTGTCAGGGATAATTGTAGTCATGTTTCTATTCCTCTTGCTTGCAGATGCAAAGCTGATTAAGTTGAGATTTGACAGCTCTTCAGTGAAATGTGGCAATGTTTGGTCTGTGCACAACTCCTTTGAGATATGCATAGATTTGAACAATATTTTTTTTCCACTTGTTTTCCTTTCTGCGTCTCAGTTGTATGCAGGCAATGTTAAGGCACTTACACTGTGCTGGGATTTGACTGTCAGTCTGAAATTGTAGTAGTTTGTTTGTGGTGCTGCTAATGGTAAAGATAATCATAACCTATAGCTCAAATTAGCAGGCAGTTTAGAAAGATTGGAAAAGAAATGCAAAGCAAAAAATGTTTAGAGACTAAAATTAAAGCAACTGAAAATATTGTGCATCTGTTAAACAACATTTTTCCTTTACATCAATCATTCGCCAGAGGAGAATGTCGAATTTAAATTTGCTGTTTTCAGTCCATAACCAAGCTGGCAGATATGCCTCCATCAGAATGCAGAGAAAATCAATGGTTTCAACATCTTACTGTTTTCTTTTTAATCTATTGTAATACTACCACAGACTGGTAGTTCTAGACTAATGATCTAAGGTAATGAATACTCAAAGAGGTAGAAATGTGGTATTTTTTATGGTTTTATTTACAACAGAATTGAATTACTACGCAATCAGTCCTAAAAGAAAAAAACGTATATGCCCAACATCTCCACATTACAACTCAGTGTTTCTGCATTCCAATGTCTGTTTGGTCCAGTCCAGTCTAGCTTTAAAGTGCCAGCCACTGACATGGATAGTGAACCTGACCAACATGTTTCTGTAGTGTGTACTGAATCCCTGTTGTTGCCCTTCATGTGGGTCTGTGATCTGGAGCATTTCTAGGTTGGGGATGTCACTGGGAGACGAGCGGTGACCTCGGTGGATGAGATGCGCTGTGCAGTGCGATCGATTCGTCATCCGTTTGTTCTCAGCATGTCAATTTGTTATTTATTTTGGCCACGTACACAAAAACTGCTGCCTTGGTCAAAATTGAATTTGGAAGTGTCGCTGAACAAAACCCCTGCTTCTTACAGCAGTCTCACTGCCAGGTAGTGTTTCGGAAGGGTGACCTGTCAGGTAATTCATTTGCTGTTTATTACTGAAGTTTAGGTTTATGACCTTCATGCAGACACACATGTCTGAGAGCGTAGATATGCCATCTTTTCTGCTGCGTACAGAGAACACTTTTGATGTGATTAGGCAAGACAAGGGCTCGGGTGCTGTGACACTGTTACTGTAGCTCAAGGATTTTATCCTCAACAACAAACCAGCGAAATGACCTGCATCTCTTCCCTACGTGTTAACACTGAGAGATCGCTCGTAAGGTTATGCAACCTTCATTTTACGCCGCAGTCCTCTCCATTTTTTTTCTGTCGTCTTCCAGTGCTCGGCACGGCCAGAAAAGTAGATGTGAAGATTATGTGAGTATCTAGGGAAATGATGCAACACCTAACCAAAGATGACAGTCTGCGCTCTGGCCTTGTGCCTTCGCCAGCGGTGCACTAATTTTCCTTCAGTCATCAGGTGATATCGAATTGGCACAGGTGCTGCAGGAGTCCTCGGGGTGCTGCTCCTGATGGACGGATCGCTGTGTAGGAGGTTTGTTGGGATTTGGGGGCGGTGGAACCTGGCCAGAATTGGATTGTGCCTGTTTGGCGTCTGCTGTTGAATCAGAAATTCTCTAAACATCTTAATGAAGGGGCCTTTTAGAGCCATGGGCAGCGGGCAGAGCGTGTCTCAATTAAATTTGCGGAGTGTTATGTCAGATGTCTGTAGCAAGGCTGAATCTACTAAATGCTTCATTTGGTGCATCAAAGTGATGTGTTCTGGCCAGCTATTACAGTTTTTGGTTCTCTCTTGAACTCCTTTCCCTCTCTAAAATCAACAGTAAAAATGTTAGAACCAGTATGTGATGTTTTATGGTTTCGAAGTTGACACTGATGAAAGAATTATTATAGCTAACCTTTAGTGACAGAAGGCAATTTCAAAATGTTCCAGACGAAACATTAAAGTCCCTGTCTATATTTTTATTTGACTTTTAATCACTATGGTTAGACTTGTCGTTTTATTTCTCATTTTACCTGATCATCATGTTATAATGTTGTAAATTGTCTAAGGAATCAGTGCATAACAGCATTGAGGTTGTTGCAAAGCAATACATGTGACATAGTGCTAGCTACATAGGCCTATAAGCCTATTTTAATCATACAAATGTATGTGTGAGTGAGAGAGCCAATGGTACTGAGGTAGATCTCATCCCATTCTAAAGTCTGAAGTTAAAGCATCTCAGAGAGACCTATATTTTGAATAATGCGATGCTATTTATGTAATCACCAGAAGATATTAGCCAAAATGCAAGTGCAAGTACTCTGTGCCCTGCATTGTGTGGATAACCCCCTTTGATGGGTACAATGGGAATTTTTCAGTCTGGAATATTAGCGTTGCCCGTTCCGCTTAAGAATTTGCTACAGAATTTGCCCTGGGTAAAGACAATCCTCACCAGTACACAGCCGATCTGGTTTAAGTTGCAGTTGCCCAAAGCGGCTTTATATTGTTGTTACACCACGTCCTTTTACTGCCGTCCCTCGGCCCCGTTGTTTTCGAGTGAATAACACGTCTTTATCCGCTGTGGGAAAGTACTGGCCCTGCCCTCCGAGCCCAGGCGGCTGAACTGTGATTCAGAGCTGATTACTGTCCAGACTGCCCGTGCAACCGAAGTCTTGGAGACAGGCCGCAGATGACCGGAGGTCAGCTGAGCCTCCGGGGGCATGCCCCCCTGCCCTCCTCTCCCCTCTGCATGTAGAATTAAACCCAGCCCCTCTGCTGCGTTCTCCCCAAGAAACCGCACTCAGCAGGGATGCACCATTTGGCGTTCATCGCGTGGCATGCGAGTCGGTCCTTCTCAACCTTTTCAGTCCTACCGAAGAACGTGCGTTGTTTGAGGCACCTGCAGGCTCACCTCAAGAAAAGCACTTGCAAACATCAGACTTTCAAAATGAGAACACTTTGTTCTGAATTAATGCAAGCCTTTTATGCTGAAATCATTATGTACCTGTGTGAGCTGTGCTTTCGCATGCCTCACAGCCTGCCTGTCTGTGGCTTGTCCTCATGTGTAGCGCCGCTGAGAGAGGAGACGCACAGACGTCAGAGTGAATGCACGCGTGAGAGAGCGTGTGCGCCGTTCCTCCCGGCTGAGGGGATGCGCGTCGGGAGGTCCCCCACTCCTGAGCTCCTGAGGGCAAGTGCTGCTCTGGGCCCAATCCCGTTAGTCTCAGGGGCTCAGGGGCATTCCTTCATTAGCCTGCCGAGAGGCCTGCCAATACACGTGAGACAGGAGCCCCCCCCTCCCCCCCGTGCCGCCGTGAGTGCGCGCCGAGGGAGTGGCTAGACTCTTGGCTTGCACCTTCCTGGGCCCTGCAGCTAAGCTGCTTTTAAAGGAACTGCAAAAAGTTCCCTCTGACCACCCCCACTGCAGCAGGCAGGAAGGCACAGCAGAGAATCCTGTCAGGTTACTCTACTTGAGTCAGCGTCTTGGAAAAAAGAGGTGTTCATGCTGAGATGGATGGCAGGGCAGACAGGTGGGACAAGGCAGCAAGTGGGTGAATGATTATGAAATTCTTGAATCTCTGATAAAATGGTGATTGTGAAAGATTGCGCATTTCAATTTCCAATTGATGCCTTTCTATTACGATTGGTCACATTATCTCCTAAATAGATAGATACTGCATAGCGAGAAGCTTTCCAGTCACGGCAGTGATTTTATGCAGATTTAAGTGCTTCTGCATTTATTAAATTATACTATGTAATGCTTATTTAGCTATGGAAATGTTTTTATAATGTCATTTCTTGTCATTTAAAGGATGATTGACATACTGCCTCTCTTTCTGTTCTGTTTCTTGTCTTTCAGATTGTAGTTCCTTTCCGCGACGGTGAGCTCTTCACTGCCTCCTGATGACTCCAGTTATACTCCATTGTTCCTGCCAGTCCTAGGTCTGCCACCTTCATCTTGGGCAGTGCCTGGCCAACAAACTGATATTTCTCCCAGGCGGCAATGACATAGAGGAGGGCTTCTTTCAAAAATGGAGAAAAAGAAACCGTGCCCCCGCTTACTGGACTACCTGGTGGTAGTCGGAGCCAGGTAAGTGTTATCCAGGTTTGCAGCATTTTTGAATTCCAGTATGCCAGCTTTTCAGTAAGCCTGTTGTTGATCTGTCAGTAATGTTTTCTAAACTCTTACGTGTAGGTCTAGCCTGTCATACCTTTAAAATATGAAACTTGTTTTTGTGTTTGATAAAGCATGTGTCCTTGGTCCTCCGCCCCCAGGCAGCCAAGCAGCGACAGCGTGGCCCAGACGCCCCAGCTGCTGCGGCGTTACCCCCTGGAGGACCACCACGACTTCCCGCTGCCGCCGGATGTGGTGTTCTTCTGCCAGCCGGAGGGCTGCCTGAGCGCGCGGCAGAAACGCATGAGCCTGCGCGACGACACCTCCTTCGTCTTCACGCTCACCGACAAGGACTCGGGCGTCACGCGCTACGGCATCTGCGTCAACTTCTACCGCTCCTTCCAGCGGCGCTTCGGCAAGGGCGAGCGGGCCGGCAAGTCCGAGCGGCCGCCCAAAGCCGCGCCCGCCCCCTCCCCGGCCCACGCGCCGGAGCACAGCGCCGCCGTGACGTCCGCGGCACCCGAGGACGCCGGCGGCGACAGCTCGGGGAGCGGCTCGTCCCTGGCGCCCCCCGGCGTCGACCCGGCCCACGAGGCGGGCAAGTCCCCGCGGGCCAAGAGGAGCGCCAAGCTGGCCCCGAGGAACCGCAACAGCACCCTGACCTCCCTCTGCATCCTCAGCCACTACCCGTTCTTCTCCACCTTCCGGGAGTGCCTCTACATCCTCAAGAGGCTGGTGGACTGCTGCAGCGAGAGGCTCACTCAGAAGGCCGGCATCCCCAAGGGCGTTCAGAGGTGAGTGACACATTGCGCAGCTGCCACCGTGCAGCGTCCTGTGGGGAAGACTTGTGTTTTTGCCCCTGTTTGTGCCCCGTCTCTTTAACCCCTCCGCACGTACGGTCACACCGGTGTGATTAACCCTTTCATGCGTACGGTCAAACCGGTGTGATTAGCCCTTTCGTGCGTACAGTCAAACCAGTGTGATTAGAACACTAGATTGGAAAAATTCTATCTAATTATATAAGGTTCTATCTAAGGTTAGCTTTGAGGGGACAGTGATTTAACGTTACAAAGTGTAGCAAATGCGGTGGGGAAAACTATGAAACTATGAAACATAATGAACCATGTAACGTAAAACACATGCTACATAGCAAGTCACAGGCAAAGAGGTTAAATGAGGTGAGTGATGCAGGTTTATACTTGGGGTGGAGTTTCATGTCTGTGCCTAAGGTGAGTGCCCTGTGGCTATACCTGCCCAGAGTCTGTTGTCTACATGTGAGTTGTGTGCCTTTGTTCAGCACCTTGTCTTTTGTTAGGGGTAATTACCTTCTGTATGCAACAAATGTGAGTGGCCTGAGTTTAGTTCCTGTCATAATATGTGAGGTGTGTGCTTATGTGCAAGCTATCAAACCATTGATAGTCTATTTTGCAATCCTGAAGGAGATTACATGCTATGATTCCGAGGTTTGCACATGAATGTCCTTCTGAATGCATTCTTACCATTTTACCATTTCCAAATCTGATCTCTCCTGATATGTTCTGATATTATTCTGATTATTTGTTGTCTTTATCTCACACCCCTTCTCTTGTGCTACTTGATTTCTTCCTTACATTGGCTTTGTATCAGTGCTAAAATTGACTTAAATATCCTTGTTCTTACTTATCACTGTGTTTACCAGTCTGCTCCTATTCAACTAAAATATATATGTGCTTTCTCATACATTGCCCTTTGGCTTCGTAGATTTATTACTTGCTTACTTACTACAAAATCTACTTGTAGATTAAATGCTTCTGTATCTTCATGGTGAAGTGGCTGTATTGAATTCTCTTTTATCTTGCACCTGTGGTGGAATTGACTTCCCGCCAACATGAAGTCTGCTGATCTGCTGAAGAGACACCCCGCTTGCCATTAACTGTGCAGTTCCACTACTCTTTTAGTTCTCTTCGTTCTTGTATGTTTAATTAATTAATCCGGTGTTTTTTTTAATAATCCATTATTTTTCTCATGCAGATTGTGTTCGCCAGCCACCTATTTTGTTCAGTTGCACATTTAACGCATTATTATTTTAACATGCATTATGTAAATTTATTTAAATTAGGTTGGGTAAAATGTTGTTGACTTCTTAATGCCAAATCCTGCATTTTAATCACCCTGGATAATGCCCCTGCTCAATTGTGACAAAACCAATAATGCTTATCTATACAAATAATGTTTAGTTATTTTTTTCTCAGGAGTAATAATATGAAGAATACCATTTTCCCTTATTACCTGCTTCTTGGTACTACTCAATGAGAATTTTCTATGCCTGACCTAGAAAGAACAGAAAAGTAGTACTGTTTGACACTGATTTTTGTGTTTATGGACTCTTTAGAGGGACGTGCTAGTGGATGGCTATGCCTACACCCTATTTCAGCCTCTCAGAATTTCATTCCCGGACTAAGTTCTCCTATCAGAGCTGTATTTATGGTGCTGCTTTAATCAAGAGGCGATGATTTCGCACCTCATTGCCTGTGCCAAGGTGGCCTCATTTCCTCTGCCGTGCCGTGGTTAGCGGTGTATTTCATCAGCCTCTTCCTTGCCTGCTGTCAGAAACCCGCCCCACAGGGGACCGGGCTTCTCGGCTTTACAGATGCGCACTCCTGGAGGAGGCAGATTTAAACAGGGTGTGGCATCGTACTGCGGCAACCATTTCCAGACCTCGCCCTGTCGTTCACATGGAGTGGAAGCCATGTCACTTCTGTCTGTAGGCAAATATCACATGTAGCTGAGTGTCACACAGTACATGATTGCCATATAGTGCAAGTCCTTTTACTACAGATAAAGCCCTATAATGTCAGACAAGGGAACTGGAACATGTACTCCAGTACTAGAGATTCATTCTTCCTTATAAGAACTGCAGCTGATTTTATTGAGAATTGGTGTTTTCTGTATTAAAGAAACCATGGAAAGATTAACTGCTGTCATTTTAAACTGAGGAAGACAGATGCAGAGGCCATAATCTGGATGTTGCATAATATTCCGGATCAAATATTCTGGACTACCTTCCTCACATAAGCAGTGCTGGTGTCAGCAGTTTTCGCTGTATAAGCAGACATGTGTATGAATGCACAAATCAGTGATATTGAACCAGCTGGACACTGGCTTCAATTTAAGATGAAATAATATCTATCCTGCCACGCATGGGTGGTTCTATTTCCTTTCTAGAGCATGCCATGAAAATTACAAAAGAGATGCATTACCTTCATGGGCTATGAGTGGCTTTTTTGAATGCATGTCTGATGGGAGGACAGTGAAGTTGATCTGAAATTTAACGAATGGGTTAGGAGGTCCACTGTGTTGTGTCATATAAAAGATTTTTTTTTTCTAGATGATTTGGTCACATTGTAAATTTCTAGTTCTAATAAAAATGACCGAATAGTTGATACATCAGTAACATACAGCATATTTCTTATGTAATGTACTTAATCGTTTTAAGTGTTCCTTGGGTTATGAGCTCCTTTTCTTGTGATTTCTGAGTATTTCTAATCTTATTTAAAGTGAGTGCTTTAATTCTGTGAATGAGTGCACACAGTGGTCTTTCATGACCAGAGTAAAAGAGTAGACCATCAGCATCACAGACCACCAGTGGAATGCCATTGTTGAACGCTTGAAGGTGTTTTGTGACAATTGCAAATCATCTTAGCAAGATAAATGTGTTCATCAATAACTGGTCAGCCTGACATAGACTCAGAACTGACCGAAATTGATTCCTCAAGTTGGTATGATGGAGATAATATGTATATTTGAACTATGAGGAGGGAGACGATCTTGCAGTGATCCAAGGGCTTTAGTGAAGTGATGTCAAGTCTATGATTAGAAGTGCTGTTGCTAACCAGGCACAAACTCAAGTGTCCTACAGACTGCTTAGCATCTGGCTTTAAATCCCTGTTAATGTGCGCACTGCTCTTTGTTCAGTATGATACTGCAAGCAGAGTTCCTGGTGAGACAGAAAGCTAAATATAGACCAGTTACTTGTGAGTTTAGAATACCACATATAGGGCAGTTCATGAAGAAGTTAGTTGATCTTAGCAGGATATTTTTTATACTGAGAAGCCAACCCTCGCTAACATACTTTCGCATCGACCACAATTTGCTTTAAATTCATGTATCCAGGAACGGCTACAAAAGACCCCTGTAAATTAAACTAGAGTGGCGTACAGATAAATGAGAGTCAGTGTAACCTTGCATCCTCCCTTGTTGTGGCTTATTCTAACATGAGTCTTGCAGTTAGCGGCGAAAGTGCCTCGTCATACCCCTGTCAGATGCAGTTGCTGCAGCCCGCTGATGCGGAAACGGCAAAGCACATTAAATCACACTCGCGAACACAGATACAGCCTCACTCAGACAGTCACAGACACACACGCTCACACACACACACTCTCTCTCACACGCTGTCACACGCAAACACAGATAGAATCTCACTTCGCAGTCACAGGCATGCGCACAGATACACACACACTCTCACACACACACACACACACACACAGAGTAACACAAAGATACTCATGCACACACTGAGACACAAACACGCACACACACTCTCCCAGGGATGCACGCACTCTCATGACTAACAGATGAAGGCCGATGGAGATGCAAATCATGCCAGCCATTGTGCAGTAGGCATAGAAACAGACTGGATTGCAGCTCCCCCCACCAATCTGCTCCATATTTTCATACAGTGTCAGATTTTCTAGGCTTAGTATTTTTAGGTGCAACCTCTTTAAGAATCTTATGCAAGCTGAATGTATTGGAGATGTTGTGCTATATTATTGCAATGTTAGGCATGCTGTCAGCTGAGAGTAGCTGTCATGTTTGTGTGCAGTTTCGCACATAAGATTTTCCTGACTCACTGGAGTCAGATAAGATGGAAGCAGCTTACATTCACGAGTGCAGGTTATACAGCAGATTTTGCAGGATGTGGAACGTCCATGGAGTTAAATAGACAGCGGCGCAGAGAGTTGTTATGCTTCTGTGACCCAGCTGGAAGCAGCTGGTTATGTAACTGCCTGGAGGATGCTCAAGTCTGCAGTGTCTCTGCTCAGCTTGAAAGGCTCTAAGGGTATTTCTGTGAGATGGTAAAGTACAGGGAAAGTGTAAAAAGATAAAACATTGAAAAGTTGTGGGGGCTGTTAAATTAGTGTGTGTGTAGGGTTCATTTTTTATAATAAATAAACCTTTCATAGGAAACATGAAATAATTTCCCCATCCCAGTAAATATCGATTTTAACTGACTGTGAGGTAGGCCAGTGATATATTTCAGTGAACAGTCAAAAGTGACATTTAAGGCTTCATGTTCCATCATTAGGGGGATAAACAGTTCACAGGGAAAGACCCTGGAGTGTCAGCACCGGGCCTGGGGATGTGACTCAACAGGAGCTGACTGCAGTCTCCAGGCTAATGAAGATAGTAATCTCAATCCTCACTGTAGGGGATCATGGGACCAGTTTCTTTTCACATTTACTGAGGCATTGGTTCCTGTGATGTGCTGAAGGCAATCCAGTGGCAGGTGCTGTAAGATAAGGTGCCGTAGTCTAAACATTACTGAAACAATGAGCCAGAATAGTTTTCGGCTCCATGACAGGTGTTGGTTTCAATCCAGCCTCCGTGGAGCAAAAAATATGGTTGAAATCATTCATTTAAACCAGAATGTGTCCTAAGGCTCCAAGTTAAATATAACTGTTCATTCTTAACTCTACTTAACAAGTTTAATCAAATGTTTCAATAAAAAAATTACTGAAAAATGTGAAAGAACCTAAAAATATGTCTTGATAGAATCAATTCATATCTCAGAAATGGGGATGAATGGGATGTGGATGGATTGAATCTGCCTACATTACAGATAATTTAGATAGAATGACAAGACTCCTTTCCTGGAGGTAGATGTTCAATGTCGTATCAAGTGCTGGGGATATAAATGCAACTGAATTTCATTTTATTGACAGCTCTATTTTTTCAGGTCTGGTTTCTGCCACTGTAAGCCCGCAATGCCATATTTAATCCTGAGGCACTAAGTCATGGATTTCTGTATCACTGTCTTTCCTCATTCCCGACAGTATCACCATTTGTCAGTTCAAGGACAGCCCCGAAGTCCACGACACGGCCGCACAGCAGAGCGCTCGGACCAGAGGGCAGCAGTATAAACACGCACCCTCCGTTAAATAACTGCCTCGCAGCTTTCTGACATTTTAAATCTGGCAGCAGCGGAGAGGCATTACATAATGCTGTTAAACAGCAGGCTGAAGCAGGTTTTGTGGCAGATTGCGAACACTGACTACCCAGGGATGTGAGATCACTCACAGCAGGGCCAGACTACTTCTTCCATAGAATGGCTATTTGTTTTGTTAATCAGGGCAGATGCACAAGAGTGACAGGCTTCACCAGCAGCAGCCGTTAAGATGCGGGCTGCGGGCTCAGAGTCTATTGAACTGGTGATCAATACATCAGATGGCTAATGCTGGACAGATGGAGGGAACTGTGCAGGTGGGCAGGGCTGCATTGTGGCCTGAGTGTCTGGGGATTGTGGTAGTGAGGAGATTAGTGCGGCCTGCTAATTGTGTGACATTATGCAGAATGGGTGAGAAGCTGAGCTCTTCAAAACCGTACCCCTCTATATTGTTGTGGCAGTCATAGTTTGCATTGCCACTCCTCTCCCTTATGTCGAATTGTACCTTATATGGCTTTTAAAAGGTGCATATTTTTAAGTTTTCTTTTTAGTGATGAAACATCTTTGAATTGACTGTTTTTTTTGAAGCGTAACAGCAGTGTCGGACTTGAAGTGTTTTAATAGATGTATGTAAACCCAAAGATGATTTGATGGTTTCCCCTGATTCCTGATGTTAAGGAGAGCAGCAAAAGGCTGGTGGGCCAGTTTTTTCCCTCGAGGAATTTAGTCCGATCCAAAGGCATTTTCCAGGAAAAAAAAAAAAAAACAGATGGCAAGGTCTAACAGTGTGTTCGAACATGTTGTATCGCACAACCATCCCACCGTGGTTGCTATGGCGATGTGAAAAGACTGCATGCAGTAACTGAACAGAGAGAAGTTCAGTTGATGGGGATCAAACATTTTACTTTTGGATCAGGGCACCTCCCCTGCAGACATATCAGCTGTCCTACTGTATCCACTCTGTTCTTTTCCCAGTTTAATTTCATGTCCTCATTTTGTATGGACAAGAGATACAATGTGGTTCCTCATGGAGTGATTCTCTGTATTTTATGGTACTCTTTCGCAAGAAGCCATAAACGACCCTGGCAGTCCTATGGTAGGGCCACTCTAACACTCGCCCTGGAGAGACTGTTTTAGCCACGTACTTAACCTCCTCAATCACATTGTTCTTATCTAGATTGTACCAATGTAGCTTTTCTCCCCAGCTGAGTGCTAGTAGTTGACTGAGAGCTGGAAAACCTTGAGTAAAACCTTTCAGAACAAGAGCTGAGCAGCTAGTGTGTTATTAAGCTATGAGTGATTCCTACTTCTCCTTTGTAGTACACACTTCCTTTACTCACGCCTGTCAGATTTGACTTGATCCCAGATCCGTGTTCCTCTCTGCTCTTGGAAGTGGTGTGGAGAGGGCATCTGTATTCACCCCAGTGACACCCCCATGCCTTCCTTTACAGATGTCCCACACTCCCAGTCACGCCCCTCACCAGCTGCTCCTTCGATATGGCTGCCTCATCCGTAGGCGTCACTCTGCAGTCGATGCCCATATGAGGAAATTAGAGCGTGCAAGAACACATGTGTTGCTCAGCCATGCTAATTAAGCTTCCTTACAGCACTTCCCCCAATGATTAGTCATTAAATGCTGTCAATGCAAAATCTGGCCCTGTGTGGTGTGTCTAAATATAAACCGAAAGTCAAAATGATGCCGTGAACTTTAAGAAATGAAACGAAGGCTGCTGTTGACCTTGCGAACCCCCAAATACTGATACATATTGAAACACTGCTTTGTTGCGTGCTGTGTTACAGGGACACGATGTGGAGGGTGTTCACCGGCGCTCTCTCGGTGGAGGAGAAGGGGAGTGTGCTCCTCCAGGACCTGCGGGAGATCGAGTCCTGGGTGTACCGGCTGCTGCGCTCACCCGTGCCTGTGGCCGGGCTCAAGCGGGTGGACGTGGAGGTGCTGCCCCGCGAGATGCAGCCCGCCCTCACCTTCGCCCTGCCCGACTCCTCCCGCTTCTCCATGGTGGACTTCCCCCTGCACCTCCCCCTGGAGCTGCTGGGCGTGGACGCCTGCTTGCAAGTGCTCAGCTGCATCCTGCTGGAGCACAAGGTAGGGCTTGCCCACCAGAGACCGCCCTCCCCCCCTCCCCCCCCAGCACCCCTTAGCCTGTTTTATCCAAGGCTCTTAATCTCCACCCTTGGACTCTGACCCCTCGGCTTGCTTTACACAAGTTCTTACTGAAATCCATCCAGCACTTGCCCAAACTCCCCGCCAGCAAAGTGGGTCAATTTGTTCCACCGCGGTGACAATGGACAATACAGTGTATTGTCCGCTTCTGTTGTGAAAAGTTGTCTGTGTTCTGATCAGGCACAAAGCTCAATACCTGTTTCCCTGGAGTGTTTCCCTGAAATGGTGGTAGTCATACCTGGATGTGTCTCAGCAGACACATTTTGACCATCATTAACCATAAAGTGTGCCTCCACTATACACACGTGAACACACACTCTTTATGGTAGCTGTCTGTCTCACACACAGCACAGTGTCTGAGACTCTCCCTCTCTTTCTCTCTGTCTTACATGTACAAGCAGCCACACACAAACACACATGCTCCTTCTCGTACACACACGTACATGCTCCTGAAAGATTCTGTACTCCTCTTTGTATCTATGGCTGCTGACCTCCAGAGCCAGAGGAGACATGGGAAAGAGCCGCTCTGGGGATCAGTTCACATCTATCAGTAAAAACTGAGACACCCTGTGGTGAAATGCAGAAACTGCGTCAGAAACAGGGGACCTCAATTAACTGTGAATGTAATTCAACCACCATTCTGCACACATACTCTGTTTTAGCATGTGCATAAGTGTTGAAAGAGCTTATCTCCTTGGCACAGACATTCAGTGCGACTTGGCTAGAAGTATCAGTTTGGCTTTGCTCAGAGTTAGAGCTCTTTACCACTCTGTGTAATTTCTGTCTGTGAATTAGCAGAAACGTTGAACATGGTTATGAATTTTATCCAGAAGCTGAAGACTGTGCGCCAGTGTTGGCACTGCAGGAATGTGTACAGATATCCATGTAAACAGACAGAGAGACTTCAGGGACTGAGAGTGTGAATGACCTAAGGTTGCCATTTTCCTCAGGTGGTTCTGCAATCGCGAGACTACAACGCCTTGTCCATGAGTGTCATGGCCTTTGTGGCCATGATCTACCCCCTGGAGTACATGTTCCCTGTCATTCCTCTGCTGCCCACCTGCATGGCCTCTGCAGAACAGGTATGCTGTGGTTATTACCTGTCTCAGTAGTACTACTACAAATACTACTAAGTAGTAGCATGATTTTAAACCATGTCATTACCTGTTTTTATCACTGTATTTTCAGCGGGTCTAGTCTCTTGTTCAGCTCCAGTAACCAGTGCTGTATCCACTACTCTATATGCTGCTAACTGGTCAAACTTGTTGTACACTTCACTCATTTTTAAGCATTGTAGCCTTTCTCATGCACTAAGTGCCATACCCCTCTTTACTGCCAACTGAAAATCTGTAGTAAATAAAATTAGAACTGAAACATATTTCTCAATACAACTTTTCCTCTCCTCTCCCTTGCAGCTACTTCTTGCCCCCACGCCGTATATCATTGGTGTGCCAGCCAGTTTCTTCCTGTACAAATCCGATTTCAAGATGCCAGATGACGTGTGGCTGGTGGATCTAGACTGTAACAAGGTTAGACCTCAGAATGGCCTGGTAGTCTTTGCTGTGCTGCATGTCGTCTGTTTTGTTTGAGTGTGCAGCAAAAATGACCACTGTTCTCTTCCCACCTGAATCCTCATACTCTGCTGCTGTCAGTTTACTTGCACAAAACCATAAACGTCCTAGCGAAATCAGACAACAGTCAGAGGGCTTGTGCTGGACCTTACCTATTACTTAGTCTTTTTTTACCCTTATAATAGTGGGTACAGACAGTGCATAGCCGAGGTGTGGAACATGTCATCAGAGGTAGGTCTCTGAATTTGGCTTGCCTGTCCTACAGGTTATTGTTCCCAGCAATGCAGAACTCCTTCCAGCTCTACCAGAGCCAGAGGCCTCAGAGCTGAAGAAACACCTGAAACAGGTAAAGCCCAAACTTCAACTCTGTCGGTGGTGATCTCTGTTCATTTGCTATTTATATTAAGAACAAATGATGTTTTTTTTTTTTTAAATTCACATGCTACCAAATCTCCCACAGAATGTGTTTGATTGATAGAAACCATCTGCTTTTGTAGTGTTCACAATATGACAGCCCGTCTGTTTTAAATATAGACAGTCAGGCCTTTTTGAAACAATGCATGACTGGCAGCTGGGCATTGCATCTTTCCAGCTGTTTTGAATTGTATTGTTGAATGCATGTGTGACATTGAAGAGTTGGATTTTGTGAAGGTTTTCTGTAGTCACCAGAAGAAAGTAGTCCCTGTTAAAGTCTGTTGTTATCACCACAGGCTGAACTGACATCATTTTGCTCTTGTCTTATGTGTTCTGTAATTGGATTTTCTCAACAGGTAGCAAGTATCACATTTTTATGGGGATCATTAAGTTGATGACTTCAGTAGGGTTTTCAATATGTAAATCCAGTGTCGCAAGTGTAAATGCTTTAGCTTCCAGCTGCAACGATGACGCTGATCATTTGAGGGATGGTGATGAAATAGGTTATCTGTTGCCCTGTGCCCCTCTTCCCCACTCACCTTTTAAATAGGCTGTCTGTGAGTGGCTTGGGGTCAATTGCAATGCAGTGAACTTGAGTGAACACACGTATTTCCCCCCCCCCCCCCTCATCTGTTTTCTTAATTATGCACTCCATAGCTTATGCAGGTAAAGCCGTTACTGCCAGGGCTTGGGTCCTCCCTCTCTGATCTCAGTAACAGCTGAAGTCTTCCCAGTCCTCTAACCCTCTGTCCTTTCCAGAACCTATGGTAGATAACCAGATTCTAGGCCTGATTCATAACGCGTAACTTATTATAAACATTGTCCCAGTTCTGGTCATTGTGCTAAAATTTATTTTATTTCTGCGGCTGTTAGTATTGCAATCTGAATTTTGTTTGACAAACAGTGTTGATATATTTTAGTAGAAAGTAATGTCTCAGCATTCAAATGCATATATGGTCCTTTTCTGGGGATCATTTCTTGTGATAATCATCTTTGGATAATTTAGGGAAAAAAAACTGATGAGCATGGTTTTGTTTTAAAACCATTGGTAAGTTGTGAATCAGGACCTTGGCTATAGATAAATAGTTTTATGTGTAACTAACTCCTTTTATGAATATACTTGTAGGATTGAAGGATTCTACCTGCAGTAGAATGATTTACTTGCGTGTTTGTGTGTGCTTAAACACTGTAACTGTGACATATTAGAATGCCATCCTACTGCCATCCCATTGCGTAATACTGGTGATCACACAACAGTGTTGGTATGACAGTGATCGCCCTATGCCTCTGCAAAGACTTTGACAAGATGAATACAGAAGGGAGGCAGGAGAAAGCATGGGCACATTCCTCACACCCCTCAGGAGCGGAGTCTCTTCTGCATTATCTGACTATAAATAGATCTGTGTTGATAAAATGGCTGCCTCTTTTTCCACCTCTGGGGCCAAACATCTCTCTCAGATCTTTCCCTCCTCTCCGTATGCTGTGAAATGGAAACGTTTGTATTGATTTCAGTATATGGTGCTTCTCCCGTGGAACGTGAAACCCACGTCTCCTGTAAAATCTTGCATGCCTTCAGTCTAAGCCAGCAATAGTTCCAAACCATTTTTGTTTACCAGGTCTACCAACATTCTGTGTATCTCCGCTAGCTGCTAACATTCTGTGTACCTTCTATAGCACCTGCTATTCTAATATTAATGTAAGTGCTTTATTAATGTGAAAAGGGTGAGCAGATTCAGATGTTGCCTTTCAGATCACCAGTACTATTCATCCCACCAGTTACAAGGCTTTTTGAGTTAGAGATGAGCAGCTGGTGAGAAAATTTATGATGTGCTTGGCAAGGAAATATAATTCCTTAGCTAGTTTGTAAGCTACATGAAAGAACTGTTTAGCATGAAACAATGAATTTAGTAGATAGAAAGCAAGCTCATGTAAGAGTTTGTGTTGGTGTTTTTAATTTTATAATTAAATGAGGAACTAAACATGAAGTAAGAGCTAGCTGGCTCCTGTTATTTCATTTGTTATTTCATCCTTGTTTTTCTCACTTTTCTGCTGCAAAACAGAATATATAAAAGGCACAGTACGATGTGTTATTGATATAATATAGCTGAAAAAGTTGTGATGATAAAATTGGAAAACTAGTTATTGACCCCAGGAAACAATTCTATTTTTTTTTTTTGTTAAGACAAAAATAAAAATAAAGTGATCAATTGCATATGTTTAATGGGAACATACGGTAATGTAAATACTGAGGCATTCATATAGTGTAGGATAGTCAGATTTCGTAATGTTGTGGAAAGAAGAAAAACCGTATCTTATAGTAAATCAAACTAAGGTCTTAAAATACCGTTCTAGCAATGCAGATGTACATTTATTTTGTTGAAACATTTTTAACAAATGTTTAGTTTGTTGTTTATTTCATTTAGCTTGCTTCTAAAAAAACTGCCTTATGAGTCAATCGTCATGAAACTGTACGTGATTCAGTATTTTGAAATTCGGCCTTTCATCTATATCAAGATGGATAAAAAAGAAAATTGGCTGAAGCTAAAATCAGTCCCTTTTGGTTGATCAACACAGAATGATCCATATGCATGATCATAGCATCAGATCTTTGTATTGGTGGAACCCCTAGATTTCCAGAGGAAATGGGCCTCCCCAAGCTTCTCAATATTCTCAACAACTGATGTTCTCATACCACCTCATGCTACTACCGAACCATTTTCTGCAATGGTTGCATTGACGGTAGCCATATTGTTCCCTGTTCATGAACTGTGGTACATGTTGACCTTGCTGAAGGACAAAGAGGAGTGTCTCGTTCTTGTAAAACCGCTGACTTGTCTGTGATGCAGTGTCTCTCTGCCCCTTCCCAATGTTGTGTTTTGTCCCGTTTGCTTTTTGTGCATTTGTCTGTCTGTCTCTTCTTCACGTGTCTGTCCTTGTCAGACAGCCTCTCTGTCCTGCACCATACCTGTCTTTGGCCATGTGTGCATCCTGCCCTGCTCCGTGATTGGCCCGTGCCTGTCATGTGACCTTCCATCTCTCTTGTCCTTCAGTGTCTGGTTAGGTTGACTGCAATCACGCAAAGGCAGATCTTCGCTTCTGACTATAAGGTTCCTATTTTTCTTCTGCTGAATATGCCATGCCTTTGCACGGATACGTTTCAGCAACCTGAGACTTTGCCTGTCATTTGTTTTTATGTCTGATAGTTTTCATTTCTTATGTTTCTCAACTAATACCATTAGAGAGGGATGTTAAACACAGAATTCAGCTGGATACTGATTAATAAGCATTTCCTTAGCGGTCATCTAAGATACCCTTATGGAGTCCCACACATAGAGAAAAGATGTTTTCTAATGCTACTTTGTGGGGTGGTACTGGCTTGAGCATGATGGAATGAGTGCACAATCATTGTTTATTTTGAGCTGAAAATAAATTATATATTATGACTATATAATAAGCCAAAGGTCAGAAATGCAGTGAAATCTGTCTGCCTATCTTTAACACACACTGAATGAGAGATGGTTGCCTAGACTAAGTTCCGCTTTTGCTGTAGAACATGCTGTCTGGTGACCTTTCCTCTACCATGACCCCCTTAGGTCACACTTCCATTTCAGGTGTCAGTATCAAACTATGCTCATATTCAAGTTCTTTTAGTTCAGTAATGACAAAGTCTAACAATGACAAAAGCTACTAAAATTGGGCCATAGTCAAGCTGCCATTTCTGAGGAATAGGCAGCACCAAGGCAATGAAATCAGCAGCTCAAGGGCATGGAAATCAAGGACACAGATGACGACATTATTGTGTATGTGAGGCATCATGTACAATGACAGGAAAATTTGGATACTTGGCTAACAGGTGTAGCTACAAGCTAAATCAGAGTGTACTCCCTCACACTTATTTACCAGTTAAAACGGAAATCAAGCATATAACAGTCACATGCGCCCACACAAGAAAGCAGTATTGTAGACCTAACTTGAATTTGAGTATCACCCTGGTTTAGACATCCGTCCTTCCCCATATCTGACACTTGAGATGAAAGTGCTGCCACCGTATCCTTGTTAACTTACACTAACAATGTAATACCTCCCCATCTCCCCACCCCCTTCCTGGCCACTGAAGGCCTTAGCAAGCATGAGCCTCAACACCCAGCCCATCCTCAACCTGGAGAAGTTCCACGAGGGCCAGGAGATCCCCCTGCTCACTGGCCGGGACAACGCCTGCACCCCCTCAACGGAGTTCAACCCTCTCATCTATGGGAACGATGTAGACTCTGTGGATGTTGCCACAAGGCAAGGCAGAACTTCCACTCTGGGTTTCCACTTCACACATATCAGAACTGAACTGATGCAATAAATGAGTAAATAAGTAATAAACGTAAGAAGCTGGAACAAAATTGACAAGCATCTAATGAATCATTGAATTTGACAGACTTAATAAGTTTGGTCAGCCTCGTTCTCAAGCTCTAGAAAATGTGAGCTCTGAGTACTCTCCCTCTGACTACTCTGTGGTCATGCAGTTCTAAGTACACCTAACAAATGTCCCCTGATGTTTTCCTCCAGAATCTCCAGCAATTGAATCTTTAGCCTTAGTCCTTAGTGCTCATAGGAGCCACATCCAGAATCACATGACTGCTTCAAGACATATTGAAACAGAAAATATTCAAGTTGTCAGCCAGCACTACTTGTGCAGTAATGCAAGGATGTTCATTCAGGTGTCTGACAAAGGTTTAATCGGTGAGGAGTGTGAGCAAGTAAGCGTGATCGAACAGGAATGTTTTCCTGATAGAATGAAAACAGATTCATGGGCTGTGTCTCTAAGGCATCAAGGTTCGGGGAATTTTTCATCGACACAGAAGTGGTCTTATCCATCTGAACATGACATCACATGGATTAAATGATCAGTTCATTTTTGGTTGGCATTCAGTGCTGACTGCCAGAGATTTACTTAAAACCTGTTTTATGAATTACTCAGTCAGTACACATAATTTGCATTGTATGGGATAAAAAAAGAAAGACAAGGACAAATAATGACTGAAAAGCAACAGAGATGCATGTTTTAATTTCTGGGTTTTGCCTTAATCAGACAATATCAATTAGGATGACTCGATTTTAAGAAGATTAATGTGAAAAATAAAAATCTAAACTGCACTTATTTTTCAACTGTCCAACTTTCCTCTCTTCCATATTGTGCAGGGTTGCCATGGTAAGGTTCTTCAACTCCCCCAACGTGCTGCAGGGATTCCAAATGCACACGCGCACCCTGCGGCTCTTCCCCCGGCCCGTCGTGGCCTTCCAGGCCACCTCCTTCCTAGCATCCCGACCCAAGCGGACAGGATTTGCAGAAAAGCTGTCACATACACAGGCGGTGGAGTACTTTGGCGAGTGGTCCCTGAATCCCAGCAATCTGGCCTTCCAGCGGATCCACAATAGTAAGAGTCTACCACCTTCGATTCAGTACGCACACACACGCACACACATCCTGTTATCTGAAAGTGTATTCAGTATTATGCGTTTTGATACCTTGCGATTTGGTGCAAGTGGACATGACTACTTTGTCATGTTTGTAATTATGACTCCAAGAATGCAACTCATCAAAATGCACACAAACACTTCATCTGCATCTGTACAGTTTTAGGAAATGACAAATAAACTGTTGATTACAAAAAACAGTAAGCAATTTTTAAACAACGTAGGGTATGAAAAAACACCCCATTGTATTAAGTAAAATCCACAGTATCTGAACTTTTAATGAAAATCGCTAGCATGGATTGATTTAAATTTGAAATAACCATTAATGCTACAGGAGCGGTGGCAATGCTGATTATTGAAAAAAGTCAAGGCTTGCAGATGGCAGCTAATTAAGTATTTAGCAGCTGCGTAAGGAAACTGAGAGCTGAAGAGTTTTAAGAGCGGGTTTGTGCGCAGACACAGGCGCCTGGATGCAGCACACTGCGGAACACAGACGTTTCAGATGTTTCTGTGGTTGGTGAGGGTGTTGACATGTGCCCCCCTCCACCACAGATGTATATGACCCCTCCTTGATTGGAGACAAGCCCAAGTGGTACGCCCACCAGCTTCAGCCCATCTATTACCGGGTGTACGATGGGAACTCCCTGCTGGCGGAGGCCATGAGCGCGCCACTGGAAATGGACAACGACAGGGACGAGGACTCTGACCCCACTGACGACAGGTTCGCCTGGGCTCTTCACGCTGGCCCACACTTGGCCTCACTTTCATGTTACATTTAAACGCTGACTTTAGAGGAGCAGTCAAAGTTGGGCTTGGGATGTTGTAATTATTTGAGCGCTGGGCCCTGGTCCTGAGGGTGGATTCAAAACATTCTGTAGCAAAGCTGTGTAATTCGTTACATAATGTCTGGTTGTATTTCTAATACAGAATATATTACAATGTCAGTAATGAATATGTGTACATTTTGTGTCATTGGAGCAATATCATGTGGCAGATAAATACAGTTATGAGAAAATTTTCATGACAGCCATGTGAAATTATGTCCAGGAGGGTGAAACTGGGCCCCTCTGCTGCCAGGGAGGTCATGAATGTAGGTCATACTTCCGTTTATGGTTTAAGTACACTCTCAGGGGCTCGGGCATAATCATCTCTTTTCACACTGTGAATTGTCTGGCAGCCTTTTGCTCAAAGTCACAGAGCTAGGCCACTAGCTGAACATGGACCTGTCTTGTCCACATGTTTAAAGCAGTCTGCTTAGAGCAGGTGTGTTAAATGGAACCAAATCTGGAATGGACAAAATCTAACTGCAGTTGTAGGCTCAGTTTATTATCCATTGTGCATAATGACACATTTCTTGTGGGTGGGAAGGTTTCAGATTTAGTTACTGGTTGGTGCATGAGGTGAGTTTGTAGGTGGTCTTTGCACAGAACTGCAGAGCCACAGGGGAAGTGAGTGGTTCAGTCATTAGCTACACAAATTGTGACAAAGTATCTTTTTCTTTAGTGGCAGTGACAGCGTGGACTACGATGACTCCAGTTCCTCATACTCTTCACTGGGGGACTTTGTCAGTGAAATGATGAAATGTGACATCCAAGGAGACACGCCAAGTGAGTGGTAACAAGCTCTGTTTGCAGCCCTGAACTACTGTGGTCAGCAGCCTGTTGCTGGGGTGGAAGACATGGGCCTAAGAATGTTAAATTATTCTTTCCATTTCATTTCTGTACTAACGTAGAAGACCTAATAGTTAACACAAACATTTCCATTTCTACACAGTGATTACCAATGAAAGCCTGCTTTCGTTGTCAGATTCCCATCATATAGAGGAGAAACACAAAACTGCTGAATCTTTTTTCACAATACCAGTGCGAAAAACAGTCACATTAACATGATGTCTTTCATATTACCGTGGCTGACCAATCACACTTGTGTGTTTGCGTCCCAGACGTGGATCCCCTGACTCATGCAGCACTGGGGGATGCCAGTGAGGTGGAGTTTCAGGACTTCCAGGAGTACAGGGTGGAGGCCACCAGCCAGGCCTTGGAGGGAGAAGGCCCCCTGGATGGCCAGCAGCCCAAGTCCAGCTCCAGCACCACGGCTAGCTCCAGCCCCAGCACAATCATCCAGGGAGTCAATCATGTGAGTGTCCCAGCGACTGTAGACACATAGCCCAAAGGCTATATTTGCCAAACAAACTCTTTCCGTAGGGCAGTGTGTTTGACTTGCAGTGCCCTGTAGACTCGCTGTGCTCATCAGTATTCCATAGTCTATCCTGCTCTGACTGTATTTTAGAAGTGCAATTAAGAATTGTGTCAGTTTATGTATACATCTTTGTTGTAACTATTGTGGAAGACACTAGAACACTAAGCCTCTGAACTAAGGATGATAATTCTGTACTGTGGGTACACTCTATTTTAAATGTTTAAGTGCCAGAATGCATACTCATAAAATGTATAATTAGCCATACTGGGGTGTTTTGATTATCTCCCAGTAAATTCAGTGATTCAGTGCTCTGTGACCTTGGTGATGTAACTAGATATTAATAGAATTTAAACTTGAGAATAGTGTGAACTTAAATAAACGATAAAAGTTACTGCGTACAAGAAAGAATCATGGAATTACCACCTGCTTATCTATGGAATATTTCATGAATTTCAGATGTTTTGGCTTCAGTTATATGGTTACAGAAATTAACATTACTTTCTGGAAAAGGCTTATAATTTGAACCCTGCTGTGTTTACAGGAGCAGGGCGAGCCAACAGATATGGAGGTGTCAGCGGCAGCAGCAGCGGTTCAGAACCATGTCCCGGGATTAGGGGCGCAGTCCTTCCCCAAGATGGGGCCTGAGAGACGGGACAGTGAGGCGGCAGCACCTGCAGACCCAGCGGCAAAGAGGAGAGAGTACGACAATCCCTACTTCGAGCCGCAGTACGGCTTCCCAGCTGAGGACGACGCCGATGCGGAGGGGGAGCAGGAGGAGAGCTACACCCCCCGCTTCAACCAGAACCTCAATGGAAACAAGTGAGTAATGGAATTACGAACTTCAGCTCCCGAAGTAGAAGTACTCACCTATCTACACCCACATGCACTCTTCACCAGAACATCAAAGGGCACAAGCGAACACCCCAAAGTGGACACATTCACAAGTATTGTGTTTTACAACAAGCCAAATACATCCATCTTTCTGCATAACTCATTAGCTTGAAGTAATGTACAGTCCAGTGTAGCAATGTTAGTATGTGAGTCTGCTGGTATTGAAATGGCTAATGTCCTGGCATATAGACAAATTGGCTAGCTTGCTGCCTTATCCATTATGACAGAAGTTGTTTGTGACTGGTATTCCCTTCCAAGTGTATGTCCAACTGTTTCTGCAGACACAAAATGTTTTGAAAGCAATGTGTCCCAAAAGAGTACTACCCCTGCAATTCTTTTGTTAGTGTCATCCATTTCACCATTGCAGCAATAAAAATGCTTGAGAATCGTATATTTTTCTATATTTGTAGTTATGAAAAACATAAACCAGATTTAATTGGTAGCATTGGGATAGCAACATTGTGATTTTTTTTTGATGCTGTACATGAACAATGCGATGCAAGTACGATCAGTGTCTGAAGGAGCACAGCCAATTAACATTGGAAAGAAGTACTTGGAAAGGAGCCCCAGTGCCCTCATGGATGTAGACTGGGAAGTGGATCAGCTAATTAGACATACCTGCTTAACAGTAAGGCCTCATATTTTTCCTTGTCCAGCATAAAAACAGACCTTTCAGAGCCAGACTGTCCCCTGAGTTTCTAGTCCGAGACCGTCAGGAGACTCTGTTCCAAAACAGTAACACTATGCGGAGGCTGCAGGGTAGTCCATTCCTTCACTGAGCCAAATTTATTTCTTTCTCCTCCAAAACCGTTACTTAGTTTTTCCTGCTTTCCTGATCACATGCAAACAGTCCCTTGTTAACTACCGTGCTGACTCCTCTCTCCCTTCAGTGGTATTAGACCTTGGGTAGCGATAGCGGCTCTAATGGCTTTCCAGTGCGGGAGGAGGTAAGGCGCACTGCAGGTGGCTGGCTGGTGGCACGTTTCTCCTGGCGACGGGGTTTTTTTCCCGCATCCATCGCTGACCCTCCCCATCTCTCGCAGGCCCCAGAAGCCGCTGCGGCCCAGCAGCCTGAAGCTGCCCGGCGACTCGGACGGGGAGTCGGACTCCCGCGCCAGCTCGCCCAACTCCACCATCTCCAACAACAGCAACGACGGCTTCGGCGGCCTCATGTCCTTTGCAAGTGAGTGGATGAGTGGGCGGCGTGTCGCGTAATGGGCTCTCCAGCTGTGAGATAAGTGGTGCAGGGGTGGGAATAGCATCTGAATCTTAAGCAATTTATACACATCCAGTGGAAAACATCTACAAGCATTAAGAGATATACAGTACCAGTCAAAAGTTTGGATATACTTTTCTTTCTTTACTGTTTTCCACATTTTAGAATAATAGTAGAGATGTAAAAACTATGAACTAATACAAATGGAATTATGCGGTGACCAAAAAGTGTTATAAACAAATCAAAACTATCTTACATTTTAGATTAAAATAGCCAAACAATATTTTTTAAAATTAAATTTTTTGGAAATAAATTCATACATAGGCATCAACCCTACTATTTATATTTTTCTAAGAAACAAATGTAAAGCATTTAAGCATAAGTCTTTAGATCAAAATGTCTTTGAATGCATGTTTCCCATTATCTTAATCAGGCAAGTCCAAAATTTTGACTGGTACTGTACTTGTCTAATCCTCAAACTATGGGCTATGGTTAAATTTACACTCTTGTATTAATCCCCTTATAGATTAGAAAGTATATCAGGCAAAACCTGTAAACACACCACACAATAATAACAAGATATCTACATATCAATACATGTGTAGCTTTTCATGGTAATTAATGTTATTTTTTTGTCAAATTGTACACAGCCACCATTTATGTTTTCCTTTCCCACAATTCCAGGCAATCTGTACAAGAACCACGGTACCAGTTTCAGTCTCTCCAACCTGGCTTTACCCAACAAGGCAGCTAGGGATAAAACAACTCCCTTTCCGAGCCTGAAAGGTACTGTGTCCTCACCGCCGGCTTCCTTTGTCCTTTATTCCTCTGTAGTCCTCACCACTGCATTGATGTGACTTAGACTTATTCATTGGAGTTAGTGTGTCTTTTACTCACCCAGTTTTAGGTAAAATATATGTAATATTTTTTATAATATTTCATGTCAGCTCAGCCAACTCACTGATAAGGGACAGATAGATAGGCAAGGATAGTTAGACAGCATGATTACATTTTCAGGCATACTGGACTCCTCAGTGGTAAACCTAGTTCTGTAGTTTGACTGGCAGTAATAAACCTGACATGGAAATAGATGTATTGGATCTTCATTTATCAGTCAAATTGTAGCACATGCACATGTGAATTTACAGGCCTTACACTCTATTGAGTTTTCCGGAAACCTCCATACCCACATACCAACCTGAATTCAGTACTGAGTAACTGGTCAAAAAGTATGTATCCAGAATGTTTTTATGGACTGAAAAAGCAATTTAGCATAAGGTACGATATGGAATGAAACAGAATTTAAAGCAGAAGTTCCATTGACAAAATTATGCTTAAAGACATATTGACTATAAATTTTCCCGTCTTGATTGTCCCATTGGCACTGCGATGGGCTTATCTCTATGCTTGTGGTTGTTCTTGTTTTATGTAATGCAGTCTTTGCGTAACCTTGTGTCTTATGAGCCTTCCGTATTACTGACAGTATTATCTTAAGCGTAAAATGTCTGTGATACGTTTCCAAGTCAAGTTCTTCTTTGTTGCTGTTCAGTTTTCACATGGCAACTTAAGTTTTTGCTTTGTCTTCTTTTTTACATTCTGTTTTTTTTTTCCTTAATTTATTTTATGCTACAAATTATCCCGTAAATAGAGTACTTTAAGTTTGATGTAGAGCAGGAAATGGATCAAGGTCGGTATACTACATTACCCTGTTGGCAAAAACTTTGACCTTTCTCAAAGGTCAAGTTGAGACTCTATGGCACTATTCAGGAAGCACTGATTAAGTGATGGAAATTATTTTTATTTTTTGAATCACAAGCTCAGTTTTTGATAAATAAATGGAATGCGATGTTATTTTGGCGAGTTGAATGAACTTATAACATTTTTATTTATCAGAACTGGACTTGGAAAGAAAAATGAATGTGTATGCTTATAATTCATGCTTGTAAAGAGTAATCCCATGCTTCATCGGATAGCTGCCATAGCAATGTTTTAGATGTTCTCCTCTGATGTGAAATGTTTTTATTGTTCAGCTGATCCTGAAAGCCCGGGTATGTTCACGTTTGATGTCCCAATTCGAGCGTGATAGTTTGCTGTGCATTTGATCCTACCTCTTCCCTACCAAACCCCACCTTTTTATGGAACCCATAATATATTGATTGTCCTTCAATCATCTTTAAAGGCAGATATCCCTTTGCTATCCTAGATTTCAGCATTCCAGTTGAATTTCTTTCCTTTCCCCCTGATTGCTAGTGGGAGACTTTGCGCTAACATACACACATTTAAAGAAAACAGGTTTTTTTGTTGTTTTTATTTTATTTTATTTTATTTTTCCCGTATTGCATTTTTCCAGACAGTTATTTCAGTTCTCCTCTTTACACTTGTTTTCACTCTTGCTTGCCTGTGAAGTGAGACTCCATTGTTTTTGTGGTTCTCTGTGTAGGAAATAATTTTCATTTTACTGACCTGACATCTGTTGGCAGCAGCATGGGAATTGGGAGAAGCTCCCTGAAAGTATTGTGATAAGGACAGAACAGTGTGGTTCAAAGCATTCTAAACAGGACTGGCAGGACTGGCAAACTCACCATCCAGAATGGTTCTGTTTATTGGTTCACATCAGTTTTTGAATACCTCACTGATGTACTCAAACATAAATCCAAATCCAATTTTCCTGGATCTAATTACTCAATGCCAGCCCGTTTCATGCTGCTAAGCCAGGAAATTGCCAAAAATGCCTTGATCCCATAAATCATTCATAACATTAATTAGTCATAATAAGTCATTGCCTCTCAAGATTTTTTTTGTGACTGTTATATGTGTCTCTTACCACAGTGGCACTGTGTACTAGAGAGTGAGCCCCTATGCACCAATCTAGAATCAGATCTGTCTATGTAACCTTATAACTATAAGCTGAATTAACAACAATGCTGAATTAAGGCAAGGGTTTATAGGCTTGTTATACTGTCACCATGCGATTCAAGTGTAAATTACAGATGGCAAGTTAGTGAAATGTAATTGCCTTACTAGTTAGTTAATGTAGACTGACATAAGTTATTACCTTGCAAGCATGCTAACTGTAAAACCAGACAGTGTGGGGCACAAAAGTAAAGTTTTCAATCAAAATTTCAGTCAAAAAGTAATGTTTTGATCAAATTTTGAGAGGCTTGGGTTGCCAGCAATATTTGACAGCATATCCTTGCACTCTTCTTTCTTTTAAGTCTCACTCAAAAAAAGAAGAAAGAAAAGAATCTCCGGCTTGAGCCTCAGTTTGAGTAAGAAGCCGAGGGGAACGCTTGAAACAAGACCACTGTGATGGCGTTTTAAAGGTTATTTTAGCTGACAAGTAAATATAGTACACTTTTTAGATGAAGTTTACAAGAAAGAAAAATAAACCATCAGCCTCGTGTTTATTTGTTCCTTTTAATCAGGGGTATGAAAAAATATCGAGGGCACTGTGAATATGCTAGTATATTGTAATTATGAAAAATATTAATTGCCACAACCATCTTCGATAATCCACTTCAAATATACACCGCCTAGTTTCTCTCAAGCGAAAATGATGAAGTCACCTTTGACTGCGAACTGGTTGTAAACTGAAAGCGCATTTGCATTACATTTACATTTATTCGTTTGGCAGACGCTTTTATCCAAAGCGACTTACAAGTGAGGCAGAGTATAATAGAAGCAAAAAAAAAGTGCATACCCATAGCAGAACCATTGGTGCCCTGGTGCTCGGGTTTGTCATCCGCCCATGATCGATGGTGTTCTGTCAGTAGAATGCTCTGCCCAGAACAGTCGTCCCCGTCCCCTGATAAGACTGTCGGATGCGCTACTGCTGCTCACAGATACTCCACCGTGGACAGGGACACAGCAATGACGTAGCTCTCGGCCACACGGCGGGGTGAACGTCACTTCAGCCTCAGGCACATTCCAGTATGGTCCTGCAGATGCCTAAGGTTAGGTGTTCTCAGAGGGCACGCGTCAAACCAAATTGTCCCAGCTTCAAATCATTCTGACACATCTGAAGCTGCTTGGAAGTAAAAGCTGACTTAGCAAAAGCTGACAAATCTCAAAGCAGAAGTTCACCCACGGTAAAAAGAGGCCGTGTGAAATATGAAGTCTTATCGTATCCATATCTCTAATACAGCCCTGATTGCTATACAGACCACACCCTCTACTGGCCCCATGCGACCACATCTTCTGCAGAGGCAGGGATACTGCAATGTGCCCTTAAAAAGTTGATTGGAAAGCCCCTGCGATTGTGTTTACTGGAATGCTGTCAGTTTGGTGTGCCTATATTCTCTTTCTGGGCCTTGCTGCTATATCTTCCCAGTGTCTCCAACTGTACATGTGTCTTTTGCTTTTTTCGATATACAGATTCATTCTGTTTTGGGTTGGTGTCTATCTTTCTTTTGGCTTGAGTGGATCTTTTTTTCACTGCACTAACTGTGGGTTTTGTGTCCAGTATTTGGGCTAAATTCTCTAATGGAGATAATAACAGAAGCCGGCCCAGCGAGCGGCGAAGGTGGGTCTCACCCCTGCATTAGCTGCATGCCTCCTAGTCAATCAGCAGCCATCTCCCAGCATCCTCTTCTGCACTCGCTTCGCCGGGCTCCTCTCTGTTGTTGGGCAGTGAAAGTCACCTGGCATCTGCCACCCTCGATAGCCCATCAAACCCTGATGTTGTGGACTGTAACTAGATCACCCCCCTCATTTTTTTATTAACAAGTCACAAACTGTACTGTTTTGTAGATGTAGTGCACAGTGTTGTCGTTGTACACTGTATACATGTGTATAAAAGTTTACACCATCATTTTTTTGGTTTTGTTTCTTGCTCCTGCTGCATGAAGACATTGTTTCTTGGTTTGTGTAACCTCACAGTGCAGACGTTTGCTCATATTTATTTTGTTTTGAGCTCACTCCTGTTTTCTGCCAATGTGTGATGCTAGAGTGATGTCATCTCTCCCCTTTCTGTATCTTGGTATTATCTGTTCCTTAATTGTTATCAGTAGTAGTAGTTGCAGCACCGTTAGAGTTGTACGTGTCCCACTGTGTAGCGTGCCAGATGTCCGAGTGTGCAGTGTCACAAATCAGTCCGGCGAGGTGTGTGTGTGTGTGTGTGTGTGTGTGTCTGCATCTGCGTATGGGTGTGTGTATGTGTGTTTTGCCTCTTGCACAGTTTTTATCTTTGTGCATGAGGGCGGCAGTCTGTGCTGATACCCATGTTTCTGGGACCGCCTAGTCCTGTGTGCTTTGGAAATCTGTGAGTGTATCGCAAAAAAAAAAATATTTTCCAAATATTTAATTCCAAAAATTAACTTTAATAATTCTTAAGTGCTTTCTCATCTAAAGAACATTTGTCCTATGTGACTCATTTTTCTGCAGCACATTATTTTCTTGTGTAAATATTTTTATTAAGCTGGGAGGTGGGGGGCTTGTTTCAGAGAAAAATGGGAGCCAGAGAACATTTTTCTTACAATAAGAAAACACTTAAGTTCAGGCGTGTGATTCATTTATATTTAAACACAACTAATCTTAAATCGTGAAATGAAAAGTCTTATGTGGGGCGTGTGAGTGTGTATGTGTTGTGCGTGTGTGTCTTCTAATCTTGTTTATGTTCCAAACGACCTTTACAGGAAACCGTCCTCCGAGAGCTCTCGTGGACCAGAAATCCTCTGTCATTAAGCACAGCCCCACGGTGAAGAAGGAGTCACCTTCTCCTCAAGGACGGGCGAACAATACCAGGTGAAGTCCGTGCATAAATCCGTCTTAGTTTGGCTTTCATCAGCCGTAAGCATCAGAGAGGCAACAAACTTTGCGACCCTGCGGTTGAAAGGCGACCCCCCCCCCCCCCCCTGCTTTCCGTGGTCTCGGTCTCTAGGCCTACAAGTCACAGTGACCCTTCTTACTTTTAACTCTCTCGGCAGTGAGAACCAGCAGTTCCTGAAGGAGGTGGTGCAGAGCGTGTTAGAAGGGCAGGGCGTCGGATGGCTCAACATGAAGAAAGTGCGGCGGCTGCTGGAAAATGAGCAGCTACGTGTGTTTGTGCTGAGCAAGCTGAACAGGGCCATCCAGTCGGAGGAAGATGCCAGACAGGAGATCATTCATGACGTGGTAAGAGATAAGCGGAGGCGAACATAAGGCTAGGAACAAGGCAAAAGCAGAAGTGACGTACCATCTGTGTTCCTGTTGCTAATGCACACGAGAAATGATTTACCTGTGTCATATTCTGTATGGGGTTTCACCATTTTATCCCAGCATTTGTGGCATGTTGCGTACAGTTTTGTGAAACCCTACAGTAGTCAATTATCTTTTCAGTTCTCTGTAATTCTGAGGTGATGGCAGAAGTGTTATGTATTGATAGAAGAGTGAGACTTGATGAGTAGGGCTGCCATTTGCTGCTCACCACTGAATTTCATGATCCAGTCGAGACTTCGCTCTTCATAGTAAAAAAAAAAAACTATGCTTTGTTCACTGATGACACTTAGCAAGTCCCACCTGTTTTGTGGTTCATGAAGCATCACTGTCCCAACACGAGTGTTTTGTAGTGGATTGGGTTCTTAAATCTGTGTGCAGCCATTAAACATTTTAGCCCTCATCTTCCTGCTGGAAAGAAAGACTGTTTTGCAAAACTCAAAAGTGGGTTCTGCAAAGGGTTACTAACCCCTGTCTTTTCCATCTCTGTCCCCAGGAAATCAGCCGGAAGGTGTACAAGGGAATGCTGGACCTGCTGAAGTGCACAGTATCCAGCCTGGAGCATTCCTACACCAACGCAGGCTTGGGTGGCATGGCCAGTGTCTTCAGCTTGCTGGAGATTGCACGCACACACTACCAAACCAAAGGTAGTGTAACATCACTCACGCTCACACACAAATGGACTCATATTTGAAATCTCAGACCTAAGGTTGGAAAATGCCGCACATTAAACTGATACAGTCCAGCTGTTCACAACAGGAGGAGCCTGGAACCATGGACTTGATTTTTTTGTGCTGCTCTCCTCAGAGCGAGTGAGATCGGCCTGATGGTTAAGGCCAAGGTCAAAGTGCTTTCGCTTTCAGACCGGGATTGCAAACTGACCCAAGACAGGGTACTGTATGGTGCTTTATATTCTGGGTTGCACCTGGTCGCTGCTTTTCTGGGGCATCTTTATTTCTACACATTTGATTTGTACTGTCTGCTTCAAAGGGGCACTCCACCAAAGACGTAATGTGGTTGTTTCTTACTATCAAACAATGGGTACATTTTTTCTAGTATTTGCACAGCCACACTGAGTTGTAACTGTAGCTAGCCTTGTATAAACACTGCAAAAATGTACTTCCTTAGAATGAACAGATGGAAATGTAGTTCTTTGGAGGAGTGCCTCTACATTGCCTTTAACCTGATCAACAGCGATTGAACACCCCCCCTCCCCTCTTTTCTTGTCTCCACTCTTCATTTTACACTTTTCACATGATCACTCTGCCCGTATCCCATCTCTCTTTCGCCACTCCGCTCTCTCCGAAGACCCCGAGAAGCGCAAGCGGAGCCCCACAGATGGTGGAGGCGGCAGCAGTCCGGGCAGTAAGGACAGCCTGACGCCCCGCGGAGAGAGCACCAGGCCCCTGGGCCCTCTGCTGGTGCCCAGGCTCCAGCTCCAACCCCCCTCTTCCTCCACTGGCAAGGGGGCCCGCCAGTTTGACACCCGAAGTCTGAATGAGGAGAATTTTATTGCCTCTATTGGTGTGTACCTCCCCTGCATGCGCTCCGAAAGGCCCTGAGCTTCCACCCCTCCCCCCCACACCCCGCTGACTGGGGGGGCCATTCTTACAACCCCTAACGAGTGTTACTGTTGTCGTATTTCCTTTCCTTTTGCAACACTGTTTCCCCGAAATCGCTCACCACAAAATCAACCCTGCATTCAACTTTCAACTTAAAAATTTCAGCCTAAAAAATTCAATTTTATCCAGGCATATTTTAGGTATGAGGAAAAATAAAATCTTTTGAAATATTTTAATGTACATTAGGCTTTCCAGGGCCCATTTACAAATATGCAACAGGGCGAAAAACAAGTAATTCCCATGGGAAGTCTCGAACTAGGCATCGGTGAAACCCCTAGTACCCCTGCTGCCAAGTAATATATTGCAACGTAGGAATTATTCGCATGTTGCATATCTGCGATTGTGACTACCTCAATGTCAGTTGTTAAGTAGGTTTAGTGCCACTTATGAATCTGCTGCTAATGGCTGGAACATTACATTTAAATGGCTTTGAGGAGCTTACGCCCACTGGTAGAACTGTGGCCCCATTTTGTTAATTTTCTTTTTCTTTCTGAAGAATGCAAGAAATGTTGCCAATATTAATCCATTCAGTTGTGTTCCATTTTACAGATACTGTATGTGCCCCTGTTTGTTCCCTCAGCCAAATAGAACTGATGCATGTTTGTCTGCTTTTATCAGTCTTTAAGTTTCATTTTCAAGCGAAATCTGCAGTACTTAAATAATTGGCAGCAACACTGAATAAATCCCAAATGAAGCTGGTCAACTAAATAGAAACATCTAGACATATGAATCATAGACACTACTGCAGTTTTCTTGTTGAGGTGTGATAGGATGTTAGCACCTCTTTTTCAGTATTGCGGATGACCCCATATTCCCTTCTAAACAGATCCAAGAACCTGTCCCATTATTTACAAATTTACTGATTGACTTTTTCAGTATCACTGCACCTGATTGGCTGTTCAACCCAGTCCTTCCTGCTGCTGCCATTGGATGAAGTAACTCTTGGCATCCTTGAGATTTACCTTGAAGTGGTGCAGTGGTATAGCCTATGCAGTGGAAGTATCAGCTGTGTGTGATTGTCCTTCCCGGGCTTTAGAGCAAATTGTCCCTTGGGTCTGTGTAGATGGGAACAGGGTCTGCTCCCGCCCCTTTTTTTGAAGACGCACCTTCAATTCTACGGAATGTCCTTGAGACTGCATCCATGCTTCTGCTGAACCCCATTCCAGTGCTGGCTGGCTCAGTTCTCATTCCTCAGCCACTATTCAGTTAGGGCCTTATCTACTCAAGATCCTGGTTCTGGAGGGCCTCACTCCAGTAGCTTTTTGTTCCACTGAAAGTATTGAAATAATTGTGAAAGAACTGGTGCATCGTGAGGACTGAACCATTGTACAAGTGCCATTTTTGAAAGTGCAAGTATTGACAAGAGCTGGACAACCTGTTGGATTGCTGCCCTCCAGGACCATGCGTGAGGAGTATGGAATGCTTTGTAATGTGACTTCTGTAGCGGGGCCAGGATAATGTTTTGCTCACAGTACATTTATGTTGATGTTGCACTCTTAGAATGAACGTGGCACCTTCTGAACATTACAAAGCATCTCCAGTTAGCCAGGGATCATTTTTGTGTAAATTTGTTTTTATATTGTTTATCTTCTTTATGCCCATCGTCCATCCCCCGCCTATCCAACAAGCTCTCTGACTCTATCTCTGTCTTTCTCTCCTTGCTTGCAATGCATCTTGGGTAGAATTGTGGAGCAAGCACCAGGATAACAGAAAGCAAAAAGCTATGGAAAAACAACAGAGTAAGAAATTTCATACACAAAAAAGACTGGGGTCTCGCATAACTGACAACTTTTAATCTCACACTTACACCCACCCCCAACCCTACCCCCCGCCCTCCTCCCACACCTGCCATGTTCCTGTCACTGAGTGAGCTGACAGAACAAGAACAGTATGTTTTGAAAGAAAAAAAAAGTTCTACAGAATAGGAAATTAAAAAAAAACAATATAGAAGGCTTTAAGTGTTTGTTTTCAGTGGCAGATCTGAAAATGAGCAAGGAAAGATTATGATTGGTACACAAAAGCTTTTTCATGCCTACCATTTCATTTGGTGTCTGATTTGTTAATTTTTGTGGGGCTGTATGTCATTGTTTGTTGAAATTGCCTTCAATCTGTTACAGATGGCCATTGTTTTAAGCAATGAATTAAGGTGAACACAATGAAGACATTGTGGAGCCATATTACAGAAGCAAATGAACTTTGACATTTCACATAAATATATATTTAGGGTCTGCCTTTGGATATAGAAGAAGAGATATTTGTAATATCATTTCCATATTTTAAAGTTGTTAGGATATAATGTGGCAGAATGGTTATAACTCATCAAGGTCCTCAAAAATGTTCAGTCCTCTCATTCAGAGTGGACCCTGTTTTGTCTTGACGAAAAATCCAGTTCCACCTCTGTCATATATACCTATATCTTTGTTTGGGTTGATGGCACACTGGCTATAACAGGCATGTCATAATGCGGCATGTGGGTATGTAGCTGGCTTGCTGGTTTTCGCCATAGGTTTAGTAAATTCATTAGCTTTAAAATTAGCTGGCTATGTAGAGTTTACATTAGTATCCTGCAAATTAGTTTGTTTACTTGCTTGCTAGTTAGGAAACTTGTTCTGGGTAGGTGGCCTACATCGATGCTGTCGCTATCCCCCAATGCCATGTTTGTATGCCTAACAAACATTTGTATCTCATTTTGTATAGTTTTAGGACAAAATGCCACTAAGGTAGCTGGTCTGTTTTTCAATACTCCAAACAGTGTGCTAGATGTCTTGAATAATGTCCGATGCTCTCTTTAAATAGCCATCTTGACAGCTCGCTAATTTCAGTATGAAAAAGTAGCTACTCAGTCACAGTACAACTAAGACCTAAGTGTTTAGCTTTTATTTTGAAATTTTATTTTGCATAATACTGAGCATATGTCACATTAAAATGGATCTAGCTACAAGATATTGCACTACTGCTCAATGCTTGCTTTTTGTAAATAGACAGTATTGCAACCCAGTTGTTATGTTTTTCTGGTTTATTTGACGGATGTGTGAAATTATGAGAGGAATTAGATGTAGTTATACCTGAAGAGTAGAAACCAGGATTCTGTAAATTTAACAGAAGTGTAGGGTTGCCAAGTAACAAATCCCCTTGCGGGATATGTTGTTGTAAATACATTTTTATGAACTTTAATCATGGACCTATGACATTAAAAAAATAACACAAATTTAGGATTTTTTATCATTCTAAATTAATTATATTCCTAAATCGTGTGTTACATGTCCCTTATTGCAGTGGTCATCCCTCTCATAATACCCTGAAAATTCCCTGAGAGCATAGACAGCTGCTGTAGATTTTGTCTATTGTGAATACTGACACAAGGCCAAGCAAGAAAATTCTAAAAGTATATTATAAATCAATATTGCTGAAACTGAATGTAATGTTCAGTTGTTCATAACATCAGTGTCCACTTATTTTATATGGTCTGGATCACTGCCTGAACCTGAGTGACCCTAATTGTAAAGAGTTAGACATGGTCATGAATTTTTTTTATAGATGGCATTATGTAAGGTAATCACACAGCTCTCACTGCTACCAAGTTTTTTTTTTTTTTGTTTTTTTTTTGTATAATCAAGCCACATTCATAAATGCCAAGCAGTATTTAGCAATAATTACACAAGAACAGTAAACATTGGTTTTGTGTTTGAGATGAGGGCACAGAACGTTCTTCCTTTAAATGGCAGTACTATTGTGAAAAAATATGATCTTTTTTTATAACATACATTTGTATAAACGTCGTAGTATGTATACACAATGCATAATTCAGTTTTAACTTTTTTTGGAGTGGACATGGCGAGGCTTGGCTTTGAATCGTGAGGTTGCCAAAGAGAAATCTTGTGCGACACTGATTTGATTATGGTAGAAATGAACTTGAGTAGGTTATGAATTCCGTATCCCCATGGAATGGCCTTTTAAATTAGTGCATGTCTTTTTAATTTAGCTGAACATATTTTGTTATTGTGTTGGGAATTACAGATAGTGAAAACAATATGTAGCAATTGTGTTACTGGTGATTGCTGAATGCCTCTATAATGCAAAGACAGTACCATTGAGTCAATGAAGCCCTAGATGAATAATCTTAACCATGTAGCAGGTGACTTATCACAACTGTGCACACTGTCATGCTTTTGGTTTTAAATGAATCCGTAAAAATGCATGAGATGATATTGCTATAGCTTGCCTTCTTGTCCTTTGTCCTTCTTCCTGGCTTTTAGCATGATAGTTTGCCAATTGTCAAATCCTCAAAGCCCAAAGATATGATTCTTGTCCTTTCTGCACAGTATGCTGCCATGTATATATTGGGGGTAGGCAACTCCAGATCTCAAGAGCCAGGTTTAGTCTCAGACTGAATTACAAATCATCTCTGATTCTGTGTTTCATTTTGATGTATGAACAAACTAATACATTCCAGTCGTGAGAACTGGAGTGTACTACCCCTGTGAGTCTCGGGCTGGGCATTTGCCCTCTATCGGTTCTGTTTCTCGACATTCAAAAGCCTCCTTCCACGCAGGTTGCATGCTTGTCTGTCTCTTGCACTCTGCTGCTCACTCAGTCACTGGCATGGAGCCCACCCTGCCCTCTGTAAGGGGCAGGGACGACAGTGTGGGCAGCTCAAACCCAAGGAAGTTCACTCTGCTAGCCCTGGGATCTACACATTAACATGTCCAAACTGTCAGACTGAATTCAGGACTTCATGTAAGCCAAACCTGTAAGGTCTTTACTTACCTACCAGCAGAGCACCCATTGCTGACAACAGAAAGACATGACCGGCATTTGGTCATGTTTGAACTGGCTCTGTGTCCAGCAAATACATGCTTTATGTCTGAAATCTGCTGACCGGAAGGACATTGTCACAAAGCTGCAGTGTGACCACCTTTGTAACTCAGGTGAGGCTTGCGCCCGTGGACAGCATGGCTGCAGAGTGAATTTTGGGGTAAGTAGCCCCCTGTACGGGGCTGATACTCAGTCCCATGCTTTGATCTCTGCTGTGGGTCAGCGTGCTGCCCGTGCCGCCGCAGCGATCAAACGGCAGGAGGCCTAGGAGAGGTTCCATCTTGTCTTGTCGGGCAACTCGGTCCGGTCTAAGTGTTATCCGGCCACGCGCACTGTGCCTGCGGTCACGGCCGATGGATTCCCTGCAATCCGGTCTAGGTCGCTGACGCTCACTGTCCCTTGCTCACGGTTGTCCGTTTTTTTCCCTCTCTCCAATCTTGGCCTCTCCTGAAACTAAGTCACATGACCATCAGTTTGGAAGTTGGTTCCTGGGAACCTGACAGGAGGATAGTGTGATGCACTTGTTCCTCAAAACCTTTTCCTTCTAAATTATCATCACAACAAATATTCATGCACATGACAAGCAATTATCTATTAGAATGTGACATTGAAGAGACAGACATAATCATAACCATGGTTTATTTGCAGAAATGTTGAGGTTCCTTGGGATTCCTACCTCTGCCAGTCATGTGACTTATTCTTGGGAAGCTAAGTGGAGGAGTTAGCGGTTGCCGCGCTAACTGTGTATTTCCTACAGGGGTGGAGGGAGCGAAGCAAATTGTCGACCTGGGGGACACAGATGAGAAGAAGTCCCAGATCAGTGCTGACAGTGGGCTGAGTGTCACCTCTGGCTCTCAGGTCTGTATTCAGCAGAATCCAAATTCAAATACTCAAAAGTCCTAAATAAGCTTGATTATTATGGGAAGAATTCCCACATCATTCATCAACACATTTACAACGGAGAAAGCATGTAAACTGCCCATATTTATTCATTTGGCAGACACTTTTATCCAAAGCGACTTACAAGTGAGGCAGTACAACACAAGCAAAAAAACACATAAGGAGTCCTGGTACCATAAGTCAGTAATTGTGTTTGGGTGAGCATGTGAAGTATGTACTATAGCTACAAGAGAAAACATTTTAGTTTGTCCTGATTGGCATATGATTGGTAATTAATTCTATTGTGTGGTTGAATTATTTTTAAGGACTCTGATAAAACTGATGATCTAGAGTTGTGGCCCTTTAGGAACTGGTCTTGTCATCAATTCCAAACCAACTGGAAGGTGGTGTATCTGCTGCTGATAAAGGTTAAATACAGTAAATGGAGAAACCTGAGATGTGAAGAACAGACCATACGCAAGAAGTTTGGCCTCAGGGACAGTGATTGGCTAACCCTGTTGAGTGGTTCCTGACACCACCACACAACATCCCTCATTCCTCTACTGCTTATCTGTCTCTCCACAGAAAAGTGATTCTGAGTCTGTTGCCAGCTCTGAACCCCCAGCCCTTACCAGGAGCACCAGCCAGGACTCAGAGGCCAGCACAGTGGTAGGGCATGGCCAACACAGAGAGATTGCATCAGGCTTTATCATATACATTACGTCCAATGATGAAAACTTTTTTTTGCAGTGTTCAGAGTGGGCTTATTATGTAGTGACTGCTTTCTAGATTTAAATTTCCTAGATTTAAAAGGAATCAATGATTTCACTGGTTACTGATTTGGTTTTCTTGGGTTTTTCCCCATTACTAATAATGGTGTGGAGAGCCCTGCTATAGGATATTCTAGCTGAGAGGAACTTGTTGCTAAACAGCGTATTTGTGTATTTTTTGTTGCTGTTAGGTGAGTAACAGCTCAGGGGAGACGCTGGGGGCCGACAGTGACCTGAGCAGCAACGCTGGGGACGGACCAGCCGGCAGACTAGCGCCTCACCTCACCATGTCCAGAGGAACCCTCTCTGACAGCGAGATCGAGACCAACCCGGCCACCAGCTCTGTCTTTGTGAGTTTCCCTCTCAAGTTATTTTGTCCCTCAAAACTGGAGTGGAATGATTGAAGGGTCCTGCCAGGGTTACAGGGTCATACTTGTGCCAACATCAAGTCTTAACTGGAAGCATTAAATTTCCATGTTTCAGTGACTTGTACCCTAGTTTCACGGGTGGCGTGGGTGACGTGGGGCTTTGTCAATCTTATCCAGGGGAAGACTCATAAGCTGAAGCCCGGCCTAAAGGAGCCGCGTGGCAGTGTGGGAAGGGCTGCCCCTGTCATGCCCCTAGAGGATGTCAGTATGAGGATCTACCTCTGTGAAGGCCTGCTGGGTAAGTTCTCCATAGACTGGTGAAAGCAGAAGAAGGATTATCTTTAGTTTTTCAGTCTTAAGTCAGGTTATTTTGGTACTTCTAAACTTTATATGAGACTTTATACAGGATGCGCTGACCATGTTAGCCCTGTGGCTACAACAGGACCACATCTGTGTCATTTTTTATTTTTGTTTTTAAATTGTGGAAATAGGCTGATTAATATCACTCACAAGAGAATGCAGGCACTGGAGTACCTTAGTTTTTATGTAATTGACTGGAAACAGTCTGGACAGAAGCATGTACAGTGGATTTGTAAGAAAGTCAAAGGAATAAGAAAATAAAGAAAGCTGTCAACACTGAACAGATCAAATTTGCTGTTATTCAGCATACCAAGCAGTCAATTAAAACACTGGCTTTTTCAATTAAAAACCCGTTAACAGAGAATGTAGCTTGTTCTCAACCCTATTAGTGAGCCTCTTTAAATAGGGTGTTGTGATAAATTAGGTATTTAATGTCATACTTCAATACTTAATGAAGCAGACAAACAAGAGAATACAGTGATGCCTATTGTCGTCCAAAGCGCGTGTAGAGTGCTGAGTAATGTCCATCCTTCACAGGTATTTCAACCCGCAGGAATGGTGTTCTCTTTACACCATTTTGCAAAATTTTCATCTTTTACCCGTGTGTGTGTTTATCTTTTAACACTTCTCCTCCTTAATTAAATTAACATAGCTTTTCAATTATTAATGTTGTTTCGATCACAAGTAACTCCCAGGTGGTGAGTATGTCAGCTGTTGCGGTTTTGTTGTACTTCTTGGCTGTCTGCCGTCTGAGCTTGCTATTAACCAGAATGCGGTGTGGCACTGGCTTCTTCTGGCTTAACTTCAACCGCCCTGCCTCTCTTCCTCGTTTGTGGGACGCTGCGTAGGGCGGGACAAGAGCTCAGTGTGGGACCAGCTGGAGGATGCTGCCATGGAGACCTTCTCTCTGAGTAGGGCTAACCTTATTTGTCTGCTTGTGGCTGGAGTGCGTGCCTCGGTTCTTTGTGTGCCGTGTGTCTTCACCGCATGCGGCTCCTCTTTAAAACACTGTTTTATGTTTTTTTCCTGACATCCCTCTCATGTACTGTTTCCCAAACCTGCTCCCAAACCGCTGTGTTTTCCAATTGACTTGAAGCACTGTTATCTCCTCTGAGCTGCCCTTAGCTTGTTTGTGCCATCAAGAAAGTAGGTCAACAAAGCATTGAGAATCGGCAGCACAGTTTGCCAGGTTTTGGAAATGGTACCCTCCTACCCTGCACTTGCTTTTTGACTGTCAAAGTGTAGCAGGCATGATGCCAGGAAACAGTGGATCTTGTGTCAAGTATGACTCACTATCGAGCCAAATGAGGTTTTATTGCTAAAACTGTCAGAGTGAACTGCATGTCATTAAGGGGTTTCAGACATTTTTATTTGAACTCCATTATGCAACACCAAGACAGCACAGCTGAGATCTGTGCCTTGTGCTTGAACACATTTGGCTGGTGTTGTGCGCAGAATCGTCAGTGAAAAGAATGACTAGGAAAGGCTTAGTAGATCTTTTTTTTCTGGATGTTAAATCATCATCATGTCATCATGTCGCAAACTAGGCATCCTTATATCACGTGTGAATAATAAGTAAGTATTGTAATAGCAAGATGTAATCAACAATTAATTTGTTGTTCATTGAAAATTGCTGTAATTAAGGCTTTTTAATTTTAGGGAAACAAAGCATCCTCTGGTATTGCTGTGATGTGAAAATGGTAGGAATTGTTAAGTTTGGAATCCCTTTGGCCCTGTATTTACTGTGAAGCCCGTGTGTACGTGCGTGTGCACAGGTAAGGAGCGCTCCACCCTGTGGGACCAAGTACAGTTCTGGGAGGATGCCTACCTGGATGCGGTCATGCTGGAGAGGGAGGGAATGGGCATGGATCAGGGGCCACAGGAGATGATTGACAGGTGGGCATACAGCTCCATAGGGGGCCTGGATGGGATGATGTTTTCTTTTTTTTTCTGTCATGTGGCCCTGGAGCATGCTCTGACCTGCATCCTCTACGTCCGCATGCAGGTACCTGTCTCTTGGTGACCACGACCGAAAGCGCTTGGAGGATGACGAGGACAGGCTGCTGGCCACTCTTCTGCACAATATGATTGCCTACATGCTGATGATGAAGGTAGACTTGTGCTCTCTCTCTCTCTCTCTCACACACACACACACACACACACACACACACACACACACACACACATACACACATGCATGCACACACACAATACACCCACATTGTCTGAATGTTTAGTTGCTGGAAACCCACTGAATGTTACTGTAATTGCACCTCCCACAGGTAAATAAGAACGACATCAGGAAGAAAGTGAGGCGTCTGATGGGGAAGTCTCACATCGGCCTAACCTACAGTCAGGAGATCAACGAGATTCTGGAGCGGCTGCCCACACTGGTGAGGGAGTAGCACTGACTAATGAACACTTAGCACTTTGCTGTTTTTGACACGTAGCCTCAGTCGTGCGTGTAGCTGCGTCATCTCAAAGGGCAGGCCAGCTGTATCCCTTCTTTTTTTAGCAGTGATTTTTGATTCACACTGCCGTGGGTGGAAAGTTCACCATAAGCTTTGAGATGGTGTGGTAACTCTAAATTATTTAGCGGCAAAGCACATTTTTGTGGAAAAAATAACTTGACATATGCACACTATTCTGTGGATGCCCTGATAAAATATGTTGCAGAGGGAACAGCAGGTGATGCAATGTTTTGTGTTTCAGACTGGACGGGAGCTCTCGATCCGGCCCAGTGGGAGTCGTCACATCAAGAAGCAGACTTTTGTGGTGCATGCTGGGACAGATACCACAGGAGACATATTCTTCATGGAGGTATGAGAAGTAAAGCTTGATTTGCTTTCTTTATCATGCTGGTGTTTCTCAGCTGATGCTGTGTGTTTTCGTTTATTCTTTGTTTTCAGTGGAAGAGAGTTGTTTGGTTTTATTTGTTACAGTTCAGTTTTCATCACTTTATTTGTAGTTCTGTTGGTCAGGTGCCCCATCTGTTTATTAGATTGCTTTATGCTGTGAACCCGAATCCGATACTAGCCACAGTTGGTTTGAAGTGTTGTGGGCTATGCAGTGAGGCAAGAATTGAAAGCAGTTATTTGACTGTTATCTGTAATTTGACAATAATTTGATTGTTGTTCTCATGATGTAAATCAGTAAGTTTTATTTAGCATATAATTCATGTAAAAATGTTGAAGAATGCTTTACAGAACATAAGTAAGAAACACTTGGAAAAACATTTGTACAAGACCTGCAAGATAATAGCTAAGTAGCCATTACCATAGATGGCAAAAACAGACATTAGATTGGTATCAGCAGTTATAGGTGAAAGAGACCATATGTTATTATATGTTCACATGTGAAAGACAAATGATAGCATTAGTAAGAGAAAGAAAACATGTAAAAGCCCTCTTTGTCTTTCTCCTCAACAGGTATGCGATGACTGCATTGTCTTGCGGAGCAACATCGGCACAGTGTATGAGCGCTGGTGGTATGAGAAGCTTATCAACATGACTTACTGCCCCAAGACCAAAGTTCTGTGCCTGTGGAGACGCAATGGCCAGGAAACCCAGCTCAACAAGTTCTATACCAAGAAGGTAGGCCCACTCCTTCACTGCTTCTGGGATGGGCTCTTCCCTCTATTGTAAAGGCATGTTTACTGTGGGAACATTCAAGAGGGACTAATCCAGTAAATGGGCAGATGTACGTATTGGCTTCACAAAGACAAGGTGGTAGTAGACCGAAGAAATGAAAATTTGGTAACAAAATCTGCCCGGACTTAAAGAATGTGAAATGAGTTGAACTAGGGCAGCAGCATGGTGTAGCAGTAAGGAGCGTGGTTCATTAAACATAAAAAGCCTGCCAGCCTGCCAGCTGGGACACTGCTGTTGTATCCTTAGGCGAGGTACTTAAGCGTAAATGCCTCAGTAAATATCCAGTTGTATAAATGGGTAAAACTTGAAGCTGTATGAGCTATGTCACTCTCAATCAGAGTGTCAGCTAGCCAAATGTAATGCAATATAATTGAATGAAATTGGTCCTGATGAATCACATGTCATATTTGCTTCTGTTAGTAGGGATAGTCTCCATACATCTCTGCATGCAGCTGATGGACAACAGTATGTTATCAAGCTTGAGCTGACTTAAATTGTCTAGAACATACTAAACCAATTTTAATTTAATAAGTTAAAAAAGCCTTTTAAACAAAACAGTCCTTTCTGAACTGTGATGGGGCCTCTCTCTGTTGGGGATGGTGTTGGCTAAAGGGACCATGGGGATGTTTAAAGTTGTCTCTCCTTTGTCCCTCAGTGTCGGGAGCTGTACTACTGTGTAAAGGACAGCATGGAGCGTGCAGCCGCACGGCAGCAGAGCATCAAACCAGGTGAGGAAACAGCACGCGTTAGGTGTATTTTTACATATGTGACTGGATTAAAGGACAGTAACATTCTGAAGTGTGAAAGTTAAATTTAAAATGTTTCTTTTGTATTTGGAGTAACTGTCTCTGACTTAACCAGAAATTTAAGCCAGTTTTAGACATTCCCTGCAAAGCTGATAATGAACACCAGCTCTCTGCTGAACTTTTTGAAGTGTGCACTGGTGTTTAGCAGGTGAGGGCATACACATTGGGACATCATGTTCTGCAGTGAGTTTGAAGACTTTATCACCTGGAGAGAAGCCAGGTTCTGTAGAATCCATGCAGATCAGCAGTTTTGTCTGTTTTGATCATTACAAAATCTGTAAATGTTTTCAACCTCGCTTGGATTCAAGAAGACTTTTCTTCAGTGAAGAATATTAATCCTGGGGAGACATGCCAAATTGTTGAATGTTTTTACATGTAGTGCTGGTTAGTTGATCCAGTATTTTTAAGAGGCAAAAGCAATCTGGCCCAGATGCCAAACCCATTTAGTGTTTTAGCTGGCTTTTCTCTCTGCCTTTCGCCCATTTTTGTAAGATGCAGAGACTTCCCTTTAGTAGATGGCACCTGCTACATAGAGGTTGTTATTCATCTGTGCATTCCAGATGAAAAGAATATGTAAGTGATTGTAAGAGTTCTAAATGGAAAAACTAGGCTAATTCAAGTAAGCATGCATCATAGCTCTATTCCTTGGCTTATGTCATTTGAGTCACACACTGGTTTTCAAAATGGAACTGTACTGCATGTTTCTTTATTTCAGGCAAAATGTGCTTAGCAGGTGTCAGTTTAGCTTTAATATATTTTCAGCAAAGGCAAAAATCTGTGATTCAGAAAGGTATTAGGAGTAAACCAACCTAATTTTTGCTTTTTTCTTCTCATCTCTTCCGGAATTGATTACCATTTCTTGTCATGCTAGTTGACTATGCTAGGATATTTTAGATTGCTTTTCCCCCCAGAACAAGGGAAAGCAGTTTTATTTGTGCTGACTTCATCTGGTATGGTGCTTTCTCACTGTTAACTAAGCAACCCTTGTAGTTGAACACACAGTGAGTGTCACTGGCGGTTATTATGCTCTATGGATGTGCTAGAGTGCTCACAGGCCATAGTGCCACTTGAAGTCTACTTGTTTCAGACTTTTACTCTGCCATTTTACTGGGTATATACAGCTGTGGCAGTGTCTTTGTAGCAGATGACATATGCTACTTAGTTACATATTTTCTAAGCTAGTCTGTGGGCTGAAATGCATTCACCTCACATGCATAGCTATTACGATGAGTGTGTATGGCAATTACAATGATTTCATTTACATTTACATTTATTTATGTAGCAGACGCTTTTATCCAAAGCGACTTACAAAAGTGCATACAGCAAGTATAGCGACAGTACGGGGACAGGATGTGTACAGTTCCACAATGAGACAGTTCTCAGCTGAGAGCGAGGTCTGTTTGAGGACACAGTACTATTAGATTTGTACAATTACAGCCTATAGGGCAACTAATACGATACACTTTCAAACGGCGGATTTCTTTTGGTAATATGAGCTAACGTTAAGAATTTTCTAATTTTTTACTTTGCTACCCCTGTAACTACAAGCTGTCAAATTTGAAAGCCTAAATCACACACTTTTTGATATCTTTTGTTTTACACTGAGGAAAAAATACCACATGAATTGTGACTGATTTATTGGCCGTATTTGCCACTGAATCATCCCACCCTGCAGGTCCAGAGTTGGGCGGGGAGTTCCCAGTACAGGACATGAAGACGGGTGAAGGTGGGCTGCTGCAGGTCACCCTGGAGGGCATCAACCTCAAGTTCATGCACAGCCAGGTAGGGGGCGCCATCCCATCTGAGAAACCTTGCATGCTGCCACCTCCCTCATGATTCTCTTTCCCTCTCTCACTCTCTCTCTCTCACTCTATCGCCCTGTCTCAACAGTGTGCAGCCTGTTTCCTCTAAGAATGTCCTGATAATTCATAAATCCATAGATAGAAGTCGTACTGAAAAACTCAAAATGTCTAAAACAAACAAAAAATGTAAATGTCAAATCATGTATTACTGTAGACACACAAACCCTATATTACTGTGTACAGTATGTTATACATTTAGGAAAGACTGTAAGCTTTATATCTAGTATATCATGTGACAAACAAAATCATGGCAAAACAAACCCATTAGACTTTTGCTTGACATCTTGGAGGAAGCTTCCATTTTGTGTTTTGGCTTTATTAATTTGCTGGATGTTCCTTTTTATTTGCTGATGTCTCTTGGAAGTAATCTGTTGTTTGAAATGTGAGCATTCCAGACATATTCCCCGTGAATATTGTACATTACTACTGTTGTGCTCGAACCTGTTTTCGCAGTAAGTGTGTATTATTATTATTATTATTATTATTATTATTATTGATTTGGTCATTATTTTTCTTATTGGATGCTCTTTGCGTTTAGAGGTAAGACAGAGGGGCTAACAAAGACTTTTCATTAATAATTTGGCATTTTTTGTGTTCAAATGATGGCTTCATTAGTACCTGTTTATTTACACATATACGTGCAAGTAATTGCAACTTTTAAAGTCTGATTGCTTTTTTTGTACTTGAAGCTACACTAATGCATAAAAAAAGAGCACACACTCATGAGGCTTGCTTGGTCAAGATCTCCCAGAGTGGTTCTCGAAGGAAAGCTAACTCAGGAAAAGTGTTTGGTTGGTGATACCAAGCATTTTTCAGTTACCATTAATAGAGACTACCTGAATGGTGTGTGCTTGGTACAGTCAACGGAAGATTCTTTCACATTCATTTTTAAATATTTAATTATCTGAGCTTAAAATCAGTTGGAATCTCCTGTTCTATGTAAATGTGAAATCAAATGCTGATCTTTTTCAGTGCCCCTGTAGTACTGTTTATTTTTTTTCTAAGGCAAGAGAAGGGAAAGTGGAGGCAATTGCAGGGAGAGTGGTAGCTGTTCTGAGGTAAACTGTGCAAGCCTGTCCTTTATGGGATAGTGTCTATTGTGCTGCGTTTGGCTGAAGGCCTGCAGGGGGCCTGCAGAGCCTGCAGTAGCTATGGACAGCACTCAAGAAGCATTAGGCACAGGACTGTTGCCCTTGGCTAGAAATGGGGGAATCCATTGTGCAGAAATTAGGGAAGATGATTATACTGTGTGAGATGCAGCCAGGGAAGCAGTTCTCGAGGTTTCAGCCGAATCCTTTCTTGTAGTTGTTCCTGAATTCTGTACCATGGTTGGTACACATTGTCTGCTTTGTGAATCCTGTTTATTTGCTTTTTAAAGGAGGCCATTTTTGCAGATCCCAGGAAGCAGGGCCAGATTTTTTGTAGAAATAAGTTGAAAGTCCATTAAAACATCTATCTATTAAAGCATCTATTTATCTCTAAAAATTTTTTTTTCTCGAGGAGACACAAACCTTCCTTTAAAAATCCACTATTGGTATTAATGACTATGTTGCAAGTTTGCATGTAGTACTTCTGCTGTAGTAAATCAATCCATTGCTGTAGCTGTGTTGGATGCCCCTTTGATACGTGAAACACATATGATATTCCAAATGCTGTCTGAAGTAACAGAAAAGCATTAACATTGTCGCAATGATGCTGCAGTGTTCTAGAAGTGTTACCTGTTCGGGGTTTTGTTTTGTCAGTGTTACGTTTGTGGGTGCCAGCCCTCATTGCTGGAGGAGGACGCATGGAGGGTGTGGGGGTGGAGGTGTGGGTAGACTGAAAACCAGGGAACTCTGCATATTTACATAAAAATACACACACTGCCAATTCCTTTACATAGTTTTTCTTTGTAATTCTTATGATTATTATTGATGATCATTAGTGGTATTAGTACTATTACCTGAAGACATCACGTCCCAGAGGGGTTCGGTGTTAGCACGAAGCACTATTTTGAGCGCCAGTGTGTCTGTGCTCTCTTGTGTCCAATATTAATCCAAACCATTTCTCTCCCATGCTTTCTCCCCCTGCAAGGAGCGGAAGGTACACATCTTCTGCCATCTTTGCTTCTTAGCAGTGACTTTGTTTATCTTTCTTTTATGGATTTTTTGTTTTCAATTTGGATATTTAGCTGTGTGGCAGACTTATTGTGTGTCCTTTACAGTGTGTTCGTATGTGTTCCCATAGTGGAATTTCTATGTATGAATTACATGGGCAGCGGTACGACAATTAATGAGCAACAGGAGTTGAGACTGTCACTTCAGAGGGTTCTTATTGGCCAAAATGGAATTTTTTCACCCAACAGCTTTCACATGCCATGGCATTATCCTGTGTAAAAACTCATACGTGGAGATTCCTCTATTGTGGCGTCCTTTTTTTTTTTTGCTGGAGCATTGAAAAGCTTGCATACTGTGGTGTCTTCTTTTTCCTTCTTTTTGTGTTTTTAATCGTTATGTTCTCATTTCTGTTCTAAAAATGTCTGACTTGACTGATGGTCATTGTGTTATTTGCTAACGTTCTGTCTTGTTTTTTGTTTGTTTTTTCTTTTAGGTTTTCATAGAGCTGAATCACATTAAAAAGTGCAATACTGTCAAAGGAGTCTTTGTCCTGGAGGAATTTGGTAATTACATTATTTTGATACTAGGTCTGTACACGACATGGCAGTAACTCAGATTCATGGCACGTATCGTCTGGCGCTGTTCTAGTGTTACTTAGCTGAAGCCCAGGGTTGAATGGAAGCTCAGTATGGTGTTACTGTATCTACAGTATAGATATCAGAAGAAAAGTTGCTCCTAGCTTCATAATACATGCGCAGTGAGCAATAAATAAATATTTCTATACGGCATTTTAATTTGTTGTTTTTTTTTTCCACTTTTTGTTAACATTGTTTTAAACAAGCATATAGAATTGTACAATCAAAATTCATTGAGTTTATTCATTTAGTTAGGTTCACAAAATCATATTTGACTCGATCAAAAAAGATTTATTAATGGGCATAATGATAGACATTAGATATTTTCCGGCCTTGTGTATGTCAGCAAATAGCACTGTGGTATTTACCTTTCCCGAACAGACAGTTTGATTTTGTAAATTAGTGGTATTTTTGTCAAGATATTAAAGGGACTTATTTGATTAAAACAAAAATTTCAGGAGTCACTGAAGATGATGAGCCTCGAGTTGCTTACTGTAGCACCTGAGATATGTGTTGTGACAAAGAAACACCCTTCTGCTGAAGAATACCTCTGCTAGGCTTGCTTTGTCAATTAAACATTGATTAGCACAACAGTGAAGAAAAGATGTAGCGTAATCATGGTTCTTTTTGTGATGAATTGGCCTGTTTATTTCAGTGGCTTCTTTGATACTTGGACATATTCATAGGTGAAAAGAGAGGTATAGAAGGAAGCGATATATATTTTTGGCAGGGTTAGGGATGCCTCTTTGCCCAGTGACAGGGAGATGAGTTTGAAATAGGGACAGCAGGCTGTGTTTGGGCGGTCCACTCCCCTCCCCTCCCCCTCCCTTTCAGTGCGGGTTTGAGTTACTGCTGTGTCTCTGTGCTTCTTTTGTAATCCGTTCCCTCACCTTCGCTGCTATGAAAACCTTCATTCTCCAGCAGGTAAAGTGCTGTCACCTATATCTACCTACTTCTTCTCTCTGTAGACGTCCACTTTTCTCCCGGTCATCAGACCCATTTTTCACCCCTACCATATGTCAGGAGTTCCTTGGTGTCCCCCTCTACCAATTTTTTCAGTTACCTTGAGAATCTGCATTCCCTCAGTCTAAGTTAGCGTTTGCCAGTACCTTGTTAGCCTTTGTCCACAGTTAGTTTTAAAACACCTCAAATTTCCATGCTACTCCACAAGCGATACTGATTTTCCAAAGTAACCCTCTTTAGTATTAACATTGCTCTCCACATGTTTGTTTCATTCCTCCATTCCGGATGGTAATCAAGTTTGCTCTTATAATAATGTACAGTACATCTCAAAAGGGGTACCCTGATCTTCACAGGGGCCTGAGTGGCAGAGTGGTGTTGAGCTCTGTCATGAGTGACAATTATTGGTGCCTTATTCCCTCACTGGTTTACAGTTACTAATGAAAAGTCTATATAGCCTCTTCTCTGTGGTTGTGGCCTTAATACTGTTGTTATAGCCTCTTTGCTGCTGTAATTGTTTTCAGTTATTTTATAGTTGGGTTTTCTGTCAGATTTCAAAATGTGTCTGACATTGTTTCTCGTGTATGTATACAGACCCTCCCATTTCACATCCATTCCCATTTCTGTCAGACATATTGGTCAACATAGTTGCTCTTGGTTTTTGCCCCCATTGTGCTTCCTCCTACAGGCCCTGTTGGGCCTCTCAGGAGATATATGAATCCAGTGTTTGAGCCATATGACTAACAATTGGAGTTCGGCCCATTTACCATTATACATTTGTTCTATGTTTTAAGTGTTAAATGTTTAGATTTTCCATTATTATTTGTTTTTGCAACTTCATACAGTTGATTTAAGGGCTCTGTGCACTATAGTATATGGATATTCATCAATGATTTGACAGAGATACTACATTAAAGAGCACCTAGATTAGATTTAGCAAATCCAGTAAAAGCAAAATTTTACATAATTTGCATATTGTAGTGGTGTACAGGGCTATCACGTAGCGTAACTTTATTAGCATCCCCATGACCCCAACCATATTTGCTCAGCGAGATCAGAATTTGCTTGTCCTGAAGACACTTGTATGGGCATTTGAAAATGTATTATTTCATGTTTGTCACATACACCTAAGTATCTCGTTACCTTCATTATAACATTAGTAATGATTGTCATAGATAAAGACTGTCATACAGAACAAAACAAGGGCCTTGAATTCCTGAAACAGTGATGCTTCTATTGTAATCAAATTGATTTGTATTATTTCATTATGTGTTTCTGTGCTAGGCTAATAACCACTTTGTTTTGGCAGGTAATAGCCATGTTCCTATAGACAATCAAAGTAGTTACACATTAGCTTTAAAGACAACACCTCATTTTATACTGTTAGAATGTTAAGTTCTTACAAGACATGTTGCAAAAAAAAGTACTCAAATTGCAAACATTTAAAATACTAATGAATTTTATAGCCCATTCTAATGTATCTGCAGTGCCCTCTGCCCCATCTCCACCATGTATAAATTACAGCCTGATTTAGGCCATCCCCTCTTTAACCCGTACTCTCTCATATTATCACATGACACCTGTTACCAAAATAGGTATCTTTCGCACTACCTCCAGCAACACACTTTTGAAGATGCAGCATTCATGAAGAGCAGCCTCAAGTCACTTTAGTAGCTCATTGAATGTCAATAGGAAATAAGGCTGTTTGGAAGGACTTAACTGTCAAGCAAAACTTGACAGAAGCTTAATAGCTAATGGATGAACACCCAGCCAGTTGACGTGCCATCCTTTGATTTGTTTTTTAATTTTCAACGCTGGTCCGCGAACCCCTGTCATTGCTGTCAACATAACCATGTCTTGGAGGGAGTGGTTCACGCAACCTGGCAGCATCCATTAGTGATTCATCCGTTTGAAGCTTGGTCTGTCCTTCAGCCTAAATAGCCTCTCTTGGCCTGTGCCTGATGTTTGACAATTTAAACATGTTAATTGCTACTATATGCACATCCCTGCCATTTCAGCTCTTGAATTTCCATCAGCTTTTCCACCTGTGTTGAATTATTTGTTTTGTCTCTTGCCCGTCCGGTTGTAGTTCCTGAAACTAAAGAAGTGGTGATCCACAAGTACAAGACTCCCATGGTGAGTAATTTGTCCCTCCTGAGTCCAAGTGCTCCAAGGTCTGAAATCAGCGTCTGCATATCCACATTGCATTACATCATATTATTTCTTTTCTAATCTAACATCTCCTGCCTGGGCAACTCAGTGCTTAAAAAGGTTAGATGTTACACATTCTGACACCGGTATATGCAGTAGCCTTTTGCACTACAAGTCACACAAAGCCCATATAGTCAATGACCCAGTCTATACATGTTCTAAATGAAGTAAAAAAAAAACTAAATAAAACAAATGGCTTTAAAGAGAACCATAAATTAGAAGAAAGTATGTTGCCTAGTAAGAACAGTTTATGCTGAACTGTCATTAGTTGCAGTTTGTTTAAATCAACAATGAGCAGAGGTCAGAACAGTGATGTTCAGCCCTAGTCTTAGAGGACCATACTGTTTGCAGGCTTATGTTGTATCACAGACAATTAAACTTCTGACTTGTCTTATAATTTTCCGTTTTGATCCAGTTACTTGTAAGGTTTCCTTTTCAGTCAAGAAGTTGTTAGGCTAAGAGAGCTAGGGAAAAGGGTGGATTGCATGTCCCTCCAGGGAAAAAGAGTAAAGAGTAGGTCAAGGCTGAAAGCGTCATAATTTTTTCTTTTAATGGTCTTTAACATCACTGGCTGGGGTGAAAGTAAGTCTTACTTAAGAAGCCCAGTCTCCCAGCAGTGCAGAACTAAGTCACACAGAGCAGTACTGTTAGGATCAAATAAAAGTTTTCGATGGAAGAAACAATTTTCCCTTTACTGACCATTGGCAGACGTGACCAAAATTTCTGAAACTGAAACATAGGTCCTTTGTCAGAATGGTTCAGTGTCTGGATAGAACTGTAGTTCAAATAATGTAATCAAATGGGCTTCTGTTTAGCCACACGATTTGCTTTTTGTTGATATAAATCAGCATATTTTGTTTCTTAGATGAATAATGTCAATTAAAATTGACCAACTATGTAATATATGCTTTTAATGTCCTTTGGTGTCTGTTTCTCTGAGCTTGCTGAAACTGGGTGCTGACTGTATCGGGCTGTTTTTTCCTGAATTCCTGAGATGCATGCCCACAGCGAATGTTTGCCCATACATCCGCAGATGCATGTTGATAGCATTCTAAAACGGGTATACAGCAGGGCTACTTGTAAACTGTTCCTGGAGGGTCACAGTCTTGCGCATTTTCCATCTCTCTTTAAACCACTGAATCTCTCGAAACCGGGCAGGGAGGGTAATTGGTTCAATAAAGGGAACTCTTGGCTGAGTCAGGCGGTTAAGCCTGAGTGAAATGAAGGACTGTTGACACTGCAGCCCTCCAGGACCAAGACTGATTAGGCTTTTTTTGCTGTTTAGTGTGTGCCTGCCAAAGGGCATCATGTGGGAGGCAGAATTTTTCAAGTGGGCCACGGCGATCCCCCTGTCCTCAGCTATGCTGTGTTCTCTCCCTAGGCGCACCAGATCTGCTACTCCGTGTTATGTCTCTTCTCCTACATGGCCGCGGTGCGGGGGAAGGAGGCAGAAAGCAAGCCCAAGGCCCTATCCCCGCGGCCCCTAACCAGCTAGTCTGTGCCCATATCCCCCCCTCCACCACTTCCCACATGCTGTCCATACGATGGGCGGCAGCTTGGCAACAAGTCAGCAGTCTTCTCCCACCTCTGGTTTTGCCGCGCCCAGGCCCCTTCTTTGAGCTGGTGGCTGTTTCGCTGTCTTGAAATGCATCCGTGCATTGATGCTGCACTGTCTGTCAGGCTGTCTGTCTTACACTTTTCAGCCCCGCGGCCGCCCAATGTCTGTGCGCTCGTCCCTCTTACCTGTCTGACCTCCCAAGTTTACATGGGTTCTTTTAAGTGGAATAATGAATGTACTACTGATGCTCCTCATTTAATTTTTATTTATTTCTCCTCCGCTTCTAGCAAGGTTTTTATGTGGTTCTTTTTACTGGGTAGGAGAAAAAAAAAGACAAGGTTCCCGCCTTCGCATGGGCACTGCGCCATCTTGCAAGGAAATACTTGTACTTTGGAAAGCTTCCAAAGTGCGGCCACCCTCACTGTGCAGATTTGCCCCCTAAAGCTGTCGCACTTTAACCCCACCCTCAACTCCCTGTAAATCTGACTGTACGATGGATATTATATGTGCTTTATGGTATCGTAACTTCTAGTCTACTCTAAAGTAAGGAAACTTAAAAAGCACAGCTGTGGGGTGTCACTGTAGATTTCTATTGCAATTAATCTGTGCAGAGTTGTAAATACCTTTCAACACTTTAGCGAATGAGCGAATGCTTCAGGGACTGCCAGCTGGAATAATGTAATAATGACAATGAAACAAAGTCACATGACCAGTTGTGTTGCTAAAGGTGTCATTGAACTCCTATATTGTGATTGGTCTAAGATGCGTGCATCTCCTTAGCTTGCCTACTGAGGCTTATCTACTGTACTAGTTATAACGTTTGTGTCTGTGGTCGGCAGTATTGAATTGCATGTTACTAAGAAAATTTGTTGAAAAAGAAAATGCTGTACATTTCATTGCGAAAAGAACTTTCAAATGCTACAATTCAATTCAGCTGTTGTTCGTCCACTAGATGTGCAATACGTTAGTTAATGGGTCAGAGACTGGACTCTGGTTGGAAGGTGAAGTACAGGTCTCTTGGGTTTTTTTTTTTTGAGGAAGGCAGTAAAGGGGAATATTGTGTAAAAAAAAATAATATTAAGGAGAAAAGACTGAATTTATTTATAAATAGACGGCGACTGTGTTTGGAGATTCTCTCTCCATGGGATGTAAAACTACTGCTACTTCTCAGTCCTGTTGTAATGTGTATGTTAGTGGAGAACAGTCTGGCTCTGTTGTAATTGTTCCCAGGATATGTAATGTTTGGAAAAACCTAGCTATAGGATTTGTGGTTTTCTTCTTAGGTTCATTTCTTTTGTCGGAGTTTTCAAAGAAACTACTGAATACGTCTGTATAGTAATTGCACATAATTGCTTCTTCCAGGAGTAACAGTTCCTTTAGGTATGCCATGCTGAATAAATCAAGTAAGTTTTGGTGTAAATATAGGATTTGAAACTGATTGATTCAGGTCGGGAAGAATCTCCAAAAACAGATGTTTGAAATGGGGTATATTGGGGTATATTCTATATTACAGTAAATAATACTGAAAATGTCTGTGACTCGTCTGATTTTAAACAATATAATCATCAATATGTCTGCTGCTGTAGAGAGAGGGAAAAGAGAAACAGGGACATCAGATGTAAATATTTCAGTGTTAAAAGTATTTATAGAAGATGTACAGCTTTGGCAATATGAAAATAAAACATGTCCAACCTGAAGTGACCATTTTGTCTAGACTGATTTTCCGATTTGCTCTGCATTTAAATATTGAGTTTGCACTATTTGCAGCCTTAAGGCATGATATTAAGCTGGTAAGTTCCTCTGGTGCATATGTCCACTGCAGCTCACAGAGATAAGGACTTTACACAACAGCTTTCAAGAGGGTGATTCAGGTTCCCATCCAATGAGGCAAGTTACATCAAAGAGGTGGGGAAAACTCTTGGGGAAAATCAAATTGCACCTTGTTCAGCCATGTTCATGATCATGCATGTACATTGCATTCCAGATATGTATATGTGTTTTCCAGCTTTTTCCCCAAAAGAATATTAATAACCCATCACCTGTAAGGGATAGTTGCATAATGAGAATATGCCCATCTGCTATATGTTTGTATTAGAACCACAAAGGTCTCCATGCTTTTGACATAAATAAATGCATACATAAAAGTGAAACAAATTGTCATCTGACTTCACTATGAAACGGAGTACAAAACTGCATGTTTACCAGAAATACTAAAACAGAATCATCTACATATGCTAATGTGTGGACAGTGTGCAAATAAAAACACATTACAATAGCTACAAGTTTGTCATGTCTTAAAGTGTTCTCATCACTTTTAATTCAGGAATTAAATTCTCTGCATCAGTGATGTGATTGACTGCAATCAAATTCGCCACAAACAGATTACACTCCAAATCTAATCTGTATCTTCTTAAATGTCACCATAGATCTAGAGGACATTCCATGGTAGAGGGACATTGCCAGCTTGTGGTTGTTTATGATCTGCAGCATAATTTTTTGAAATTCAGCTCCCTGAAAATCTTATGTCCTTATCAGTGCTCCCAACAGTTCCTAAGATCCAAATGACTATGAATTGCGTGTGACTGATTTTTGCAATTGGTGCAAGATTTGCTTGTACTCTTAGAAGTTTCCACACTTTTTCAACACTGTGTTTATTAATATAGCCTCAGATGACATCCTGTCAGTATAATAACTGAAACTTGACAACCAAAATGTTGCAAAGGGCTTCAGTTTCTGAGAAGAGAACCATCTCCACAGGGTTTCCAGCCCTGATGCTAAACTCGGCTGGGTCTAGAGGGTTACACTGAAAGAGAAATTTTATTAAAACACAGTGTGCAAATGTATGAAGACAACAGGCAAAAGAGAGATTGGGTGATTGCTTTGAGTAACAGTAGGGCCAAGGGTGTGCTGTTTTTCAAAGAGGAATGATGCATGTGATTCATCACAAAGGCATATGTTGTAAGGGAGCAGGAAAACCGCCTAAGGGAAAGGAGTTTTAAAGATTGAGGAGATAAGGAAAGTAGATCAAGAGAAAGAGGGAATGAGATTCAGAGGGTGGGATCATGAGACCGCAGAAGGTGGAAGACATCTGTGAGCGGAGAAGGAGGAAAGACCAGGTGAGGGTGAGCATAGGGAGGCTGCCACATTATGTAGCCGGAGACTTGGAGCCTATGCAAAGAACATTGCAATATCTTCAGTGAAGGAGGAAGAGGAGACAGTTTGTGTGGGTAAGTAGTTGTAGCTTGGAGTCTTACTTGGAAGAAAAATATTTTGCTAGAAGTGATAAAGCATGAGAAGGAGTGACTGGTAGCCATCCAGGTGGTTGAAACTTGTCATTTTCACAAGTATCTGTTGGTGTAGAATTTGCAGAGTGTTTTTTTTTATTTGGAATTTTAAATATTTAATCCATTTTTGTGCAGTTAGACCATAAAAATGCAAAATAGGTAAAAATGAATGCTCTGTAAAATGCAACTTCCTTTATGCAGTATAATGTCTGCCGCTGATGTCAGTCGGAATTTATCATATGACTTTGCTGAAAGTTGAAATTTACCACTGAATGCAGAATCTCAGAATCTGAGAGGCACCTGAACTATTTATTCCACTCTCAGAATATCAACTGTATGACTATCCCCTCTCAAGACCAATGTAATGCTGTTTGCACTAATGACAACCTTTGACCAATAGGGGGAGACGTGGCTCCACTGAAACGGTGCAACAGTGAGGTAAACATCTCAAAGATTTATTTAAACTTTCATAAACTGATCTGAGAATAAAATGTATGTGCATTTCCCTTTTGAAAGGCCTGAGCCTACTACATGTTTCTATATGTTGGTTTGGCTCACACTTGGTTTACCCCTTTTTATTGGCTGTAAACATTTATTATTTTTATTTTATTTTATGCTAGTAATTCTCAAAGTACTGAAACTGAGTGAGGCTGTAAGTACTGAGAACAATAAAATGGAGGATGTGCTTTTTTAAGGTTATTGAATATTGTTCCATTAAAGCAGTCAGAGGTCTTATGCCTGATCATGTGCTGTGGGTTTGAGTACAGTAACCCGCCAGTACAGTAACCTCTACCGGTTACAGAGGCATGGTACTCCGGGAGGTGTGTTTGAAAATGGCTTCCTGCCATTGTGCCCGGTGCCACCTGTCGTTACATCCCGCCCTATCATCCGCCGTCACCTGACACCAGTGGCTTCAGGGGTATTCTTAGATGATGGAACTTTCTGGACACATTCATTTGGGGATTTATTCAGAGGAGGTAGAACACGATGAAGTCCAGGCTGCATTGGTGCAAACAGGTTGTGCCAGCTGTGCTAGGTTTATAGTGAACAGACTGTGCCTATCAGAATGAAATATTACAGACTGTAATAGTTCAGAATAAATATGTCAAAATAAATGTTGTGACATCAACCTGCTGGGGTAATCAGGATTTATTTGTCTTCAAGTATAAAGTAGCTTAGATTTTAATTAGATCAAGGCGGGAAATGAAATAATTGCATTTGAAACAATGCAGCTAAAACTTTGAACAATAAATCAGTTCTTTAAGAGGTGTAAAATTGTCTGTGAGAGTTTTGCTCAGTCTCAGCAGTGAGCTGTGGCATTACAGCCTTGTTAAGAAGAAAAATGCCTGCAAAAAGAATTCTACGTCATTTCTTTTTCATGTATTCATTATTTTATATATGATCATAAAGTGTTTTCCGATGAGAGCTGAAGGTTATATCTTAGAGTAAGAATGTAGAGAGACCTTTTTGGTAACCGTATTGACAAAGCTTTATGTCAGCTATGTGATCTTACCTTTTTTCTAAAGCACAGCCTTGACCATCTGAATCAAAGAGCCACATTGCTAAAACTGTGGCCTCAGGAGTATCAAGTGTCAGAGAACCTCCAGAGGGCAACATTGAGCTAGCAAGCATGATAAAAAAAAAACTTCCCTTGTGGAAAACTTTCTCTGAAGTACAGGGTACATGACAAGTTTTTTAACCTACAAGTTGTCAATTTCTGACAGATGCCTGACAGACTGCCACAGATTTCTGCATGACAGGGTTAGTCAGGCAAGCACGCAGCAGTGAAGGCAGTCAGCAGGGGGTGTCAACAGCCAATTGTTGTAGCAGTCCCCTGGGAAAATAAATCAAGAGGACTCATGAGAGGTCTCACGAGATAATGCAATGGGAAAAGGGCCTTAACACATCAAAGCCTTGTGCGCAAATGAAACAACTGTCCATGTGTCGCCAATGGCTGTCCTAAAAGTATCCTACCAATGCCTTTCACGTTTTCATCTCGACCAAGCAGAGGTTAACGTACCAATCAAATGTCTTCAGCTCTTTTGCTGATCACTTTCGGACCTACTGTATCACTCGTACATTCTTTATGTAAATGCCTCGAGCTTTGGATAAAAATGTATTTCCATTTGGCAGTATGGTAAATTGATCAGGAATATTGATCAGCAGTATTTTTTGTCATTTTTTTGTTTCCTTTGAAACATCCTTATAGACAATATACAAAACAGGAATAGTGTCCCTTTAATGTAAAAGCTCCCCATGGCATTGCTAATTACATGGTGCCTAGTATTGCCCACTAAAATCACCTCAAGTTAACATGACAAATTGGCAGGTGTCGGCTTGTTCATAATGTTTATTTTTTTTGATACTTCATCCATGTTAACTTGCCTATTTCCCCCACCCAAGAAAGTATGTATAGTTCATTTCACAACAAGAACATGACATTCAACGGGTTCAAGTCATTGCATTTCCTCAAAATATATTTTTAATCTCTTTGAAGTCCAAATACTTCTGCGAAATGTAGAATGTTGTCATCTGAACCGTAACTGCAAACTGAAAAAGTGTATGGGTGGATTTTAACAGAAATGGATATTTTGATGAGATGTGGCTTAGGGTGTCAATGCAGAACTGATCCATTGTGTTGCAAATCTGGTGTTTCCTTAGCTAAATTATCTCTTTATGACATACTAGATAGGGTAATTGTGTCACACTATGCCTAATTCATTACGGTAGTGACATCTACTGTTCCTCACTTTTCCACACGGCCAATCGCCAATGAAGCAGTGCCCCTCTTTAATGCTTTGTTTATTCTGAATCTGTTGATAATGAGTTGGTGAATGCAAGTGCTATTGCTTTATCAAAGTCAATGCATAATCATTCATGAGCAAAATTCCTCTAGTCACACTAAGCAGACCACAGCAGTTCAACCATGTACCATTTGTATTCCTTTACGATTTCCTTATATGTGAATGTACAAAGTTCAACAAAATTGCACTAGAAGTGCAGGGAAAATGAGGTAAGGAACTCTCATTAAGATTTGGGTTTGGATCTTTAATCTGAAGTTTAATTCTAATTTAATTTAGATATAGATACATCTTCTGCTTTAAGTTTAAAGGAAGGGGTTCATTCCACTATGTCAAATATCTGGAACTTAAAGGTTCTGTCACAATTAATAACAATTAATAACAGAGGACTAGAGGACGAGAATACCGTGCAATATACTTCTCCATAAAATTCTATTTCTCGTGACAAAACACATGAAACTTGTTGAAATTAATTTCAATTTGATTATTTGAAGCCACTTGTTAGCATTCACAAGTTCTTTCATGTGAAATGTGCCTGACTCCATTTTAGGTGAACTTCAAAAAAAGGGTCTGTACATTCCCTGAGAAAATACAAAGGGGAATTTCCCATGCTGGAGCTGAGAACTTAAATGGAAACTGGACTGTTTCCTCTTATTGCGACGAATGAAATCGAACCTCTGTCCCACAATTCTGATGAAGGAAGCGTTTTTTGTTGGTAACCTTGACAGGGTGGCATTTTTTTTAATTCTGCCAACTGCTCATCTTTGACAAACTCCTTTCTGTTTATATCTCTACTCTGTTATGCTGCCTTTGGTTAACGTTGGCCTTGGTGTCTATGTCTGGCATGCATGGGGTGGGGGACGCCCCCCAACCCCCGTCGTCTCCGCCAAATACACAAACACTCTTGCATTTATTGTCACCTATTAAGGTTATGACATTGCATCGGCTCAATTTAGGGGCTGTCAGGTCTGTCAGTGCCCGAGTCTTTACTGAAGGCATCAGGTATCACCTCGGTGACTGCAGTGCCACTTAAGAGGGCCGGCTGCCCACGCCAAACCTCATGGCTGTTTCCGTTCAGAACCTCGGCCTATATATAGTATGCCTCCTCAAGGCCTACATGCAGTAACGTGTATATGGAAATTCTTCCCTTGACTCGTAGGATTAGGCTCCGAGTGCTGTGGCTGCATTTAATGATGAAAAATAGCCTTGCAGATGGCGTGAAGGATTGCCCCATAACATGGTATCACACATATGTCCATGTGTCTGCAGATTGTTCACGTGTCAGTGGTGTCCTGTTGTGGCCTCCCTGGGAGGGGGCCTCCACAGGATACCACTAAATTGACATTTTACATACACATGTCATTCAGACATGCATATGTATAGTGCATTGCCCTTGAAAATCACAACATTCTGACATTTCTATCCTAACCAGGGCTTAAAATGCAAGCATGTTATATTTAGAAATACTTAGTGAAGATGATATATTGCAAGGGTTCTTTTGTATATTAAGATGAGAAAACTCTAATTCATTTGGGAGGGAAAATAGGATTTAAATTTGATAACGGGATGAAATTCATTCATTAATAATATTTTTTGTATTTTATTTTTCTCAGAATTGCTGCTGTTCATCTGAACAAAAATGGAGCAAGCATCAATATGGCATGTTATGTAGAACAGGCTGAGGAACTTGTCTTTCCTGCTGAACATGTGTTCCGTGCTGATATTGTGATCCATAATACTATGGGTATCAGTGCTGTGGTAATTTGGTCTTGTTAACCTTCAGGTCAGCGCGGAGGGCTAATGACAGGAAAGCATTCCTGAAAATGCACGTCATCCAAGGATCAGATAGTTAACAAGAGTGGCTCTAAGGATGACCTCAGCCATAGAAAACGGAGGTTCTCGTACACGATTGGGGGCGCTCAGTACCAGTCAACCTTCCAAGGTCATTGCAGAGCTCGTCTGGCTGCTTTTCATAGAAGTGACCCAAGCGTAACGTCAGCATTGCGCAGGCTTGTCCCCTTAAAATTCCCAAATTTTAAAAATGGCCAACTTCAACAGGGTTGCCATCTCTTTTGCATCCCCCATGGTACTCACACTTTGTCAAAGCAAACTCACAGTTTCAAAGAATGATATGGTGAATGCACGAGAGCTGGCAACCCTACTTCGGGCGGATTTATGTGCTCGGGAACATGTGGCATATTCCTTAGAGCACGGGGGGTCGCAGATGTTCTTCTGCTGCAGTAATGTTGAACAGCTCTAGTACAAATGCGCTGTCTATAAATATGTTTCTCCCTTTACACTATTAACCTTAAAGTTAATAAATGCATTAGTACATATCAAATGTGACAGTTTTGTAATGTAAATCTGGATTTATGTTGTACAACAATTAATATAAATATCTGCATTTATAATAAAAATAGCATACACACGGATTGTTATAACCCAAATGACCATGTCATGACCTAAGGAATGTCTATATCAAAATTTACGTTAACACTAATTCAAAATAATTTTGAGCAGATCTATGTGCCAAATATCTTTAACAATACATTATACTAACTTATGTATTAAACAATACTAATCAACACATTTAATACCCGCTTTGAAAAAGTTTAAGCAGGCCCTTAAAGTACTGAGATACAAATGTTTATTGCGGAGACTTATTTTATCTGTATTATATTTATGCATTTGTCTAGATATTGAAGTGCTTGTGTGGTTTCCTCACAACAATAAATATTTATTTAATGAATATGTGTATAAATTATCTGAAAAGACAGAAATTCATTCATCATGTATATGTCATAAAATTTTCCACCTCATAAATCTGGACAGGAAGAGACAAAGTTTGTACCTCAGTGATCTAACATCTTTTTGCATCTTTTTCCTCCGGAGATAGGAGGGGTTTTTTGTCAGCTATGGCTGTCTGGAAACTGAAAGTGAGATCCTTCCCAGTTTGTTTCACCTTGACTCATGCCATATTTACGACCAACAACGTACCACGCAGAACAGCTTGATTCCACTTTGACACACTGCAACACTGAAACACAGTGGTGTGCCAAGGCCATGGGGGGGGGGGGGGGGGGCAGCGTCTCATTCCATTCTCTTCCACGTACGGACAGGTGTCTCGAGTCACCATGACCCTCCAAGAGAAATGGTTAGCCCCAGCTAACTCTTGCCCTGGTTTAGCATCCACTTTTAAATCACAGTTAGTATGGCTGAGTGCGGCAGCCCTCTGGCTTGGACCAATGCAGGAAGCAGTTTTTCATGATATTTCCAACACCAATCAAAAATACCTAAATAAACCATAAAAGTACCTTTATTGTTTTTAATATGTTGCTATACCAGATGACTGGAAACAGATGGTTCTGCTTTGAATAATGTGTTGTGGTTCAAAGGTAAAACAGTTATAGATGCAGATGCAGCAGGTGGTTTTATTCCATCTTACATGGCTACATTACCTATGGAGAACAAAACAAATATACTGTACACCTCCAGAAAAATGAGTCAATTTTATTTCAGAACCTAAATCAGAATACACATACTGTAGCTTTAAAGCTCTAATAAAGCAGAACAATACAGTTGTGGAATTGTCTCAGCATAAACCACAACAATTGTATTAATGAAATTTACTCAGGTCTTTCAGCTTTTTATATTATGTTCATTGAAGACAAAAACAAAGATGCTGCTTGATGATATCATGCCATTTCACTACCAGGGGTAAGACACACAAAAAGAGCATTGAATATACTATTAAAGAACACAATTTCACACACATTTCTAAAATATCTGTATGTCACATAGTCATTACATGTAAAAGTCCCAAAGGCATGCCATTGACACTGGAAGATGAGGTGGGACCACCGTGACCTCTGAAAGCTCCTTTATTTCTTTGTGTCTTCTTTGGTGACTTGAGCTGCAAAGCAATCACAGTAGCTGCTGTTCAGTGACTTTTTCCACAATTAGATAAACAATGTGCTAAATTCATACTAAATAAGAGATTCAAAACACAACAAAACAAACAATATTTGGATTTCAAGAATGGTGTCTTAGTAGCCATTCCCCTTAGAGGCCATGCAAGGCGTCTACGGCAATTTTCCAATGCTATAATTAATTGAATGGTACTCTCAATGTTAGTAAAAATAAAGTGCCTACGTACATTATATTTCCAACTGGTCATTTTAAAAAGAAAAAATATATATTTTTAAATTAGATGAAATACCAATTTATTTCAATACATTACAAAGGTTAGCCGTTGTCTTTCAGCATGGCTGCATCAAAGCAGATGCACAAACAGAAGATATTTTTCCTTAAACATATGTGGGTGAGTGATACTATGGCCTGCTTTTCCTGGAGCTGCACATCAATGCCACTGCAAAGATACAGTAGTGTTGAGAGCATTGCAAGATATAGCGTACATCCCTTTAATGGGATGTATTTTCACATTGGATACAGAGACAAGCACTAGGTGCAGATGAGCACTGAGCCCAGATAAACACCAAGCACAGACAAACACATTGCAGACAGACATGCACCGTAGTCCTCCTTCGTGCAGCTTGCTTTCAGCAGAGAAGTGTGTATGGGTGTGTAAAATGAAATGATGGTCTGGAATGAAATATGTCATTGCTTTTCATTTGTGCCTTTGAGCGTTCTGTTAATATGTTTCTACCAGTCACACTCAAAAGCCATCCTGTTACTACTATGTTTCATAGCAATGAAGTACATTTCCAATCAAACCTCCTGTGACTTTCAGAAAGTCTGCCAATAGGTATTACAGGCGGTATTACATCCCGTCAGAGGATTCCAGTAACCTTACTTCAGTAAAACCTCTCTTGTTATAGTGTAATATTATTTGGAAAGTACATACTTCGTTTTGGTAATTCTGTTTTAGTAATACTGCATGAAAAACTGCTGAGTGTGCAGTTATGACTTCACAACACAGTTTGAGAAAAATGTGAAAAAAATGGGTGGGAGGAAGTACTGGTGTGTATTAATACAGGATATATGATGTTAATGTTAACGTGAAGTATGGAGTAGTACATGAAGGGCCAAATATTAAGGCTTATCAAAAAAAAAAAAAAACCTTTAAAGACTGAACTGGGTACAGCTTACCTCATGGGTACTCAGAATACAGAGTACTGAGTAATACTGATTATGGAGGAGCTGAGGGAGAAGAGTGGAGAGGACCGGATAGGAAAGAACAGTAGTATTACAGAGAGAGAAACAAACACATTTAGAATGATGGATCATGGCAGCCTGATCCAGTCATCCTGTCAAATATATACAGAATGCTGTATATAAACAGGCATGTTTAAGCATGTTATCTTACACAAGTTGCATGTTCATATATGATCTTGCTTCAAACCTCCACATTTGACACATATGCACATAATACCATTTCACAGAGAAATGGCAGATGATGCAATGTGCAGAAATGCATGCACGAGCGGGTAGACGGACTGGGATTATTTTTTCATAGCCTCACTTAAGTTCACTGCTATCCCAGAGATGAAAGGAGTTATTGTGAAATAATTCCTCCCAGACAATAGCAGTAGGAAGTTATTTGTTGATGGCCATTTAAAATTTGATCAACACCAACTGGTGCTGGAAATCCACATTCCCAGAGTCCTGGCATTGGTGGCCTTCATTGGCAATAGGGCCCTGGGGATACTTACATCTGACCTCCAGTTTGCACTCCACAGTGTCTTCTCCAGAATCATTGACGGCCTTGCACATGTACACTCCTCCGTCAAAGGGGCAGGGCTTGCGGATCTCCAATGTCAGGACACCCTGCTTGCTGAACATCCTATACTTGGCCTCCTGGGATATGTCCATTTTGTTCTTATACCAGGTCACTTTGGGCTGAAGGGTTTCAATGCGCAATTTGAAAGAAATTGGATTGCAGTTGAACCCCTGATTGCTTGAACTAATTACGGCATAATTATCATTTATCATTGTCATAATGCATGTGTATCTTATATGTGTGTAAACACTTCAATAATCCATTAAAGTATTATGGCCCAAGGACCCGAGGTATATCATGCATATAAGCACAGCTAGGGGGTGTTATTACCCACAATGTGAAGCGGACTGCTTCATGATATACCATGGTGTTTAGTGCCACAACACGTTTATAAAATAAAACCATGTTGGCTCATTTGTTGAGCCAAGATGTTTCCTCTTCTCAAATTATGGCTGTCCATAACTTTGTAGCAAATGCTGTGCCATGTGGTCAATTCTACGTCATTTCCCTCGCTTGGAGCCTAACTTGGATTTGCTAGCTAGCAAGCAGTTAAACTATGAATGTCATGAATATTGGCATGGATATGGATGTTGTTAGACACAATGCAAATGATGTTTCATGTAATCAATAAAACTTATTAAATCTGGTCTCTCCTCTAACTTTACGTGGCCAGCTAGCCAATAAGCTAGCTAACATTAGCCTGATGTTCATCCAACAATGATTTTTAATGTGCAGTGGTGTTTAAATGATGCACGATGATTCCATACCCATGGTATATCAGAGGATATTCTCACAAATTACCAATAGGAACATGGGGGGTGGAGCTACATCAATTTTATTTAGAAGAAGGGGGAAAATATGCTGCCACTAAATTTGTAGGCTCAAAGTGTGCCTCTGTTTATGTTTCAGTATGATTCAGCTGTCCCCGGTGTTGCACTTACCTTGGGAATACCCCGCACTGAGCAGCTCAAGGTGGCGTTGTACCCTGCGATCACCGAACGGCTCACCAGGGGGTGTGTGAATTTTGGGGCCTCAGAGAAGTTGTGCTCTTTGTAGACTGGTGGTTTGTATACTATTCCTGAGAAACAAGTGCTTGTATTTAACAGAAGTATCTTTTACCTTGAAAATGAATATGAAAATGTGTGTTCATGTTTACTGGTGGTTGAAAAGTAGCTAGTCCAACAGACTTGGATGGGCAGGTGTTGATTTGACTGACTTTTAGCCGGCTGAATGTGACTGAGCTGTTGGTTGACTTGGGGTTAGTGTGAATTAATGTTGGTTTGATCAACAGTGGACTGACTGACATAGTGACTTAAGTGTTGGTCTGATTTACTGTGACTTGGACATCTCTAGGCAGGAAATATACCTGTCTTCAGGATGTAAGCACTGTCCTTGGAGAAGCAGGGCTCTGGACTGAGGCCTACCATGTTTATCGAATAGACACGGAAGATGTACTCATTGCCCATGATAAGGTCAGACACCACACAGTTGGTGCGCCGGTATTGTTCAAAGACAGTGAACCACTCCTGTGGATGGAGAGAAACATCTGTAGAGCAAAAACACACACCTGGACAAACAGTTACACTCATTTGCAAAATACCACAACTACTAATAATAATGAGATGGTAAGACATGGGCATTTTAATGGCTTTTTGTTTGCCCTAGCATCAGAAAGCGGTGGATTTATAACAATATCAATTTGATTTTTTGTTTAGGTATCGGCAATATATAGACAGAGGAAGACACATTGTAATGGATTGCTGTAAGTGGTGTACTTCTCTATACCACACAATCCATGAACCTACCCTTAGAATACTAATTCAGGTAAGTAGCCTACAAAGGCAGGTAAGTACACAGAGAGTAAAATCAATCATTTGGTCAAACAGTATTAGGTGTGTGTATCTGTGTCTGTGTGAACAGACAACTCCATTATAAATTCCCATTGCCGATTATTTGACATTAGAATCAAATTAGATAAAATATACATTCAGAATAGCGACATCAATGACTGTTTTTAATGTCTTTGCTCTGGATGATACACACCAGCTCAATTTATCAGTAGCACCACAAACTAAACCACTTTTATATTTAGCTGTGGGGTTTCTCATGTCCCTAATGGACATATTATAATTTAAATTGAGATAATCTCATGGCTTATCATTCTTGAGGGGAAAAATGAATTAGGGCTAAAAATAACTCATAGTGACACCTGATCTAAAAGGCCCATGATATGCTCAGACAAATGGCCAGTGTTTGAAAGGCGTTAACCTTGCAGCTTTAAAGTACAATGAGAAATGCGTGGGTAGTTCATAAATCTGTCAAAGGCCAGGAGCTGAGATCAGAGTGTGCTTTGCCTGCTGATGGCCTTACAGTCATGCCACAATGGCCCCACTTGGAGTTGTCTGGCCCTGGAATGCCATCCACTTGTTCCAAAGCACATTGTTGAACAGGAAGGCCCGGCAGCCAAAACAGTCACAAGGGAGGGTGATAAAGATATCCCTGGTGACTACACAGCACATAGCACAGCATAGTGTACATACTCCATTCAATTATAGCCTTATGTTTTAGGGCTTTACTGCTTTAGCTTAAGTCAGGCTTCCTTTGGGTGCATTGTGGTAATGTGCTGTTCCAGCCAATGACCAATTGGCCAAAGTCTTTGATACAAGCCAGGGATTTTGTTCAGATGTTCTCTTGGGAGAGTTTATGGAGAAGAAAATGTGAAATGGAAGTTGGCATGTGGTTGTTCTTTTCAAATGGGGTCAATCTCTTAGTTTTAAAACTGCAAGGTTTAACAGATCTGTGTTTATTACAGTATTTATCTTTTGATTTTTGGTCTATGAGCCAAAGTCATATTGGACCAATAAATAAAAGGTGAAAGTAGTGAAAGATGTTACATTGCGGTACTGAAGAAAGGGGTCATGCTTTAGCTTAATGCTAAGCCTTGAGGGCACTTTGAGACTCACTGCATATGCATTGTACTCTGCCATCTTAAAGTGTTATATGTTGTAAAATGGGCTGATGGTAGCAGATGGTGACCTTTGGTGTCAACTTCAGATGGCCCTCAGTCTTGAAAGTAGGTAGTGATCTGCAATCCACACTCACCATGGTCTTTTTGTCTGCTTTTTGGATGGTGTAGCCAGTGATATCACTGTTCCCATTGTCCTTTGGTGGTTTCCACTCCAGAGCTACATTGAAGCCCCACACATCCGTGATCTTTAGATTCTGTGGTGGGCCAGGCAGGTCTGAGAGGTATGGAGAAGACCATTTTTATCCCCCAGTTTTTATGTATTCATACTTGCTTTTTCACATGACAGTTAAAATCATGCCTTCATTATCTGTTAACCCCACAATGTCACAGTGGCCAGGTACACTTCTGTGTGAGCATTCTTTGAGTGTAGTACTGCTGCTAATTAAAGCAAGTTCTGATGACTTTCTCAAAGAGTGCAGCTCATTATATAGCAAAAAAGGTTTGACAGAAAATAGACTTTAAATTTAAATATATTTATTACTAGGAAGAACTGTATTTTACTGGGCATTATAGGTTTTTCCAATACCCTGATGAGCTCAGACCTACTGAAGGATTTACCATGCAACTGGCTAAAAGTGTGACTTTGTCTTTGATCAAACCTACAAAGACAGTCATGGAGCTAAATCATGGAGTGTACTTCTAGTGTGCAGATTTCATAGAAAAGTGAAAACCTGTCCCACCAGAACTAACGTGTATGTGTGTCTCGGGATATGTAATTTAAAACTAAAACAAATTGATGCTGATAAGTACTAAAAGGGTGCATTTTTTTAACCAAACAGTCCAGGTGTATCATGCCCCTTTCACAAGGAAAACATTGTTTTTTCTTCAAACCAAGTCTCCACATCACATCAGATTTCCCCTTTGTATTAAGTTATCTGAAATGAAGCTTAACTGAAGTGGAATATGAAAACAACGTAGACTAGATAAAATATGTAGCGTATAAAATAAAGAAAGATTTCCTCACCTACAATCTGAATGTTGACTTCGGCCTTGTCTTCTACGTTCTCAATCTGCACTTGCACTTCATACTTTCCTGAGTCCTTACGCTCGGACTTGCGAATAAAGAGGATGGTGTCGGTATCGCTGTTTCGGATGCTGACTTGTTTGGGATCCAGAGGCTCCCCCTCTCTAGTCCAGGTCACTTTAGGCCGAGGTTTCCCCTGAGAGGGGAGATCAGCCAGGTATGTAAAGTGCATTTATACTGTTAGTGTGTGGACTGTGTCTGACTGAAGTGAGCCAATTTGTTAATCAACCAATGCAACACTGCTATACTGCCAAGTTATTTTGCACTGTGGTCAGAATGCCATCATAATCTGTCTTCAGAGAGATTGTAATAGACACACCATGAGAACAGCCATATCAGGCTTGGATATCAGAGAAAATTTATTCTTAGCTTTGCTTTTTTACTCAATCAGCATTTTCTGCTCCTAGGCAACCCATTCAAAGAAAGGGTACTGAAACCCCTATATAGTTGGCAACTGAGATAAAGCAACAATTAAAGAGGGAAGTGAAAAATGAAAATGGTATTTTGAAACACCAAAAGAATCTGGTCTTGTCAGACATGCAAGTTATTCTGAGGTCTGCCTTTTGCTTCATGGGAATAGATGGACCATTGTTCATGACATTGTTTTGAAACAAGAATTCCTGTTCAGCCAGTAACATCAACCTCTACTTGAACTTTATCATGTTCTCTTTGGACAGGTCATGTGACTGATTTCAAGAGGTCAGCAGATACAAGCTGAGACACCCATGGCACAAAATGTTCAAATTTCTGAAAATTATTTTGAGACATCATTTTGTATTGTCATACAGGTAATGACATTTTTGACTGCTAAACAATATGATATCTTTCTTTGACATTGCATGCTGCAAAAATGCATATAACATACAACAAGCAGCAAGTTGGTGTAATATAGACATTACTTCATTTAGCAGACACTTTTACCCAGAGAGACTTACAAATAAGTGCATCACTATGCGACGAGTAGTTATCACAAAGTATTACAAGAGGTCATTAAGATCCAAAGTTAAGTGCTAGGCTAGTGTAGAGTGTCTTTTTTATGAAAATAATGATTGATAGGATAGATAGACATAGATAGGGACATAGTGTGTTTGATTTCACATGCAGTAAAGTTATTTCAGAAAACAACGCTGTGAAAATTCTGACAACTAATAAGGTTTCATATTGTAACGTGGTTGCTTGCATGCATGATAATTGCATATCATGAGCCATGTCTCTTGGTAATGCACAATGCATATCTAAAAATAATCACAGTGGCTGTTTCAGGGACAAGACTTGAATAGGAATGATGGGAGATAGAAAAAGGGTAGGTAACATTGCTCCAGATTTAAAATGTGATGAACATGTCGATGTAACCCTGATGCAACTTCAATCTTTAACATAAAAATGGCATCAAATAACACCAGATTGAAAAAAAATTCATAATGTATTTCCTAGACTTAATTAAAATAACTAAGTGCATTAGACAACAATAGTAGCCAGGGGCTCTGCTGGGCATATGTACACAGCCAGTATCAATTTACAATTAAAATAGACAGATAAGAGATCAGGACACTGAGGGTAAAGTAAGGGCAATATTTGAAGCCAGGCAGACAGTTATATTAGAAAACCTGTCCTTGGCCTCCGAGTTGATAGGAGCATATAAATAATAAGAGCATTGCCTTGGGATTACTGTGTATAAATAATCCTTGCTCTACAGAGCTAGAGCTCGACTACAGTTAAATAAGTGCATGTTCATATTGTCCAACTTGCATAGTGATGATCAATGGCATAGTGAATTCAAGTGAGCTATAAAAATTGAATTCCAACAGACACAACAGTTCAGTGTCTCTTTGTTCCGTAATCACTAGTCCATGGATATACATATACTAAATCATCTCAACATAAGTTTCAGGGATCAAATTTGATTTGAGGTTAAAGTTTAACTTTGAGGGACAGCACAAGGACCTGAAAGTGACAATCCAGAGCAATGCCTGTGAGAGCACTCATCAGTAATTAATGTCATTGCAATACATGGCGGGATGCTGCACAGCATTGGTGAAGACAACTTTTTGGGGTAAAGAAGGAATTTGCTTGCATAGTTTTCTGGATAGTATTACAATAAACATGTTCACCAGGCTTTCAGATTTGAAACTACGTCAAAGCTACCAGTACAGATTTTACATAGGTGAGGTCATGAGATGATTATCCATCCAGCATTGAAGATGTGGTACCCTTGTCTCACTACTCTCACTAGTGTTTTCCATATGAGATTACAAAGTCTGAGTATGATGATAGCACAGATATTGACTAGCCCAGGATCTGTGTCTTACCTGGAAAGGGATCACTATGTTTATTGTTTCTCCAACCTTTTTTATCAGAGTCTGGCGAAGATTTCGAGGGAGCCAGATTTTGGGGCGCTCTGAAAACAAAAAAAACATGGAAAAATAGGTGATTCAAAGCAATTCAGATTTGCTTTACATGCATACTGTGCCAAATTATGACATTCAACACATGAATTCTCACATGCTCAAGCTTGTTTGACTTGTTGAGTCAGCACCTTCAGATAGAGGACAAGCTCAGGAGCCTTTCCATTGCTTGTCATACGAACCCTTAAGATCATATCAACCTGTCAACAGTAAACGTATATGGGCTTTAATGAGCATGCAAGACCTTGACGGGCCTCCTCTAACTAATCTGTGATGTGCTGAGAGTGGAAACACCCAAGACCTTGTGAACAAGGTGAGGGCTACATTAACTGAAGCCAATAAAAAAGTAACATTTTCGAGGCCTTTTAATATCTTTCAACCAAATGACTCATTGATACACAACTGTGACATATCATACAATGGCCAGAGAAAGTATTCACCCCCCTGGACTTTTACCACATTTTTTTGTGTTACAGACTGAAACCTTCAACTCAAATAAACTCAGATTGACAGACCTTTTGATCTATACAACCTCCCTTACTGTTTCAATGTGCTGAAATGGAGGCTAAAACATTAATTATTAAAAACAATTAATGAATGAATTAATTAAAAACAAAACTCCTAAAAATCTTGACTGGAAAAGTATTCACCCCCTTAGCAATTACTCCTCTAAATAAGCTCTGGCTCAGCCAGCTGCTTTCAGAATTCTCACAGTTTGTTGGATGGTAGCCACCTGTGTGTAACCAAAGTGGTTAACACTTTTGATTGAACATACCTGTCTTTGTAAGATTGAATACACCTGTCTGTGTGAGGTCCCGCAATTGGCCATTCCATACAAGGAAATATGAAGTCAAAAGAGCTTTCCAAAGAAGTCAGCAAAAACTTTGCACAGATAGAAATCAGGGGAGGGATACTAAAACAGAATCAGAAGCTTTGTCGATCAGGCCGTCCTTTTAAACTGAGCAGCCAGGGAAGAAGGGCATTGATCATAACTGCAACCATGAGGCCGAGTATAACATTGAAGGACCTACAATGTTTCCTGACTGAAATGGGAGAAACTGAATGAGACAACAATTGCTCTGGTACTCCAAAAATCAGGGTTGTATGGTAGGATGGCAAGGAGAAAGCCATACTTAAAAAAAATGTCATTTAAACCCAATTTGGAGCATGCAAAAAGGCACATGGAAGTCTCCCTCACATTTGTGGTCTGATGAAATAAAAATTGAGTTGTTTGGCTGTAATGTTGTGTCTGGCGAAAGAAGGGCACTGCTTATCACTCTGACCACACCATCTCCGCTGTAAATAATGGCGGTGGCAGCATTATGTTGTAGGGTTTTTTTCATTAGCAAGGAAAGGAAGGCTTGTCAGATTCGAAGGGTGAATGAATGGAGAAAAATATAGGCAGACCCTTCAGCAAAACCTGGAACCATCTGCAAAAGACCTGAAACTGGGATGGAGGTTTATCTTTCAACAGGACAATGACCCCAAACACAGAGCACAAGCAACTCTACAGCGGCTTAAAAAAAATAAAGTAAAGTCCTAGAGCGACTAAGTCAAAGTCCAGAGTTAAAACCAACAGAAAATCAGTGGGAAGGGCTGAAGACTGCCACATAACACCAGTCCCCACATAATGTGCAACAACTTCTTTTGCATGGAAGAGTGGGCAAAAACTAAACCTGCAAAATTATGAAAACTTACCAGAAGACTTGAGACTGTAATTTCTGAAAAAGGGAAGAAGCTAAGTACTAAATGAAAAATAACTCAGCAAGGCGATTACTAGTCCAAGATGGATTATTCCTGTTTTCTATTTTTAATTCAATTTTCTTTTTCAATAAAAATGATTTTCCTTGAGTATGTTTTGTTTATTGTTGGAAGAAAATCCATTCAAATTTATTAATCTTTAAGGTGGTACCGCAACAATTTGTGGTAAAACTCCAGTGGGGTGAATACTTACTCAGGCCACCATATAAATTTCAATAATTAGTAAACCATGAATAAGCTGTCTTTTTATTGTTGGGTGGTTTGAAATATTAAAACATTATACTATTCCTGCCATATATGCTTAGATGTGTTGTTTGATGACTGTTTTAATTGCTTTCCATATAATCACCAGTAGGGTATGGTTTTGCATGCTTTTATTCCACCTTTTAAATAACCTCAAGAGCACAAAGTAAAACTGCACAGAGTGATAATCATAGGCCTCTTGAAGCTGGTACCGCATTAAGCACTTCAGAGTTATGCAGCATTTGAACCACTTCTCTCTGAATTCTTCATTCAGTGCTAAAAGTATGTATCACAGAATTTTGGGTAGAACATGGTTCATACTCTGTGAGTAATCCAGTTTTTTTTTCCCCTAGGGTATTCTAAAATATGTGGTAATCCAATAATGGTCAGTCCGTTATTAAGGTTGTGACACTAATCTATCACTAATGTATTGTGGATTTTTAAACCTTCTACATTTTCTTAGTAGGCTGCAAGAGTGATACTTTCCATGGGTTTTGCAGTATGATATTGGCTGGGGGTAGCACATGGCTGTAGAGGTCAGGGAGAGCCAAACATACATGCATTTGCCCTGGCAAGTCATCAGTTACAGCTGATTAAGCATATTGCTGAGCATGGAGGGGATTTCATTATGATCTGGAAAGCTTTGTAAACATATTCGCTGCAAATGACAGTGGGTGCCCTACACACTAGTAGAAAGCTCCCGCATGTCACTCAGCCTTTGGAAAGGCATGATATGCTGCGTTACTGTGTGTGTGTGTGTGTGTGTGTGTGTGTGGTTGGGGGCAGGGGAAGGGGGGATCTGGGGGATCTGGGGGTTTACCCTAGTGAACTTAATGGCCCTCATCCACAGTACCAGCTGTCTGGGGCCTCAGGGTTTTATGGGTGGATTGGAGTCAGTTCCATAACTGTGACTCATCCGGGACAGGTGGGCTGCTAGATGATGAACTGACAATGCAGCCACTGGAAACTGTCATCCTCCCCACATAAGATATCACCTTGACTTTTGTTTCAGACACTGTCCTGCTTTGCTCTCCCTCTGCTCCCCCATGCTCTACAAAACCCAATGACAGCCACCAGAGATACAAAAATGTGTGCACATGGGCAATTTAGGGTGTTTCCATTCCATTTAGGACCATATTGCATCTTTCAGAAGAGCATTGGGGAGTTGCAAAGCACTCTGTTGGATTTGGAGGGATATGTCACTGTGCTTGGGACTCAACTGGGGAGACTACACCATAGCAGAATTATCCAGCCCTGGTCCTGGACAATCGTAATCAAGTCTCTAAAATGTTCTTTTACCCACTAGCTACCCGAAGAGTGGCAAGGAGGTACATGGATTCAATTCAGAAATAATGATCGGTTGAATGCCTGGAGTTGCAGTCTGCAGACAAGGCAATCCCTACCCTGGCAAAGTAGGTGGTCTTATTAACTAGCTCAGCCAATGACCAGAGTCATGATGACCCTGTGTAGTGAGAGTCATACAGCTACAGCATATGGTGAAGTGGACTCACGCATGATCTCTCGGATGGTGACAGGCTGGGCGAGGGTAGCGGGAGCGCTGGGCCCAGCGAGGTTGTAGGCCCGCACGCGGAACTGCATCCTCTCGCCCGTCGGGAGGTCACGAATAGTGACAGAATTACGCTCTGTCAGACCCTCGAAGGCTGGCACCCATTCATCCGCTGCAAGCCAGAGGAGTTCAACAAGCTAGGTGAAAACATTGTCAAATGCACTGCAATAATGGTCTCACACTCTTAAAATAAAGTTTTTTTCCTCATTAGGATATGAAAGACTATGTGCATGAAAATTCTCAGTATTTAGCCATTTAAATTGTTATCTGCCATCATGTTTTTAATGATATGCATTTCACTGCTTCTGATAAATTGTGATTTCCCTTGCCAAATGTGGTTTCCCCTGCCAGACAGAGACTTACACCTAAAATTCTCAATATAGAAGTCAATGTGGAAAATTCTGTCGTCCAAATTAAACTTGAAATGGAGGTCCAGATTTGTTGCTGTCCTATGGCAGTTAATGCAAAGCATGGGGTGTTCATCTAGGAGGTTTGCCTGAATTCCAACCTCCTTTCTTTCTCAAATTGGCAACACTCCCACCAGTTCACTTATACTGTTTGTAGTCCTTTATCCCAAATGGACATTTACTCCCTGGGTCATCACTGCAAAAGCAATATTAATTCTCTTTTGACTAATATTGGTGAATAGAATTGACGTGGATATTAAAGTGAGACTCACAGCCTTCCTTGCAGTACTCAACGGCATAGCCATCCAAGGGAGCCGACCCCATCCGCTCTGGGGCTCTCCACTTCAAGGAAATGGTGGTGTCACTGATGTCATCTACAGTTAGGACAGTGGGCTCACTGGTAGGAGCTGAAAGGAGAGAGGAGACAGAGTATTCACAGATCTTTGTTTGAAATCCTGGTGTACAGATTGTACTGTACAGTGACTCGGTGGTACAGACCAGCACAGCATTGTGAGTGCTGCTGTCTTCAGTACATTGTGCTGAAGACATTAATGGAGAAAGCCAAAGTTTTCCCACCCATATTGTCTGACTAAAGCCTTAAAGCCTCATTTATACTAAATTTCAACCGAATAAAAACAATGATGATGTCACCATGCAATGTGAGGGGTACATGAGAGCTTAATGCACATGAAAGAAAATTCACCAAAATGGCATTGAGATTTTGTAACTGTTCAAATGCTAGGTGCAGTATCGTGCACTCCATTGGGTATCAGTAGTTAAAGATTGTGCTCTGAGACAAGTCTAGACAAAGCTAGACAAATTTGTCTATATTGAAAAGGAGAAAACCTCCAGCAACACCAGCTTCTTGTTGCTAAAGCAGAAAATCAGGTTTTAAGTCTAGCTAGTAACAACAAGCTAGCAATAACGAAACAACTACTGAACTATATCAAATCTTTACCTTTCAAACCACAACTGTGATACATTGCTAGGAATATCCACCAGTTTCATTTATAATGATACATTGCATTTATACTAGGTTCATAAACCATGCTCAAAGCACTAACGGACAAAAAGAAATTTTAAAAAATAAAATTTAAAAGACAGCAATTGAAATACACAAATGCAAAAAATGGAAATATTAATTATATATTATATGTAGGATTGATTAATCAACCATTGGGGGCATTCTCCTGTGCTGAACACTGTAACTTCCACATAGACTGCCTGCATGGACAATTGTGAAGTTGGTAAGTTAATGCCAAAGTGTAGAATGTCATCCATATCCATGCCATGAGACTACATCAGTAAGTAATTTAGTCTTCAGTGCGTGCATTGAGTATACGTTGTGACTATGAAAGAGCAGTTTTAGGGAGAAGGATGGTGTTAAGTGTATGTAAAAGGAATTTAAAACAGTTTTTATGTACAACCCTTCAATCAAGGGTATGAATGATACTAATACAATGCTGCTTTCTATTGTACAGCCCGCTTGCAATTTATGTCAGCTTAACTTGCAGAAAACCTTGCGGTTTTCAAAAATATTCACGTGTATACTTGTCATAGGTTTGAGTGTCCCTTTGAAAGCATCTTACTTGATCGCTCTTGAACTGTGAACCATGTGCAATAAAGACAACTCTTACTTCCAACAGAACATACCCAAAGAGCAAGCCCTTTGGTATGCTTCAGTGGTCTGTGTGGAGATCTGTGTTGGTTAACCCATTTGCTAGATAAATTTTGAAATATTGTCCAAGTTTAGTAACATTAATTAGTTAGATCCTGCATCACAAGTGATGGGCTGGATATGGGCAAATCATTTCTGTGTATAAATAGAACTGAGTTGTGAATAACTGAGTTTTACAAACAGCACTGGCATGTCTGTCTAGTGTAGCTAAGAACTACTTTTCATACTTGTAAAACATTAATTAACTAATCACTTCTTGTATGTTAAGTGTATCCCTCAGATAATTCTCAAATAGGAGTATAAGTATTAGCAACTCACATTCATAAGTCACATTGAATACATTGTAACAATTTAAAACTGTACATACCCAAGTCACATTAAAGTTAACTAGCTGGTACCCACGTTAAACTGGAATTAGACATACCAGTAGTCTAATGTATAAATAATTTATGGCCTGACACCTGCTGTGAAACTAATGTATTAAGGCTTATAGCAATTAAATCAGAGGATTACTTGCTGTCATAGAGCAGGTTGAAATGAAAGTGAGGCTGTCAACTGGTGAAGCTGTGACCTCTTACATGGAATGGCATACATGTATGTTCATGGGTCAAGCATTAAACAAAGCAGGACTGGCATTTGACATAAGAGGAAATTTGGCATGAAGCCATTCATCCAAAGACAACAGAAAGGCTGCTTTGAAAGGTGCCCCTGTCAAACCCTTTGCCTGTGGCAGATTTTGTGCAGCCTAACACAATGAGAGCTGAGAGTCTGAGAACTCCTCTCAACAACAATCTGTGGATCTCCATGACTGATCCATCATATGAAGGGAAGAGCCTGAACTAATGTGACCCTGTGAATATAGACAAACATGTAATGTAATGTCTCATCTCTGGTACAGCCATTTTGACCGTTTTGATGTGCTGGTATCCTTGATCGTCTATGTCTGCAAGTACAGGTAACTGCCATTCTCACTAGCATGGGGAGGGGGGCTTTGGGTTTTACTTCATAAGATTTACTAATCCCCCAAAATGAAATGTGGACCTCAGCCAACCAATGTAATGCAGGTGGAAACATCCACGGAAACTATGCATTCAGATAACAATGCCCATTTTAGCCTTGTATCCCGCTAGATTAAGTATTGCCCACCTTAACACTAATCTGCTCATATTGATTTCAGTTTCTCCTGCAGGCCAGCACTTGCATTTGGAAAACGTGGAGTCATAGCTTTATATTGGTATTGACACAGATGTACTGAGATACACACAAGGCCAGAATAAATATAAATGAACAAATTATTCTTGTTTCCTGCAACTGAGATTGCTACCATGTTTATCTTTGACAAGATCTCCAACATGTTTAATTTTATCCTTCTAAGGAGCTTAAACTGCAATGCGTTTGAGTAATCAAAAAGAACTGCACTATTAGAAGATCAACATGCAATTAGCTGCCTTAGACTATCCATCTAGATACAGTAAACTGCAATGGAATTGGATAATGGATATGGATATGGATAGGGATAGTGAAGTCAGGTAAAAATTAGCTATGTCAGAATATACTGAAATAATGTACAACTGCACATTCTTTTGAGATGAGACTATAAATTAGAAGAACAAAATAATCCGACACTTCTATATAGATATCTAAAAGCATGGCAGATTAGTCATTTCAGTCTGCTACTACTTCAGAATGCTTACACATTTTCAATCCAATGCACAATTTATATTTCATAGCATTATTTCAATAAGGAAACAGCTGCTTACAACTGAATCCCCCACTTTCTGCAATGCATAAAAAATAAATTAAAAAGCAATGTGGTACAACCCTAGCATTAACATAAATGGTAAATTATGGCCCATATATTCACTAAACCCTCATAAATTCTTACTCTTACAACTGGCCTCTTTGTTTGAGTCACGCCTTGTAAAGTTAATGTGACCCTGTATGGGTAATGTCCATGCATAAAGGTATTTCCCACCTTGGGTATTTTCCCCCACAGGAATTTACCCTGGAATAAAAAAGTGCTTAAAATGGAAGCCTACTCCCTATGGGTTCAGGTTCTGGTTCCGGCTCAGGTGCAGGGGTGGGCTTTGGCTCTGCAGGGGACTCCTCCGCGGGGGCGGCAGGCTGCTCCTCCAAGATGGGGGCGGACCCCTCTTCAGCAGGGGGTGCCCCGTCCTCGGCAGGGGGAACGCTGTCTTCCGGTGGTGGTGCCCCATCAGCAACCGGGGGTGCGCTTTCCTCAGCAGGGGGTGCACTCTCCTCAACAGGGGGTGTACTTTCCTCAACAGGAGGTGTACTCTCCTCAACAGGGGGTATACTCTCCTCAACAGGGGGCGCACTGTCCTCGACAGGGGGGGCCTCCTCCTGAGAGGCCGCTTCCTCAGCCGGGGGTGGTGGCGGTGCCTCAACCTCAGGCTCCTTGGGGCTGTCCTCTGGCGAAGCGTCGGGCTCCGGCTCTGTGGGCTGACTCACCGACTCCTCAGTCGCTGCAGGCTTCTTCTCTGCCGTTTTTGGAAGCTTGGGCTTCGTCATCTTCACGCAGTCGTCGGTTTTGCGGGCAGCAGGTTCAGGCAGTTTACACTGGCTTTTTTCCCCCCCTGTTGTGCGGCTTCCCTCAATCCACTCCCCAGAGCTGTCTGTCAGCAGCAACAGCAGGAGCAGTATCCTCTGCAGCTCCAACAGTAGCCACTATTCTCTCTGTGGTGCAGCTGGCCCAAGCCTCCCTGTCCACTAATATGCGATTATATATAGAGAGCAATGCTGCGGATACTTTCCTAATCAGCTGTCTGTGTGACACCAGATTAGAGACGAGCTGGTTCGGATACTTCAGTATCCGCACCCACTGGGCTGAGAGATGACAAGGGAGGGAGGAGGAAGAGGAAGCCCTCCTAAAGACCACCCTGATCTGTTTCTCAAGGCTCTGTTTCTCCTCCCAGGACACTACAGACACACCATGCTTAGACAATCTTGACAACTATGCAAGACAGACAGACTGACAGAAATCAGGAATGACAAGGATGTGTTGCATGCTGGTTGCAGGTGCAAAGAGTCATATAACAGACCTTAATTGGCCTGAGGATGACAGAATGAATAAAGTACATATTTTACTCCTTGGCTGTGAAAAATAATAAAAAAAACTGTAAAACTGCCTGACTATGAAAGCTACAGCAGTGAAAAAATGTTATAGGGTGCAAGAAAACTACACAAAACATTACAGATTTTTCTTAAAAGCAGATTATAAGATAACCATACAATAACCTAAAAATGTGCCATGGATTCATTTTTATCTGAAATATATCCGGTGAGTTTTCTTTAAAAAATGTTAATTTGAAGTGTTTAGTTGCATGCCTCAAGCAGTAATTTTCATTCTTTTCTAATTCCTGTATTTTTTGTCCTAAAGTAGATTACTTTTTCAAAACTGATTTACTTTTAAATTTAGTACTATTGCAATATATATCAATGTAATGGTATATAATGGTTAGTTGAAGTGCACAGTATCCATTCAAGGGCACGAACGGGCACATCTGGGAAGAAACATTTTACAAATGCATATTAACTATAATACCAAATATTTTGTGGTTTGTTTACTCTATATGATAGAACATAGAAAAATATCTCTATTTACTGATGGATATTCCATTCATCACCTGGATGATCAGTCACTGACCACATCCTATCAGATGGCATTTCAGAACATATCAGTTACTATGAGAGGTTGGAAAAATTTGGCCACCTCATCCATCACAGACAGAGAGACTTGAGGCTTTGCAGCAATGTCAGATAATTAGCATTGCCCCCCCTCCCTGCCTGACTGCTTGAATAAAAAGTGATTGGTCATGCTTCAAACACCTGTAATGATCCATGCCTGGAGTTCACCTTGATGTTGACGTTTTCATGAGCGTTAAAAGAGGTCGCTGGAAAGGGAACTCACCAATTGGCACAAAGGGCTGGGAGGCAGGACTGTGTCGTGACATTCCGATAGCATTCACAGCATAGACCCGCATTTCGTAGGCCACTCCCTCGATCATTCTCTTGGCCTCATAGGTCAGCTCCTTATATGGATCAAAGTTCAGCCTCATCCACCTATAGCTCTTCTTCTTCTTCCTCTCCAGTACATAGCCTGATAGCAAAACATGCCTACATAAGTAAGTCCCACTGCATGGTATAGGTCTCAAACTCTGGTTTCTCTCTTTTAATTTGGTCACCAATGCAAGAATATTTGCTGCTATTAGGAAACGTGTGCATAAGAGTTTTTTACAGATATTATGCTGACTATACAGCTGGCAGAAGGTCACAGTTAACAATGATCACTGAAGCCTGTAAATGAAAATGAGATCTTTTCAGCACCTAGCATATATTTTTAAAACAGTTGTGTCATGCATATTTGTTTGTCATTTTTCTGTGGCCACTAATGGGAAGACTGCACAGGAATGCAATGGTATGTCCACCCCTTTCTCTCTTAACATTAAATGGCCAGAACACATATCACATTACAGAGAAAATAAATGTCAGCAGATTTTACAGACTGTACAATTACAGATTTTACAGTAATGTTTATGTCACTGCAGCTTGTCCTGTATACTGACCAATGATTGGTTGGCCACCATCAAACAGTGGGGGCTCCCACTGCACAATACATGAATCCTCTCCAACGCTGAGAATTTTAGGTGTTTGGGGGGGATCAGGCACATCTGTAAAAAAGGCAAACGCAATACACAAATAGCAAACAAGCAGAGAGGGCCTCTGTGATGCCACAAACATTGGGCTATGTTCAATGCATTCTTTTACTTCAGTCAACCAAACTTGGCTCCTTGAGATTTATATTGCAGATGGGATTCTTTCATCATCAGACATTTAGCATACTGTACTTGTATTGATTCTATGGGCATTTCATACAGTTTTAGTAAAATGTAGAGCATAATAGTCTAAGTACTGAAGGTTGAATATTTTGTTTGCATATTATACTGTGTTGAAATTATCTGAAAGGATCTCTTCATCAACAAAGATGAGCTGCTCCTTTTGATAAGAAAGTCAGCTGGCCAAAGAATGATTATCAGCTGGCTGGTAGCAAAGACTGACTACTTCATAACTCAATCATGTGGCGTTCTATAAAAAAACCATAGGTGCGGAGTCAAGGTGGCAATAAAACTTAATAATGAGCTATACAGGGTCGAGGTGTCCCTTGGTGGGACTGTTTGAAGTCTGTACTGAACTGAGGAGTGGCTTGTTAGTGTCTCTCTGAGGGGAAAGGATTATGCAGCCCTTACCAGGACAGAATCAGACACTGCTGGGAGATTTCAGCTCAGTGATTCCTGCCTTTGAAATCACTGGTCAAATCCCTGAAGAATCTGGTGAGCACTTGTTGACTTTTGAGGGTAATTCCTTAAAATAATGATAAGCTGATATACTCTTTAAATAATTCCTGTAATTTTGGTGGACTTTCAGAATCAAAAATGTACTTTGAAACTCAGTTATCACCTAGCACTAATTACAGTATTGTGCTGTACTTAAGATAATAATGTTTCAATAATTTTTGCAATCTTTAATTCTTTTATCATTCAACCAATATTGACATTTCCATTACAACATTGTAATTTTGCTTTGTTGACATTATAGTTCTATTCACATCTCATTATCTAAGATTTAATCTTACTGTAAACTGTTCGAACCAGACCTCCTTTCAGGAGGCCTAGAGGAAAATAAGCCTTTCAGATTATGTAAGACTCAACAGATAATATACACTGAAACTGGACTGACTGGAGTTTCTAATTGTTTTGTCTGGTCGAGAAACGTCTCAAAAGCTCATATAGGTCATTGTCTGTAAGCCAGTAATATGAAGCTAAGTTCATTGAGTTGACAGGTAAGACAGTCTGGTCAGCCAGCACAGTTTGCTACACAATGTCGAGAATTTATACAGATACAGAGAATTATACAACACAGAGAATTTTGTCATTTTGTACAGAAATACCCCAAATGAGGTAAATCCATACATTTACTTTTGTACCACCTACATTCATATAACACGTAATTCAGCTATAATTTCATACGGTAAAATAAATCCCCAAACTTTCACCATTTTTAGCATCATTATCTTATTTCCCTTTTCCTTCTCTTTTTATTTTTCTTCATCTAAATGTTCTTGCCCATTACATCTACAATGTTAGAACTGCACAGTCACTAATTACTTAATTACTCAGCTTTCTACACTATATCTGCATTTTCCTTGCTCTCTAATTGTTCTACTATTTGTGCATCTAATGCTTTCTATTTGTATGGTTCTTGTGTCTAATGATTTTTCATCAAGTCATTTGTTATTTTTTGCAAGGCAGTTACTGTTGTGCCTCAACCACAAGCTTAGCTCAGATTCTTATTCTATAATAATTTAAATTAAATGTTGTCATTTTGTGTTGAAGCATTATTTAATACTATATTTTCCTCACAATTTCATGTCAAATGTCTCAAGAATCGTTGGTATGATGGAGTCCTACACACTGTGAAAATGGCAAGCGGAAATGTACCATGCCATACCACGCCATTTTGATTCATCAAAAGGAATGCAGGGCAACTCTGGAGCATGTTTGAACATCCTGGTCCTTCTACTAGGGTCCAACTGAAATGTGTGAGCTCACCTACTACTTTAACGTTGATGTCCGCTGTGTCCTCCCCTGCTGGGTTTCGGACAATCACAGTGTAGACCCCCTCATCCTGCCGCTCTGCCCCCTCAATGGTGAAAATGCAGTGGCCCTTTGTGCTCTCCACGTGGACCCGCCCATCCGCATCCGTGATGACCTGCCCCATAGGATGCAGGTTAGACCAGTGCTGGGCAAAGGGCAAGCCACTGGGCTCATTCCAATGGTTTCTCTCAATATACAGTACCAGCCAAAAGTTTTTGGACACATCTGATTAAGATAATGGAAAACATGCATTCAAAGACATTTTGAGAGACTTGCGCTTAAATGTAAAATATAAATAGTGAAGTTGATGCCTATGTATGAATTTCTTTTCAAATTTTTTTTACATTTAAAAAATACTTTTTGGCTTATTTGAAGAATCTAAAATATAAGATAGTTTTGTTTATAACACTTTTTTGGTCATTACATAATTCCATTTGTGTTATTTTATATTTTTGATGCTTTGCTATTATTCTAAAATGTGGAAAATAGTGACTGGCACTGTATGTTAACACCTTCACCTACCTATAATGGCTGACATCTCTCTTAGTTTGAAGCTAATTCAAGCCTATGTAAATTGTCATATTAAAATGCATTAATGCTAAGTGCTTTCATTTTTTAAAGCAGGAGTTTGGTGAAACCAAGCACACTTCACTTTGTCTGCATCCCACCTCCCCAGTTTGAACCTATAACTACTTTTACTAAACTACTACAGCTACTTTTAACTAAAAACATGAACTTCTTCGCTCCAACCTTTTTGATTATACTGTAACTTATAGTTTAGTAATAGGGTGTCTTGGGTGTGATATTTTGAATTTATAATCTATAACCTTCTGAGATGAAGACACAGGACATATTTTTAAATGAAACATATTACCTGTTGTCTATCCATGGATAGAACACTCGGGTGATTGTTAAAACTTGGACCATTTCATGGGATGGCACATGCACACATAAGGCAACATGATGGGAGCACAGTCTGAGAGAGCCATGGACTAAATGGTTATGAGTTTGCTGTTCAGGTTTCTAATATTCAGACAGCAATAGATGTACCAAATTCTCACAGGTCTGTGCTTGTAATAGTCAATACACGTAAATAAGAACTTAAGTGGGTACTTAAGTGTCAATTTGGTGCTGCTAAGGGGGTAAAAACAGGAAAAGTGGTGTTTTCCTTGCTGCCTCAGACTGTGAGATGCCGCCTCAAGCATGTGTGTCTTACACAGGAGACTTACCTTGATTACCTCACTGCCAAGAAATACTGAACAACCGACACTCTCAGTGATGTCATAATCATTTTGCAGCATGCAGAACCTGCTGTGTTTCCATGGTAAAACTTACTTGCCCATCTTTCATCAAATCGGCAGAGAAGGCCACTTCTGAGGACTCGTCGCTCTTCCGCGTTCTAGATTTACCCTACATGAGCAAAGCAAAACTGTGAAGCAGGAAAGAGGTGCTATCCCTCTGAGAAATAATGAGGGAGCACCCTTGTTCATGGCAGTCCTTCATTCCTTTACAAACCCTCATTCCACTGTGATCTTCCATGGTATCGTTTGAGGTCCTCCCGTGGTCCGCGGTTGAGAGACCCAGCAACACCTTGGCTTGTATTCAGTCTAATTATGTTCTTATTTTTATTCTCATATTCGTATACATTAATTGTAGCTAGTTAAACCCTGCTAAAGGTTTGCCCAACCCAAGCTTGTCCAGTTGCTTATCCGGTTGTTCACTAGCCATAGAAAGCTATCAACCATCTGAGAAACAATCAATCATTATTCATATTTGTCCTGCTGCAAATATTAAATGGGGCAAGGGTTGAGAGAACAAATTAATCATGATTCTCCCCAAACCTGTACCTGAACTATTTTATACCTTACGTTATGTACTGTTATGACTCTTCCTGTTTCTCATGCAAACAACACTTGAAGGTTATGAAATTCAGAAATAATTCCCCTGTAAAAGACCTGTTCAGTTATACTTTAATTGAACAGAAATGGTATTACGATTAAGACCCCAACTGCCCCTTTTCTCTAACCTTCTTGTGAGTGCTTGGAAACAATTTAAAAACCTGGCCTGATCTCACAAAAAAGCATGACAGAAGAGGATTGGGCAAGTAAAAAAAATAATGTCGCTAATCAATAAATACTTTGACAGTCTTACCCACAATCCTGGACAATGTGATTCCATACTGGACAAGGAAAGCATGAGACGTAATAACTAGCATGTAACACCCATTGGAAAGACTGAGGATTATTTTGAGAATTTTACTTGTTAACCTGTGAAACTGTAAACAATATTATTAGTTTGTAGCTGTTGCTTGTTTATGTTTATACATTTTTATCTCTAAAATTGATATGTTACCTCATCTCTTCAAGAACTGTATAGATTACAGTCAAATTATTACATATGTAACACAGCAAGGCCATACTCACTAATAATACATATTAATTCATTAATTGCTGCCTTTTAGTAAGATGAAACGTTTTCATTTTTTAATACCCGCCGCTGACTACACTACACAGAGAAAAATGTATATGCTTTTAAAGGATAAATAGGTATACAGGTTGTAAAAATGTTAACATATCTAGAATAAAGTATTGTAGCTTAATATGACCCCCATATTTTAAGTGTCCTGGGAATTATGGTCACAACAGTGTCACAGTAAGCTTGGGTAGACTACAACTGTCAGAATTGCAAGAATAGCAAATCCTTACCTGCTTAGATGTAATACAGACTTGACTCTTACCATTTGGCCTTTGTTGTTACCTTTATCATGTAACATGAAAGGGATCATTTGATCTTTCGTAGTGAGTTATTGTTTTCAAACCACAAAAAGAGGACACCTCTCTCTCTCAAAACCATCTAAAACTGGCTCCTCAACTCTGGTCTCAGTTGACTGCAGGTTGTGTGTAATTCTTTTAGCCAAGCATCACATAAACGGTAATATTATTAAACATGTCTGGCAGATGCCCTTATACAGTGACTTGTAGAACTTTAGACAAAAGAATACAAAAGGAGAATACAGCAGAAATAAGTCATGAATTGCTTCACTTATCTAAGTCTGGGGATGATTTAACATGATAGTAATAATATGCACACTCATGCCAGCTTGTGTCAATGGGGTCTAGATGACAAGACAGGGAAGCTTGGGATGATATACGGCACTTCTGAACCATTTATGGTTTGTTTACATCACAGCCTAATTTTATGTGTTAATTTAATGTGTGTTCACTGTTCCTGCAATGCCACCTGTGAATTGGATTGAGTCAGTGATGAGCTACCTAGTACCTTACTGCAAGCAATGGGAATGTTTTGCAGCTGAGCTGGCCCAAGTAATTTGGTGCCCTTGGCAAGATATCTCTGGGGAAAAATCCCCCCCAGCTCTGGCACTTGGTGTCCCCCAGTGATGGGTGGCATCCTAGGCAACCGCCTATATGCCTTATAAATAAGCATATAAGCTTTTAAAATGCTATTTCTATATATACTTTATATTAAACTGCCTTACACCGTGAACTGCTTATGCCCCAAAGCCAGGGAATCCATGCCATGGGTATCAAAAATGGCTTAAATGAAATCAAGTGATAATTACTCAAATGAAAAGCTTTTATATATTACTTCACTGAAATATCCTATTTAAGTGATTGAATGTATTCCTTAATCTATCATTGTTTACATTGCAGTACTTTATGCTCTATCTCCTGAGTGGGTGGCTTAATTTTAACAGATCTTTGTGAATTCAATCTTGGTCTAGGTGAATTAAGCAATTCCAAGGCAGAAAGGTATTCTTCAGAAATGTCTATTAATATGTTCTTAGTCAAGATTTATTATACAGTAAAAAATGTTGCATTGTAGTCCAGACTTTAAAGGACAGCATACAAGTCCAGTTGTTTTTCTCACCAGCCACTGCATGTGCTCCTTGGATTGGCCCAAACACTGTGTTACTGCCAAGCCTCAGATCAGAGGCAATGCACTGAAGCATTTGATGCGGAAAACAGCATGCCCCTACCTTATCAGACTTAGTCCAGACCACAGTGGGGGCTGGGTCTCCAGTGATGGGCACGTCCAGTCGTAGCTTATTTCCTGCTACCACCACGATGGTTGAATCGGCCGTGTGTCCAACACAGTCCAGATGGATTTTTGGTGGATCTTCGGAGGTAAATGAGAGAGAAGCTCGTTAACACTTGCTTGGAGGACTGTTCTTTATTGAAACAGAGATCATTCCTTTACAATGTCTTGGTTTGTTTTTAGATCCATGCAAGAATTTGGATAGCTGCCGTCATTGCAGTAGAATGACTAGTATGAAGCTGTGATTGTACAGTAGGGCTTATGCCAAGAATCCCAAAGCACTGACAGGTCATAGAAAAAATTATGACATGCTAAAAGTGCAGAAAGAAAGGTAAAGCTTACCTTGTCGAGGAACATAGTCAATCTTGACCTCTGTAAATACATAGATTAACAATTTATTACAGTAAATAGTGGACACTTCAGATTTTGTGTTTTATCTGTACTTTTCTCATGAAATGAACTGATATTCTATGACTACCTTAAATTCTGGGATCATTATTTTAAGAGCTACAATGTTCTAGACATGAGCAATACCGAGGAAGTTGAGTTTAGCAGAGAGGTTGAATGCATATCCCTCAGGAACAAATGTATAGTCTCCCTCATCTTCAGGTTTGACATCATCAATGGTCAACTTATGAATCCTGGAAAAGAGAAACACTCTTTCAGTATTGCTTTGACAACTTGCTAAATCACCCCACAAAGCAAACTTGATTGCTCAGGGATAATGGCTGCCAACCAGCCCTTAAATATTAAATACATGAGAAATATAAAATTATTGTTATCCTGCCGTCATACAATAGTCATAATGCTTGGTTAGGAAAAGAGTTTATATTATACTCCAATTAACTACTAAGAAGATAATGAAATCTTATAACTAATAAAAAAGATCTTCATTTTAATATGTTACATTGATTCAATGTATTGCACAGCATACTATTTTATAGTTATTTGTAATATTTTATAATTAAACAAATGTAGCATGTGCTTTCCTCAAAGATATGCCCCATTCATTGTAAGGTCTGTGAAAGGAAACTGGAAATGCTTGATATATAGGGAGAGCACAGAATAATATGACTTTCTCTAAGGGCATTAACAAATTTAAAATGAAGGCTGGTTTTTTGTATATTCTCTGAACAATGTTACCAGTTATGTGCAATGGTCATATCAATGTGCAATTTACAGTGCTTTCATAAGATGCTGTTCAATTTATGTTATTGGTCACTAGATACATCAATGAGAATTCAGACACTCTGAACTTTGACCTCATTGTTGACCCCATTGTTATAGTTACATTCCAGAAGCTAGAAATGTTGTGCACCATTGGTGACATAGTATTAAGCAATACCACTTAGTTTCTGTTTGCAATAGGGCAGATTACAACAACCAATCAAACAAGGAAATGTCTTAATTGTAAATCACAGCTCTCTCTCAACTAGCTAGCTGTTTAAACCTAAGGTACCTAAGATAGCTGACATTTGTGTTCTATTGGTTTTAAAACAAACAGCAGACATGGGAAGGAGAATTAATGCTCCTCCAATACTGTCACTTCTGATGCTCCCTCTGTGCTGATGATATACAGATAAGATGTGATAATATAAGATAATATAGTACAAAAAGGAAAATACTTAAGATCTCCGATGCTTCAGCAAAGTTGGGGAGTGTTTTTAGTTGATACTCATCCCACTCACCTGCCAATGTGTGTGATGTGAGTTCTTGCATCAGGCTTCACCTCCACACCATTCTTGTACCAGATGCCCTTCACATTCTCATCTGAGACCTCGCACTTGAACACTGCCTCCTCCTTGGCCTTCACTGTCAGGTCAGCGATACTCTGGTATACCTCCAATTCCTTCTCTGTCAATTGAAGGTAATGGCAGCCATCAGTCTCACCCCAGTGAATGAGATAAAGTGCGTTTATCACAGCTGCACACTGGTGATCCATGAGTGGCACTGTTTACAGGCTTTCATTCTGCCTAGGCAGATACCCACCTGATTTAACTAATATTAGTTCAGACATTAGCTTTTTGGATGTGTAGATATTAGCAATTTGCAGAGGAAGTGGAAAACCTGCTTAAAAGTCATCAAGGACTTACAACAAATGGAGTATGGGATTGAATGGGGGTGCTGTCTGCAACAGAGCATTACATACAATAAGAATAGCTCTCTGCACTATATTAATTGCTGTTTTGCATATAAGTGCCTTGCTTTCATACATCTTCAGATTTGTACCTAAGGACAAATCAGAGGAGGGACAAAATATTGTATATTACACAATAATATATAATAATATATTTTCTAAATATTTTCTTTCTGTTTTATTATAGGAAGAACATGTTTTGGTTTCTTTGTTATCTTCAGTGAAAGAAATGACTTCATAAGCAAACAAAATTTCCAAATAAGAACCGCATGGAAAGAAAAAAATTCAAGATAATCACATTATTACTTCCTCATATTACATCACTTATCTTCCGTTGAGAACATTTTTTTTTCCCTCTGTCAATAATTCCCAGCCAACGCATCTCACCACACAGTGCCAGCTATGTTAAGGGTTCATAAATATGTGGTGGCTGTCCCCCCATTACCTGAATGCACAGCCTAAAATAAGATCGTGTTCTGGAAAAGAGCCAGAGAATGGGTAATTTAGGTTGGAGAATGAGAATGGTTGCACTTATGTGCTCGCTAGCAGCACTAGAGGATCGCAGTGCACCTGTTTATTCTTGGCAGCTTCCCTTTTGATTAGTGGCCTAGATAAATATAATTTGCCTGCATGCAGAATGCAAGAAGATTATGTTACGTTATAAATCTCATTATCATGCATTATCAGTGCTGAAAAAAAAACGTGAACACTCCACTGTACCAAGTTGTAATGCAGGGACTAATTTATTTAGGGCACACACGCTGTTTATGTAAATGCACATTTGATTTTGAAAGTAAAATATGGAAAATACCATGTAAAAGCAGAAGCAGGTGCCAGTCAAATAGAACTGCATCTGCCAAGTTCACAGTCTCTCTTGCAAAAAAAAAAAAATATAGCGGCCACATCTTCTAACTATAGCTGGCCTTTGGGTTTTGTGCGGTAACCTTGACACAATGACGGCAGTCTGTTGTGTAAGTGATCGTGTTTCAGGGTAGGGTAGGATAGGGTGTTTATTGATGCAGGTCAGAAGTACTGAATTACTCCTACTCTCTCCACTCAAAAAGGAAAAGATCAATCTGTATGGACATTTTCAAATAAATTTTTACTGCTATAGATAATATATTATTCTTTGTAAAGAAGAACATGTAGCTAGCTACCCATGATACTTTATTTTTAGCAGCTCCTTCTTCTCCTAGTACTTCTGATTTAGCGGTGTCAGCTTATTGCAATCATAATGTTTAGGCTATACATTCACAGCAGATTCCTCACTAAAACCTTACTGAGGAGTTTGTTTGGCTCCCAGACTGCCAACCCTTTATTGTGAACACAGCTAACTCGGTGACAACATGGATGGTGCAGCCAATGTACGCTTCATTGCAGTTTTAGGTACATTACCATTTAATGTTATATTTTGCCTGACAACATAGTTGTGTACACTATTGTACACTATGAGTTTTATCAAAGGCATGATGAATACAGGCGTACCCCTGGATTGTGTGCTATTGCCTTGCTAAACACTAATTACCATGCTAGCCAATACTAACAATGCTCAGTGGAAAGTTTTGTAGATGATACTACTCTGATTGTTCTGTTCTAATTGTCAGCAATGTACGTCTATTGTAATGTGTCACTTGTTATCCAGTATGGGTGAACTGGGACTGAGAGCACTTAGAACAGAGAATGCCATGGACCTGAAATTGCATACAGCAAAGCATGGTCCTGAAACAGATACCTACCTTGCACCAGGAGCTCTGCCATGGATTCTCCCCCATTAGTCTTCGCTATGTAGTGGCCACAGTCCTCTTTGGTGACCTCGTTAATGATCAGCACATGCTTTTTGCCATCCTTCTTGAAGCGATACTTGAAGGACTCGTCCCTTGTCAGCTCAACACCATCCTTTTCCCTGAGTCCACAAATAAGTTAGTATGAGGACCTGAATTTCAATGTATCATGTTTCACTTGGGTTTAAGCACTAAATTCACCCATTTTGTCTAAGGATAGCTGATACACATGTTCATGAGCCAGCATTATTTTTTTCCATTTTCATTTTCCCAAATCTATCAAAATAAAAAGCATGGCATGGAAACTGCCACTGAAATTTCAGTGCATATCAGTTGCACTGCAATTCCTTCCATAGTATACCTGGACAGTTGGGCTAATTTTCAAGTTTCAAATCAGATCTTCCCAAATTTTGTGAAATTTTGTTTTATAACATTATATTAACATTCATAATTTCATTATTAGTATATTTCGGCCGATTCATTCATTGTAAATATGTAAAAGAGGGAGAAGAATGAATTTTTTGACATAATCATATGTGAGACAAAAAAAAATGCATTTCAGCTGTAAAAGTATGCCTCACCATGAGATGAGAAATAAACTTAGAGGTCTTAGAGGTCAGACTACGCATTCACAGGCAGACATGTTTTATTTTTTGTGTATCTTCTCTCTCTTCTGCCCTTTCAGAAGCTTATATTTGTGCTGTCATATTTCACCATGTCTTTCGTGTTCAGATAAAGGACAGGAGCTCAAAGGTGTTAAAAGGCGCGTGTGGCCTTTTCTCCCATTGATAATTTATGAGAAGCTGGAAATATGGCCTTGGCCGTGGCAAAGACAGCCATCAGTGCGTGGATCTGTCAGTGTGAAATGCCTCGGAGCAACAAATGAACTGAGGTTATGTGACAAGAGACACAAATGCCATCTACAGGACATTTGAGGAATGCCCATAGCACAAAAATCAGCAGTATATAATTAACAACAAATGAATGAACATATCTTAAAAAAAAAAACATTGAATGATATTTTAACATTGATCAGGCAATCTCATAATGCTCTTAATCCATAAATTACTCCTTAAGACCAGTTGTACTAATTAATTTGTATTGAATCACATATATTACTCACAAGTTAACATACAGTAGGCGGTAAATTCATACAACAGACATTTGTCAGTATATATTTGTGTGGAACATTATGTATATAAAGTGCATGTCATGTTATTGTTTATTTTGCATATGGGTGAATGTATAGCAGGTATTTTCCCATGTAGTCTATTTGAAACCTGTGATCAGCATGAGCTCATGACCTTTTCAGCTTATTAGCTTACCTTAGCTTATTACCACAGATGTACTGTACTGCAGAACAGATGTGTGTCTGTACTTCATATCAACCCACTGACACTTGAGCCACAGGGAAACAGGTCTTACCATTTGACATGGGCACCCTCCTCAGAGACCTCACACTCAAACTCCACACGTTCACCCTTCATCACCATCTGATCCTCCAGGTTCCGCACAATGAGAACTGGGGGCTCTGTAAACACATGGGAACAAAGTGACTTTGTGTGCCTACCATGTGCGCTCTATTGACTAGCCGTAGAGCAGGGCCCCCGCCTTCAGAGTAATGCACAAGTCTTGTCCCATTATCCAAGGGTGAATTAAATTACCAAATCATGCTGTCTATGAGTTCAGCTGGTGATGGACTCAATCTTCCATCAGCCCCTCTTTAAAACATTAGACAACATTGTGCTTATTGAACTCACTCTAGCATTATTCATACAACTTTGGGGAATTAATGTTACTGGGCAGAAGTATGACGTAGCAAAGGATTGTATAGGTTCATTCAATCAAGCATATGCTAGATCTTATTAATTTAAAAAATATGCTCAGGGTTCATATATCCCATCTGTCTGAAGATTCCTGGAAACTTGGGCATCTTTGTCTCAGCTTGTACACTCCTGTTTTATGGCATCAGTGGATATTACTGCATGCGATCCTTCAATTTCAGGTTCCTAGGATTTGCAGTTACCTTTAACGAAGAGTTCTGTGAAACACTTCTCATCTCCAATCACACAGGTGTAGGCAGCATCATCAGCCAATGAGCAGTGGTTAATGGTGAGGTACCGCTTGTTGCCAACACTTTCAAAGATGTACCTAATGAAATGAACAGAGGAACAATTATGTCAGCCCTTACAAACATACTAGTCCAATCAAACTGCTTAGAGCACAAGTCAGTGATAATTTGCCTCACATCTTAATGCAATGCTCTCAACTTAGAACTTAGTACTGTATGTCAAGAGCTGTATTAAAATTCATTTATTAGTCTACTGTATGTAATTCTTTCTTCAATAAATAGCAATATCAGCTGCTCTTGAGGTCATTAAGCAGGATGTTAATGTTATATGTTGATTTGTTTTAATTTTTATAATGAAAACATCTGTAACATAAGCATGTAAACCAAATGACAGCTGTTTTGTTCTTAAAGTTGCTCACCATTATCCTAAATATTGAAAGAAGAACAGTGCTAGCTGACTCAACTGTGCCTTGTATTGTATACAGGTGTTGGGTAGTGGTAGTGGGAGGCATTCCAGTCAGCTATGTCATTAAGACTCTAACTGACATCAGACACCACTAATGAGGAAGTTGGCATCTTCTCAACAGGCAGTGAGTCTACAGGTATGTATAATTGCCTTTTCATGGCATGCACTTACATTTTTTTCACCTCTCAAATATGTCTCATTTATGTTTTACAAACAGAGTGGACTACTTACTTGCTGAGGACAGGAGTCAAGGAGGTTATTTCAGGCCAGCCACAAATGTTTGTTTTTAAAGAGGAAAACAAGGAAATAAGAAATAATTATTGCAGTGGATGTTTTATCTCTGCAACCAGATCTTGAGGGGAAAAAAGTGATTTATGAACAGCTATTTATGTGTATTAGCCCACACCCAGTATCATGACACAGTAAACAAGATTCAAAAGAAAAATATGGACCTTCAATTTCAGTGCAGGATTAGATTAGTGTGTGTCCACCGAGGACAAATCCTGGGTTTAATTGCAAATGCATATGTATTCATTTATTCCAAACAATGTGACATTAACTCAAGAAATAACTAGAGGAAAAAGTTTGAGAGTCTCTGTTTGGTCATGTTTTTACACTGTACATTCTCAGGAGTGAGCATAGTCATTCTTTCACCTTGTGTAGGTCGAACCCAGGCAACTGACAAACATGTTCATATGTACCTCCCACTTGGTTGAATTTCCTGACCATTCTTCAACCATTTTACGTCTGCATCGGGGTTGGCCACTTCAATCGCAAGTTTGATTTTGTGACCTTTCTCTACCTGGTAGGCTGGGTCAAGTTTCTTCAGGAATGCTGGGATGTTAAGAAAAAAATGGACGTATTAATGTAAATAATAAAACTAGATGTGACACAATGATGTGATAATGTGAGCTAATAAAGAGAGATAATTATCTCAGGCATGAGATAATGATGTCAGAAGGGATAGTGGTGAGGCAAAGAATTACAAGTATGGTTCTACAGATTAATACTGTGTGGTATGTGCCAATCAGAAGTTGCCTACCAGCACTCTTCTTCTCCTCCTTCTTCATCTTCTTCAATCTCTTAAGCATCCCACGCAGATCAGTGATTCCATACTGGAAGGCGATCTTCTCATACTCTGAGGGTGGGGCCTTCTGGAGGATTTCCCAGACATCTACCTCTGGCTCGTTGCTGACATGGACAGCTCTAGAGCAGCACAAATCAAAGGTAAGTGCCAAGTTTTTTCCCTTTGAGGGGTGCATTGTCTTCAGTTTGGAGTATTGTATAAGGGTATTGCATAAAACATCTCATACATTAAATCATGTGCTTTACCTGAATTTTTCAGTATCACTGTGTGGATAAAATATGATTTCCAGCTGGTATGTGATGAGAAAAATGGCATGTGGGATTCTGTGGTGCCCCCCCAAAAAACTGATGAGGTAAATGTACTTGCTATGCTGAAATTTTAATTGAATACTAGTTAATTCATTAATAAGTTGCACTTATGTGAGCAAAAGATATTGGCTTGCTGAAGTTCTACCATTTAATCTTTCATGGCAAGGATATAACCTTCAATGAATGTGTATTGATTTGACAAATATCGTTTTGAAGTAGGAGGCCTTCAATGACTATTACACATGCAATTAGAAATTGTATCATATTTTTGAATGCTTTGGATGGTGTAAATATTCAATCGTATGTTTTATTTACTAAGTTTTACTGAGATGAGGAGGAATATAAGGAGAAACTGGTTTCAGAACAGTTTGCAAATCTTGATGTTTTTAACCTTTATCTGTTATGCCCCTAAATCAGATTAAATCAGTTCAATATCACTTGGTCCATATTTTTTTTCAATAGAGTTACTCCTCAGAATTTAAAAATACCATCATTAATTAGTCAAACTGGTATTTTGCCTAAATTATTTTATAATTCTTCAGTTAAACGACCAAAGGACACTTTTTACACTCTGAATATTCTCTTATGATGATTCAAAAGGACAATAGTTCTAGTTTTTTGTACATTAAGAGCCTGGGTCTGTATCATGGGAAAATTAAAATAATATCCTATCATGCAGGTGTGAAATAGTTTAGGACATTTGCCTTTACAGAGAAAATTCCAAGAGCAAAGCCCTAACCTCCTTTAAAAAAAGAAAATGGATACAATTTTGTACAACCATATAATAAATGCACTTTAAAATTGGACCATTTTGCACTTTTTCTTTTTTCACTTTCTTCTGTTATTTCTTCTTTTTCTTCTTGATGTTCCTGCCTATCATGTCCCCACAAAATCTCCAACATCCCTAATAATACATCCCATCATTGGTCTGTCCCCTCTGGAAAGCCTAAATCTGAACTCAGGTTTACAAACGCATATCCTGTGTTTATTTTTATAGGATGTGCTTTTCTAATTCAAATATATGCAGACTTGATCATATGAGACAAGATCTAATCTGGAGATAGGACTTTCTTTTCTGTAATACAGCCCCCAAGATGATAATGTCAAAATTTCCCACAGGCCCATGGGAAGTATTAAAGTCACATATTTTGTCTGTGGATGGTGGAAGAATTAATGGTAGTACAAAATCAGAACCAAGCTACTTCAATTTTGAAGCATTAATGATTAAGTAATTCAAAAATAATTTCAAGACCAAAGATGCACATCCCAAGAAAAGAAAAAAAAGTTGGAAACAAAAAACAGACTTCAGCAAATAAATAAATAAATTAAATTAAATTAAAAAAAGGTGAAAGAATGCATGGGAAAAACATTGTGCAACATATGCAAACATAGCATATTTATGCACAGAAGAGCTTCTTACCGAGTTGTCGCTTTTAAAAAACTGCTGTACTCATTCAGATGCAGAACCCAAGCGGCAGGCATGGCGAGACAAACCAGAACTTGTTAATTCACACAAAACAGTCCAACACTGACTGCAACTGCCAAAGCTGTCTGATTGAGATGTAATTTTGTCATTTTAAAAAGATTAAATAAAACAAAAAAGATATAGTAAGATATAGTATGTGACTTCATGAGGCAATGGAGACTAATAAGCAAGTCTAATCAAAGCGTTCCTTTCTCTTGCTTGAACATTTGGCATTATCCAAAACAACCTAACACACTTTCATACTGAAAATGGTGCTCTGATAAAGCAGGTGGCATTTAAGCTTCTGGATGAGGTGAGTATCTTCTATGATGCATGTCATTCCAAGGTAGGTGTGCAGCATTCCTTAAGTTATGTTTGGTAATGAGAGCCACACATTAAATCTATCTCTAATTTCCAACAATGGTCTACTGATGCTGACTGATGTATTCTAGACTCATGGACTACATCATGACACAGTATCAGTATCATTGTCATTTAGCAGACACTTTTATCCAGAGTGGCTTACATAGGTTACTGTTTTATTCATTTATACAGCTGGATATTTACTGAGGCAAGGGTACAACAGCTGTGCCCCAGTGGGGAATTGAACCAGCAGCCTTTTTGTTACGTACCCTCCTCCTTACCACTATGCCACACTGCTGCTGCAACACACCGTAAAAAAATACATGATGACCATACATATTACTTATGGCCAAACATGCTATTGTGGAGTGAATATCAGGAAGTGGTGGTAACATTATGCATGACGTGGATCGGTCGTGGATGTGAGCAGATCTGGGGTCGTGAATAAAAGAGATGTGGTAGTAATCGGTGACATACAGACTTGGGAGGTGATGAGGGTTGCATGCAATGAGGCTGCAGTGACATGGGCAAATGTCATGCAAACTGCACACATGCAATTGTGATGTGAAAGGGAGGATGCCCAAGACACACTGTGAATAGCAAGCAGAAGGGACGGAAGACCACTCAGTGGATCAGACTGGGTCAGTAGCTAATGGCCCATGCAGCCAAGCGTCTGTTAGCCAGCTGAGCCAGGCACTTACTCTCTGTTGAGGGAAGTCCAATGACCAGTAGATTCGACATGTAAAGGAAAACAGAGAGGGTCATCAGTTTAAATGTAATGGACTGTGAGTTGTACTGTTTACTTTATCCATTATCTACAGCAGCTAAGCAACTTTTCTCTAAACATTTAGGAATGGAGGTTAAAGGTTTACTTCCTTCTTCTTCCTTCATTCTCTTCCCTCTTGGTATCAGCAAGGCACAGTATTAAAGAAATCCTAGTGGAGGCAGTAGTGGAGGGGTGATTTAGAATCCCTTCCCTATTCCCACTCTGTCTCTGGAATTCCATGGTAAGATGATTGGAGCAGCTGTTATCTAACAGAACCATGGTTACACCTGTAACTTCCATTCTATAGAGCTATAAGGGCTTCTCAAAAGAACATATCATGTCAGATTTTGTTCCCTATACTGCATAGTATCATTTTTCAATGCAAAGGACAAACAGGTTTATGAACTGACCTTCAAACAGCAGAGCCTCAAGTACATATCAAGGAGATCAAGTAGGTCTGCATCACCAATGATGAAAAACACAATATTCAGGTAGTAAAATCTGGTGAAGGTCCCTGGCATCACCCAGTAGGGGGCAACATATATGTTAGACAGTGGCCCAAGAGTCACCCAACTCAGGTGAAATGAGCCCTCACATTGGATACAGGCTACCAGCAATACCATCAGTAAAGTGACATCCACGACAAACTACAAAGGTTGGATTTAGGTAGAGGCAATTCTAAAGCCTGTTCTCCAAAACAGTTAAATTTTGAATATGCTCAATGTGTGTTCAGCTCAACAGGCCAGAGTCCTGATCAGGCAAAGAATATTGGGAGAAACTTCATTCCAGAAACCTCATTCCAATGGAGGGAATGTAGTGCAGGTAGTGAAAGGTCTTGGTTCACTTGGTAACAGAAGCTTGGGAAAAAGGCAGGACTGAGCCTGAGGCCTTCAGAGGTCTACAAACCACCCCATAGTAATTTACAGCTCTCTAACTCCCTACGATGGATAGATGTTTCAGACTTACAGCCACTAAAGGCTTGAGCATGCTGACACCCACCAAAAGTATTAGCAGAGGCCCTGTCATGCATGTCTGCCTTTGGGTGGCATGGCCACAACGCTTACAGTTCACCCCTATCTGCCCTCCAGCCCATGCAAAAAGTGAAGGTAATAGGGGGGTTGTGGAGGGGGTGGTAAATTGACATAGATCAGGATTTCCCTGTGGTGTCTAAAACCTACTTGATGCACGCTCAGTGCAGCAACAGCATGAGACAGAACTAAGTTTTGGCAAATGTCTGCCGTCCTTCAAAGTCACAACTTGTAATGTCTCTGGGCAGACGCCTCCTCCTCTGCTCTGACGTCAATAACACTTGTGTCTGTAAATATCTTATCAGCATCGAGAGTGTACACCAAACATACTGGGAGTCAGCTCAGGCCTTACATTGGAATTCTGCTATGTGCTCACCAGAGGTTGGTAAGACAAGGGTATGCACTGCATGACTTAACATGCATCCCCTTTGGGGGACTGTATCACCTGTAGGGTGTACAGTTGAAGAAAGAGTGGCACTTGTCCAGAAGCAGCCCCCAAAGTCACAGAGACGGATGGGTTAGAGTGTTCAAGAGTCTTGATTCCACATGAGGCAGCTGCAAAGCATGCTTCCAGCCAATACTGGGAAGTGAAATAGCACTCATAACATTCATTGGATTCCAGGCCCTCCAAGCATGGTCAGTGGCCAAGCTCATAAAGTGGCAAAAGTATAGGTCTTTAATGAGCATGGGCTAACTGCAAGACTCTTACTGCAAACAATTTTAAAATGCTTATGGGATTGCTAGTTTATAGCAACAATCAATGACAAATTAACTCAAAGTATGTATCAGACAGAAAATAAACACAACTGCTAATGTCTGTTTGTAGAAACTGAGCCTCCAGTCAGACAGGACTATACAAATAGGAACTGCAATGTACAGGAATTGGCTAGCTGTACATTCGGCTACACAGCTCACAGATTAATACCATCACTAATGCATATCATAATCTTTGTGGTTCACCACCAGAGACAGACATGAGTTAATCTACTTATTGTTTATAGTAGCAGTCACATCAAATGACCTGAAAGTGATCTTAACCTTTAATGTTATTCACATAAAACACATTGTATGACAAGCGCAGTAATAGTGTGCGGGCCCTGTGCCATTCTGTCCTGTGCCAGATGAGAGCATAAGTGACCATGTATAAAACAGTGAAGGGAAAAACACTTGCAGACACAGGACACTGCTCTAAATGCAAGGGTAAGTGGTCGACAAGCGAGTGACTAAACTGAGAGTGCGACTTAGATGAATGACCAGGTCAACTCCAAATTAGTAGCCAGATACCTTAATGACTTGAATCATTACAACTAATGCAATCCTACCCAGCAGAGTAATGGAAAAAGCTACAGTGGGCATCGGTCTGACATTTTTATGTGCTTTTGTGGACTACTTTCGTATTGCGCCTTGCTTACACCAAGAGGGATTGGAATACAATCTGTTAAGAAAGGCTGACTTGAGCAGCCCATATAGTACTATAAATCTGTTTCATTTAGAACCATTTTATTTGTTTAAGTATTCAATAAGGTTGCACTTGAGGTTACATTTCAGGATTATAGGATAATGTGAAATTTGTTAAAATTGCATTGTTAAATTTCAATTACATCTTTGGAACATTACCCAGAAACAGACAGCAAAGTAACATTTATGCTGAAATGATAGGCATCAAAGCTGGGATATTCTACATAAATTACTACTGAATACACTTTAACTACTGTATGTTGATATGAAGCAACATGTGTGGAACATGGGTTTATGGTTTTTGTAACAATCAAGATCTTACTGAATAATAATGATAAAAAAAACTCTAGCCCTCTAGCTATAAAACGCTTTACCCTGACCATAATCCCTGCACCACACTAAACTAAAACCACTCATAATTCAGAGATGAAAATAGCAGTCCTGATATGTAGAAATTTGTGCCATTCCAGGTCTTAAAAGAAGCAGATCATTGTATTGTGTAGAAGCCTCCAACAGGCAGCTTCCACTCAATACACTAATCTCTTATAAATTCTGCAATGATTCAATCTACTATGCATTAGGAGTGTTTTTTTTTCATCTCTCTAACTGATCAGTACTTAACACACCTGCCACATAGCATACATGTGTCTGTATATTCCATCTAGACTGTTTAGACTGTTTTTAATATTTGCATGAGAAGACAGTTTTACCTTTTCTTCAACAAAGCACTGAAGTCCAGCTCTCCTGCTTCCTCGCCTCCATCAAGGCTACTGCAGAGAGACATCACAGCCAGCATATCATGAGCCGACCCATAATGCAATGCTACATTCAATCACTTACACAACATATTTATCAGAGGTTAATATCCCCCACTTTTGAAAAGGGTGTCACAGGAACAGAGCATTGTTGTCTGGGTATACAGCAATTCTCTGATTGATATCGTATAGGGATGTGATTCTCATACATTTGGTGCACTGTATTAGAACAAGCAATACCACTAGTGCTTGTGTTCAAAACCACTCTTTTTTCCCCAAGTTGTAGCACCACAGTCAACTGTTAGACAGAAAATAGAGTTTATAGTAAAGTGACGTTTTAAACACAACAGTGGACATTGGTAATGTCAATGAGCAAATGGTAGTATTCTAATGGAAATGAGCACCTTGACTAGAACTTAACAGATATGCAAATACTCACAGTATGTGTAAGTATTACAGTATATAACACAGTATATTACACTATATGAATGTACATTTGATTCTTAAACATTTTCCTAAAACCAGAAATAAGAGCACACATTATATCTTACTGAAAGACAATGATAGCATCGTAAACCTGTTCTACCACATTTATGATAAAGGACAGCCCCGTTACTCCATATGAAAAGTGTAATGAAACATGGAATGTTTAAAAGGCCTTCAATAATCAGTGTGTAGAGATATTTCAAGGTAGCGACCAATACCTACCGACAAATACAACTAATCGGGGAGACAGCAAACCTCTCCCTTAATCTCACACTGAGTTCCTGATGAATCTTGCGTCTGATCTCCATGAGATGATTGGGATTAAACGAGAGCCCTATATCTGTGTAAGGTCTTAAAGTGGATTTAACGACCTGTGGCTACATCTGACAGATCACTCTCACCCGTCCCAGAACTGGGTGGCGCCGAAAGCCCACATGTCCTTAGCACATCCTGCGCTTCACGGCCAACCAGGAGCAAAACCCATTCTGAGACGGGAACTGTTTGTGCAGCTGGCTCCACTGTTTTGAAAAGGTGCAGCAGCAGTTTAGAGAGCGGAAGTGCAAAACAAACTGAACAGACTGTCAGGCTTCCTGCTGCCTCGTGTCCTTCTAGTCCTTACAGGGTGGGATGTTGTTGCATTTAGTCTACCTCTAACCTAGCGATTTCATTTGGAAAAATAAACTCTTGGAGAGCATTATTTTTCCATCACTTACAAAACATCTTTGTGTTATTCAGCTCAACCAATAATGTACCCAAAATAGATAAATAACATTGTTTAAATGTGTTACACCGAGTTTGGGGCACAGAGCATTTAAGACCGAATATTGGTCCATCATGTTATAGGATTACTTGGATAGGAAGCCACAGCAGATCACCTGATATTTCTGGTCAGTAATGATTCCCAGGCCCAAGTCTTTGTAAAATCACCTACAGTATGGCTGCAAATATTTTTGCATTTCCCTTCTGTATTTCTGCAACTGTATTTTCAAAACCTTTGGAGGTAGGGTCATATTCACGTAAGGAAACAGAGGCTTCTGTTGTCCTTTAATGCAGAACTGAAAGTGAGCATAGACAGTGTTTGGTTCATTCCTCAGGAAGAGACTCAAAGCACCTCCTTGCTGTCCTTTAACAGGTGACTAAAAAGTCATGTCTGCTCTCTGAATATGGCCCTGATGTTGCAGCAAACACTTTACTACCTTCCTCCAGTTCCACTCTTCCTTTTTCCACCTGCAGCGGTGCTCCTAGTAGATTGGCATGTCAGGACAGTTAATCATCATAATACCCTACACATACCATACTGTGTACATAGCTACAAGCTTAGTGGTTCCCCACATCTGTGACTGAATATTAACCAGAGCTTCTGGTTAAGTAATAATAATAACAAACTTAAGTTAGTTGCACCAAAAATAAATGTATTCATTGCAAATTTTACATTGGGGATTAAGTCACCCAGATTAGAGCGAAACATATCTGACTGCTCAGTAAGGGTGATTGTTTAGGACCCAAAAACACAACATCAGTACTAATCTGGGAATTCAAAGTAAACTGTGTGAAATATCAGGGAAACCTTCATGTATATAAAATATGCTATTTTAGCACCAGTGTTAACTGATTTCCATATATCTGTGTGCGACACTTAGAGGTGACAGGAGAAGCCCTGTTCAACGAGGCTAAGAAGTGCCATATAAATCATATAATCATATAATCAAATAATTGGAACTGTATTGGCCACAGCATTGGTCACTTCACATTGGCAGCGCAAAGTGCAGTAGAAGACATATTCAGACTGAGACTGTCTACCAGAGAGATAAGAACTGAACTATGACAGACCTTTCTAGGTTCTTAGGCTGGTGATTGAACTAACATGATCAATATTATCAAAAATTATATTTAGTGAAGTAGAAAACAAACAAAGTTTTCAAAAAGGTTTCACAATTTAGCCACAGTTTTCTGTGAAAATGTAGTTTAAAATACAGTATAAGTCTAATAAATAAGTTTATAGTTACCAACAAGTAAGTATTAAGCTTATGGTTATAGTAATAACGGACTAAGTCACAACAGAAACCTTCCCATTAACAAATGAACTATCTATAAATGACTGCAAAAATTTTGAAAACATGCCATACTCTAACATATTTAGAATCTTTTCAATGAGGATCAAGAAGCAGAATCTGGATTCTTGCATTATTAATGTTGTTCTCATACTCTCATAAACCTCCAAGAATAAAAAAAAAAAGACTAAAAATTTGACCTGGGATTACCAATTTGATCATTGGTCTAGAACTAGAGGGCTCTTATATTCTTTACAGCATAGCATTTAAGTAATTCATTCCCTAAGCATATCACATATAGTACATGAAACACAAAGCTGCAATACTTACGTGCGCCTGAAAGCTGCACGGATATCAAATTCCCCTACAGATCGGGCTTCTGCAAATTAAATTAAGAAAGCAGGACTCTGTATTTTCATTTGTACATAAACAAAAGGTACATTTTACAGTGAGTTTAATACAGGGATAAAGCTGAGGTTTTCAGTTTAATATTTAATTGTTTTTATATTTAAATGATTCCTGTTTCTCTTACCGTTGTAAAAATTTATGATTCTGTAGCATAATATTGCACATATTTGTGGATGAATGTAGTACTCTGTACAATCCAGGTGAAAGCAACATCCAGAAGTGACCAGTAACTTTCTGTCAGTGCTTTGGATAGTAAAGAAAAAACGCACCATGTACAATGAGATCAAAGTTACAGCTGTCAAATTTGTCCCTGGAGGACACCTCGCACCGGTACCCTCCAGCGTAGTTGGCCTTGGCTGCGATGATGTGCATCTCAAAGGTGTACACCTACAAAATACCGGCAGAGATCACGGTACCATCCAGGGACAGTGGTGTACAGCCACCCAAGAGACAACAATATCAGAGGATTTTATGGAGGTGGTTACGTAGATACAAGAGACCTGCAATCCTTATGACGACGTTGTTTCAGAAAATTGAATTAACCATTCATTTTGTCATCTCTGAACATACACATCTTATACTACACAGGAACACCTTCTTTATTGAAGACTTTTTTAGTAATTTTTAAAATAAGCAGAAAAGGTGGTTCGTTTGGTACTGCATGTTAGTAACAGTGAAATGTGAATATTAATGCACCTTAATTAATATATGTTCAATGTTTGTTTATACATTACATTATTTAGCTGCTTAACAGGCACCATTATCTAGAACAACTGACATGTTTCCAGATTAATGGAAAACTGCAATGTGTCACCTGGGTACCAAATCAGTAACTTCTGGGTTACACAATCAACTTCTTGCCACTACAACACACTGCTGCCTTTGATGTTGTTTCCTTTCTAGCTAAGATTTTCTTAGCTGCCCTCTTTTCTGAAACTGTGGAATGTATCTCTATGTACAGCATCTTATATCCCTGGTCACCAAAGTGACCTTATGGAACACATCTACTTCATTTACCGAGATCCACCTGTATGTATAGCCAAATAAATAACTGAATTCACTTTTAGGTGTTTACAGATGCTATATGTGTATCAAGCCAAGGAACACATCTGGAACTTGGTTGGATGCAATACAATATTATTAGCAAACATATACACTCACGTACATGTAAATTCAAAGTGTTAAACATCACTTTCATCACTTTGTAAATTTAACTGAATCTCTTCTGTTTCAGTACCATTAGCTTTTTTCAAAAAAGCTGGGAGTACCTTCCCTGCAGTCACCCTGCAACAAGACTGGGCACCACTGCCTTAAATACACACAGTCATGTCCCCTAACATTCTAAATCTGTGCAGAAAAATGACAGCTGTGACCCAGCACTGACCTTGGTGTTGCGGTCATACAGCTCCTTCAGCTGGAGGTGCTTCCCCGCCTTGCTGGCCAGATCCATCCACTTGCCCTTGAACCACTTGACAGTAGGTTTCTTCAGCAGGCTGGCTGCACACACCTTGGCAACAAATGTAATGTTTTCACCTGGGGATGAATCACAGCAATATCGCTCTTACTTTCCTTGAAGTTTATGTTTCTCTAGGAAATATTTTTGGTTGATGTATTTCACTGCTGTTTTTGGCAACATTTCTTTAGGAGAAAAAAATTGTGAATACTGAAATTGAGCCATTTATTTTGAGACATGATAACAGAAACAAACGTTCTTTGCATCTACCAAAACAGTCCAAATTGTTCTTGGACAAATACCTTACGAGAGTGTGAGTGCAGAGTATTATAGTGATTCTCAACAGTGAAAACTCACTAGAGCACTACATGTGCACATACGTATAGACAACAACTTCAGAACGGATATCAATGTGAAAGAATGACAGGCACATTAAAATGGTGCAATTATTATTCAAGGACAAACACAGGAGCACAGACTTTGAATAGAGCTGCTGTCCCACCACTAATGCATACATGTGATTAGCAAATTTCCTTGTTCTATTTGTTCTACACCAACAGACACTTTCATGATATTTTGGTCTAAAAACAGAATTCCTGAAGAAGAATTTGCAGTATTAAGACCAGATAGTGCAGAAATGGCATTTTGTAATGACTGTCCAGTGTGAAATGAGTTTATATGTGTGCGAGTACTTCTCTAAATACAGTTGCACAGGTTATTCATTAAAGCAAACGTTTTCCAGGGTTTAATGAACTCATGTCAGAATGCTTAAGAATCATAAAAAATTATGCTGTATGTAATATATCTTACAATCACATTGAGCTAATCATTTAGTGTGAACGTTATGCCTACGTTATGATGTAAATACCCATGACACATTTTCTTTACCCTTATTTGTCATCTCTACCACTGTGCCACTGGACCTGGGTATTTTTAGTAAAGTGCCTTTTGCAAAAATTTCTTTCCCCACAGTTGTTATGTGGGGCAACAGTAAGAACAGTATCACATTTCAGATGTGCCCCAGGACTCATACAATGTTACTGAACTTTTTTTTTAATTTTAAACAAGCTTGCTGGTCTCACATAAAAGGGCCTTTCGTTTGTATTTCTCCGGGTTTAGACATGAAAACATGCAGGTTTTCTCCAGGTTTTCTCCAAGTTCTCTAGGTTTACATTAACCATTTATTTCAGCATGTAAGATGCTTTCTGTAAAGCACTAAGCAATTACATGTAACTTTTATTTGTGTCTGACTTTTATCAAAGGGCCAAGTATTCATTCCCCAGTGGAGTTCATCTACAAGCCTGACATTAGGCAAATACGTGGTTTGGGCATTTTGCAGCAAAGGGCTGTTCACTGTTATGTGTTTCAGCATGCTGCTGTTTTCTTTCTGCACATTTCGAATGTTTAGCATTGGTGGGATTCTCATTGTTGGGGGACTGGAGAGGATCACAAGTCTGGATTTGGCAGGAGCACTTACCTACAGTGACCTCTCCACTCTGGGGCTTTTCCATGAAGAGTCCAGTGAGGTCCTGCCGTGTGTCAGGCAGCTGGCTCTCTGCCAAATCTGGGCATGGGGGGTGAAAAATGAGAAAATAGTGGAGACCACCACTTTGAACAGACCTGTGATATTCTAGAAAAATGGTTGAACGGGGAGGCCATTGATATTAACACCATTTTCTAGTTAGCCTTTGAAGTTCAAAATAGTTTCTCCAAAGATTGCATCCATAAATATCCTCGTGAGACATTGCATTCAGAGTGTCCCTCAGCTAGCTCTCGCTACTTTTTGATTTACTTGAGGGAAGCAATGCTGGAGAAGTAAACTACGCAGGGATCCTTTCCAAACCATTGTTAAATGAAATAGTGACCTTCTGGGCAGAGTACATTAAAGAGCTTTGTTTTGTGTACTCACGCTCGGGATGGGCCTGCTCCTGAGTTGGAGCTGAAGCTGGGGGAGCAGCTGGATCCGCAGCTGGTGCTGGGGGTGGAGCTGGCTCATCAGCAGGTGCTGGAGCTGCAGGTGGATTTTCAGATGGAGCTGGAGTAGGATCTTCAGCAGGAGCTGGAGCTGGACTATCAGCTGGGGCCGGGGCTGGACTTTCAGCTGAAGCTGAAGCTGGATCTTCTGAGGGCACTGAAGCTGGGGCCGGTTCTTCAGCAGCGCTTGCACCATCCTCAACTTTTTCTGACAAACAGTACAGACAGACAGAGAGTCTGACTTTCACATAGGACTTATTTTACTAACTTCATATTAGTAAATATTTGAGATTCCTGACTTATCCATAGTCACACTTTCACACTCAGTGTTATTTTAACAGCACTGGACAGTTACGTAGGAGGAGGTAGGAAGGGATTACAATGTTAGTTCATTTGTGACACTACATTTCTAAGTGGCATGAGGGTGTTAAATACACAAATGTAGGAAAAGACACAAATGGGTACCTGCATATCTCTCATAATGACAGAATGACTGAAATTTCAGTAAGAGCATGCCATGAAGTTGACTGCCTTGGCTTGGTTCTTTTCCGTGGCAACTTCCCAATGGGTGATCAAATAGACCAGGCAGCAGGCTAACTTATATTTTACAGGTAAACATGAGAAACATAGAACATTTTAACAAAACAACACATGCTCACCACTGCTTAATTGGGACTAAGAGAAGGAGGATTATTAAAGAACTTCAGACTAGGGAGTTTTTGATTGGACATTAAAATGTGTGATGATTGCATAGCTGGAATTTTGTGCAGACTGAAAATAAGATGACCATATGTAAGGTTGGATCTATTGAGTTAAAGAAAAGTTGATTTCCAGTCTTGTGACTGAAAGAATCAGAAATTTCAGAATGACTGTCTTCTGGTATGGAATGCTCCTGAAATTAAGCTTCAGATCATTGTTTAACTGTTGTTATTTTGAGGGGGAAACAGTGTGTAGCAGAGGTTGGCTACTACTTTTCCACCATAGTGTAATCATTTTGGTTGACACTGAGTTACAGTATCCACAAAGCAGAAATTAAATTTAGTCTGTACAGTCTTTGTCTGTGCTTGGACTGTAACTTCTTGAAGCAATTTCACAATGACATGTCAAAGTTTATTTCATTTTCTAACTGACTGATAGGTTGATTTTTCAGAGAAAAGGATGAGGAAATAGGTGAGATGGTACCTCCTCCTTCTTAAAAAAGCTTTACAAAGTCTGTGCCCAAGGGAAGGTTATACATTTGTTAAACATTTTTTTAGTTATTTATTTTATTTTGCATAATAATCCGAAATAATAAAAATAATAATAATAATAATAATAATAATAATAATAATAATTGCAGATTATTATTGTTGATATTAGGGTTGTGTAAATGGTTCTGTCCACTTTTGTAGTGGGCCTACAAAAAATTGGTTGAGAGTTCCAAGAGCAGCTAATGCTCATCACTAGACCACTACTAATGGGGGCCTGCCTTTGCTCCTCAGATATCCTGTTGGACTTTCTTCACAGTCTAGTGGCCTACCAGAGGTGAACCTCTAAGGCTGTACACATAATCACTCACACAATCACTTTTTCTCCAGTGTTACATATTTCTAAATTTGAAAGTGCTTAAGTTCACACATTTACTGGTTACTCTACTTATACTGGTTCTCTGACTTGAAAAATGTCAGCTGTTTGAATTTCACACATGAGAATTCAATATTACTAGTGTAAAGCAATCATATAATATTTTGGATTAGTTTCTATACCTAACATTTACTGCTCTGAAAACCTTATAGGCACAGAAGCTATAAATCAGACCTGTTGGGTGAAAAGTAGACCTGTAGCAAACCCTACATACAATGAAACCGTTTTGAATTGACAACTTTTTTGAAAATTATTTTAACATTTTGTGGAAGTACCAGTATAATGAAAGGATTAAACCACTTCCACCAGCACATTCTATATGTAATTCTGGAGGTGGTAGTACTGTAACTAGAAACAGATAACTACCTTTGGCTTGTGCTTACACTGGGAGAACACAGGAATTGATGTTGTTCATATTCTTTATACACACATGCAGTGGCGTCAGTTTGTTTTGAAAAGTGCTGGGGACAACAACGGGTTCAACGTGTTCAACTAAAGACTTTCAAAAAGTGGTGGGGACGAAATGGGCCACGACAAAAAGTGGTGGGGGTATGTCCCCAGTGTCTCCAGCACACATGTTATTGACAACTCTGGTGTACTTCCACCCGCCCCCACTTTGCAATCCATTTGCTCAACTAACCATATTTATGGGCAAATCATTTATCACTTTATAATGCATGCTACAATACTAAAGAAATTACTTTGCTGTATTAAAGGTCATGTTACAGAGTGTTTCTGGAATACAGCTTGAGGACATCATCCTTAGATTATATTCACCAATAGTGATTATATATCCAGAGTGTGCCACAGAATTGCACTCTTTAAACAGTATAAAAACTAGCATGAATAGCTATGAATTGCAATGTGCACATTTAATGACCATATGTGCACAGCTGGATACAAGGCAGTTAATGCTGAAAAATGCTCACTGGCCAATACACCCACCTGCTTGTTCCTTCACTTTGAGCTCAAATTTGACCTTTGAACTGCCAGCAATCACAGCGTAGATCACGTCGTCCTCTTTGGTGACATTTTTGATGGTGAGGGAGTGCTTATTTCCCTCGGCAGAGATGACATATTTATCGCTAGCTGTGATGTCTGCAGAGCCCCGTTGCCATTTCACCTTGGCATCTGGCTTCTCCGTCTCAGCCTTGAACACTGCAGTCCCTCCGGCTACGACCACTGTAGTCTTAGGTTTCTTTTTGAAGGCAGAGGCTGGGGAAGCAGGTAAGCCACTTAACCACAGCTCATTCAAACATACTATATTCTGCGGGTCTGTTTGCGTAGTTAGTTTTCTATTAATACAGCAAATAAAGCATGGATCTGTTTCCTTTTTTAATGATTAAGCCTCACATATGTGCAGTAAATAGCCCCTGTATTGAAGTTACTGTATATTAATTTCATTTACTGAAAGTTTAAAAATGAATCAAAGACACACTCTCCTTAAAAAGTCCAAATATAAATAAAATATGAAAAAATGTAAAAGTACTTCAAAATTAATAAGGCATTTAGCATTTTTTTCCATTATAATGCATGCTAATACATGCATTATAATGCTCTTTCCTAAGGAAAGGGGCATACACATATATTATCTCTCAGAAATGAGCAGAAACAGGACCCCAAAAGAAAACATCACAATAAAGTAATTTTGCATCAATATGATGCATGAAATAAGTGACTATATTGTATGTCCATGGTCCTGAATTCAACAGCCCGCTATTGTCTGATTATAAAAGGAGTGTAGGTGGGACCAGTGCTCAGTGGGAAAAGGCTGGACATTGCTACAACCCTAAGGATCCACCAGGATTCAGTTTTGAATTTCCCTTGCTTTTTATGGAGAGATTAGGTGGGCTGAAACCTAACCATACATGCCTGTGGGTTTACATGTTGCAGTTTTAGTTGACTGCCACTGTGAACTGCGTCATTGGAATAAATGAATGGAATAAATACCTAAAAATAGCCCAGTCTTTCTCTGGCACGTGATGTGTAGGAGTCCATTATAGAGCATATAAGAGAATCTGATCACAGCTTGGACATACATATAATCTTCCTATACAGGACATTGGCACAATTTCTTACTGGATTTTTGATGGTTACAATTACAGTAGTGCGGTTTTGCAGTGTTAGGCTTCTTTTGGTGGTAACACGTTTAGTTTTTGGCTGAGTCCTAAAAATATGGATTAGGTGTGCTCTAAATAATTAGTAAGCTTCTTTGTTGGTTTAAGATTGCAAGATTGCAGTAGTAGCCTTTTCTTGTACAGAAAATTTAGTCGCAGCAACTATCACACTTGAATATATGTCATTTCAAACATGGTGTGCTAGAAAATTCTTGGGGCATTATAGAAGCATTAAGATGTAATAAAGGCAGTTATCAGGTGTATGAGCTCTCAGTTTTGAACTTTGAGCTTTTTTGATCAGCTTCATCCTTACATCGTATCGTAAGCACGGATTAGCTCAGAGGTGCACCCCACTACAACTCGTTAGTTACTACACCTACTGCTACCTTTAAGGCTCTTATACAGCACATTTCAACCAATGTAGTCAACTCAGACATTGTTGGGTGTGTTTTATGAGGATGTATTTTTATAGGGGGTGGGGAAAGGTGGAACATGCGACTCTCAATGTTGAGAAAGTGTTAAATTGCCCATGAAGTTTATGAAATCACCCATGAATAATTTGGACCTTTTACCATCACGTTGCTACTGTTAGCGAGAGAATTCTCACTTTGCTGGGGATAGATGCTGAGTTACTGTATGCCTGGTATAGTAATCATACATTATCTGGTGTTGAGGTGTCAAATCTAGTAGACCTAAGGTATGCGTATATTATTTTCCATTTTGGTTATGCTCTTTTTTGTATTTGAATAGAATCTCATCAGTCAAGTAAAACCTCAGTAGTTATCTGAGTAGTATCCTCCATATTAAAAGCAAAACTTCAAACCTTCCTATGTTTGGTTTTCAATGTATATAGCATGAAGTGACTTAGATGTTTGTACAATAAATTAGTCTCTCTCTAGATAGTCCAGAATCTTGAAGGAAGGGAATGTTTCACGTTAGCTTGGTTTAAGGGATTTGATGCCTGAGCTTGCAATGCTATGCAGAGGAAGAAACGTGATTTTTATGATGTCTATTTAAAGATTATGGATGCTTTGGTAATTTGAAATCTTAATCCTCATTTTTCATTCATAACTATAATAGAATTTATAGTTATGAGGAAGGAATACAAAATATATTTTAATTCAAATGGCATAACACTGTTTAAGAATAAAAATAGTGTCATAATAAAAATAGTGAAAACTATGTTAGCATCAATAGCTCCATGTGAAAAATTAGGCCTTATATAAAATTGCTTGCCTGTCAAGATTCCCATACATTCAAATATATCACCCAAATAGATCCGATCATATTAAAATCCTTGAAATAAAATTTGTTAAACTTAATGCTTTGAACATAAGCTTTAGAAACGTTTTTATATACAAGCTACGTGGGTGAGACGATATATGAATGACCTCCACGTAGATACCCCTCAAAGCAAAATGTTACTATGTGCCTTCTGAATGAGGTTAAATATAGAATACATACATACCCTTCAATAAACACCTATGCTGTACAGATTTAATACAGCAGGGACTGCAGCACAGGTAATGGTAAAGGATTAGCTGATCTCTATTTCTGTTTGAATGACACATATCAAAAGTGGGGTTCACTTCTGCAGGCTTTCCAAAAGTACACTGTAACCCCTGCAAGCATATCTTGCCATATATATCTCCCCCATTCCATTCTAGTAGTAAATGGACTTTTTATTCAGCTCTACAAATAGCTTTATTATATTAGCACTTTTATTCTTGAATGAAATATTGTTTTATATGATTAGTGGGAAAAGTCTGCTGAAATGGGAGTTTGTTGCATCAAGCCAACTGGAAATTACACTCCATTACATGATTAATACAGTTATTGATCAGCTCCTTTTTCCAGTCACATATGATTATATTTTGTCTGTTGAAGTGAAATTATCATGATCATCACTTAAAAATCATAAAGAAAAAGGGAAATAACTTCACATTGCCAAACACTCAATAAACCCCCACCGTAAGTTTTAGATCTATCCTATAAAGAAACAGGTTTTTAGTAAAACCTTGTTTTGTCTTTGTTTTCTTTCTTTTCATTGTTCTTTCATTGTTCATAGTTTCCATGGATTTTAAATCCTTTAAATTCTGTTTAAATTCTAAGTCTTTTCCTCAATAATATTTGTCCAGGGAATATATAGGCATTGAATGCAACAGAAAACACATTAGGAAAGAAAAACATCACTCCATAAAGAAAGCATCAGTTAAAGGAGGACACAACAGGAGCTTACAGGTACTCATGAATATGTTTGAGATGGAGATCATGGTTGATATGAAATTCAGAGATCCTCATGACATGTTGAAAGTTTTCATGTTAATCAGCAAAATGTTTTCTTCACAAGCAAAAGTTTGTTTTCCAGCACAGTGATTCTACTATATTTTGATTAAAAACTTTAGTCCTGTTAATGCAGATGACAACTTATCATGAAATACATTTACCTCAACAACAAAGACATTACTGGTTAGCTAACAAGCGTGCCACCACACTTTTTGAAATTTGTGATACACAGCCCAACTAATCTCAACTCAAAAGATGTGGTTCATTTTCTGTACATATGAGCTGAGAGTGATCGCACAGAAGACTTTCTGAACAACGAGTTTTTCGTATTCTTGTCCAATAGACTAAGATAATATTTCCTCTTGGTTTATTTGGCTTGGGATTTTTCAGTTAAGTTTCCAATGATGCTAATTCTGTATTATAGCATAAAGAAAAGGATTTGGTTTGGAAAGTTGGTCTCCCTGTGGAGAAGTGACATTGCAGTATCACAGTCTCCTGTAGTGCCAGTGTGACAGTATGCCATTGTTGCAGTCAAGCTAGATCAGGAGGAGACTGATATGGGAAAATAGTGTTGGAAAGCCTTTGCATTTGCAAAGAACGGAATGATAATTTCTCAGCTTTCATTTGTCAGCTCAGGATTTAAACAGGTTTAGTTCACTGTACACCTGATATTGTGCCGAATGCAGTGCCCACCACATGCATCCCTCCAGTCTAGTTTATTAATGCATTCTTAAACTCGGCAAGTAATAGTTGAAACATATTTCCTCTACGACATCTCTGTTGAGAAAGGCCTCTGAGTGAAAATTCCTCTGTCTAAAACAAGCAAAAAGAAAGATGTGCTTTACATGCCAGGATACTGCAGCTAATGCTCAAGCGTTTAGGCAGATCACAGATGGCAATGCTGCAAGTGCCATGAATGGTACTGGGCTTAACACGCCTATGTAAACGCTAGGCTGACAAACTTCATTGTGTAACCTGAACTGTGGTTTAGTCTTTAGACACAAACGGACTTCACTTTCTTTTTGAAAGAAAATGTGGATAACATGGGTTCAGTAGTGCATAAAAATGTGTATTTGTATTGGTGTAGAACAAGGTTATTCAGTCTCTTCTCATTTATAGTCATTTTAAATGCCATAATATGGCATGAGAAAGATACTTCTTTTTTGTCGTATACGGTTTCTTTCATGAGGTATCTGTCTCTTATGTGTCAAATCATTTACTCATTTTGTTTTCTTACCATAAATGGAAAATTGGGGAACTCTGAACTGAAACCTAGCCTTATACCAAGCATTCAGATGATCAACCAGGAACCTACAAAATTTACAGTTACAGTATGTGCTAACTGAATTCATAATTACATTTATCTGAATTCATATTTATAGCTAAATGAGATTATAGCTATCTCATTTGATATCAGCCTACTGTAGATATTTAGCTACTTAACATGTTTGTTTTACTTTGCAGCCAAACCACTGGTATCTCCTTAAAATTCCTCCCTCTGTTTTTGGCTGATGACTTCACATCAGTCAGCCACAAGAAACACAGTGGTCTCATCAAGCAGTCTGCATTGATGGGATAACGTGTTGCTTACTAATAACAGATCTATGAATCACGTTGCTGTACATGTTTTGACTTCATGGCTTGTCACTAATGTTTTCAAGCATAACTGTTGGAATTTAAGGAAATTAATGTAATCTGGGGTTGGTCTTTTCTGTCACTGTGGGTACTAGCCACATATACAGATGTGTTATAGCATCATATAGCATGTATGATGATTTGATTGGCAGTTACTCCTGTGGAACACATACTGGCTGTGTAGAGCAGGTATATATATGTGGGCAAGTATATATGTTACTGTTGTACAGAATTGAATTTTTAAAAGGTTGTGAAGCATAGCTTCCACTTGTGTGTAAAAACTGAGAATACAAGTCAACAAATCGGTCTACAGTAGGTATGTGCTTCATGCTTGCCCATTTGCAGGACTACATCACTGATGGACAGAAAGTGGCAGTTTGGAACAGTGCTAAACACTTACAAGATTTGTCGGAATTAATGGATTCATTGAGCACTTTGATGGGAGGGTTGAAACCGCATACTTATGAAAAGGAGGGTTTTTTTTTTTTTTAAACAAAATTGGTCATAGCAGTCATAGCAGATCTGGATGGAATGGTGATACAACCCACTACAATGCAAAACACTTGGCATAGCTGTCCAGTCTCGCGTTTGCATGCATCATCTGTGTGGCCCTGCTTCTTGTTGAAAAGCTGTGTTAGTGTGCTTGGACACACTACTAGTGCTCGGAGGACCATGTGCTCTGTTCTATATTTCCACCTTTTCAGCACATCCCATTAAAGAATGTGAAGCTGGAATGAAATGTGAATCTTCTAAAAGATGGATGTTGCGTCTCTGTTGCGTCTCATTGGTCCAATTTCCATGGCAAGGGTAAAGCGTGGAAAGTGTTATGACGCTTAAGTAGCATTTTTTCCAACAATTCCTAAATTCCAAAAAAAAAAAAAAAACTTAAAATAATAAAAAGCTTTTTTGTTTTGCTTTTGTTTTATTTAGCTCTAAGCAAACAAAAACCTTACTTTGAACACTCAGGAAAGACTGCACCTAGAATGTGCAACAGTTAACAGCAAAGAATCCTCTGTCTTCTCCATGGGTTCAAGCCACTGCCTGATGTCTGAAAACAAAAAAAAAGCTCCAGCGGATAGATCTATTTCTTTTTGGTTATTCTCCTGTTGAATGATGGAATTACGCAGTCAATTTTACCTAAGACTTCCACTCTTGAATGGGTGGAGCTATGGAACCAAGGCATACCAGGACAGTGTACCAGTCATCCAGAGGTCAAAAGGGTATGAGACAGGTCTAAACACTTGAGGTTCAGCTAGACAGAAGAACAGCTCCACTCATTACTGTAGTTGTACACATCCATTTTCTCTCAATTCAAACAATATAATATGAAATTATAACATGCGGCTATGAGCTATGAGCTATGTCTTTGTACTCACATACATTTAAGGAATTTTTAAAACAATTATTTAGATATTTCTGTTAAAGAGAGAAAAATCCATCACAGCAATCCATCACAGCAATCAATAAAACATTTGCTGTAGTGTATTGCTATAAATAGATGATTAGATGAATGAAGGAAAATTACTTTTCTATGCAAACATATGTAATGTCTTTGAGACATCCTATGTGTTAAAATTCAGAATACCATAAACTCCAATTCTGAATGGCATCTCATATATTCACTACAGTAATGAAACAAACGGATTATGAAATCACGTGTTACTGTACTCTCTTCCTCTGGGAATTAACAGAATTTTGATGATACTTATGTTTAATGGATAACCTCTTACTATAAACCGGGACATTGAAAACATAGAGCACATCATTCTCCCTCCTTCACAGCCAAAACCCAGACAAAAAAGTGGGAAAGAATGGCTTATAATTCTCACAGCTCACAAAGCAAGCATTTCAAAACCACAAAAACAATGTAAAAGGGGGGAAAAAAGTCAAGGTGGTAAGTTTCAGAGGTCCTGCCACTTCTTACCATAGTCAACACACCCTCATAAACTAAAGGTGACCCGCTGAAATTTGCTTACCTGGTTTTTTGACTGGCTCTGGCATCTTGAGTGAGTGTCCTCTTTGTCTGAAAAGACAGACTTTACAACTCCCCAGTCTGTGCTGTTAATAAACCTTCCGACCCCACTTCCAGAGTGAGGCTGGAATATCCCCCCACCCCTTCTGTTTTCAACAATGAGATAGTGAACATCCAGCCCAGCTCCCTCCACAGTACCATATTTCAACAATCCCCCCTTCCCAAGCACTTCACCCGCATGACAGAACCCAGGATGGGGGGGAGTTAAATTTAGAAAATGACTCCGACAAAGTCTCTCACTCTCTCCAGATTCACCCCCCCCCCCCATAACAAAAAAAAAGGGAGAGAGAACAGGACCATTTCCCAGCGCTCGTCAAATACTCCTTTTATCAGTTGTGCACTAAGACAAAATGCCCCCTCTTCTTGAGTACTTCCAAGAATGCTTTCCTGGTGTCAGGGAAAGGGAGGGTCATCTACGTTTATGTGATCTATTATCTGGACAGACAGCATCAAAAATAACCTTGCACATGTTCTAAATCCCTGTGTTTTGCCAATTAATGCAGCTTACCAATAAAAGCCAGAATAGCTACTCTCAAAAACAATGTTACCCTTTCAAAAGGCGAAAAACAATGGAACTCTTCTAGTTAGAGTTTTTCTCTTATATCATCTTCCTAGTTACCTTTTTCATGGGTGTACTGAATCCTAGTCCATCCATTGTATATCATCATCTTATTAAGGGAGGCCTTTGATGTCTAGTTAGCCCATAGCCTCTATGTCCCAGTGAAGATATGATAAATGAGCTGGAATAAAACCATAATAGAGTGTTTACTGCACCTGCTCTACGCACATCCCACAACAAGAGAAGTGGACTATCCAGGCTGAGTGGGAGGCTTATCTGCTGTGCTTCAACATGCTGACCTTGCTGCTGAGGGTTTGTGAATAACAGAGCCTCACCTCACTCTGTTCCCACCTGCAGACATCTCAATTCTCAATGTCCTCCCTCGGACCGAAGGGGTTTCGGTTTTGACATTTGCTTTTCGTAAGCATGCTAATTCATAAGCAGCGAGTGACGTTTTTTCCCCCCCCCCCCCCCCCCCTCTCTCTCTGTGGCAGACGTGTCACCCCTGTAGCCCTGTCACGGGGACCTGTCACCATCCTCAGTTTATAGAGCCTTTGTAATGTGGATTTGGCAGCAACATGCCAGTCATTGTGAAATGGGACTAGGGTGGGGGTGTTGGGGAAGGAAAGGTGGCCTCACATACAGCCCAAAACAACCATAAACTACACCGCTCCCCGCATGTTTCTAAGTACTAATTTGGGGTCTGATTCTGTGTACATGACTGTGATTCCTGGAAATAATGCAGGAAATAATGTGATGAGTCAAGATGATCCGAGTGGCACATTATCCCCATCAAGTAACTAATGGGGCTGAGATGGATTGATGGGATGGTACCCCTAACCTATGCAGTGGAAGTATGTTGGGCTGCAGACATATTGCAGAGCTTTGCCATTCTTTCACTGAAAATAACTAACCTGCTGTTCTAGGGCAAGATACTGGGCATTGCAGTACGCAGCCTGTTCTAGAGGCCATTTTTTTGTGAAGCCCCCAGTCATATTATTCTCTCACATCCTGTTTGACTTAGCACTGAATCAAATTTCGATTGTCAAATCTGCATGTAATTACCAGAGATCATTAAAATGGATGCTTTAGTATTAAATGAAATCCATAATTGCCTCCACAAAACAATGAACAACTTCTAACAAATTCCAACTGATCCTGCTTGGTACTGATACTGTGTGTGTGTGTGTGTGTGTGTGTGTGTGTGTGTGCGTGTGCGTGTGCGTGTGCGTGTGCGTGCATGTGTGTGTGTGTGTGTGTGTGTGTATATATATGTCTGTCAGAGAGAGAGTATAGCTCTTTACTCCATCTAGTGGAAGAGAGAGAGTACTGATATCATGTTTTGATTGCAAGTCAAATGGGAACATCTGTGGGAAAACAAGTTATGTAAAGTAAAGTATTCAGAGGTAATGCAACCACATTAGACACAAATAAAAATTAACCATATCCTGTTAATCCCAAAAAACGGGTTTGGGACCACTGTAAGTCTGAAAAAAGGTTCAAGGCTCACTGGCTGTCACTGATACTGACTCTGATCTACAGAATATGAATTGAGGGATATCTCAGCAGTTCATAATCTAGTCTAATTCTACAAGTAAACAAATAAATAAAACTGACTCCATTGGTGAACATATGTGCTTAATGCAATAACTGTAATAAGAACCTCTTTTTGGGAATATGCATCACCTTTTCTGTAAGTGTACATCTGCATATGACATTCAATATTTTATTCCCTTAAAATAAAAACAAAAGTTGATTTTTTTTTTTTTTTAAAAATCAACACATATTGGATGCATAGATTTTAAACTGTACCATGACTCGTATGGTGCTGTTACATATCATGAGATTAATGTTTCAGTTTATTGCCATTAAACCCATTAAAGTCTCGCAGCCTCCTGTGGCTGCATCAGAAATCGTGTTAGATTGTGTGGTGACCTTGCCATGCAGCTTTGTTTTATTTACCCTTGACACACTAACCAGATCATCTTGTGACAGTCTTGCTAAAGCCACAGTCTGACTTGCCTGGCTTAAATTTTAACAGCTCATCATAACCAGACATTCTGCAAGTAACATTTTGAACTTTTTTGCCCTGTTGCTTTCTTTTTTAAAGCACATTTTTATCTTTCCTCACAGGGGAATAAGGGAGAATCATGACTCTGTGTTTAAACAAATTTTCTCAATTGCAGTAATTTCTTCAAAACTGCTTTACACGAGGAAGTGTTCCCTTTATTTTGAAGAGGAACAACTACCATGTAAATCATTCTTCTCACAAAGTGTTGTAACATAAATTTCCTGCTATAAGTGATTTTGTATATTTTACAAAAGTACTATTTTGATGATATGCAGCAACCTGAATCCAAATTTACAAAGTCACATTAGAATTTCTTTTACTGTAAAGATTTTTATTTAATAAATAAATCATTTATTACATTCCATGCATCTTTATTGCATAATGTTTGTTCCCATACTATTGTACATGGTATGTTCTTGGAAACACAATTAACTGTCATGGGTCAAAAGAAATGAACAAAGCAAAACACAGTAAAAACCTTGTCAGGAGACGATTCTGAAGGAAGAATTCTGAAACGCAGTATGCTTCATGTGAAATATATGATTCATGATACACTGTAACTGAGGAATTGAATGACAAACACATAGAGACAAAGAACATGACATGGTATACGCACCATGTTGTCTGTTTGAAAAAGACTGCATCTGTTGGCTATTTTCTAACAGTCAACAAAGAAAAGCAATTCATTTTAAACTATTCCTCATGCTCTTCGTGGGAGTATAAATGTCTAAAATATTTTCTTGACTGCATCAGTCATTATGAAAATGCACTGACTGTAAAATCTCCCTGAAAGTATGTTGTTTAGGCTTAATGGATGGCATCGGACGTTTTTAAGGTATTTGTTAAAAACACCTTAGTGCGAAGTTTTCTAAATGGCAGTGGATAATGTCTGTAGCTTTCGTAGTCAAGTTTTTTTTAAATGCTTGTTTACGTCAGAGCCACAGTCTGCTTTAATAAAAATACTAAAATCGTGACCATGTCAAGCAAGACACAAATTCTATGATAAACTATTAAAAATGATTAAAAACAAAATTGTTGATTCTACTGCACAGGCTATTTCAGGAAACAGACATTTTAATAATTTAATTAAAATCTCATGAAATTCAAGACAATAAACAATGAGAGTTAAGAGAGTTTTCCTCTTGTAAATATTTGGGAACCGTTTCCAAACATGTACTCAAGTAGTATTCCCCTCTGAAATTGAAAGCACCGACATTACTGGAGGTGAAACTCCGAGTACCGACGGTTTCAAGACTACCGTGTCTGACCTTTACAATTTTACACAATATTGTAAGCAATATTAATTTGTGACCAGGTGGGGGCAGTGTTGTCAAGCGCATTAGACGCCGGAGCACTCTGATGTTTTCCACCAAGTTTTGCAGGAGGCTGTGTCATTTATTTTCATTTCCCCTTTTTCAACAGCAACCATGATTTTCCATGGTTGCCATCTTAATATGAGACATGAACCTTTTTTTTTCCTTTTCAGAACATCTACAAGCTTTACAAAAAAGAACGGCTTAAAGGCTGTGAGTTAATGCTATTTACAAGATCACAAGACAGAAAAACAAGTTATTACCCCCCTTAACAATGGCATGCATGGTACCTTTAAATTAATAACACCTGTTACTTCATCGCTGGGAATTTGCAGCCAAATATTTGAAGGTGCTACCATAACATTTTATAAAGAGAAATGCCGGCCTGTTTCCGTCCTTTTCAGAGAAGACAGTACACATTTATGGTCTCTCTCTTTGTTGCCCTATGCAACTGGGTACATCCTCCTCTCTTGGCCTCCCTTCCCCAGCACCTCTCCACTGAACTGATACGTCAGCTTCTTTTTCACCTTCTTTACCTCGCCGGTCTTGCCGTAGTTCCGCAGGGCCCTGGCCATTTTCTGGTAGGTCATTTTCTTGCGGTTGCCCTTCTGCACCCCCCAGCGGTTTGCCAGGGCCTCTTTGTGCTTGGAGGAAAACTGGAAGGTGCCCTTGTCCTTGTCCACCCACCAGATGCTGTCCTTCATGTCCCCATTCCGCAGAAGGTCCAGCAGGAACTGGTACAGGCGGATCTTCTTCTTGTTGCCTGAGCAGACAGAGGAGTGTCTTGTCATCACCTTACATTATACTTCCTTGGAAGACACACTTATCCAGAGTGACTTAACACAGCTTACATTCCTCTGTGCTATGTATTTTTTTTACATGTTGTACATTTACTGAGGCAATGTAACCTCCTTGACCAAGGGTTCAACAGTAGTGGCTTACTAAATCAATCAAACCAAGACCCTTTCAGTTACAAGCACTGCTTCTTAGCACTATGGCCCACTCAGCTGCTCTCACTACCTCATCACAGCAATTCAGTGAATACAAGGATGGCTATCCTCCATTTCTGCCACCCTCATCTATCTTTTAGTCATTTGTTTGCTGAATGATTGTTTTCTATTGCTTATAAAATCATGGACAAGGCAATACTCTATAAAGTAGTGCTGCTTTATTTGACAGCATGTCCATTATGTGGTCCCTGAATGATCCAAATGCAGATTTTATCCATGACTGTGAGTGAAAAAAAGCAATGCCCTAATAATCCCCGTACAGTGACAACATTTAGGAATGCCTGAGTGATACGTGTACAGTGATAAAATAGTTGGTTTGCAAGGTATCATAACTCCCCTTTTTTAAACTTGTTCTCAGCACATTTAAGTGTCTGAAACGTCTATTGTCAGCCCGCAATTTAAATGTATGAACTGTTGTAAATGTTAAAAAGTAAAAGTAAATGTTATTATATTGAAGTATTGCACATGCAAAGACATGAGGCCTTCCGGTGATTCTCATACTAAAGTAGCTGTGGTATGGAGGCAGGCAGGCCCTACTCACCGGCCTCTCCCCCAGAGGGACAGGGGATATGGTCCACAAGCTCCTCTCCATCTGAAACCTCAAAGGGGGGGCTGCGGCCCCCTGGGTCCTCCTCATCTGAACTGCGCTGGGCCGGGGAGGGGTGTGGGTAGCACAAGTTGCGAGGGAAATATTGCATCTAAGGAGACAGCACACCAATTTTCAAGTCTAATTACGAAGGTCAATTTCCAATAACCCTAAATGGCCATTGTATTCACCTTTAGAATTTGTCCTGATTTTAAAAACATGTGAAATATAAACATTTGTCTTTCTTCTGCTGTCTTCACAGATTCTCTTAACCATTCAAGCATACGTTGGTTTTGCATGAAATGGCACCATCTGTGAGTTCAGAAAAATGTTACATGCTTCTCTTGAGTACATTTACACGTCGTCTTGTTGTTAACTATACACTCATGCACTGACCATTAGAACATTAAAAAAATACTTTGTGAACACGTCTTAAAATACTGAAATGTGTCACTCTGGAGACCACAGACATGCCTTATACTGAAAGAGGAAGTCCACTGCTATACCCGCACATTCTGTGAAAAATAAATACATTGTGGGTAACACTCCATTTTGTTAAAACTTAACTACACATGCGAGAAATGCAGAGCTGAAATTCAAAAGTGCAATCGATATATCTTTGTTAACTCAGCTCTGACAAGACATGTCATCTCTGTGGAATTAACCATTGAATTAACCAGAGTCCAGCCGTGGACAGACAATAAGGCACATCTGCCTTATTTAATGTTGTCTTACCAACACATGACATGAATTAAATACTTGTACCAAACAGAGTAAGCTACATTTATAGCTGCTATACTGCTACAGTCATATCATCAATATAATTAGCTGTGTCCTACAAATGAGAGAGGCTGAAGGTACCATTAAAGTGGCAATGTAATTATTAAATGTATTGTAAAATCAAGGGTTGAGTGAAATTTAACCTTGATCCACCCTTGAACCATCCAATGTGAATGTGGGGCAGATACAGACTTTTTGGTAACATGTTGGTAACAAGCAGACAAGAAATACATGTATTACATAATTTATAATTGCCTCTCTTTTGTCATTACCTGTAACTCCTATAACTGCCTTGAAATAATTCATTAAGATAATAAACACACTGTCAGTTAGAAAGCAGTGGCCCATCATGTACTTTACAATGTTATCAGTCTCTTACTATAAAGTGTAATATTCATTTTAATAAAATGGCTGTAGGTAAAATGCAAGAAATTATCTACTAATGGCTGTGGATATTACTGTACGGTCTGAAAATGTACAGTCTGACCATATGTTTCCACATGTCTATTGTTGGAAGTGTATTACGATGAAAGCACAGTCAGAATCAGGAAATATGATTAACATTAATGGCACAAACAGATTGTGTGGCATACTGGTTAAAGTACATGATATTTGAGTCCTTGGTCTTTGAGTAAGTGCTTTTCCTTAAAGAAAGTTGCATTATGTAAATTGCTTCATTAAACATCCAGGAAGCTGTTGAACTCACCATGCTTGAGCTTGCAGCTTTATAAAGTAATATGAATGCAATGTACTGGAAATGTATTTTCAGATTTATTTTTGAATTTCAAAAAATGTGCATGCATGCTTTATGTTTTGCATTTCAAAATTTGCAATAAAAATACTCATATACTGAATTCATGGAAAGCTGAGTTGTTGCATCTCTGATCTCTGATAAGTTAGCCACTAATATTAGCCTGGTTTCAAACGATCATTCTCAACACTTCTCGCAGAGTGTGAGAAGAACTCTGTGAGAACAGGGGCTTTGTGCAAGCTCTTTTGAGGCCCCAAACCTCTAGTTTTGCAATACTGGTCTGAAATCGTGCCATACCCAAGTTGCCATGACCAGAGCTGTCATTGTGTTAAAGGCCTGTTACCCTGTTTTTGTGTAAAACCCTCTGATCATGTTCAAAAGTCTTATTCAACGTAATAACCCCTGTTGCTCTGTAGTTATGTTAAATTGCTAAACATGAAGAAAGGTGTCCTTGGTCCTTGTTTTTGGTACACTTAACACTTGAGTGTGATTATATTATAAATAGCTTTGCAAAACAACATGTTAAAGTCAACGAGTAAACAGTTTTTTAGTCATATCAGCATGACTATAAGGGAACATTGATATCTCCATGGTATGCTAGGTTAAGAAATTAAGTAAATTGTAGTTTAAAAGTTTTTGCTTCAACGTTCTGAGAAGTGTCCAATAATACAAATCAGTGTAAAGAGATATTGTAGAGCCATAGGTACATTGTGATTGCCCTTCTTTTCAAGTATTGCAAGGTAATAAATCATGTCTTTAGTATTGGCTGCTTTCATTTTCCTGTGCAAACTATCCAAGTGCTTGAAAAGGAAAATAGCAGCTCTCAATAAACTGAACTGTGGTTTGGGTGCTTTTCTCTATAGATATCATGGGCTCAGAGAAGGGATTTACTGCTGTCTGTGCTGTATACTTTTTTCTTTCTTGAAGCCACCTGCAACCAACCTCCACTTGCTCTACACCAGAGTTTATGTCCCAATAACGAGCAGTTAAATTGGGTAAATGAGGTGAGTCCACAGGCCAGCGGTTGGTGAGTATGCATAATTTTGCGCCGTCCGAGTACACGGACGTGGCAGAGTCTGTCCACAGTCAGGAAAAGGCCATATTGAGCAATCGTCTATGTGCAGACATCACCCCGACCCCCACGCAAATGCAGCTCTCAGCTCCAACCTTGTTTTTAGAGACCCCTTTACTGTATGACAGAACAGGCCATAAAGTAATAATTATTACCTCTCATTTTTTCCAATTATTTATTTTAATAGCATTTTAGGAGTACATTTTCACATATCTCTCTGTGTACTTGCAAGTTCATGACCCTGTGTGTGGATAAATTGTAAGTTTGGGGAATTCCTTTGGAGACAGGGACAATAGAGGACAAAATTAACGTCAGAGTGAAACAGCTACAGATAGGAGCTGTAGTGTCTGTTGAAAACTAAGACGAAGAAAAAGGGTTACTTTCTTTGGCCTCCCCTCATCCCCCGTCCCCAAAGCTCACCTCTCAGAGTGACTTTAGCAGCTCTTGTGAGAGATGGAATTTAAAAAGGCAATACAGAATTACCACTGCTAGCAATTCTAAAATGAAAGTGTTATTTGCAAAGGGAAATATTTCAAGTATGAAGCTCAGCCAGAAGTTGATGATATTACATTTTGTAGTTTCCAGTCTGAAATAAAATTATATTTATGTGAACAGAATTTTAAAATTGTACTGAAAGTATGACCATATATGTGGTGATATATAAATATTATTATATAATTTATAGATAGCTGCAGATACGCTTTGTTTTTTTACTAAAACTATGGGATGGGTAGTTTTCATTTCATATAGATGAATGAGATGATTTCCAAAAGGACACTATTGATAGGTTTATCTGTTCAGAATATGCCACATCAACAGGTTCAGATGAACCTAGTCTCACAAGGACCCTCGGGTTGACAAGTCACATGTTGCATGACAAGACATATATGGAAACATGCTTCCCTCACTAAATGTCACAAGGATGTGAGTGACCACTTATCATGTGACCGTGTCAAGGTTGCGTTCATAATTCTTTTTTTTTTTTTCAATTTTTATGAAGCAGGTATTCAATTAGTGGGCTTAGAGACCTGTAAAGCTTGTGTTCTATTTACACAATGTAAATATGCCCAAACCAGGGTAAAGTCTGTCCAAATATGCTGATAATTTCACTACCTTACTTATCATCTTGCATCTCTGCACAGAACGTAGGAACAGTATGAACAACAAACACACCATCAATAGCCATTGGCTGCAGCTAGAGGGATGCAACCTGACAAACAATGTCCTTCCCTCCTTCACTGATTGATTGACGTGCTCACTCACTGGTTGGGCAGCTGTGTTATTGAAATCTATTCATTAAGATGGAAAGCAATTCATTCAACTGTGCCTGTTCAGTTCTCACTATTATTACTTGTAGCAGCATTTGTAGTAGCAGCAGCAGTGGTAGTAGTAATGGTATCAGCAGAAGCAATAGTAGTTGTAATGACGTAGTAATGTTATCACCATGATTGGATGATACTGGTTTCTTCACACAGCATAAACATGGTCTGTTTTTAGTTAAATGCCATTGGAAAAGTGTCTCATATGGATGTCCTGTGGAGTGGACTGTGATAAAATCTTAAATGTTGTTCTGCATTGAGCCCTGCAGCTCATTTTCACTCAAAGCCATTTTAAGAAGTTTAAATAAATAAAAAAATATGCTATGCAAACAGTATTGGGCTGGTTATTGGGTGAGGAGGTTGGGGAATTGGGTTTGTAACTTGGCATTGTTCTTGTAGCCTTTACATGAATTATGTCCAGCTGTGCAAATGTATCATTTGTAAATATAATATATAGTTTAAATGCAAAGTGACCCTGAATAAAGATATCTGCTGAGTGAATAAATGAAAAAGTGAAGGAATTGCTACTTTAGTTTCTACAGTTGGGGAACAACTTGCTAAAATAGTTGCATTAGCATACTACACACAGCTCTTCAAGAGCACAGCCCTTTCATAAGATTAAAAATGAAGATTATATCTATAATCCAAATGTTTTTGTTCATAGTTTTATTTTGGTGAGACCATGGCATGAGGTCAGGATGTCTAATAAAACACATAATAAAGTAGTCAAAATGTCTGTCTATAATACCGTTAGCTATTATTTTATGATGTTTACAATTCAGCTTTCACTTCCTGCACATCAGCAAAACTCAATGGTATGTTTCATAAAATACATGAACTAATTACGTTGATGTCAATTCAATGAAAACATTGATAAAATGATTAAGGCAAAATGTAGCTCCTGATTGTTATCATATATATCATTAAATCTGTAGCTGTCAAACACATAAATTTATAGTTGACAAAAAACGTCCTTTACATTAAGGATATGACAAAGAATGATTTCAGTACATTACTGTGGTCATAAAATTTTGATTCTGATGGGGTATATTCATGGAGTTCTGTAACTAAATTATAGGCCTCTGTATTCATAATATGTATTATCAAGACATACCAGAAAACATTACAATGTCAGTATGTGATGTTTTGGTACTTTGTAATCTCTATAATTTAGTAAGCATTTGATTGTTAATTGTTTATTTTTTATTTATTTTTTTGCCAGAGTAAAAACATTCTGATGTGTTATTGTTTTATCTATTGCAATTAATATATTCATAATTTATGTATATAGTTGTGCAGGGGCAAGTTAATATAAGATAAAAAATAAAAAGCTTGGATATTTTTTGCAGATTTAAAGAATAACTGACTGGAAGCAACCTCATCTGTAATTTGAAGCTGGGGAGTAGATCACAAAAATTAAGCTGAGGTTTTAAAATTGAATCTGTTCTCAGACAGGCCATTCCACATATAATATCTGATACTGCACACTTTTTCCCCTGTTACATCACATTCAATGTGTCTGTTGCAGGAGTGATGAATGCAGGGGAACATGGGAAGAGTACATTACACATGTGGGGGAAACTCTGGTGGAGACCCTGCCAGCGGAGCAGGAAGAGGACTGACCTGCTGGGGGATTGTCAGGTGATGCGGTCCAAGCCCAGGGTCCAGAGCGGAATGGATGGGCTCCATGTCTGTGTACCGATGCAGGTTGGGGATATGCAGGGGCTGGACGCTCTGCAGTTCTGTGAAGTGGGTTTGCTGAGGGTTCTCAAACTCGCCAGGGTGCATGTGAAGGGGGTCCCAGCTATAATCTGCAAGGAGGGAGAGCAGTGGGGCTATCATTCAGTGAAAAAACTAAAACATTAGACCCTCCACCAAACAGCATGTTTTTCACTTAACAAAACACTGCTGATTCATTTATGCAAAATATACAGTTTATGATAAGCTGATTATGGTTTGTGCAGAAATACAGAGGTAATGGTAGCAAAATGTACAAATGCTAGTCAGACATAGTTGACAAAGTGTGATTTTTGTATCAGTTTTCAACAAAGTTTTTGCTCAATATCAGGATTTCTTTAAAAATTCTGTTTAACACCAGTTCAGAAATCATTGATGTTGCTTCCTGTTAACAGCCAACATTTCCTTTTGTACAGTTTAGTGATAGCGTAGTTTTACCCGAATGACAAAAGACTTACAAAATCATTACCTAGCCACATATATATATATATATGTGTGTGTGTGTGTGTGTGTGTGTGTGTATCAGTATCAGAAAGGAAGGGTTCCACCAGTGTTGTTATTTGTTTTGATTGTGAGCTCCATTCAATCAATCTGCCATCTGCTCCTAAAGTATGGTAATTAATCTGAGTTATTATTATTATTGGTGTTGTTTTTTTACACAATATTCCTCATTACAGCTTCCATTCAATGTGCTCAAAGTGTTCCCTAAGACAAAGCCTTCGCTGTAACCTTCCAAAACAAGAACATATTTCTCAGTCATTGTCTTGCAACTGAATACATACCATAGATGTATGTGTATATTTGTTTTAATTTAAAAAGGAATCCTTTCATATGAGACTGGACAAAACTACACAGGTTTTAAGCTGTGAAACGCAAACCAGTCAATTAATCCAATGCCAGCAGTGCTGCATTTCAGTTCCAGTTCACATTCCCCATCAAGTTTGTCTATTTTAACAATAAGCAGTTAGCACACAGTAGTGCTTGTGAGGAATAGATTTATGATCTCACGGCGGCTCGATGGTCTGCCTTGACTTCCTAAACACAGGGCCAAACATGTCCCGCCTAATACTGCTGAAGTTCAGAAATATAATTTCAATACAGTCTCAAAAACTTCAATGCCTTAGTTGCCACCCATTTATGGTACATTGACTGAATCAG